>NC_087361.1:70000000-70627807 GCF_030014295.1 Loxodonta africana
ACCAGGTGCACCTTAGTCTTCAAAGTGACACTCTTGCTTTTTAACACTTTAAAGAGGTCTGTTGCAGCAGATTTGCCCAATGCAATACATCATTTGATTTCTTGACTGCTGCTTCCATGGGTGTTGATTGTGGATCCAAGTAAAATGAAAGTCTTGGTAACTTGGAGGTACCTCATGCATACTGACTAGGATTATAGGAGTTGGTCATGTCTCATAGGCAGGAGTAAGAGCCCACAGCCTGATCCCAGGATGCAGAATGAAGCCGACTGAGGCGTAGGAGCCGTGGCTGAGAAGGGTGAGCTGAAGCAAGCACACTGTCCCAGAGCACAAAGGCCTAGTAAAACCCCAACTTCCACAGCTGAAGCCAGCCTCAGGGAATCACGCCTTCAAATGGCCAAGATATCATTATCACCATTGGTGCAAATGGTTAATGCACTCGCTGCTACCTGAAAGGTTGGAGGTTCAAGTCCACCCAAAGGCACATCAGAAGAAAGACTTGGGGATCCACTTTCGATACGTCAGCCACTGAAAACCCTGTGGAGCACAGTTCTCCTCTGACACACACGGGGTCACCGTGAGTCAGAACCAACACGACGGCGACTGGCGTTCACTTTACAGTGAGTGGTGGAGGGGGAACTAGAACCCACGTCTCCTGGCTCTGGGCAGGGCTGGGTTAACGGTCATAGAGAGACCGGAGAAACCAACAGCTCCATCTCCTCAGGGGCCCTCCCGCTAAAGCCAGCAGCTCAGAGGGGAACTGAGAGACTTCAGGAACTCTATGAATTGCTGACAAAGTTTTCTGCATGTGTGCACGTCTGAAGTTTTCTGGAGAGAGGGCACCTCAGATTTAATGAGATTCTGAAACAAGGCCAAACACCCAGAAAGGTCAAGAACGACTGCATTAGAGGGTGCCAGTGTCTTTCTGGCAGCTGGAGGATTTGAGGCTACAGTTGGGACTTGCCCAGGGAAACAGAGAGCTGCCCACAGCAACATGAGGGCCTGGCAGGGAGGACCAGATTGATGGCCATCCACTGTCTCTGCACCTAAATGGGATTCAGGTTCATTTATATAGACATTTCCTTTAAAATGAAGGAAATGTAATGAATTTCCAAAGTTTTCATCAGCAAAACAAGAATTCCTATTCTGCCCCTAATCCTCAATTAAAGCCTCGAACTTTCAGTCCACTGAAACCTACAAGCTTCCTGGACTTCCACTGGCACCCGCATGCCAGCTCCATGGGTCCCTTGGCCCTGAGAGCCACCTTAGAGCTAAGTTAGCCTGTCAGCAACATCTGCATGACCAGTGTGTGCCCAAACAGGGCCCAGGATTCACTCCAGCACCACGGGAAGCCCAGTCTCAAGCCCTTCTCCCCTTTATCTTGGGTAGATTAGAGTCACCCATCCTGTTTTATTTCTTCTTTACGCCCCTTCCCTAATTCTCTCAAGCCCTCTGACCCCTTCCCACGCGTGCACACAAGGAGCTGTGGGCGGGCACACGTGCATGTTCATGTGCAGCACAAAACGCACACGACTTTGCAAATAGCATTTGCAGCTCTGCCCCAGCCCCCCTTCTGCACGCCATCTGCCAGGAGCTATTTTAAGCACCTAATAAAACTGTCGTAGAACGAATCCTGGGGTGTTCTGCCCTTTACTTCCCCAGGGCAAGAGCAAATGGGCTCCAGATGGAGCTACACTTTGGCACCACGGGAGGAGAGGGAGAAAGAAAGAGTCAGCTCAGGGCTAGCAGGAGACCCCAGTCATCTCCCACAAACTGTGGTGTGTTCAGCTTTGGCCATGGAGGACTGTAGGTAAAAAGGAAGGACACAGAGGTGTGCATAAGGGCCTAGCTCCTGATTTAAATCTCTGCTCTGATTCTTACTATCCCTGTGACTGTGGGCTAGTGACTAAACCTCGCTGCCTTGTCGCAATGGGGGCTGATGGAACATACAGAGGCAGTGGTAGTTCAGTGGTAAAACTCTCGCCTTCCAGGTGGGAGACCCTGGACTGACTCCTGGCCAGTGCCCCTCATGCACAGCCACTACCCACTGTCAGTGGAGGCTTACGTGTTGCTGTGACGATGAACAGGTTTCAACAGAGCTTCCGGACTAAGATGGACTAGGAAGAAAGACCTGGCGATCTGCTTCCAGAAAAGCAGGCAATGAAAACCCTAAGGGATTCAGTGCTTCTCGAGGAGGCGTGAAGGTTTGCACTTCTAATGCAAGTTCCCAGGTGGTGCTGCTGGTTCAGGGGCCACATTCTGAGATCCAGTGACTAACTCCTGAGCTTGCTGTAAGGATTCAATGAGAAAATATGTGTAATGAGCCTGGCACAGAGCAAAGTAGTGGTTCTCAGCCTTGGCCGTGCATTAAAGTCAACTGGGGAGCTTTAAAAAATCCTGATGCCCAGGAGCTGGGAACCATGGTCTTGGGGGATGTCTAGCTCAATTGGCATAACATAGTTTATAAAGAAAACGTTCTATGTTTTACTTTGGTGAGTAGCGTCTGGGGTCTTAAAAGCTTGTGAGTGGCCATCTAAGATACTCCCCTGGTCCCACCCTGTCTGGAGCAAGGGGGAATGAAGAAAATCAAAGACACAAGGGAAAGATTAGTCCAAAGGACTAACGGACCACAACTACCACAGCCTGAACCAGACTGAGTCCAGCACATCTGGATGGTGCCCGGTTACCACACTGACTGCTCTGACAGGGATCACAATAGAGGGTCCTGGACAGAGAGGGAGAGAAATGTAGAACAAAATTCTATCTCACAAAAACAGAACAGACTTACTGGTCTGGCAGAGACTGGAGAAACTCCCAGACTACGGCCCTCAGATACCCTTTTAGCTCAGTACTGAAGTCACTCCTGTGGCTCACCCTTCAGCCAAAGATTAGACAGGCCCATAAGGCAAAACGAGATTAGATGGGCACACCAGCCCAGAGGCAAGGACAAGAAGGCAGGAGGGGACAGGAAAGCTGGTAACCGGGAACCCAAAGTCAAGAAGGAGAGAGTATTGACATGCCATGGGGTTGGCAACCAATGTCACAAAACAATGTGTGTTAATTGTTTCATAAGAAACTAATTTGCTCTGTTAACCTTCATCTAAAGTACAATTTAAAAAAAAGAAAGAAAGAAAGAAAATCTTGATGCCTAGCAAGGCAGGCCAATTAAATCTGAATCTCTATGGGTGAGATACATTCGGGGCTTTCAACTGGTTAGAACCCCTGCTGAGAATTTGCATTTCTACCCCAGATATACTGAATCAGAATCTACAAGATCCCCAGGTGATTCTTATGTATAATACATTTTGAGAACCACTGCTCTACTAGTGGTCCTCAGAATTGGTCCCTAACTAGCAGCACTAGCATTGTCTGAGAACTTGTTAGAAATGCAAATTCTCAGCAAGAGTTCCAGCCTGAACCAGCAGGCTTTGGCCAAGGGTGCATCAGCGCATTCTTTTAAAGCTCCCCACCCAAAAAAACCCACTGTCCTTGAGTCGATTCCGACTCATAGCATCCCTACAGGACAGAGTAGAACTGTCCCATAGAGTTTCCAAGGAGCGTCTGGTGGATTCAAACTGCTGACTTCTTGGTTAGCAGCTATGCCACCAGGGTTTCCTAAAGCTCCCCAGGTGACTTAAATGTGCAATTAAGGCTGAGAGCCACTGTAGCAAGAGTGCAATAAATTAACTAAAAAAAAACCCCAAACTTGTTGCCGTCATTTGATTCCAACTCATATCGACCCTATAGGACAGAGTAGAACTGCCCCATAGGGTTTCCAAGGAGTGGCTGATGGATTCAAACTGCCAATCTTTTGGTTAGCAGTTAATCTCTGCGCCACCAGGGCTCCCCTGATATGACTACTCAACCTCCGTTCAGGGATCCCCCCTCCTCTTCTTTTCCCAGGGTCCCATCTCCTACTCTGTCTCCCAAGGGAAAGACTGTGGCAAAACTTGACCTGGGCTTCGGTTTCTAAGTGGCCAGTTGCTGAGTACCACATGGAAGATGGGAGCCAGTTCATTCACTCAGTTGCTTATGCACTCAGTCAGATCCTTGTTTACTCTTTAGTCATCAACCAAGCGTGTTCTCGCTGTATTTACTAGGTGCTTGGGGGACACAATGATGCATAAAACCTAGTCCTGTCCTGGGGAGTTTGTAACATGGTACAGAAGATGACAAGGCATTGGTTGCTCAGTGGTAGAATTCTTGTCTTCCGTGTGGAAGACGTGGGTTCAAGTCCTGCACCTATGCACAGCCACCACCCGTCTATCATTGGAGGGTTGCATGTTGCTATGATGTTGGACAGATTTCAGTACTGCTTCCAGACTAAGGTAGACTAGGAAGAAAGGCCTGGTGATCTACTTCCAAAAATCAGCCAGTGAGAACCCTGTGGAGCACAACAGTCCAACCACGGGGATGACGCAGGACCAGGCAAAGTTTCGTTCATTCAGCTGTGCATGGTGTCACCATGAGCGGGGCGACTCTACAGCCGCCAACAACAGACGATGCAGAATGATAGCCTGTCAGATGTGGAAGGGTCCTCTAGCCCAGCCTCTCATTCAACCCAGAAATTCCCTTTATAACCTTCCTTTCATCACACCCCAGCTTTAATAATCTCAGTGGTAGAAAATTCATTACCTCGCAAGGCAGTGCACTCCAGTTTAACAAGTCTACTTGCTAAAAAGTTCTTCCTTAGGCTGCCTGGGCCCCACCGTCCTGTAACTCCCACTCCTTCGTTCCAGCTCTCGACCCTGAAAGCTAGGGCCCCTCCCACCTAATGGGACTGCAGCCACGTGGAGACTCTCACATGAAATTACTGCCTGTGAGTGGACAGTCCTTTCACAAGTACCATCAGTGTCATAAGGGCAGTCAGGGGTCCTCGTTATCTGAGTATTTACTCTCCACCTCTCACAAGCTTGTACGGGGGAAATGGGCCAACATAACACAAAAATATTCACTAATGAACCTACCACACTCTAACCTCAGCCCCTCACTCAAATGTTCTTTCCGGTTTAACCCCATCCTCAGACTGACAGTCTGTGCTGATTGCAAGTGGTTGTTGTTGTTAGGTGCCATCGAGCTGGTACCGACTTATAGCGATCCCACGTACAAAAGAACAAAACACCGCCTGGTCCTGTGCCATCCTCACAATTGCTACTCTGTTTGAGCCCATTGTTGCGGCCACTGTGTCAGTCCATCTCATTGAGGGTCTTTCTGGTTTTTTGCTGACCCTCTACCTTCCCAAGCATGATGCCTTTCTCTAGGGACTGGTCCCTCCTGATAACACGTCCAAAGTATGTGAGACGAAGTCTCACCATCCTTGCTTCTAAGGAGTATTCTAGCTGTACTTCTTCCAAGACAGATTTGTTCATTCTTCTGGCAGTCTGTGGCATATTCAAGATTCTTCACCAACACCATAATTCAAAGGGATCAATTATTTGGTCTTCCTTATTCATTGTCCAGCTCTCACATGCATGTGAGATAATTGAAAATATGGCTTGGGTCAGGCACACCTTAGCCCTCAAAGTGACATCTTTGCTTTTCAACAATTTAAAGAGGTCTTTTGCAGCAGATTTGCCCAATGCAATGTGTCCACACAAAGCAAGTATAATGCAAACTGAGTACAAAGTGAAAATAGACGTCTTGCAAAGAAATACAGATTTTAATGCATCGATGGAATTAGTGTTAAAGAAGTGTTTAAATCACCCAGAAAGCCACTGGAAAAAAAATAAGGATCTGGGGGAGACCAATTAACAACTGAAGAAGAGAAAATCAACCTGGATCATGACACAATAAACAAACAAACAAAAACCTTGCCATGAAGTCAATTCTGACTCATACGGTTTCCAAGGAGCAGCTAGTGGATTTGAACTGCTGACCATTTGGTTAGTAGCCTGAGCTCTTAACCACCAGGGCCCCATGACACAATAGTTGCCTCAAAAGTAAATGATTTGGGTATCAAAAATTAAGAGTGTTTCAGCAACATAGAACCCTGTTGGCATGGACTCGATTCCGACTCATAGTGTGACCTTATAGGACAGAGTAGAACTGCCCCATAGTTTCCAAGGAGCGCCTGGTAGATTCAAACCACTGATTTTTTGGTGAGCAGCCGTAGCACTTAACCACTATACCACCAGGGTTTCAGCAACATAGGCCTTTTAATTTCCCAGATGAAATCAACAAACAGAACTCCCTCCATTTAAATAAAGTGTGAGGCTCATGACTACCTTCTCCTCCAAAGGACAAACCCCAAAGATTCTACGGATTCAGAGGGTGCCAAGCATCACCACTGGAAACCCATTATTTCAGACCCGTTGTTCACCCTCCATTCACAAGGGTTCTGGCAGACCCAGAGTCATGGGTGCGTGTTCCTGAGCTTCTTGCTACGAAGCAGTTATTGCGGAAAGCTGCAGGGCTTATTTTTAAGAGGAGCCATGTTCATAATTGCACACATTAAGTGAACCATACCATCCTAGATGATCACAGAAGGTGGAGTTCAAGGGAGCCCAAGCTTGAATCATTTCCAAGGGAAAACGTTATTAGAACCCCTTGGTTAAAAGTGGCCTTTCTTTTATAAAGCAACTGGACGTGTTCATTGCCTGATTTGAAGGAAGTCATGGAAGTTGTTGCATCGGTTTGTTATATGGCTTCTGGTGCTTTTAAGATGGGGATGAAAAGTATAAGGAAATTAAAAGAAGACAGTGTTTACTCCCTAGTATCCATTTTAAGCAACAGAATAAACTGTGAATTTCTTGAAAAAAACAAAACAAAATATCCAGGGCAGCAAAACGGTACTCTGCACACTTTCACCTTAGACCTTACAAACCAAGTGTGTAAAAAGCATGTTAAAAAATAATTGTGCTTCTGAGTAATCCAAGATCTGAAAAATCAAGCTATTTGGCAAGTTGAAGTTCAAGGAAAATACAACTCAGTCCATTCTGAGGAGACCTGAAAATAATTGATTTTATAAAAGGTTATACTCAAAATAAGGATTAAAACTATTATCAGGCAATTGAAGAACATTAAAGACTTCCATATTAACAAGATCTTGAGAAGGCATTCTGTTTATAAGCTTACAAAGTCTTACAGAATAGCTGAATTTTTGAACTATAACTATAACAGAAGTAGGTTTTACATAAACACTTGTATGGTATCAGGATTCTTATTCAATAAACTAGAACTGGCTCTAAGAAAAAACATTAAGAGTGGCCCATGGGAAATGAATGAAACACTGCAATGTTTTTGCAAAACAACAGCCCTCTTTACGATCCTGCTGCAAAAGCCCAACAAGAAATGGAGAGTGTTTCTTTCAAGGAGTCGACCTTTTGGTTAAGGGGTTGGCTTACCCAATGAAATAATTTATATATTATGCCAATAACACAACACAACAATGATGAAGAGTTAGATTGAGGAGAACAGATTAAATGTACAGAAGAGAAGAATCAATGAAGACTAGAGTGGTCTGTGAAGGAGTTGCCAAGAGGGACTGAGCCTGCTTTGGGGAAAGAATGTGCACATGCCATCACCACCATCCATCTTCCATTCTGCCTCCTCCATGGATACATTCTAGTCAAGAGAGGTCCAATAAGCTTAGGAATATCCAGTACATCTAAAGCAAGCATGTTGAGGAATTAAACTGCAGTTTTATGGTCAAGATCCCAGGAACATAAATATCCAGTGGCCCATGCTCTAAGGCAGAGGGAAGCCAAGGGCTTGAGGAACCCCCTGAAGTGAAGAGTAGGGCACATCAAGCCCCTTGGTGGCCTCAGTCCAGGACATCTAGGTGTGCTGCCAGCAGGCCCATCCTAGGGCCTCGAGTAGGTCTGGCTGCTTTATCATAGGAAGTGGGATAAGAGGAAGGACAACATTAACTTTTGAGCAAAAGAAAAACCAGTGGCAAGTGCAAAGTAATGGGAAAGGAGAAGCGGAGGAAAGGCCTCTTTGTCCACTCTGCATCAGTGCTGAAAGAAAAGCAAATAGCCGCCTTCCCTTCCAGGTTGACTTTTCCCCACACGGGCGAGAGGCTCCCCACCTGTCATTCCATCCATCCCCTGCCTCCAGCTGCACCTCAGCTCAAGTTTGCTGGACAGACAGAGCAGGGAGGAGACATAGGAAGGCAGAGGCACCCCCAGGTGACTGTGGGACCCAAAGCAGCATCATGTTTCCCACCTCTCAGCCTCCCTACTATTGTTGCAGAGAAAAAACGAGACTTAGATTATTATCAAGGAGAAAGCTAAATTGAAAGTATGTGCACCTTCCAAGACTGCCTTCAATTCTGGGGCAGGGACCCCTTCTCAGTGCTACCATGGGGATTACCACAGGATTTATCACACTCTGTGTGTTCTCTGTTGACTTGCCTGTGTTTCATGAGAAGAGCAGAGTCTCTTGTTCATTTTTTATCTCTAGTAGCCAGAACACTGCCTAGTTCCATGTTGTTGAAGTTGTTATTTGCCATTGAGTCAATTCCAACTCATGGCGACTCCAGGTGTTACAGGATAGAACTATGCTCTATAGGGTTGTCTTGGCTGTAATCTTAATGGAAGCCGACCACCAGGCCTATCTTCTGTGGTACCTCTAGGTGGGTTCAGACCACCAACAGGGTTAATTTTAACAGTCAAGCACAGATTGCGCCACCTAGGGACTCAGTGTAGTTGTTCATTAAAAGTTTTTTGATGAATGAATAAATGAAGGACTAAAAATGATGGGACTGATGAGACCACAGTACAGCACTTGGGGATGGGAGGAGAAGGCTCTAAGAAAAAAAATTAAGAGTGGCCCATGGGAAATGAATGAAACACTACAATATTTTTGCAAAACAACAGTCTTCTTTATGATCATGCCCAGCACATATAAAACTCTCCAATATAAAACACCAAGGTCGAGTTCAAAATCAGCCAGACGTTTTGCTTCCTTTCTTGTCTTCTGGCCGTCAGCTTCTCTCCACAATTATGGACAAATGAGGATAGCCAAAAAAAAAAGCATTATGCACCATAAATGAAATACAAGACCTTTGGAAAACTGTCCCTAAACTTTGGATTATGGGTACATTTGAATTTCTCTGATTTTGTGTGCCCTGTGACACTGAATAATGGAGAGTTTATGGTTCATTCAGGCCCTCCCCTGACTTCGCACTTTCTGACCAGTGACCACGTCCTGCCCCTTTCAACCCCTCCCACCCACCATCTCCTATTGCTAGGAGACCGTCTGTGATCTATGGGAAGTTCTCCCTAGAGCCGGCCTGGCCACGAGGCCAAGGAGCAGGTGTGATGGTGAGGCATCTCTTGGAGCTGGGCTCTAATTGGCCATTCTCCACAGAGTGTGGACGCTTAGCAAGGCAAAAATCTCCCCAACAGCATCCTGAATCTTTTTCCTGAAGCTGATGAACAGCAAGTTCCTGAACTAGGAACCTTCCAAAGGGAAGAGCGATAGTTCAGGGGAGAGGAGGGGCTAAGGGATCCATCCAGGAGTACCAACCACAGGCACTCAGAGCTTGCACATTCTGCGAACACAGAGTATTAGGAACATTTACGTCATTACCACTGTTGTTATCATCTAATAACAGCATATGGAACCCCAAAGAACTTACACGTCTGTTAGCCCTTTCACTCTGAGGGGCCGGGAGGGGTGGGCAGGGTCTCCTTATGATAACAGCTACTGTAACTTACTAAGTGTCCCCTGTGAGCAAGTACTCATTAGCTTCAGTCCCCCCAACAATTCCAGGTGGCAGATAGTTTTAACCTCATTTTATAGACAAAGAAACCGAGGTCTAGAATTTATGTACCTTAACCCAATATCAGGTCTAGGATTCAAACCAGTCTGTCTGATTCCAGAGCCCAAGCCCTTGCCACCCTCCTGGCAGGTGGGTGGAATGTAGCCCACAGGTGTGGAGTGAGTAGAACCTCAGTCACATAGCCAGCAAGGGGCAGTCAGGATGGAAGCCCAAGATCCTGCTCCTAGACCCACGCACCTGCGGTGTCACTCCCAGCCCCGGTGGCCATCTCAGGCATTGCTGGGCCTGGGGCCAGGAGACAGACTCAGCCTGGGATGGTAGGCACAGACAGAGATCACAAGAACATGGAGTTTGACCCTTCATTTTAGAGAGAAGATGCTGCCTTGGACTAGGGCAACAGGGCTTAGAAAGCCAAGTCTGTCCTGCTCCTGACTCCCAGGCCTGCAGCCTCAGCACTGGGGGCTGCGCTGACAAGGGAGAGGCTGGAGAGGGAGGCTTACAAGTTTCAAAGTAGTCAAGGGTGTCAATGTTCTCTGATGCCAGAGGGCCTAGACAAGAGCTCCTCACCATGCAGCTCTCTACTCAGGCCGCCCTGGACTAGACTCTGTTCTCCATTCCAGTTCCCACCCCTCTAGAGGTCACACTGGTCTGACATCAAGGCATCCCACACTTCTCAAAACAATGTATGCACACACACACACACACACACACACACACACACACACTTAGTTTCTCCTCTTCTGGACTCAGCAGCACCATGGTGTCTGACTCCAGGGGAGCCCGCCTCTCACAATAGCCATTAAAATTGGTAACTCTGAACTACAGGCTGGAAGGTTAAGCTACCAACCCTACTGCCACCACTATAGCCATCCTCATCGTCACAACTTGCATTTGGACAGCACTTGGCCATTCACAGGCCTTCTCACAACCACAGCACAATGTCATGACCAGGGCAGAGCAGCACTCATTTCCCCAATTGGCAGACGGGAAATATGAGGCTCAGAGAGGGTAGGCGATTTGCCCAAGGTCACACACCTGGGACTTGAACCTAGGCGTCTTTCCACTAAAAAAATATACCACACCTAAAATGGCTTTTCTGTTGATAGGATAGCAAGCGTTCCTCCAGCTACAGGCAAAACTCCAGCCGCAGAGCTAGGACACTTCAGGGACACAAATGCCTGTGAAGAGAGAGGAACACAGGAAGTCCTTCCCTCATCCTCCCTCCAGGAGAGGCCCAGCAGTAGTAGCATGCTCTGTATGGTCTCTGAGGTTCGTGGTTCTTCAGACTCCCTCCTTGCTACTCTCAATAGCCACCCTGGGTGGCTTCTTCAGAAGAGAGGGACTTGACCACACCCAGGGTAGAAAGGCAGAGCAATGTGGTGGGTGAGGGAGAGCAGAGGCCTATCTTCCTTTCTGCTCCTCCTGCGTCCTCTTTGTCTCCCCCATTCCTTACTGGTCCTGGGACATGGGAGGGTCAGCCGGTGTGTACAAGATCTTCTCTCGCCCTCGTTCCTCTTCTGTCCATCCGGAAACACCTTAAGTCTTAGTTAGGCGGTGATCTGAGGCAATTAGCATGGGGTGACATGCAAGGAGCATATTAATGGAGAGCTGTAACCAAACGCTCACGCACAGAGGCTGGAGAGGAAGCTGCCCCGCGTGCCAGCGCCTGTGGCTCAGGAGAGCTGGGGGGGTGCAGTTTCTCATGGTCTTGGCACAGGTTGACCAAACTGAGCTTTAGACTTTCTGACTTCCAGGTAAGTGCAGCCTCCTTAGTTATCTCTTCGCACTGAGGATTGGAGGGATAGAGAGAAGGTCTGGGACCAATCACTGTCATGTGCGGAGCTCAGTTCAGTCAGGAAGATGGTTTTTTCAATGAAATGAGACTCAGTTACATCTCAAGTGAGAATGGAAAAGCCCAGAGAGATGTGGCTGAGACAGGGGCTCAACAGCTGTTCTAACAGGTCTCCCTGCTACTTCACACACTCACACACACACACACACACACACACACATTCCTCTCTCCTCTCTCTCTGCAGCTCCACTCTAGAGGAGGTGGTTGCCAACATCATCCCACAAACCAGGAGAGCCTCCTGGCTCATGTACAGCCTGCCTTCCCTTCCCTTTCCAACCCGGTAATTAGACTTAGAAACCAGAATTACATACGACTCAGGCCAGATCCAGGGGACCTTGCTGTTCTTGCCCTCTCATATTATTTTCTGCTTTGAGCTAAGCTCCTCAGAAATTCAGCCAAGCAGGCCAGAGCAGTGGAGGAATTTTTCTTGCCTAAAAAGCTAAGGTGAAATGGCATTAACAGTCCAGCATCTAGACAGGAGGTAATGGCCCTGAAATTCTCTGTGCTGGTCCGACCTCACCTTGCTCAAACTGAGAGCCACGTACTAAGAAGAACATTGGTAAGCTTGAGGCCCTTCAGCGAGGTACCTAGAATGACAGTTTAGATGGAACCCTTCCACACTTTGGGCCTCCGAGAGCCATCTTCAGACAGCTGTGGGATGGTCATGTAGAAGAGGCAGGAGAATGGTTCTCAGGCCTTTCAGAGAGGAGGCTTTGAGCAGTGCTTGCAAGTGACAGAGGTAGGCTTCCACTTCCATTCCTAACAGTCAGAGCTGGCTAACGATAGCGTGAGTTATCTCGTGAGGTGGTAAGAGTTCTGTAACAACATATGTTCAAACCACACAGCACCATGTTTAAGAGCTTAAGCTACAGAGTCAGACATGCCAGGCTTCAGTTCCTGGCTCTGTCATTTACTAATTGTATGACTTTAAGGAAGTTATTTGAGATTCATTTTCTTTGTTGTCATAAAGCATAATAATGCTTACCTCCTTGGGCTTTGAGGCTTATACGAGGTTAATGCATATAGAGTGCCTCACAATAGTAAGCATCTAATAAATTTTAGCTACACTTATCATACCATATGTCTTAGTTATCTAGCGCTGCTATAACAGAAATACCACAAGTAGATGACTTTAACAAAGAGAAATTTATTCTCTCACAGTCCAAGAGGCAAATTCAGGGTGTGAGCTCCAGGGGAAGGCTTTCTCTCTCTGTCAGTTCTGGGCACAAAGGAAGCGCTATTCTCCTAGCTCTTGTTTGTTGGTGGTATGAGGTCCCCATCATATCATAGCAAAAGTCTTAAATCAATTCCAAGTCCAAAATTCAAACATTCCTCTTTATCTGTGAAATCTAGAATACGTTTTCTGCTTCCAAAGCACAAGGGTGGAACAGGCACAATGCAGACATTTCTATTACAAATAGGAGAAATCGAAGGGAAAGAAGGGATAACAGGCACCAAACAAGTCATCAGAGCACATTACATTAGCCCTCAAGGATTGAAAATAATCAGTTCTCTGAAACCATTTAGACAATGGCCCTGCCCTCCAGACTCTAGGTATTGGTCACACTCTTCGGATTCTGAGTGGAGGCCCCTTGGGCCTGGACTTCAGCTCTGCCTACCAGACCCACTAGAACAGCAACTGAACTTTCTTGAATTTGAGTGACCCCATTCTCCTAGTCCATCTGAGTGGCAACTCCACACTTCGAGATCCCAAAGGTTGTGGCCCTACCCTTAGAGACTGAGGCAGCTCTGCTTCCTGAATTTGTCTCTTCAGCTTCTGCCTCCTGGTTCCTTCGCCTCTCAGGTCCTTGGGCCTCACGCCTCATGACTGCCCTGCTGGGCAAGTGTTCCAAAGCTCTGTAGGCTCCACTGATAAGTGCCTGGAGGTTCCCCATTCCACCAGGAAGCCTCCTACCTAAGGCACTCAGCTCTCTCACTCTGTGGGTCAGCTCCAGCAATGTCTTGCACTGGTCTCCTGGTTCTGCTGCTGCCGTTTTTCTGCTGCTGTTTCTCACCATCTCTGCCATATCTCCAGTGTAACAGCTCTCCTCAGTGTAAAAATTTCGAGTCCTCACCCGAATAGTCTTTGACATCTATAATTCCACCAACAGTTTATTCAAGACAATCTAGGTTTTTACTGTTAGGCACTTTAAGCTCTTCCAGCCTCTATCCATTCACAATTTCAAAACTGCTTCCACATTTTAGGTATCTGTTAGAGCAAAACCCCACTCCTGGTACCAAATTCTGTCTTAGTTATCAGTGTTGGCATAACAGAAATACCACAAGTGGATGGCTTTAACAAAGAGAAATTTGTTCTCTCACAGTCTAGGAGGCTAGAAGTCCAAATCTAATCAACATAACTGCCATTAATCCATCTCATTGCATCATAGTGATAAGATTTACAACACATCGGGAAATCACATCAGATGACAAAATGGTAGACAATCATACAATACTGGGAATGATCACCCAGGCAAGCTGACAGATATCTTTGGGGGAACACAATTCAATCCATGACAGGCTGCTAACCAAAAGGTCTGCAGTTTGAATCCACCAGCTGGTCCTTGGAATCCCTGTGGGACAGTTCTACTCTGTTCCATATGATAGCTATGAGTCAGAATGAACCCCACGGCAATGAGTTTGTTTTTTTTATGGTAGAAACCTGATTAGTCTTAGTGAACCCACATGGTTGAGCCCATGCCAAGCCCTCAACTCAACTACTGTAGCCACTGTGTTCTTAAGCCTACTGAGCAAAGTCTGGAGCTACTGAGGGGGAAAGGCTAACATCCACGAAGTAGCCTATCTCATCTACCTGATTACCAATAGGAGCTTAGTAAATATTCACATGGAACATAAATATTGTCATATTCTTGGCTTATTCCAAGAGGTCCATCCACATATCTTTTTTCTAAACTTCCTTATCATTATTCCTTGAATCTTAATCCTTCCAAGTTCTTAACCACCTGGCCAAGCCATTAGTAAAGCTTATAAATTAGGCTATCTTTCCTTCCAAGCAAAGTAGTCAACAAGTTCAAAGTATTGCCTGCTGGAATGCCTCAAAGTAGAGAACAGAAGTCCTCCAGTGGGCAGTACTTTGAACTTGCTGACTACTTTGCTTGTTAGAAAGATAGCCTAATTTTTGTGTTTTGCTAATGGTTTGGCCAGATGGTTAAAAACTTGAAAGAATTAACATTCAAGGAATGGGTACAACACATCATGAAGAGCTTTGAAAAGCAGTTGTGACCGTTTTCCTCCTCAGCAAACTCTCTGTGAGACCATAAGTGTAGAATGAGGAAGAGGTAGAAGTGCTGCAGGAACAGGCACAGCTCAGTGACTTGCTCACACAACTTTCACGAGTCATCAGGATCTGTTTGTCCCAGACCGTCTTATATCGCTTGAACTTGATGATGGAGTGCTGTGGGCAGGCCTGAATTTATGCCTTGGTCAATTGTGATGGGCAGCTTGAGTTCCATGGTCCTGCGGTGCCCAGTGTTTAATCTATCAGGGCCCAGCAGCAAGCCAAACATTTTTCTCAAAAGAATAGTGACCTGCCAATGAGACCATGTCTTTGCTCCCAAAGCTATGGATCCTCCACTCTGATTTTCTTATTGAATTTGCCCCAGGTTCCACATGTTGTTGTTGTTAGGGGCCATCAAGTCACTTCCTACTCATTGCGACCCTAATGCACAACAGAATGAAACACTGCCAGGTCCTGCACCATCCTCACAATCACTGCTATGTTTGAGCTCATTGTTACAGCCGCTGTATCAATCCATCTCATTGAGGGTCTTACTCTTTTTCACTGACCCTCTACTTTGCCTAGCATGATGTCCTTCTCTTCCTGATAACATGTCCAAAGTACATAAGACAAAGCCTTACCATCCTCTCTTCCAAGGAGCGCTCTGTACTTTTTTCCAAGACAGACTTGTTCATTCTTCTGGCAGTCCATGTTATAGTCAATATTCTTCACCAACACCATAATTCAAAGGCACCAATTCTTCTTTGGTCTTCCTTATTCATCGTCCAGCTTTCACATGCATATGAGGCAATCAAAAATACCATGGCTTGGGTCATAGCATCTCAAAATCGGTCTCCAGCATCCAAAGAGATTGGCTTCTAGCCAAAATGGAGTAACAAAGACCAGATTTACTCTCCCATCTAAAACAACGAAAAAACAGACAGAATATATGAAACAACCATTTGTAAGGCATGTTACACCAGGCAGTAAAGGACTGTGAACACTGAGAGATAAGAAACAAATGAGGTGAGCCCTCCAACTGCCCCAGCTTACTACCTTAAAGGAGTTTCCAGGCCACAGAGCCTGGTAAACTCCCTGTGCTCAGGAGATGGGGCCAAGAGTACAAGGCAGCTGGGGGTCACAGAACAGACAACTGAAGAGGGGAGCTCTGGAGATCTGCAGAGGGTCCCTTCAAGTACTAATCAGCACATGCAGTGAGGTGAGGCTAGGAAAAGAACCATCTGGAAAGATTAAAGGGAGCAGTGCTTGACACACACAAGCTAGGAATAGTAGTGCCTTTTCCCACCAGTCAGACTAGAATAGGCAGGACTCGGTCTCCCTCCTTGGTCTCCTCTGCTCCTGCCTTATGAACTTTGAGCAGAGTGCCACAAAAACAGGACACTATCAGGAGACATTTGTCCCAAAGGCCACTCCCTAAAGTGACTGTCTGCTAGTCCCTGCCATAAAGATCCCCAAAATAACTGGGCTTCCTTTATTCTTTTCTTCTTTCCTTCTTTCCTTTGATCCTATATACACTCCCCTTGTCCTTCCAGAAATTTCTCTTTGCTTAAATTTTCCAGAGTCAGTTTCTATTATTTGCAATAAAAGAATCCCGATGCCAGTGCCTCACCCTCAGCCATCATCATCTGTTTATTTCCTTTCAGCATTTTTTATAATCTGAAATGATTTTTTTTAATTTATTGGTTTAATTTCATAACATGGAGGAATCTGAAAGGCATTATGCCCATGCTGAGTGAAATTAGTCAGTTGCAAAAGGACAACTATTGTATAAGACCACTATTATAAGAACTGGAGAAATAGTTTAAACAGAAGAAAATATTCTTTGATGGTTACAAGACGGGGGAGGGAGGGAGGGAAGGTGGGAGAGCGATACTCACTAATTAAATAGTAGTTAAGAACTACGTTAGGTGAAGGGAAAGACAACATACAGTACCGGCGAGGTCAGCACAACTGGACTAAACCAAAAGCAAAGAAGTTTCCTGAATAAACTGAATGCTTCGAAGGCCAGTGTAGCAGGGGCGGGGGTTTGGGGATCATGGTTTCAGGGGACATCTAAGTCAATTGGCATAATAAAATCCATTAAGAAAACATTCTGCATCCTACTTTGGAGAGCAGTGTCTGGGGTCTTAAACGCTAGCAAGTGGTGATCTAAGATGCATGAATTGGTCTCAACCTACCCGGATCAAAGGGGAATGAAGAACACCAAGGACACAAGGTAATTACCAGCCCAAGAGACAGAAGGGGCCACATAAACCAAAGAGTACATCATTCTGAGACCAGAAGAACCAGATGGTGCCTAGCTACAACCAATGACTGCCCTGACAGAGAACATAACAGAGAACCCCTGAGGGAGCAGGAGAGCAGTGGGATGCAGACCCCAAATTCTCATAAAAAGACCAGACTTAATGGTCTGACTGAGACTAGAAGGACCCTGGTGGTCATGGCCCCCAGACCTTCTGTTGGCCCAGGACAGGAACCGTTCCCAAAGCCAACTCTTCAGAGAGGGATTGGACTGGACAATGGGATAGAAAAAGATGCTGGTGAAGAATGAGCTTCTTGGATCAAGTAGACACTTGAGACTGTGTTGGCATCTCCTATCTGGAGGGGAGATGAGAGGGTAGAGGGGGTTAGAAACTGACAAAATGGACACGAAAAGAGAGAGTGGAGGGAACGAGGGGGCTGTCTCATTAGGGGGAGAGCAATTAGGAGTATATAGCAAGGTATATATAAATTTTTGTATAAGATACTGACTTGATTTGTAAACTTTCACTTAAAGCACAATAAAAAAATTTTTTTTAATTTGTTTACATGTTTATTGTATGTCTTCTCCACTAGAATGTAAATGCTACACTAGCAGGGACCTTTCCTGTCTTGCTCTCTACTCTCCCCCAACACCTAGCACAAGTCTAGGGCACAGTAGGGACTCTTGAGGAAGGCAGGGCCAGTGTGGCTTATAGTTGCTTCAAGTTGACTCTGGACTCTTGGAGAGTAGAACTGTACTCCATAGGGTTTTCAATGGCTGACTTTTTCAGAAGTAGATGTCTTAGTCATCTAGTGCTGCTGTAACAGGAATACCACAAGTGAATGGCTTTAACAAAGAGAAATTTATTTCCTCACAGTAAAGTAGGCCAAAAGTGCAAATTCAGGGTGTCAACTCCAGGGGAAGGCTTTCTCTCTCTGTTGGCCTTCTCATCAATGTTCCCCCAGACTAGATGCTTCTCCATGCAGGGACCTCAGGCCCAAAGGATGCACTCTGCTCCTGGCACTGCTTTCTTGGTGGTGTGAGGTCCCCCTGACTCTCTGCTCGATGCTTCCTTTGATATCTCAAGAGATAGCCTCAAGACAAAATTCAAACTTGTAGATTGAGTCCTGCCTCACTAACACAACTGCTGCCCATCTTTCCTCATTAACATCACAGGGGTAGGATTTACAACATATAGGAAAATCACACAATACCCAGAATCATGGCCCAGCCAAATTGATACACAAATTTTGAGGGGGACATAATTCAATCCATGAGAGTAGATCACCAGGCCTTCTTCCAAGGTGCCTCTGGGTGGACTTGAACTACCACCCTTTCAGTTAGCAGCCGAGTATGTTAACTGTTCGCACCACCCAGGGATTCGGTATCCTACTGTAAGGCCCACTTACTCCAAACACAGGACTGTGTGAGAGGGGGAGAGGAGGGGGCTGAGGCAACAAGTGAGTGAGCATCTGCCCTTCCCAGGGAGAGCGAATTCCAGCTTTGGATTCCAAGCAACAGATTCCAAGGCCAGATCTGTCCTCTCCTCCCGCTTTGATCCCCACCAGTCCTTCATAAATCTCGAGCAGTGTCTTGTAAATCTTTAATTACAAGAAAATTGCAACCCAATCAGCGAACACACGAACAGTGTTAATAAATATTTAAAATTGCTATAGCAGCAGATCTGAAGGGATTAAGAGAAGATATATTGGAGTGACAGTTATTAAACACTAAATCCCAGTAAATGTTACGGAGCAGATAAATAACACAAACTCCTGACAGCATCTAGGTTGCTGACAAGACTGAAGAGACATCTGCTTGGGGATGTGGTATCAAGAGAGGGGTGGGTCCACACAGCCTGAGAAGGGGGTGTCAGGAGAGCAGGCATCATAGGCTCAGCTCCCTACCCACTGGAAGCATCTCCTGCCTCATCTCCCTCAGCACTGTTCTCTCCCTGGAGGAGAAGAGGTGGATGGTGGCCAGAAGGAAGGGGGAGGCGTCTCTGGAGCATGTGTATTTGGAAGTCCCCAGCAGCTAGGCTGTCTCTCTGGGTTGTCCCCTCAGACTGCCCCAGCTCTGGCTCTTCCCTGAGCTCTGGAACTAAGCTGTCCTCTGAGCTGCCACCACCACACAGTCCTCTGCAAAGACGGAAACTCATTCATTACTTTACTCCTTCAATTGCCTACTCATTCATTGATTCATCCTTCTCCTATTCCCCCACTGAAGCACCAATTGATGCACTCATTCATTCACTAGTTTATGCATTCTTTCACACATTCATTCAATCACTTCTGCATCATTAATTTACTTTTAATTACTGTTATGGATTGAATTGTGTCCCCCCAAAATGTGTGTCAACTTGGCTAGGACATGATTCCCAGTATTGTGTGATTGTCCACCATTTTGTCATCTGATGTGATTTTCCTGTGTGTTGTAAATGCTACCTCTATGACGTTAATGAGGCAGGATTAGAGGCAGTTACATTAATTAGGCAGGACTCAATCTACAAAATTAGATTGTATCTTGAGTCAATCTCTTTTTGAGATATAAAAGAGAAGCAAGACTGTAGAGCCAGGTCCCTGTGCTGAGAAGCTCCTAGACCAGAGGAAGATTGATGACAAGGACCTTCCTCCAGAGCCAAGAGAGACAGAAGGTCTTCCCCTGAATTTGGCCCCATGAATTTGGACTTCTAGCCTACCAGACTGTGAGAGAATCAATTTTTGTTTGTTAAAGTCATCCACTTGTGGTATTTCTGTTATAGCAGCACTAGATGATGAAGACAGTTACTTACTCTGGTTGAACATTTTTTAAGCACCTCTTACAGCTGAGAGGATACAAAGCTGAGCAAGACTCAGGCCTTGCCCACTTAGTGCCTAGGAGGGTGTGGGGACCGGAAAGATAAAAATACTACAATATCTTGGCATTTGCAGGTTCCATATTTGCAGTTTGACTATTGAATAAAAAAACACAAAGGCCTGTGACCATCAGAGATTTGCAGTGATGTTGAGACACAGATTTGAATGACTACACAAGGGCCAAGTCTGGGGTATGGAAATAAAGAAGACCCTGTCACAGTCTGAAGAAGTCAGGGAAGGCTTCCTAAAGTAGGTGATACTTGGGTACCATCTATATGCCAGGCAATGTGCTATGCTATTTTTTTATCTCATTTAATTATCATAGCAGTTCCCCAACTGATAAGTAATTAGAAAATTGACCACCCACAAAAACGAGCTCAAAATGGATCAAAGACCTAAATACAAAATCTAAAACTATAAAGATCGTGGAAGGAAAAATAGGGACAATGTTAGGAACCCGAATACATGGCATAAACAGTACACAAAACATTACTAACAATGCACAAGTACCAGCAGAAAAACTAGATAACTGGGAGCTCCTACAAATCAAACACCTATGCTCATCCAAAGACTTCACCAAAAGAGTAAAAAGACTACCTACAGACTGGGGAAAAGTTTTTAGCTATGACATTTCCGATCAGCGCCTGATCTCTAAAAGCTACACGATACTGGAAAAACTCAACTACAAAAAGACAAATAACCCAATTAAAAAATGGACAAAAGAACTCCTCGGAATATAGCCTAGAGAAATAAGAGCCTTCACACGAACAGATACATGCACACCCATGTTCACTGCAGCTCTGTTACAATAACAAAAAGCTGGAAGCAACCAAGGTGTCCATCAACAGATGAATGGTTCAATAAATTGTGGTATATTCACACAATGGAATACTACGCATTGATAAAGAACAGTGACGAATCTGTGAAACATTTCATAACATGGAGGAACCTGGAAGGCATTATGCTGAGTGAAATTAGTCAGAGGCAAAAGGACAAATATTGTATAAGACCACTATTATAAGATCTTGAGAAATAGTATAAACTGGGAACACATACTTTTGTGGTTACGAGGGGAGGAGGGAGGGAGGGTGGGAGAGGGTTCTTTACTGATTAGTTAGTAGATAAGAACCACTTTAGGTGAAGGGAAGGACAATACTCAATACACGGAAGGTCAGCTCAACTGGACTGGACCAAAAGCAAAGAAGTTTCCGGGATAAACTGAATGCTTCAAAGGTCAGCGGAGCAAGGGCGGGGGTTTGGGGACTATGGCTTAAGGGGACTTCTAAGTCAATTGGCAAAATAATTCTATTATGAAAAAATTCTGCATTCCACTTTGAAATGAGGCGTCTGGGGTCTTAAATGCTAACAAGCGGCCATCTAAGATGCATCAATTGGTCTCAACCCACCTGGATCAAAGGAGAATGAAGAACACCAAGGTCACACGATAACTATGAGCCCAAGAGACAGAAAGGGCCACATGAACCAGAGACTTACATCATCCTGAGACCAGAAGAACTAGATGGTACCTGGCCACAACAGATGACTGCCCTGACAGGGAGCACAACAGAGAACCCCTGAGGGAGCAGATCAGTGGGATGCAGACCCCAGATTCTCATAAAAAGACCAGACTTAATGGTCTGACTGAGACTAGAGGAATCCCGGCGGTCATGGTCCCCAAACCTTCTGTTGGCCCAGGACAGGAACCATTCCCGAAGACAACTCATCAGACATGGAAGGGACTGGACGGTGGGTAGGAGAGAGATGCTGATGAAGAGTGAGCTACTTGTATCAGGTGGACACTTGAGACTGTGTTGGCATCTCCTGTCTGGAGGGGAGATAGGAGGGTAGAGAGGGTTAGAAACTGGCAAAATTGTCACGAAAGGAGAGACTGGAAGGGCTGACTCATTAGGGGGAGATTAAGTGGGAGTATGGAGTAAGGTGTATGTAAGCTTATATGTGATAGACTGACGTGATTTGTAAACGTTCACTTAAAGCTCAATAAAAATTTTAAAAAAATGGACAAAAGATATGAACAGACACTTCACCAAAGAAGACATTCAGGTAGGTAACAGAAACATGAGGAAATGCTCACGATCATTAGCCATTAGAGAAACACAAATTAAAACTACAATGAGATTCCATCTCACTCCAACAAGGCTGGCATTAATCCAAAACACACAAAATAATAAATGTTGGAGAGGTTGTGGAGAGGTTGGAACACTTATACACTGCTGGTGGGAATATAAAATGGTACAACCACTTTGGAAATCGATTTGGCGCTTCCTTGAAAAGCTAGAAATTTGAAAAGCTAGAAATAGAACTACCATACGACCCAGCAATCCCACTCCTTGGAATATATCTTAGAGAAATAAGAGCCTTTACACAAACAGATATATGCACACCCATGTTCATTGCAGCAGCACTGTTCACAATAGCAAAAAGATAGAAGCAACCAAGGTGCCCACCAACGGATGAATGGTTAAATAAATTGTGGTATATTCACACGATGGACTACTACACATCGATAAAGAACAGTGACGAATCTGTGAAACATTGCATAACATGGAGGAACCTGGAAGACATTCTGCTGAGTGAAATTAGTCAGTTGCAAAAGGACAAATATTGTATGAGACCACTATTATAAGAACTCAAGAAATAGTTTAAACAAAGAAGAAAATATTCTTTGATGGCTATGGGGAGGGGTGGGAGAGGGGTATTCACTAACTGGGTAGTAGATAAGAACTACATTAGGTGATGGGAAAGACAGCACACAATACGGGCGAGGTCAGCACAACTGGACTAAACCAAAAGCAAAGTTTCCTGAACAAACTGAATGCTTCGAAGGCCAGTACAGCAGGGGCAGGGGTTTGGGGACCATGGTTTCAGGGGACATCTAAGTCAATTGGCATAATATAATCTATTAAGAAAACATTCTGCATCCCACTTTGGAGAGTGGCGTCTGGGGTCTTAAACGCTAGCAAGCAGCCATCTAAGATGCATCCATTGGTCTCAACCCACCTGGACCAAAGGAGAATGAAGAACACCAAGGACACATGGTAGTTATGAGCCCAAGAGACAGAAAGGGCCACATAAACCAGAGACTACATTAGCCTGAGACCAGAAGAACTAGATGGTGCCCAGCTACAACCAATGACTGCCCTGACAGGGAACACAACAGAAAACCCCTGAGGGAGCAGGAGAGCAGTGGGATAAAACCCCAAATTCTCATAAAAAGACCAGACTTAATGGTCTGATTGTGACTAGAAGGACCCAGTGGTCATGGCCCCCAGGCTTCCTGTTGGCCCAGGACAAGAATCATTCCTAAAGCCAACTCTTCAGACAGGGATTGGACTGGACAACGGGATGGAGAGGGATGCTGGCGAGGAGTGAGCTTCTTGGATCAGGTGGACACTTGAGACTATGTTGGCATCATCTCCCTGGAGAGGAGATGAGAGGGTAGAGGGGATTAGAAACTGACAAAACGGACACGAAAAGAGAGAGTGGAGGGAGGGAGTGGGGTGTCTCATTAGGGGGAGAGCAAATGGGAGTATGTAGCAAGGTGTAAATAAGTTTTTGTGTGAGAGACTGACTTCATTTGTAAACTTTCACTTAAAGCACAGTAAAAAGTTAAAAAAAAGGAAAAGAAAATTGAAGGTCAGCTTGTCCAGTGTCACAGAGTGATGGTGGCAGAAGGAGGATTGGAACCAGAGACTGGCTGACCCCAGAGGCAATGTGCTTTCTACTGCACTCCACTGTTTCCCAGAAGGCCTGGCCAGCCACCTCTCTGCAATGAAGACTAGGATATCTCTTTACCCCTAAGAAGAGCAACAAGGTATTTTGTCTATTTGTTTTGTTTTTTTCTTAGATATAATTTACATTCCGCAAAATGCACAGATCATAAACAGTATAGCTCAGCGAGCTGAGACAAGTGTACACACCCTGGTAACCAACATCTTAACCAAGATACAGAAGACTCCCATCAGGCCAGAAAGTTCTCCCTGGAGGCCACCATTGTCCTAATTTCCATCACCACAGATTCCTTTTGCCAATTCTTGAACTTCATATAAATGGACTCAGCATATAAATAGCTTCTTTCTCTCAACACAATAGGACAAGTTTTAAAAAGGACTTTTGTGAGAAGTTAAAGGCAATCCCTGCAGAAATATCCAAACACAACAAAGCGACATATCACCAAGGTCTGGTTCAGGCCTGACCCAAGTGCAGAAAAGGTTCGCTTGCTTCCACTGCCCCAAGCCACACAAATCCCTAGCCCCTTTTGCTTGTCCTAACCTTTGGGGATTGGGTAGTAACCACAGAAAGTCAGGAGTCAGCCTTCAACATTCTGGGTCTGGGGCAACCCTCCCAGAAACTGTCCCTTTACCTCTTCTTAAGGTGTGAACACCTGGCTCATTCTTGGGCTGTGCTAGCCATCTGCTTTCCTGTCCTGGGCCTCAGGAGTCTTATCCCAGCCTCCTGAGTAAGGAAGTCTCCTTCCTAACTGGCCTCAAGATTCCTCCCTTGGGTGGGGGTCTGGAGACCATGGTTTCAGGGGACATCTAGGTCATTTGGCATAACAAAGTTTATTAAGAAATCATTCTGCATCCCACTTTGGTGAATGGCATCTGGGGTCTTAAAAGCTAGCAAGCAGCCATCTAAGGTACGTCAATTGGTCCCAGCCCACCTGGTGCAAAGAAGAATGAAGAACACCAAAGACACAAGAAAAAATATGAGTCCAAGAGACAGAAAGGGCTACATAAACCAGAGACTCCATCAGCCTAAAACCAGAAGAACTAGATGGTGCCTGGCTACCACCAATGACTGCCCTGACAGGGAACACAACGGAGAGTACCTGATGGAGCAGGAAAAAAAGTGGGGTGCAGAATTCAAATTCTAGTAAAAAGACCAGACTCAATGGTCTGACTGAGACTGGAGGAACCCCAGAAGACATGGCTCCTGGGCTGTCTCTATTAACCCAGGACTAACACTATTCCCAAAGCCAACTCTTCAGACAAAGATTAGACTGCAGTGTAAGACGTAAAATGGTACTAGTGAAGAGTGAGCTTCTTAGCTCAAGTAGACACATGATACTAAATGGGCAGCTCCTATCCAGAGGCAAGTTGAAAAGGCAAAATGGGATAGGAGCTGGTTGAATGGACACACGAAATCTGGGGTAGAAAGGAGTGTGCGGTCACATTATAGGAGAACAACTAGAATCACATAACAATGTGTGTATAAATTTTTGTATGAGAAACTAACTTGAGCTGTAAACTTTCACTTAAAGCACACACACAAAAAATTCTTCCCCTGCATTTCTGGCTATCCTTCCTCAAGTCCAGGAAGCAGGGAGCTGGACTGGCTCAGTGATGCCCAGCCTCATCCTTGAAGTCCTGGGCCTTCCTCTGCTTTCAGCTTTCTAGGAGCCCTGCAGCCTCTGAGACAGACATCATCTTTTCATGGGCCTTCTGGCTTCACATCAGCTTCTCTGAGAGTTAGCACCTGCTCCATGCCTGTGTCTGTCTGTCTATCAAAGCCCATGCTCCCTTCTGGAGGCCCCCCAAGCCCCTGGCTCCCCAGTGACAAGCTTCTCCCTTCTCCTTTAAAGAGCAGAGGCAACTCGGATGCCTTGAACTCACTGAATGAACAGGCTGGCTCAGGAACCAGCTCCGTCAATGAGGGCATATGTGTTAGTCATCTAGTGCTGCCATAACAGAAATACCATGAGTGGATGGCTTTAACAAGGACAAATTCATTTCCTCACAGTAAAGTAGGCTAGATGTCCAAATTCAAGGCATCAGCTCCAGGGGAAGGCTCTCTCCCTCTCTCAGCTCTGGAGGAAGGTCCTTGTACATTAACACTGTGTACTACACTGTCCCAGCACAGGATGACTAGGGAAGGCTGAGAGAGTTCCCGAATGTCTGCAATGACAGAGACCCCTGATATGTCTGGGACTTGTCCTACTTATCTAGTGCTGCTATAACAGAAATACCTCAAGTGGATGGCTTTAACAAACAGAAATTTATTCTCTCACAGTTCAGTAGGCTAGAACTCCAAATTTAGGGCATCAGCTCGAAGGGAAGGTTTCTTTCTTTGTCAGCTCTGGGGGAAGGTCTTTGTCATCAATCTTTCCCTAGTCTAGGAGCTCCTCAGCGCAGGGACCCTAGTCCAAAGGATGCACCCAGCTTCTTGCTCTTGCTTGGTGGTAATGAGTTCCCTCTCCTCTATGCTCGATTCTCTATTTTATATCTTAAAAGAGATTACTCAAGATACAGCCTAATCCTGTAGATTGTGTCCTGCCACATTAACATAACTGCCTCTATTCTTGCCTCATTAACATCACAGAAGTAGGATTTACAACACATAGATAATTACATCAGGTCACAAAATGAAGGACAACCACACAATACTGGGAATCATGGCCTAGCCATGTTGACACACATTTTGGGGGAACACAATTCAGTCTATAACAGGACTGGATAAGATGCAAGAATTGGGGAAGTGACCTCAGTGTTCTCGCCTAAAAAGCATTGTAGCTGAGCCAGAGCTGCTAGGGATGGCTGAATGGACATTTTTAATTGATGTCCTAGACATCTCAATGGTAATATCCGTGGCTCAGGCTGTCTCTACCCCAGCCAGCTCAGGACCAACATGGCCCATGGCATCCTTCCAACACCCCCTCCCTGACTCTTCTGTGCGAAGGAGCTCCGGCTTTGTCCCACCAATTATCTGCCTTGTGCTCCTCCCCGAGGAAGCAGGGGCTGGGGCAGGATAGGTGTCCCTGCTTCAGCCAGTCAGTCAGTCATCGCCAACCATGGAGGAGCCTTTCGAAAGCAAAAGCCTATTTCATTAGCTCTGGTCTTGAACCACCTGCTATCTCCTACTGTTTCCTAATTGCCTCTGTCTTTCTCCGTTTTTCAGCCATTCGTTCAACAAATAGTACTAGGGTACTACGAGGAACATGGACTCCGGAGCCAGCACTTCCACTTACAGCTCTGTGATCTTGGGCAAACTGTATCTCAGTTACCCCAACTGTAAACTGGAGATGATCAGCTACACTTGATCCTCATTACTCGTGGATCCCATATGTGCAAATTCACCTACTTGTTCAAATGTGTTTGTAGCCCTAAATCAATACCAGCGGCACTTTCGCGGGTCATTTGTGGACGTGCGCAGAGCAGCAAAAATTTTAAGTCGCCCAAAGCGCGTTCCCAGCTGAGGTCAAACAAGGCAACGATCTGCCTTCTCGTTTCAGCTCTCGTAGTGAAAACCCAGTTGCCGTAGAGTCGATTCCAATTCATGGCGATTCCATGTGTGTCAGAGTAGAACTGTGCTCCATAGGGTTTTCAAAGGTTGGTTTTCAGAATTAGATTATCAAGCCTTTCTTCTGAGGTATCTCTGGGTGTACTCGAACCTCCTACCTTTCAACCTAGCACATCTATCATTTGCACCACCCGGGGACTCATACTACAAACAAATACCATGTTTTTATGCAAATAATGCACGCCTTCTACTTTTTTTGCCAAGGAGCCCTCCCCTTGTGAGGTATTTTTGGAAGCACACTATGTTAATTTTTTTACAGCAACATGTTTTAAAAAAATTGGCATAGCTGTGCTTACAAAAATACCTCGGCCTTGGGGGACCTCATACCACCAAGAAAGCAGCACCAGGAGCAGAGCATGTCCTTTGGACACGGGGTCCCTGTGCCTGAGAAGCTCCCTGACCAGGGGAAGGTAGAGGACAAGGACCTTGCTCCAGAGCTGACAGAGAAAGCCTTCCCCTGGAGGTGACACCCGGAATTTGGACTTGTTACCTACTAGACCATGAGAAAATAAATTTCTCTTTATTAAAGCCCAAAAAAAAAAAAAAAAAAAAACCTCTGCCTTTTTTTTGGGTAAAAATACGGTATTCTTTTCATGGTTTATTTAGTGCCGTATTTTTCAAATTTTTCTGCTTTTTGTTAGCGACTGCTGTTGAAAATGTCTCCCAAGCATAGCATTAAAGTGTTGTCTAGTGTTCCTAAGCACAAGGGTGCTGTGATGTGCTTTATGGAGAAACTGTGTGCATTCGATAAGCTTCATTCAGGCATGAGTTATAATGCTGTTGATGTGAGTTCAATGTTGATTCATCAATAATATATGTTAAATAATGTATCTTTAAACAGAAACACGCAGAAAACAAGGTTATGTGTTGATTGGTTCATGAAAATGTTGTGACCAGAGGCTTACAGGAGCCTAGGAACAATTGTCAGTAGTCACTAATTCAGTGTTTGCAAAGAACATAACTGCCCTACTATCAAGAATTTACTGTACTGTCTCATAGGATTATCGTGACGACTGTGTGAGTTTAATATGTGAAGCCTTTAAGATGGTTTCTGGCACATAGTCAGCACTGTAATATGTTTTCTATTAAAATAATTATTATTCCCAAGAGTATGACCCCTGGATACACTTCTAACTCACTCCTGAAGTTCACTCTTCATGCAAAGATTAGACAGGCCCATAAAACAAAATAAGACTAAAGGGGCACACCAGCCCAGGGACAAGGACAGGAGGGGAGGGGAAAGCTGGTAATAGGGAACCCAAGGTCAAGAAGGGAGAATGTTGATATGTGGTGGGGTTGGCAGCCTATGTCACAAAACAATATGTGTATTAATTGTTTAATGAGAAACAAAGTTGCTCTGTAAACCTTCTTCTAAAGTACAATTAAAAAAAAAAAAAAAGATTTTTAGGCTCCCTGTCCTTAAGTAGTTTCTCTGGAAATGGGGTCCATAATTTGTATTTTCAGAAAGCTCTGCAGGTGATTCTAAGTCATAACAATAATTACTGTTTGGTGACTCCATGTACAACGGAACGAAATATCACCAGTCCCGTGCCATCTCATACTCACTGGTATGCTGGAATCCATTGTCGTGGCCACTGTATATTTTGAGTGCCTTCCAACCTAGCGGGCTCATCTTCCAGCACTGTATCAGACAATGTTGTGACCCACAGGGTTTTCTTTGGCTAATTTTCAGAAGTAGATCCCCAGACACTTATTCCTAGTCTTAGTCTAGAACCTCCACTGAAACCTGTCCACAGTGGGCGATCCTGCTGGTATTTGAAATACCAGTGGCATAGCTTTCAGCATCACAGCAACGCACAAGCCACCACAGTATGACAAGCTGACAGTGTACATGGGTTCACCATGAGTCAGAGCCAGCTCTATGGCAACCAGAAACAAATTACTATTTCCATTCAGTAAAAAAAGGCAGAGAACTAGGCTCTGGCAATAAAAGAGTAACCAGGAAGGAAATTCCACCTGCCCTCATGGAACTTACACTTGCGATGAATGGAAGGCAGTAGAAGCAGAGGGGATGAGAAAGATGTGGTGTAGCTGGGGGAAGCGGGAGCCTGAGCCGGACTGAGACATCAGGGAAAGTCCTCCTGAGGAAGTGACGCTTAGGCTGCGCTCCACAGGATGGGCGGGGTGGAGGGGCATGGCCTGTCTGAGAAACCGAAAGGCCTGTGAGCATGGAATCCACAGAGGCCTCATGGTGCCAGGCAGGGAGGGCAGGAGCAAGCGAGGAGCCCCAGAGAGGCAGGAAGCTATTAAGGCAGGGTCCAAATAGAAGTTGACAAAGGCAGCTCCAGTGGGGATGGAGCAGGAAAGACAAGTGCCAGGGCCAGTGAACCAGGAGCTGGGGGATAAGGGCAAAAGGAGGCTCAAGGGTGGCCCTGGCATTTGGCCCCAGTCCCTGGGGATTTGGTGATGTGACTCACTGAGGGAAAGAGCAGCCTGTGACGAGATTATTTCTGCCTTAGACATACTGAGTTTGGGAAGCACATCAACCGTCTAGGTGGGGGTGTCCTGCAGATATTTACATTCACGAATCTAACATTTCAGAGATGAGATGTCCACCTGGGGCATCCATGTATAAAAAATGGTTTAAACCATGAGTGGAGAGACAGAAAACATGACGCGTGTGCCCTGAACATTCACTTGGGAAGGCTGCAGCTCCTGCTCCTGTGCACCCCGCCACCAGTCCCACCTCTGTCTGAGAACCAAGGCGCACCTTCTGACCTGGCCCTAACGACACACAGGCAGCCTGGGGCTCTCCCTCTCAGGAGAAGAAACCTTGGTCAGAGACTCCAGGGCTCAAATTTTAGGTGTGGGTGGGTTTGATAGACTGAGATTGGGGGGCAGACAGAGGTGAGATGTTTGAGGGAAGCCAGGCTGGGACAGGAGGGGAGGAAAAACAGGAAGGGAAAGGCGGATGAGAGAGAGGAAAGAAGAGGGGTAATGTAGGGAGGAGAGGAACAAACCATCATGAATAATACTTTTTTCTTTGACTTCTAGAACGTAACATTCACCCACAGAGGGCGAAGGAGCTTCTTAACAAATACATGGATACAGTTTAGGTTTTTGTTTGTTGGTTTTGTTTTGTCAAAGGTGACTGCCAGGTTTGCACCCAGCTAACATTTCTCCTGCAATCTCTGCTACTTCCTTCTTGATTTGAGGGGCTGGGAAGCACGAACGTGAACAAATAAACAAACAAAAAAAACCAACACATTCCTGGCGATCCCATGTGTAACAGAACAGAACTGCGCTCCACGGGGTTGTCGATGGGTGATTTTTCAGAAGCAGATCGCCAGGACTTTCTCCCATGGCACTGCTGGCTGGGTTCCAACCGCCAAACTCTCAGTTAATAGTCGAGAGCAAACCGGTTTTGCCACCAAGGGACCTTGTTGTTGTCGTTGTTGTTTGGTGCCGTTGAGTCGATTCCAACTCATAGCGACCCTATGTACCACAGATCGAAACATTGCCTGGTTCTGCACCGTCCCCACAATCATTGCTACGGTTGAGCCCATCGTTGCAACCACTGTGTCAATCCATCTCGTTGAGGGTCTTCCTCTTTTCCACTGACCCTGTACTTTATCAAGCATGATGCCCTTCTCCAGGGACTGATCCCTCCTGACAACATGTCCAAAGTATGTAAGACACAGTCTCCCCATCCTTACTTCTAAAGGGCATTCTCATTGTACTTCCTCCAAGACAGATTTGTTTGTTCTTTTGGCAGTCCATGGTATATTCTTCGGCAACACCACAACTGAAAGGCGTCAGTCCTGCTTTGACCTTCCTTATTCATTGTCCAGCTTTTGCATGTACATACATGATTGAAAATACCCTGGCTTGGGTCAGGCGCACCTTAGTCTTCAAGGTGACATCTTTGCTTTTCCATACTTTAAAGAGGTCCTTTGCAGCAGAATGGCCCAATGCAATGTGTCTTTTGATTTCTTGACTGCTGCTTCCATGGCTGTTGATTGTGGATATAAGTAAAATGAAATCCTTGACAACTTCAATCTTTTCTCCATTTATCATGATGTTGCTTATTGGTCCAATTGTGAGGCTTTTTGTTTTCTTTACATTGAGGTGTCATCCATACTGAAGGCTGTGGTCTTTGATCTTTGTTAGTAAGTGCTTCAAGTCCTCTTCACTTCCAGCAAGCACGGTTGTGTCATCTGCATAACACAGGATGTTTATGAGTCTTCCTCTAATCCTGATTCCCCATTCCTCATATAGTCCAGCTTCTTGGATTATTTGCTCAGCACACAGATTGAATAGGTATGGTGAAATGATACAACCCCGACACACACCTTTCCTGACTTTAAACCATGCAGTATCCCCTTGTTCTGTTTGAACAACTGCCTCTTGATCTATGTACAGGTTCCTCATGAGCACAATTAAGTGTTCTGGAATTCCCATTCTTTGCAATATTATCCATAATTTATTATGATCCACACAGTCGAATGCCTTTGCATAGTCAATAAAACCCAGGTAAACATCCTTCTGGTATTCTCTGCTTTCAGCCGGAATCCATCTGACATCAGCAATGATATCCCTGGTTCCACGTCCTCTTCTGAATCCAGCTTGAATTTCTGGCAGTTCCCTGTCGATATACCATTACAGCTACTTTTGAATGATCTTCAGCAAAATTTTGCTTGCATGTGATATTAATGATATTGTTCAATAATTTCCGCATTCGGTTGGATCACCTTTCTTGGGAATAGGCATAAATATGGATCTCTTCCAGTCAGTTGGCCAGGTTGCTGTCTTCCAAATTTCTTGGCATAGATGGGTGAGTACTTTCAGTGCTTCATCCATTTGTTGAAATATCTCAGTTGATATTCCATCAGTTCCTGGAGCCTTGTTTTTCGCCAATGCCTTCAGTGCAGCTTGGACTTCTTCCTTCAGTACCATCGGTTCCTGATTATATGCTACCTCTTGAAATGGTTGAATGTCGACCAATTCTTTTTGATATAATGACTCTGTGTATTCCTTCCATCCTCTTTTGATGCTTCCTGCATTGTTTAATATTTTCCCCATAGAATCCTTCATTATTGCAACTCGAGGCTTGAATTTTTTCTTCAGTTCTCTCAGCTTGAGAAATGCCAAGCGTGTCCTCCCCTTTTGGTTTTCTATCTCCAGCTCTTTGCACATGTCATTATAATACTTTGTCTTCTTAAGACGTCCTTTGAAATCTTCAGTTCTTTTACTTCATCATTTCTTCCTTCTTCTTTGGCTGCTTGACATTCAAGAGCAAGTTTCAGAGTCTCTTCTGACATCCATTTTTGTCTTTTCTTTCTTTCCTGTCTTTTTAATGATTTCTGGCTTTCTTCGTGTATGTTGTCCTTGATGTCATTCCACCACTCGTCTGGTCTTTGGTCATTAGTGTGCAATGCGTCAAATCAATTCTTGAGATGGTCTCTAAATTCAGGTGGAATATACTCAAGGTCATACTTTGGCTTTTCTGGACTTGTTCTAGTTTTCTTCAGTTTCAACTTGAACTTGCATATGAGCAATTGATGGTCCTTCTTCCTAGTCTGTGTTAGTCTGAAAGCTCAACTGAAACATGTCTGCTGGGTGACCCTGCTGGTATCTGAATACCAGTGGCATAGCTTCCAGTATCACAGCAACACGCAAGCCCCCACAGTATGACAAACTGACAGACTCGTGGAGGCCCAGGGACCTAGAAACTCTATAATGTACAACATAAGGACTTTTCCATGTTGTAAGCAATCTTTGTGGTATCAACTCAACTGACTGCATTATATCCCATCTAGAAGATGTCCTCGACCTAAGCATTGCTCTAGGGTTGAAAATCAGATTGCTGGGCAATTGCTCGTTTTTTAAAAGAGAGTCCTGCCTTCCCTGAAAGTTCTCCCTGTGTGCCTGAGAGGAGGAGGGCATTCCTCCAGCTCCTTTGAGCAGGTAAATCTCTGCAGAGAGCCTGAGATATGGGTCACTTTATATCTCCCTGTAGTCCCAGGGGGAGCATCTGAGAGGAATCCAGTCCCAGGGGCAGATGGGTCACTATCATTTGATTGGCTACTTTGCTTTATAGCATGCTTTGGATGCCCATCTCCCCTGGAAACGAAGAGCATCGTAAGGACTGGGACATGTTGTCTCCTATTTCTATGCCCACACTTGGCACAATGCCAGACACATTGTACTATGAATAAGAAGGTCAAACACTTAGTGAACACTTGCTCTATGCCAGGCACAGTGCTTGACATGTATGAATAACCTATGCGGTAGAGGCTACCATTGTGTTCATTTTACAGATGCCAAGTGTCATGGATTGAATTGTGTCCCCCCAAAATATGTGTCAACTTGGTTAGGCCATGATTCCCAGTATTGTGTGGCTGTCCTTCATTTTGTGATGGTAAATTTATATTAAAGAGGATTAGGGTGGGATTGTAACACCCTTACTAAGGTCACATCCCTGATCCAATGTAAAGGGAGTTTCCCTGGAGTGTGGCCTGCACCGCTTTTTATCTTACAGGAGAGAAAAGGAAAGGGAAGCAAGCAGAGACGGGGATCTCATACCACCAAGAAAACAGCGCTGGGAGCAGAGCACGTCCTTTGGACCTGAGGTTCCTTGGCTGAGATGCTTCCAGACCAAGGGAAGACTGATGACAAGGACCTTCCTCCAGAGCCGACAGAGAGAGAAAGCCTTCCCCTGGAGCCAGCACCCTGAATTTGGACTTCTAGCCTACTGGACTGTGAGAGAATAAACTTCTCTTTGTTAAAGGCGTCCACTAGTGGTATTTCTGTTACGGCAGCACTAGACTAAGACACTGAGAATGAAGCAGGGAGGTTGATTAAGGCTAGCGTCTTACTCAAGACCCAGCTCATCGTTTTTAGACTGCTGGGTTTCTAGATGCAATTTCCCCAAAATACTCATATTTCTGTAGAAGCCAGCTTAGGCCCCGGGAGGGATGAGTCAGAGGAAACATTGCCCCTGGCTCTGCTTTCTTGGGCCATGCGTGCCTCCAAATATGTGAAATAACGAGGTGAATAAAGGAAGTAAAACAGTGATGATAAAAACCTCTATTACAGTAAGACTGATGTTCTTTTGCAACATATGTTTTAAAGCACTTTCTCATCAACTGTCTTAGCAGATCCTGTGAAGAAGGCAGGGCAGGTGTTATTTCCATTTCCGATGAAGAAACCGACTTCTCCCAGGTCACAGAGCATGACGAGGGAAGAAATGTGAGTGGGAAAGACTTCCAGGATAGGATGAATCTTGTTTTTAATGCATGTCTGAGGAGCACCCTGCCTTCCTGCCCATCTCTTTTCCAACTGCTCACGGCATCTGTGGGTGGAGCAGGTCTCAGGGCTCAGGGGCCGGGTCTCAGGGTGACGCTGACCATGTACCAACCTGGTGCCTTCTTGGATACAGAGGCTGATTCCCTAGACCTCAGGTTATGCGAGGGATGCCATAAGGGCTCTTCAGCCTCCGTGGCCACACACTCCAAAGCCGGCTTTAGGAAGGAGGACTGGCAGTTATTTCCCACATAAAACACCTTTATGGACTTACAAACGCCAGACTCTAAAGCTGGCTCACTCAGTTGGACCTGCCTGAGTGAGCTATGGCAGTCAGTCACAGAGAAACTGGTCCTGCACCCTAAAAGAGCCCAAAATCAAAGCCCAGGCAGTGCAGCAGGTGTCACTGCCAAGCCTGTAAGACTAGGCTGAGTTGGGAGGGGACCACTAACGGAGACACACAACAGTCTTCCCCTCTTACGAGAAGTGTCTGTACCATTGTGCATGCTTGCACTTGACAGCCCTCCCCAGATATATGGTATGTTGTAGACTCCTAGGGGCAGCTGCCCAGATGCTCCTTTTCTGAAAATCACACATCCATATAGTTACAACAAGACTCCCAGAGCCATGTGCCTTTCTCCTCCTCCCACAGCCATACTGATTGGACCAGCTGTGGGCAGCCCTGCCAAAGCTGGGCCAATCAGAGTCCTTCCTTGAGAATTTGGATTTGGAACCAAGAGATTCCAGTACTATCTGGCTCTCTCATAAACAAAAAGGATGTAAACTTCAGAAATGTTGATGGTGGCCATTTGCCTCCTGGTGGCCTAGGATACAGAGAAAGCCAGTCTGCGGCAGGAGAGAAGAAGGAGTCAGACCGGCAAAGAGAAGGTCCAGCTGCATCTGTGTCCCAGGGTTCCACGACATCCTAGGATCCTTCTAACAAAGTCCCCATTTTGGCTTAGAGTTGGTTTCTGTTGCTTGCAACCAATAAAGTCATATTTAATACAGTGTAACTTGGTGTTTCTCAGTCAGGGGACATTTGGTAACGTCTGGAGACATTTTTGGTTATCATAACTGAGAGGTGCTCCTGGCATCTAGTGCTAAACACCTACAATGCAGAGCACAACCCCCACAACAACACATTCTCCAGTCCAAAATGTCAGCAGTGCCCAGGCTGAGAAGCCCTGGTGTAACTCAAGGTGCCATGTATGTCTAAGGCAGGAGCCAACCACCAGCAGCCATCAGGTCGGCCCTGACTCGTGGAGCCCCCGTGTGTGTCAGAGTAGAACTGCATTGCTCCATAGGGTTTTCAATGGCTGAGTTTTCAGAAGTAGATCCCCAGGCCTTTCTTCCAAGGTGATTCTGGGTAGACTCCGACCTTTCAGTTAGCAGTCAAGGGTGTTAACCATTTGCACCACCCAGGTGGTGCAAATTGTCATGTAAAAATAGGCTCTGTGTGTTACTTCTCCACGGGGAGCTCCCGTGGCACAGTGGTTAAGAGCTTGGCTGCTAACTAAAATACCGGCAGTTCAAATCCACCAGCTGCTCCTTGGAAACCCTATGGGGCAGTTCTACCCCATATAAAAAAAAAAAAAATTTTTTTTTCCATATAGCAAAGATTATTTTAAATGACAACATTCCGTTTGTGAGAATTCTTGCACCTCGATGGCGGGAGGCACATCTATTAGTTAACCTCTGTGATGGATCATTTAGCAGTATACACATCAGGAGGCTTAAAGTGTTCACTCGTAGATGCAGTAACTGCCTTTGTCGAATTTATTCTTGGTGGACAATCTTATTCAGAAATATACACAAAGATTTATGCAGAAGGGCGTTCATTGCAGCTTTATTTATAGTGATAAAAAATGGAAACAACTTAAATATCCAACCACTGGGCATTGGTTACATAAATTACGATACATTCATATCACGAAATAGTGAGATGCTCACAAAATATAAAAATTCTGAAATATATCTAAGCACAGAAAAGGACTACAGGGCAATATATCAAAATGTTAAGTGTGGCTATCTCTAGGGGGTAGGATTATAGCTAATTTTTGTTTTCCTACTTTTTAAAAAGGAGCCCTGCTGGCGCATGGTTAAGCTCTTGGCAGCTAACCAAACGTTAGCAGTTTGAACCCACCCAGCAGCTCTGAGGGAGAAAATGCCTGGTGAGCTGCTTCCGTAAAGATTACAGCCAAGGAAACCCTATGGGGCAGTTCTACTCTGTCCCATAGGGTTGCTATGAGTTGGAATTAACAGCGCACTACAACTTTTTCCAATTTTTCTACCATGAACATGTGTTCCTTTTATAATTAGGAAAAATTAATACCAAAAAGAAATCTTGATATCGGAATTGAGGACAGTCTGGATCTAGTCACCCAGAATATGCATAAAAAGCCGTCATGTGCCAGAGCTCATGAACAAAAGATAAGGAGTAGGAAGAAGCAACAAAAACTACACTTGTTATAGCACCTTGCAGTTCCCCAACTACTTCCAAATTCACCAGCATAGAAACCCTTTGAAAGGCTGTATTATTACTAGTTAAATGTCACTGTTAACTGCTGTGGAGTCAGCCCCGGACTCATTGCAACCCCGTGTACAACAGAACAAAATGCTGCCCATCCTACACTATCCCCATGATTAGTTGTAGATCAGACCATTGCGATCCATAGGTTCTCACTGGCTGATTTTCAAAAGTAGATTTCCAGTCCTTTCTTCCTAGTCCATCTTAGTCTGGAAGTGCTGCGGAAACCTATTCAGCATTGCAGCAAGATACAAACCTCCACTGGCAGATGGACAATGGCTGGGCATGAGGCGCATTGGCTGGGGATCCAATTTGGGTCTCCGGCATGGAAGTTGAGAATTCTACCACTCAACATCAATGCCTCTTAATAGTTAAATAAAACCTGTTGCCATCAAGTCGATTCCAACTCATAGTGACCCTATAGGACAGAGTACAGCTCCCCCATAGGATTACCAAGGAACTGCTGGTGGATTTGAACTGCCAACTTTTTGGTTAGCAGTCAAGCTCTTAACCACTGCACCACCAGGGTTCCAATAATTAAATAAACCCAAAACAAACCAAACCCATTGCCGTCAAGTCGATTCCAATTCATAGCAACCCTCTAGGATGGAGTAGAACTGCCCCATAGGGTTCCCAAGGATCAGCTGGTTGATTCAAACTGCTAACCGTTCGCTTAGCAGCCGAGCTCTTTACCACTACGCCTCCAGTTTCCAATAATTAAATAGTTGCAGTTTATTGAGAGTTCACTGTACAAATACTAGATGCCTTATTTTGATCTCGTGATCTCTGCACAACACCCCAAAGAAATATGGTGAAGCCTTATGAGGGCCACATGGCTGGCTGGGCCAGGATTCCAACCAGGTCCATTTAACCTCAAAACCGATCATGGTCTCCTATGCTTCCTGCCTCAGTGGTTGAGGATTTGTGAGCCTGAAGAGCAAGTCATTATGGATCATTTCAGAACATACGAGGTGGCAAAGCGGGGGTCACCAAGGCAGATTTTAGTGTTGAAAGAGCCAGATAGAAGAATGGGACATGCAGAGGACACTAGCTGGAGGGCCAAGGGCTAAGTCGTTTGTAGTATCAGGGAACATGGCCAACCATCAGCCAGGGCAGAGGGGCGGTCACTGCCACGGCTGTGTTCTCAGCTCCCATAGGGAAGAAAGGAGGAAAGGGAGGTAAAGCAGAGGAATAAAGGGAAAAACAAAAACCGATTAAGAAGTTGGAGACTAGAATCAAGAGTGCTTTATGCAGGTTGGAATAGCTGCAGCTGCGGCTGGAATGGGGCGTGAGCTCCCAAGACAAGTCCATTAGAGAGGGGTCACCAACACAGGGATGAGCAGAGAGCAATGAGTTTACACTGCAGACCAAAGCCCAGGGGACACTGAGAACAGAAGGAAACAGGGGACTGCCACTCATGGGTTGTAAAGGACTATTGAGGATGCATCCTGGCCAGAGGAAGCTGAAAGAAACGTTCCTGCTTCCTGGGTGACCAGAGGCCTGGGACAGGCTGGGTGTGGGAGGAACAGCGTGCCCCAGAAGCAAAATTTGTTTTTAGTTGCCATCAAGTCAGCTCCAACTCATGGTGATCCCAAGTACAACATAAGGAAACGTTGCCCGGTCCTGCACCATCTTCACACTCATTGACATGTTCAAGTCTGTTGTTGCAGCCATTGTGCAGTGACTTCCAACCTAGGGGGCTCATCTTCCAGCACTTTATCAGACAATATTCTGGTGTGATCCACAGGGTTTTCTTTTCTTTTTCTTCAATTGTAAAGTTTATTATTTCATGGGTGGGTACGTAGGTATTAAGTACCTGGGTGGCAAAAACGGTCCACTAACTGAAAGGTTAGCAGTTCAAACCCACCCCGTGGCACCACAGAAGAAAGGCGTGGTCGTCTGCTTCCGTAAAGATTACAACCAAGAAAACCCTATGGAGCAGTTCTACTCTGTCACACATGGGTCGCCGTGAGTCGGAGCTGACTCAGTGGCAATGGGTTTTTTTGTTTATTTGTTTGCTGGACAAGGGTATTAGTTTTCTATTGCTGCGTAACAAATTCCACAAACTTAGCAGCTTTAAACAATCAGTTTTCTAAAACAACACACATTTATTATCGCACACTTTTAGCGGCACCACTTAGCAGGGTCCTCCCCTTAGGGTCTCATGCAGCTACAGTCAAGATGTTGGCCAGGTTGAGTCTCAAATGGGGAAGAATCTATGTAAAAATGGCATGGAGGTGGTGCCTGAACTCCTCTCTCTTCGCAAGGGGGAAGGAGAATCAAGACCAGCAGCCCAAGGCTAATTCCTATGAGGCGGAGGTCAGAGATGCCTCCTTTCTCTGCCATCTTCAGCAATTCTGACACCAACCATCCCTCCCACAGCACTCTCTACTTCTCTGCTGAGTTCAATAATTCGTTGCAACGGCCACACAGAACTCACAGACAATGCTCATGATTATGGGGTTTCTTAGGGAAGTAACAGTTTACTGTTCAAGTTCAGGAACAATCAGGATACAGTTCTTCCATCAGGACAGCTTCTTTCCAGCTGTACCGCAGGGACACCTCTCTTTGGCCCATCAGCCCCTGCCCTGCTTGGTCAAGTGTTAAAAAGCTCTTTTAGCTCTGCCTATAAGTGCCCAGAGGCACCCCACTCCACCAGTAAGTCTTGGCCCAAAGGCACTAGCTCCATGGGTCAGCAAACCTAGCTCCACCAAGTGTCCTGAAGCACCCTACTCCTCCAGCAAGCCTCCTACCCAAGGGCACTCAGCTTTCTCACTCTGTGGGCCAGGAAGCCCACCGTGCCGTCTCCTGCCAGTCTCTTCTGCCACCACGTCTCACCGTCTTCAGTGTAACAGCTGTCTCTCTGTCTTCTGTGTCAGAGAGCTTCTCAGCACAGTGATCCTGGGTCCAAAGGACACACTGTCTGCTCCTAGCCGTTCTTCCTTGGTAATAGTGGGATCTTCTCTTCTCTTTTTAAGCCTAGCAGGGTGGTAAAACTGACCGATCCCATCGTTAGGGTTCCATATACCTTATTAGGAAACCCTGGTGGTGTAGTGGTTAAGTGCTGCAGCTGCTAACCAAAAGGTCAGCAGTTCAAATCTGCTAGACGCTCCTTGGAAACTCTACGGGGCAGTCCTACTCTGTCTCATAGGATCTCTTTGAGTCGGAATCGACTCAACAGCAGTGGGTATACCTTATTAGCATGGTCCCACCCAATCACTGGGTGGGTGTTACAAGACCATGGCGAGAAAGGACACACAAAAGCATTCCATCGCACCACAATCCACTTCCAAGCTCACCCAGGCTCTTGGTAGAATTCATTTCCTTGGGATCGTAGGACCAAAGCCCCGGCTTCTTAGTGGATGTTGATTGGAGACAGTCTCAGCTCCTAGAGTCTACCCACAGTTTCCTGCCATATGGGCTTTTCCAGCATGGCCACTTACTCCATCAAGCCTGCAAGGAGAATCTCTAATGATCCACAGGGCTTGCACTGGCTAATTTTTAAAAGTAGACTGCCAGGCCTTTCTTCCTAGTCTTAGTCTGGAAGCTCCATTGAAACTTGTCCACTATGTGTGACCCTGCTGGTATTTGACATACTGGTAGCACAGCTTCCAGCATCACAGCAACACATGAACCACCTCAGAACAACAAAGGACAGATGGGTGGTAGCAAGTGAAATCAGAGACTATTAAAGACTTGGGATCACTGGACTAACTTTGCAAATTTAGTGAGTAACAAGGCTGGATGCCTATGTAGTTTATCACCCGGGGGAAATGGTTTCTGCACTCCCGGTGCTGGCTGACCCAGTGAACCATCTGCTCAGAGCCCAGGTCACTGCATGGGAGAAACGCCAGAGTAGCCTGAGCCTATTTCCAACCTGGTTGTTTGGTTTAAACATTTTGTCCTGAGAGGGCAGAAAAATTTCTAGGGGAAACTGCCAGGCTAGGAGTCCAGAGACCTGAGCTCGAGTCCCAGGTCTACCACATGCCACAGGATCAGACAAAAATAACTTAACTCCTGAGCTTCCACATCTTCCACTGTAAAGCGAGAATACCAGTGCCCACCCCTCCCGTCCCAGAAACGTCCCCTTCCAGACGGGAGAGGTGGGGAGAGTACCCACCTCACAGGCTGTGAGGCCGTCAGTGAGGTAGCACACTGAACGCCTTACAAGAGGCCTAGCGCAGAGTAAGCGCTCAGTGTCATTGTTGCTATTGCTGCTGCCGTTTTTTTAGGCTAATTTGAGAAGATAGATGTGAAAGTGCTTTGAAAAATACAAAGTACTCCAGGCTCAAATAAAGGGTGTGATTTCCACTTCTGCCTCTTCCTGCCTCATTTCTCAAAACTCCCCTCCCCAGCTGCCTTGCTGAACTCAAGCACAATCTCCCGAAAGGCGCTCTGCAGGCGGTGCCTCTAGCGCCCTCCGGGTCTGAACCACCACCATTACCGGGATGACTCCCTCCTGCCCGGCCCATCCTGCTCCTCTCCCCAGGGGCCTTCCCCTGCCTCCTCCAGGTCCCCCAGCCCCTGCACTGACCCCTAGCTACACAGCCTGCAATTCTCTGTGATTTCAGCTTTGGTTTTGTTTTGTCTTTTTAAGTCCGTCTCCCCCTCCCCACGATCCCTGGGTGGGACAATCGGTTAAGCACTTTACTACCAACCGAAAGAAGGTTGGTGGTTCAAACCCACCCAGAGACACCTCTGAAGATAGGCCTGGCAACCCGCTTCTGGAAGGTCGCAGCCTTGAAAACCCTGTGGAGCAGTTCAGAACAAACAGGTTGGTTTTTGCCACACCCCTACTACCACCCCTGGACAATTAGCTTCATGGGCACAGGCAGGGGGTTGTCTAATTTGCCTTTGAATCCCAGAATCTAGCAGAGCCTAGGCATATTAATTTATTGCAGGCCGTAAACTGTGGAGTCAAGGGGAAAGGTGTATGAAGTCATGTCTTACGGTTTGGGATGATCATCACCAGCGGAGCAGTCCACAGTCACTGGGTCCCCGGCTCTCTCTGCAAGGCTTCCGCCAGGTGCCTCAGGCAATTCCCAGCGGAGCCCCTGCCCCAGAGGGCTTTATGGGGGGATGAGAGAAAGCACAAGCATGGCTTTATTTCCTACAAATTGGAATATCATAAATATATTAACATACATATGTGCTCTAGCAGAGGCCCAGGTGGGTGGTGGGGGCGCTGTGAGGAGCAACCCCCAGCACCTTCAGGAAGGCTCCTGAGGAAGAGGTGGCTTGAGCTCCTTTCATCAAGGAGCCTCAGCAAAGCCAAGGAGACTCAGGCCTCCCTCTAACCCCGGCCCGTTCAGTACATTCTCTTTCCTTGAGCCCTGGAAAGACCTTTAGACAGCTCATTGCCCTGCCCACCCCAAACACTCAGCAGTGGGGCCCTGAAGTGCTGGCAGCCTCTTCGGCCTCTGGGGGCCTCTGGGGGCCAGTGTCCGAGAGCCACAGGGATCCCTTGCCCTCAGGCCTCCACTCACGCTGCTGGACAGCTGGCCAGGGGACAAGGCCAACAGAGGCAGAGGATAGCTGAAACTGGGTGGGGCGAGGATCCCCGGCACTGGCCTTGGAGTCAGCCAAACCCTGCTTAGAGTCCTGGCTCCACCACTGAGCAGCTGTGTGACCCGGCATATTTACTTTATCCAAGCCCCAGATTCCTCATGTATAAAATGAGGACAACGGTAATTGGTGAGTTTTTTGTTGTTGTTGTTGTTAACTGCTGTCGAGTCAGCCCTGACTCATTAAGACTCCGTGTACAATGGAACAAAATGCTACCTGGTCCTGCACCGCCACCACGATCGGCTGTGGATTGGACCATTGTGATCCACAGGGTGTTCACTGGCTGATTTTTGAAAGTAAGTCGCCAGGCCTTTCCTCCTAATCTGTCAGACTGTAGGTGCTGCTGAGACTTGGTCAGCAGACAGGTGGTGGCTGGGCATAAGGTGTGCTGGCCGGAAGTTGAGCCTGGGTCACCTGCATGGAAGGTGAGAATTCTATCACTGAACCACCACTGGCCCCATAACAGTGACATTTAAATGAAATAATACACACAGAGAACCAGGAACATTAAAAAAAAAAAAAAATCCCTCAATAAACATTAACTATTTCAGAGATTTTTACTTCTAAGATCCAAAAAGCACAGTGCTCCACAGTCAGGGGTGGGCGGTCTTGGCCTAGTGGATGTGTCCCTGAGACACATCCAGGCCCAGCCCTCCCCTCTGGTTTTCAGATTCTCCATAGAGTCCCAGAAAAGAGATGCAGGTTAGTAAAGCCCAGACCTCCCAAATTTTATAGGTCTATTTAAGAATGTCTCCCACCTACCGGGTCAAGAATTAATCTACAATTACATTGCTGCTGTTAGGTGCCGTGGTGATTTTCAGCTCATATTGACCCCTGTGACAGAGTGGAACTGTCCCATAGGGTTCCCTAGGCTGTAATCTCTGTAGAAGCAGATCACCAGGTCTTTCTCCCTCAGAGCCACTCAGTGGGTTTGAACCGCCAACTTTTCGGTTAACAGCTGAGAGCTTAACCATTGTGCCACTGACTCCCGTTGCCATAGAGTCTATTCCAATTCATAGCGACCCTATAGGACAGAGTAGAACTGCCCCATAGGGTTTCCAAGGAGCAACTGGCGGATTCGAACTGCAGACTTTTTGGTCAGCCACCTGAGCTCTTAATCACTGAGCCACCAGGGCTCCACTACTCCACCAGGGGTCCTTAATCAAATTGTAGGGGTCTGAAAAGAGAGAATGGTCCCATTTTAGCCTCTGAGCCCATGAGGTACAAGAGAGTAGGATAGAGTTACCCCGGATGAGGAAACAAGGCCTGCAAAAGAGAAATGATTCTGCAAGGTCACACAGTAAGCTGGTGGCAAAGCCCACATCCCTTCCTCCACCCCAGAGAGTTACCATGGAGAGTTACCATGGAGAGTTACCATAGAGAGTTACCATGGAGAGACTGAAGGCCTCCAGCAATCAGAAGTCACAGCTCCAGCCACTGGAGCTCATTCCAGCATTGGTTAGATCTGGGGGCGGTGTTTCTGGGAGATGATCGGAAAAGTCTAACATCCGCAGAAAATAGCAGATCCAGCTCTTGGCTCCGCAGCTTACCAGCTCTGAGACCTTGAGAAAGCCCTTTCCCTCTGGGCCGCCCCTTCCTCACCTGGGAAATGAGGCAGCTGTCCTCACCACCTCTCTTTTAACCAGAATCTCCCGGCTTCAAGGCCTGATCGCAAGCTGGGCCCTTGTATTATGCTGACTTGTCTTCAGACCCCAGCGATATCCCTCCTCTTGGTCTCTGCACCACCATTCCCTCCCCCTCTGCGTCCTGCTTCCAAACGGGCCTAACCCTGCACTCCCCTCACCCCCTCCCCCACCCAGCTATCAGCACTGCAGCTGGTGGAAGGAGGGACAGGAGAGGCGGGTCCATCCATAGCAGCCTTGCACATATCTAGCAAGGGTGCCAGCCCACAGCCTTCACCCCAACCCATCCCAGTTCCTCTGCCTCTGTGTCATCGCCGGTCCCTTTGCCTTCCCCCCCTCACCCCCACCCCCCAGCCACAGGAGCCTGGCAGCTGGAGACTCCCTGCCGCTGGAGCCTTTGCTGGGGGGAGGCCTCTGCCCTGAGCACCTAAGAGAGAAGACCACTTGATCTCTGCTGCCTGGGTCTCCTTTCTGTTCCCTTTTGTCCTCTAGCATGTCCCAAGTGGGAGGTTGGGAAGAGGGGGCAGAGGTCACCCCACCTGACCCAGTAAAGATGCAGAATCAAGGAAGGCTGAAGGACTTAATTCCAGTGCACATAGGGAGCAGGGAGGAGGAAGCCTCTCACCCAGTCTGTCCTGGGAGCACCATCAGTTAACCAGGCTCCCCTGGTCCTCCTTCCTAGCGCAGCCAGTGCCCCAGATGGTGCTCGGCAGATATGGGTCGGGGAGCCTTTATCTTCTAAGTCAGTACACTGGATGGATTCAGGGAGATCTCGCATTTCAAAACTGGCAGTGGTGGGAGTGGGGTGTGGCAAAGGGGAAAAAAGATAAATCAAAGACCACATCCCCTAAAGAAAAAGACTTCCCAACCCCCACCCACCGTGGCCCCCCGCCAGCCCCCAGTGCCTGGCACAGTACCACCCTCCTGCTGAATCTTTAATTAAAAGAACAGGGCTTACGGGGGCACTTGGGGATGGGTGTCAAGCTACACACTTAATCTTCACCAAAGATTGTCTCTCCGGGAAGGAGTAGGATCAAAGCTGCTTCCCTTGAGCCTCCCTCTCCAGGGGAGACGGTGGCAGGAAAAAAGATTTGGGAAACCACACAAAAAAAGAAAAACCAGAGAAAAAAAGAGAGGAGGGGTGGGAGTGGGGGTGTCTGAGGAACACAGGGCTGGTTCCTGGGGTCTTGCTCTTCACCCCCACTTCACTGGCGGGACAATTTGTATCCTCAGCTCCGGGTCATGGCAGTGAGCCCCCTGCCTCCGCACACCTGACTCAATGGAGACCCCTCTGTGACTTTCCTCTGACTCTATTGCCAGTAACTCCTAACCTCACTGACCACACACCTTCTTTTCCAGGCCTTCTAAGCCTTTGCAATAGCTGCTTCCTCTGCCTGGAGTGTTCTTGAGTTGGGTTTCTGTCACTTGCAATCAAAAGGATCTAATATAAAAGAATGTTCATAGAGAAGGGCAGAATAGTTACTGGTTAATTGTGTGGACTTTGGAGGTGAATTGCCCAGGTTCACATCCCTATGCCACCGCCTGCTAGCTGTGTGACCCTAGGTAAGCCATTTAGCTTCTCTGTGCCTTAGTTACTTATCTGCCAAGTTGGGCTGTAACAGTACCTAAGTCACAAGGCTTTTGTTGATGAGCTAATATCTACAAAGTGCTTATAAAAGTTTCACTAGGAAAGTGCAGGCCCTTCCTACTGCTCCGAGCACATCCTGCTGGGTCAGCCAGCAAGGGCTTTTTTCTACCGCAGGGGTGTGTATTCCTCAAGATGCCAGAGGGGCCACACATGCTCTGCTCATTGCCAGCATCCTCTTGTGTCTTGTCATCCAGGGCCACATCTGAGGTTGGAGGGGATTGGACTATCAGTGCGGGAGGGATGAAGGAGAAAGTCTGAAGGGGGAGAATGTGGAGAATGAGGATGGGGAGAGTAAGGAGAGTAAGGAGGGGTAGAGTGGGGAAGGGGAGAGTGAGGTGGGGGAGAGCGAGGAGGGGAGAGTGGGAGAGTGAGGAGGGGTTGAGTCAGGGAATGAGGGGATATGCATGCGGGACACTCTGGAAGCACCAAGGTGAGCGGTGCCTGCTGGACCGGGACCTCTAGTTCTCTGAATGGGTGTCCCATTCTCGTACCAGCTGGCTTCCTTAAGTGCGGTGCACCTTGCCACCAAAGGATCTGGCTCTTTTCCAAGCTTCCATCTGCTCTATAGGAGGACTAGCACTCCCCCACCACCACCCGTCATTGAATTCGGTGGAGTTGGTCCCGATCACAGCGACCAGCCCCACGTGACAGAGCAGAAGTGCTCCACGGGATTTCCTACGCTGTAATCTTTGCAGAAGCAGATTGTCAGGTCTTTTTTCCCACAGAGCCACCGGGTGGGTTCAAACTGCCCACCTTTCAATTAGCAGCAGAGCACTTAACTGTTGCGCCACCGGAGCTCCTTTCTACTGTCATAACTTTGTACTATTTCTCAAGAACTCATAACCTTGGCCTCCTTTTGCAAATAGAGCCTCTTACTTTCCAAAGCTTACTCAAATCAGCGAAGTCATTTCCATTTGCTTTCTAGTGGAAGGTAGGGAGGTGAGTGGGGGTTGGGAGAGGGTAATTAAATAAATTCTACTGCAGCATGAAAAACTCACGAAGTATTGTGAATGCAATGCTTGTCCGGATTCCTCTCTCCTGTCTGGTACTCAGTAAATATTTGTTGAATGAATGAATGCTTACAGACTGTGATTCTGTCTTTCTTGCTCTGATAAATTATTAAGTCCATTGTGCCAAATCAGCTCCGAGCCTAATTTATATGCCATCTTTGTTTTGGAACCCTGGGTCAAGGTGAAGAAAATGTTTGTTGAGGACAAGTGAGAGCCTGTACACCAATGTTCATTGCAGCACTTTTCACAATAGCTAAAAAGTGGAAACAACTAAAGTGTCCGAGAAAAATGAATGGATAAACAAAATGTGGTACATACATGCAGTGCGGTACTACTCAGCCAGGAGAAGAAGCAAAGTCCTGATGCATGCTACAATATGGATGGCGCTTGAAAACATTATGCTGAGTGAAATAAGTCGGTCGCAAAAGGACAAATCTTGCATGATCTCACTTATATGGACTAAGAAAACCTATAGAAATCAAAGGCTACTAGTGGGTACCAGGGAAGAGAGGGAGGAGGAAAGGCCGTGTTTTGGCTCAGGGAGCCTTGAGTTTATGTTAATGGCGGTGGGATGATTTGGAAAAGCATAGTGAGAATGGTTGCACAACATGAAGAATGTAATCGACGTCACTGAACTGTACGTGCAGAAATGGGTGAGTGACATATGTTTTCTTATGTATATTTTCACCATAATTTAGAAAAAAAAGAAGTCCAAGTGTCCAACTGGGGCCATCGGTTTCCGTATTTGGTAGGGGCTAGGGCCTACCTAAGAAGCCCTGGTAGAACAATGGTTAAGCGCTTGGCTGCTAACTGAAAGTTTGGCAGTTCAAATGCACCCAGCAGCTCCACTGGAGAAAAGACCTGGCGATCTGCTTCCATAAAGATTACAGCCTAGGAAACCCTATGGAGCAGTCTATTCTGTTACATGGGGTCCTCTGAGTCAAAAATCGATTCCACGGCACCTAACAACAGCATAGGGTCTGCTTGACTTGGTGGTGGGAATTTGAGAGTGGGCTCCCCTCCTTTAGCTCAAGTTCTCTGGGTCCCAGGTAAACCAGGGGTAGGTTGCTCCTCCTTTTTGAGAATGTCCTAGGACCCCACAGGCCCAGTAAAGAGCAAGTTTGTGGAATTCCTAATTCTCTGCCAGCCCGGGAGTGCTCAGTTGAAGGGCCATTGTTCTCTGCTAGCCCAGGAACTTGCAATTCCTGCAGGACCAATTCTGCCCTCAGCAAGGCCTCGCTCTGCTCACTGCAGAGATTTACATTTCTCCAAAGTTCTGTGACATGCCTGGTGGTGCTTGGTTAGAATTCCACAGGGAAATCACACACAGACGCTGGTCAATAACTATACCCAGGGCCTACTGAGAAGTTCTAGGGATCATTTCTGAGTAAATTAGCTATGTGCAGAGAGGGTCCCCCCGGCAGCCAGGGAAACTGGAGCGGGCACAGGAGGTGGAAATAAGTGACTTGTGCATTATTCACAAAGCAATCCGAAGACGATGATGGGCCCGGGAGCCACTGGGTCTGTCCAGCTGGCCAAGGTGGAGGGAACGGTCACCCTTGCAGGGCAGCTACCATCCATCACAAAGACACCCCCTTACCAAGTTCCTTGTGCCCTGGCCTTTTTTTCCTGCTCAGCAAAGGTGCTGCGCTGGCCTGGCTCATTGTTCTTGACCTTGCCCTCTGGGCCATCCCAGTATCCACCTGCCCTGCCACATGTGGCCCAGGCCATGGAGTCTCCTTTGTCTAGCACGGCGCAGGGGAGCGTGTGGCTTTGGCTAGTTAAACTTTAGGAAGCTGTTTACTGGATTTGGCCCACCTTAGTTGCTGAAGCCTGGAAACTTCTCTTCTTACGCCCTGTACCTTCCCCAGTTATCAGGGTCCAAGAAGGAGAGAGGGCAGGCAAGAGGCAAAATTATGACACAAATGCAGTAAGTCCTCTTTGCCCTCCCACTTGCCTACTAATCTGTCCCTCCCCAGCTCCTTCCCTCTCCTGGTGCTCTTTCTATACCCCTCTGTCCCCGTGACCAGAAGCCCTTGCTGTATGGCGCTCCCTTCTCACCTACCCCTGGGCTTCTACGGGCTGTGCCCTAACTCTTGGATGAAACCCTATTCCCAGATTCAGATGAATGTGTTTCTGAGAATATTTTCACGGCAAGTGTGTTATGTCTTCCAGGTCGTTTCCATTTTTGCAGGGAACAATGTTTTTACTTTGGTGTAACACTTGCAGTAGATTTCAGCAGTGGTGATAGGGGGTGGGGAAGAGGCTATTTCACAGCTCAAATCACAGATAGAACATGAGGTTTGGATTCAGATCCTGGATTTAAGGCCTGGCAGTACACCTTCCTAGCTGTATAACCTTGGGCAAGTCACGTGGCCTCCCCAACTTCCTCCTCAAAAAACACACACCTCACAGAGCTAACTGATGAGAGGATTTAATAAGTGCGTATTTTAAGATCTGCGTACAAAGTCAAAACCATTCTCCTTAGTATGGTAAGGCTGAGACTTCCAGCACTGAGGGCAGAGGGCGTGGGGTGGACCTTTGCAGTGAGTACTAGCAGGACAGGCTACTTTAGGCTGCTTGACCCCAAATATCTACAGCAGCTGTGTACTATACTCCCTGGATTTCCATCATTACAGCCATTCTCGTGGGGTAAGCATTATTTTCTCCCCAGAGTCCTCTTTTGAACATGGAAATCTTCAGAAAGTCAATGTCACTTAAGGCTGTAATGTGAAAAGTTTCACCAAAAGATTTTGTTTATTTATTTTGTTTGTCAGAATACAGGGTGCCCTGGGGCCTAGAAACCAGGAGAAAGCCCAATTGTCCCAACTATGGAAGGCAAAAAAGGGAAGCCTGGTGGCACAAAGATTGGTGGTTCAAAGGCACCCATTGGCTCCACGGGAAAAAAGACCAGGTGATCTGTTTCTGTAAAGATTAAAGCCAAGAAAACCCTATGAGGCAATTCTACCCTGTCACATGGAGTCACTATGAATCAAAATTGACCCAAGGACACCCAAAAACAACAACATGGAAGGCAAGTTATAGGCCAGGTACTGAGCCAGGTGCTCTCTTATCCATGACCTCATTCCACCATCACAATAACCCTCACAGTAGTTATTGTTAAAAGATAATTTTTTTAACTAAAATTATGACACTTACACAAATAGAAAATTATCACCTGTTGAAGATTTCACTGGACTCATCAATTAATGAGGGAACTAGTAAGATGTTAAAACTGATTCAAAGGAGAATCCAAAGAGTAAACAGACATATAAGCCACCAGGAATGCTGAAATTAATTTGCTTAATAAATGCAAAGTTGGTCAATATCCACAGGGCCATAATCAATTGCATCTCCACTGGACATGATTTGCACTTCTATGGACAAAATCATTTGCATTACCATCAGTTTCCTACAATTCAGAGTTGTAGAATACTCCTAGACAATAAAAGGCAGAGATAACTCAAAGAGTACAGTAGACAAGACAACCCAAAATAATCTGTTTTGCCTATTTCAGTGTTTCACAACTTTTCCTGACATTATGATGATCCTCATTTTATGACAAATCAGAAAGGACAGAGATGGGCACAAAAAGTGGAAACGGGAGAGTTATCAAATCCAAGGTTTCCCAAAGGCCAATCCCAGTGAGGGCTGGAGAAGTTCATGACAAGGGATGAACTGAGAAAGATAAGAGGAATGAAGCAAGTCTTTCCACAAAGCTAAATGTTTTCCTTCAAAAGGTTGTCCTTTATTGGAGATTATGTCCTTCCTACATTTGTGACATTAAAATGTCTTTACTTTATGAAATAATGGGAGTAATATATGGTAGTAGCAGTACTTGCTCTTTTTAAATGTCCTTGTTTAGTGAAACAAAGGCTGATAACCCTATGTAAGTCTCCACTTTAAAAACATTTTTTTCTGGTTATTGTTGTAGTGTTTTGATGTTTTTCACTTTACTCATCTGTGATCGCCAAAAGTCTAACAACACTGATCCTGTTTCCAATGCTGAAATTTTGTGTTAGAGATAAATTGGTTAAAGGATGATTCCTGAACAATACTACATAGGTCTGATTAAACAGAAACTCCCCACTTTTTCCCTCCATTTCTCTCTCCTTCCTCCTCTCCAGTTAGTTCCTTGGAGTCAGCCCCTGACTCTCATGGCTACCCCAGGTAGAGTGGGAGGAAATGCTTACCCATCCTGTACCATTCCTAAGATCAGTTTTGGATCAGACTGCTGTGATCCACAGGGTTCTCATTGGCTGATATTCGGAAGTAGATTGCTAGGCCTTTCTTTCTAGTCTGTCTCAGTCTGGAAACTCCACTGAAAATAGTTCAGCATCATAGTAACATGCAAGCCTCCACTGACAGGCTGAGCCACCACTGTCCCTCCCCCACTAGAAGTCCCCTGTTGCTGTGTGCTGTCGAGGCGATTCCAACTCATAGTGATCCTATAGGACAGAGTAGAGCTGCCGCCACAGGGTTTCCTAGGCTGTAGTCTTTTTTTTTTTAATTGTACTTTAGATGAAGGTTTACAGAACAAACTAGTTTCTCATTAAACAGTTAGTACACATATTGTTTTATGGCATTGGTCAACAACCCCACGACATGTCAATACTCTACCTTCTCGATCTTGGGTTCCCTATTACCAGCTTTCCCATCCCCTCCTGCCTTCTCGTCTTTGCCCCTGGGAAGGTGTGTCCCTTTAGTCTCATTTTGTTTTAGGGGCCTGTCTAATCTTTGGATCAAAGGTGAACCTCAGGAATGACTTTATTACTATGCTAAAAGGGTGTCGGGGGGGCATGCTATCCGGGTGTCTCCAGTCTCTGTCAGGCCAGTAAGTCTAGTTTTTTTCTTAAGTTAGAATTTTGTTCTACAATTTTCTCCAGCTCTGTCTGGGGCCCTCTATCATGATCCCTGTTGGAGCAGTCAGTAGTGGTAGGCGGGCACCATCTAGAAGTACTGGACTCAATCTGGTGGAGGTCGTGGTAGTTGTGGTCCATTAGTCCTTTAGACTAATCTTTCCCTTATGTCTTTAGTTTTCTTCACTCTCCCTTGCTACCAAAGGGGTGAGACTGGTGGAGTATCTTAGATGGCTGCTCACAGGCCTTTAAGACGCCAGATACTACTCAACAAAGTAGAATGTAGAACATTTTATTTATAAACTATGTTATGCCAACTGAGCTAGATGTTCCCGAGACCATGGTCCCCACAGCGCTCAGCCCAGCAATTCCATCCTTCAGGGAGTTTGGGTATGTCTATGGAGCTTCCATGACCTTGCCTTGTCCATTCAACCCATTCCTGTCCCCCTCTGCCTTCTCATCTCACCTCCAGACAGGAGCTGCCCACATAGTCTTATGTGTCTATTTGAGAAGCACACTCCTCACCAGTATCATTTTATGTCTTATAATCCAGTGTAATCTTTGTCTGAAGAGTTGGCTTCGGAAATGATTTTAGTTTTGGGCTAACAAAGAGTCTGGGGGCCATGACCTCTGGGGTCCCTCCAGTCTCAGTCAGACCATTAAGTCTGGTCTTTTTACTAGAATTTGAGGTCTGCACCCCACTTTTCTCCTACTCCATCAGGGATTCTTGGTTGTGTTCCCTGTAAGGGAGGTCATTGGTGGTAGCCGGGCACCATCTAGTTCTTCTGGTCTCAGGCTGATGGAGTCTCTGGCTTATGTGGCCCTTTCTGTCTCTTGGGTTCATATTTTCCTTGTCTTTGGCATTCTTTTTCTCCTTTGCTCCAGGTGGGTTGAGACCAATTGATGCATCTTAGATGGCCGCTTGCTAGCTTTTAAGACCCCAGGTGCCAGTCACCAAAGTGGGATGTAGAACGTTTTCTTAATAAACTTTGTTATGCCAATTGACTTAGATGTTCCCTGAACCTTGGTCCCCAGACCCCCGCCCCTGCTACTCTGTCCCTCGAAGAGTTTGGTTGTATTCAGGAAACTTCTTAGCTTTTGGCTTAGTCCAGCTGTGCTGACTGCCCTTGTATTGTGTGTTGTCCTTCCCTTCACCTAAAATAATTCTTGTCTACCATCTAATTAGTGAATACCCCTCTCTCTCCCTCCCCAACCTCATAACCATCAAAGAACGGTTTCTTCTGTCTTTAAAACTTTTCTTGAGTTCTTATAATAGTGGTCTCATACAATATTTGTCCTTTTGCAACTGACTAATTTCACTCAGCATAATGCCTTCCAGATTCCTCCATCTTATGAGACATTTCATGGATTAATCATTGCGTAGCATTCCGTTGTGTGATTATGCCATAACTTGTTTATCCATTCATCCATTGATGGGCACCTTGGTTGTTTCCATTTTTTTTGCTATTGTAAACAGTGCTGCAATGAACATGGGTGTGCATATATCTATTCATGTGAGGGCTCTTATTTCTCTAGGGTATATTCCAAGGAGCGGAATTGCTGGATCATATGGCACTTCTATTTCTGACTTTTTAAGGAAGCATCAAATCAATTTCCAAAGTGGTTGTACCATTTTACATTCCCACCAACAGTGTATAAGTGTTCCAGTCTGTCCACAACCTCTCCAACATTTATTATTTTGTGTTTTTTGGATTAATGCCAGCCTCATTGCATGCGTAGTATCTCATTTTACTTTCAATCTTCATTTCTCTAACGGCTAATGATCGTGAGCATTTCTTCATGTATCTGTTAGCCACCTGAATGTCTTCTTTGGTGAAGTGTCTGTTCAAATCCTTTGCCCATTTTTTAATTGGGTTGTCTTTTGGTTGTTGAGGTTTTGCAGTATGCTGTAGATTTTAGAAATTAGATGCTGATCGGATTTGTCATAGCCAAAAATTTTTCCCAGTCTGTAGCTTGTCTTTTTATTCTTTTGGTGAAGCCTTTTGATGAGCATTAAGTGTTTGATTTTTAGGAGCTCCCAGTTATCTAGTTTCTCTTCTGGTGTTTGTGCATTGTTAGTAATGGTTTATATACTATTTATGCCATGTATTGGGGATCCTAGTGTTTTCCCTACTTTTTCTTCCATGATCTTTCTCAGTTTAGATTTTGTATTTACATCTTTGATCCATTTTGAGTTAGCTTTTGTGCATGGTGTAAGGAATGGGTCTTGTTTCATTTTTTTGCAGATGGATATCCAGTTATGCCAGCATTATTTGTTAAAAAGACTGTCGTTTCCCCATTTAATGGACTTTAGTCCTTTGTCAAATATCAGCTGCTCATGTTGTTGTTGTTGTTAGGTGCCGTCAAGTCGGTTCCGACTCATAGCGACCCTATGCATAACAGAAGGAAACACTGCCTGGTCCTGTGCCATCCTTACAATCGTTGTTATGCTTGAGCCCATTGTTGCAGCCACTGTGTCAATCCACCTCGTTGAGGGTCTTCCTCTTTTCCAGTCACCCTGTAATTTGCCAAGCATGATTTCCTTCTCCAGGGACTGATCCCTCCTGACAAAGTGTCCAAAGTATATAAGACGCAGTCTCACCATACTTGCTTCTAAGGAGCATTCTGGTTGTACTTCGTCTAAGATGGATTTGTTCATTCTTTTGGCAGTCCATGGTATATTCAATATTCTTCACCAACACCACAATTCAAAGGCATTGATTCTTCTTCGGTCTTCCTTATTCATTGTCCAGCTTTCACATGCATATGATGTGATTGAAAATACCATGGCTTGGGTCAGGTGCACCTTAGTTTCCAAGGTGACATCTTTGCTCTTCAACACTTTAAAGAGGTCCTTTGCAGCAGATTTACCCAATGCAATGCATCTTTTGATTTCTTGACTGTGGTTTCCATGGGTGTTGATTGTGGATCCAAGTAAAATGAAATCCTTGACAACTTCAATTTTTTCTCCGTTTATCGTGGTGTTGCTTATTGGTCCAATTGTGAGGATTTTTGTTTTCTTTATGTTGAGGTGCAATCCATACTGAATGCTGTGGTCTTTGATCTTCATTAGTAAGTGCTTCAAGTCCTTTTCACTTTCAGCAAGCAAGGTTGTGTCATCTGCATAAAGCAGGTTGTTAATGGGTCTTCCTCCAATCCTGATGCCCTATCCTTCTTCATACAGTCCATCTTTTGGGATTATTTGCTAAGCATGCAGATTGAATAGGTATGGTGAAAGAATACAACCCTGATGCACACCTTTCCTGACGTTAAACCAATCAGTATCCCCTTGTTCTGTCCAAACAACTGCCTCTTGATCTATGTACAGGTTCCTCATGAGCACAATTAAGCGTTCTGGAATTCCCATTCTTTGCGGTGTTATCCATAGTTTGTTATGATCCACACAGTCGAATGCCTTTGCATAGTCAATAAAACACAGGTAAACATCCTTCTGGTATTCTGGGCTTTCAGCCAGGATCCATCTGACATCAGCAATGATATTCCTGGTTCTACATGGAACCAGCTGCTCACGGGTAGATGAATTTATGTCTGGATTCTCAATTCTGTTCCACTGATCTCTGTATCTGTTGTTGTACCAGTACCAGGCTGTTTTGACTACTGTGGTGGTATCAACCAGTGCCATTGAGTATAATAGGTTCTAAATCAGGTAGTGTGAGGCCTCCCACTTTGTTCTTCTTCTTCAGTAATGCTTTACTTATCCAGGGCTTCTTCCCTTTCCATCTCATTAAAAAAAAAATGCCATTGGAATTTGGATCAAGCTTGCGTTGTATCTATGGAACACTTTGGGTACAATAGACATTTTCACAATGTTGAGTCTTCCTATCCATGAATAAGGTATGTTTTTCCACTTATATAGCTCTCTTTTGGTTTCTTGCAGGAATGTCTTGTAGTTTTCTTTGTATAAGTCTTTTACCTCTCAAGTTACATTTATTCCTAAGTATTTTATCTTCTTGGGGGCTATTGTAAATGGTGCTGATTTGGTGATTTCCTCTTCAACGTTCTCTTTGTTGGTGTAGAGGAATACAACTGGTTTTTGTATGTTTATCTTGTATCCTGATACTCTGCTGAACTCTTCCATTACTTTTAGTAGTTTTTTTAAGGATTCTTTAGGGTTTTCTGTATATAAGATCATATCATCTGCAAATAGAGATATTTTTATTTATTCCTTATCAATCTGGATGCCCTTTATTCCTTTATCTAGCCTAATTGCTCTGGTTAGGACCTCCAGCACAATGCTGAATAAGAGTGGTGATAATGGGCATCCTTGTCTGGTTCCCGTTCTCAAGGGGAATGATTTCAGACTCTCACCATTTAGGACGTTGGCTTTGTATAAATGCCCTTTATTGTGTTGAGGAATTTCCCTTCTATTCCCCTTTTGCTGAGAGTTTTTATCATGAATGGGCGTTGGACTTTGTCAAATGCCTTTTCTGAATCAATTGATAAGATCATGTGGTTCTTTTATTTATGTGATGGATTGTATTGTTTTTCTAATGTTAAACCATCCCTGCATACCTGGTATTAAACCCACTTGGTCATGGTGAATTATTTTTTTGATATGTTGCTGAATTCTATTGGCTAGAATTTTGTTGAGGATTTTTGCGTCTAAATTCATGAGGGATATTTGTCTCTAATTTTCTTTTTTTGTAGTGTCTTTACCTGGTTTTGGTATCAGGTTACGCTGGCTTCATAGAATAAGTTTGGGAGTATCCCATCCTTTTCTATGCTTGAAATACCTTTAGTAGTAGTGGTGTTAACTCTTCTCTGAATGTTTGGTAGAATTCTCCAGTGAAGCCGTCAGGGCCAGGGTTTTTTTTTTGGGGGGGGGGGTTAAATTACCTTTCAATTCTCTTCTTTTGTTACAGGTTTATTTAGTTGTTCTACCTTTTTTTGGTGGGTTTTTACCTCTGTGTTAGTTTAGGTAGGTACTGTGTTTCTAGAAATTTGTCCATTTCCTCTAGGCTTTCAAATAAAGTACAATTTTTCATAGTATTCTGTTATGATTCTTTTAATCTCAGTTGGGTCTGTTGTGATATAGCCCATCTCATGTCTTATTTGGGTTATTTGCTTCCTCTCCTGTTTTTCTTTTGTCACTTTGGCCAATGGTTTATCAATTTTGTTGATCTTTTCAAAGAACCAGGTTTTGGTCTTGTTAACTCTTTCAATTGTTCTCTATTTCATTTAATTCTGTTCTAATTTTGTTTGTTTGTTTGTTTTCTTCCAGTGCCTGAGCACTTCTTTTGCTCCTCTCTTTCTATTTGCTTGAGTTGTAGGGATAATTCTTTAATTTGGGCTCTTCTTTTTGGATGTATGCATTTATTGTTATAAATTGACCCCTGAGCATTGCTTTTGCTGTGTCTCAAAGGTTCTGATAGGAAGTGTTTTCATTCTCATTTGATTCTATGAATTTCTTTATTCCATTCTTAATTTCTTCTATACCTCAGTAGTTTTTGAGCAAGGTGTTGCTCAGTTTCCATACGTTTGATTTTTCTTCCTTGCTTTTTCTGTTATTGATTTCTACTGGTATTGCATTATGGTCAGAAAAGATGCTTTGTAATATTTCGATGTTTTGGATTCTGTAAAGGCTTGCTTTATGACCTAATATATGGTCTATTCTGGAGAATGTTCCATGTGTGTTGGAAAAAAAAAGAAAAAAAGTATAGTTGGCTGCCATTGGGTGGAGGGTTCTGTATATGTCTATGAGGTCAAGTTCATTGATTGTGGCATTTAGATCTTCCATGTCCTTATTGAGCTTCTTTCTGGATGTTCTGTCCTTCTCTGAAAGTGATGTGCTGAAGTCTCCTACTATTATTCTGGAGCTATCTCTCTTTTCCATGCTGTTAGTTTGTTTTATGTATTTTGGAGTCCTGTCATTGGGTGTGTAAATATTTATTATGATTATATCCTACTGGTATAATATCGACCATTTAATCATTACATAACGTCCTTCCTTATCCTTTGTGGTGGATTTTAAAGTCTATTTTGTCAGAAATTAATATTACCACTCCTGCTCTTTTTTGACTGTTCTTTGCTTGATATATTTTTTTTCCATACTTTGAGTTTTAGTTTGTTTGTATCCTTAAGTCTAAGGTGTGTCTCTTGTAGGCAGCACATAGAGGGATTGTGTTTTGTTTTTTTTCTTTAGTCCATTCTGCCACTCTCTGTCTCTTTATTGGTGCATTTAGTCCACTTTATTCAGCATAATTATGGATAGGCATGAGTTTAGTGCTGTCATTTTGATGTCTTTTTTGTGTGTGTTGTTGGCAGTTTCTTTGTTCCACTCAATTTTCTGTGCTAAGTCATTTTTTTTTATTAACCTTTATTGAGCTTCAAGTGAACGTTTACAAATCAAGTCAGACTGTCACATATAAGTTTATATACACCTTACTCCGTACTCCCACTTGCTCTCCCCCTCATGAGTCAACCCTTCCAGTATCTCCTTTCATGACAATTTTGCCAGCTTCCAACTCTCTCTATCCTCCCATCCCCCCTCCAGACAGGAGATGCCAACACAGTTTCAAGTGTCCACCTGATATTATTAGCTCACTCTTCATCAGCATCTCTCTCCTACCCACTGTCCAGTCCCTTTCATGTCTGATGAGTTGTCTTCGGGAATGGTTCCTATCCTGTGCCATCAGAAGGTTTGGGGACCATGACCGCCGGGATTCCTCTAGTCTCAGTCAGACCACTAAGTATGGTCTTTTTATAGGAATTTGGGGTCTGCATCCCACTGATCTCCAGCTCCCTCAGGGGTTCTCTGTTGTGCTCCCTGTCAGGGCAGTCATCGATTGTGGCTGGGCACCAACTAGTTCTTCTGGACTCAGGATGATGTAGGTCTCTGGTTCATGTGGCCCTTTCTGTCTCTTGGGCTCTTAGTTATTGTGTGACCTTGGTGTTCTTCATTCTCCTTTGCTCCAGGTGGGTTGAGACCAATTGATGCATCTTAGATGGCCACTTGTTAGCATTTAAGACCCCAGACGCCACATTTCAAAGTGGGATGCAGAATGTTTTATAATAGAATTATTTTGCCAATTGACTTAGAAGTCCTCTTAAACCATGGTCCCCAAACCCCCGCCCGTGCTCTGCTGACCTTTGAAGCATTCAGTTTATCCCGGAAACTTCTTTGCTTTTGGTCCAGTCCAGTTGAGCTGACCTTCCATGTATTGAGTATTGTCCTTCCCTTCACCTAAAGCAGTTCTTATCTACTAATTAATCGGTAAAAAACTCTCTCCCACCCTCCCTCCCTCCCCGCCTCGTAACCACAAAAGTATGTGTTCTTCTCAGTTTATACTATTTCTCAAGATCTTATAATAGTGGTCTTATACAATATTTGTCCTTTTGCCTCTGACTCATTTCGCTCAGCATAATGCCTTCCAGGTCCCTCCATGTTATGAAATGTTTCACAGATTCGTCACTGTTCTTTATCGATGCGTAGTATTCCATTGTGTGAATATACCACAATTTATTGAACCATTCATCCGTTGATGGACACCTTGGTTGCTTCCAGCTTTTTGCTATTGTAAACAGAGCTGCAATAAACATGGGTGTGCATATATCTGTTTGTGTGAAGGCTCTTATTTCTCTAGGGTATATTTCGAGGAGTGGGATTTCTGGGTTGTATGGTAGTTCTATTTCTAACTGTTTAAGATAACGCCAGATAGATTTCCAAAGTGGTTGTACCATTTTACATTCCCACCAGCAGTGTATAAGAGTTCCAATCTCTCCGCAGCCTCTCCAACATTTATTATTTTGTGTTTTTTGGAGTAATGCCAGCCTCGTTGGAGTGAGGTGGAATCTCATCGTAGTTTTAATTTGCATTTCTCTAATGGCTAATGATCGAGAGCGTTTTCTCATGTATCTGTTAGCTGCCTGAATATCTTCTTTAGTGAAGTGTGTGTTCATATCCTTTGCCCACTTCTTGATTGGGTTGTTTGTCTTTTTGTGGTTGAGTTTTGACAGAATCATATAGATTTTAAAGATCAGGCGCTGGTCGGAGATGTCATAGCTGAAAATTCTTTCCCAGTCTGTAGGTGGTCTTTTTACTCTTTTGGTGAAGTCTTTAGATGAGCATAGGTGTTTGATTTTTAGAAGCTCCCAGTTATCTGGTTTCTCTTCGTCATTTTTGGTAATGTTTTGTATTCTGTTTATGCCTTGTATTAGGGCTCCTAACGTTGTCCCTATTTTTTCTTCCATGATCTTTATCATTTTAGTCTTTATGTTTAGGTCTTTGATTCACTTGGAGTTAGTTTTTGTGCCTGGTGTGAGGTATGGGTCCTGTTTCATTTTTTTGCAAATGGATATCTGGTTATGCCAGCACCATTTGTTAAAAAGACTATCTTTTCCCCAATTAACTGACACTGGGCCTTTGTCAAATATCAGCTGCTCATATGTGGATGGATTTATATCTGGGTTCTCAATTCTGTTCCATTGGTCTATGTGTCTGTTGTTGTACCAGTACCAGGCTGTTTTGACTACTCTGGCTGTATAATAGGTTCTGAAATCAGGTAGAGTGAGGCCTCCCACTTTCTTCTTCTTTTTCAGTAATGCTTTGCTTATCCGAGGCTTCTTTCCCTTCCATATGAAGTTGGTGATTTGTTTCTCTATCACCTTAAAAAATGACATTGGAATTTGGATCGGAAGTGCATTGTATGTATAGATGGCTTTTGGTACAATAGACATTTTTACTATGTTAAGTCTTCCTATCCATGAGCAAGGTTATGTTTTTCCACTTAAGTATGTCCTTTTTAATTTCTTGTAGTAGTGCTTTGTAGTCTTTTACATCTTTGGTAAGATTTATTCCTAAGTATCTTATCTTCTTGGGGGCTACTGTGAATGGTATTGATTTGGTTATTTCCTCTTTGGTGTTCTTTTTGTTGATGTAGAGGAATCCAAGTGATTTTTGTATGTTTATCTTATAACCTGAGACTCTGCCAAACTCTTCTATTAGTTTCAGGAGTTTTCTGGTGGATTCCTTGGGGTTTTCTGTGTATAAGATCATGTCATCTGCAAATAGAGATAATTTTCCTTCCTCTTTGCCAATCCGGAAGCCCTTTATTTCTTTGTCTAGCCTAATTGCTCTGGCTAGGACTTCTAGCACAAGGTTGAATAAGAGCGGTGATAAAGGGCATCCTTGTCTGGTTCCCGTTCTCAAGGGAAATGCTTTCAGGCTCTCTCCATTTAGAGTGATGTTGGCTGTTGGCTTTGCAGAGATGCCCTTTATTATGTTGAGGAATTTTCCTTCAATTCCTATTTTGGTGAGAGTTTTTATCATAAATGGGTGTTGGACTTTGTCAAATGCCTTTTCTGCATCAATTGATAAGATCATGTGGTTTTTGTCTTTTGTTTTATTTATATGGTGGATTACATTAATGGTTTTTCTAATATTAAACCAGTCTTGCATAAAAAAAAAATACCTGGTATAAATCCCACTTGGTCGTGGTGAATTATTTTTTTGATATGTTGTTGAATTCTATTGGCTAGAATTTTTTGAGGATTTTTGCGTCTATGTTCACGAGGGATATAGGTTTGTAATTTTCTTTTTTTGTGATGTCTTTACCTGGTTTTGGTATCAGGGATATGGTGGCTTCATAGAATGAGTTAGGTAGTATTCCGTCATTTTCTATGCTTTGAAATACCTTTAGTAGTAGTGGTGTTAACTCTTCTCTGAAAGTTTGGTAGAACTCCACAGTGAAGCCGTCCGGGCCAGGGCTTTTTTTTGTTGGAAATTTTTTGATTACTGTTTCAATCTCTTTTTTTGTTATGGATCTATTTAGTTGTTCTACTTCTGATTGTGTTAGTTTAGGTAGGTAGCGTTTTTCTAGGAATTCATCCATTTCTTCTAGGTTTGCAAATTTGTTAGAGTACAATTTTTCATAATAATCTGATATGATTCTTTTAATTTCAGTTGGGTCTGTTGTGATGTGGCCCTTCTCATTTCTTATTCGGGTTATTTGTTTCCTTTCCTGTATTTCTTTAGTCAGTCTAGCCAATGGTGTATCAATTTTGTTAATTTTTTCAAAGAACCAGCTTTTGGCTTTGTTAATTCTTTCAATTGTTTTTCTGTTCTCTAAATCATTTAGTTCAGCTCTAATTTTTATTATTTGTTTTCTTCTGGTGGCTGATGGGTTCTTTTGTTGTTCACTTTCTATTTGTTCCAGTTGTAGGGACAGTTCTCTGATTTTGGCTCTTTCTTCTTTTTGTATGTGTGCATTTATTGATACAAATTGGCCTCTGAGCACTGCTTTTGCTGTGTCCCAGAAGTTTTGATAGGAATTATTTTCATTCTCGTTTCATTCTATGAATTTCCTTATTCCCTCCTTAATGTCTTCTATAACGCAGTCTTTTTTCAGGAGGGTATTGTTCAGTTTCCAAGTATTTGATTTCTTTTCCCTAGTTTTTCTGTTATTGATTTCTAGTTTTATTGCCTTGTGGTCTGAGAAGATGCTTTGTAATATTTCGATGTTTTGGATTCTGCAAAGGTTTGCTTTATGACCTAATATGTGGTCTATTCTAGAGAATGTTCCATGTGCACTAGAAAAAAAAAAGTATACTTTGCAGCAGTTGGGTGGAGAGTTCTGTATAAGTCAATGAGGTCAAGTTGGTTGATTGTTGTAATTAGGTCTTCCGTGTCTCTATTGAGCTTCTTACTGGATGTCCTGTCCTTCTCCGAGAGTGGTGTGTTGAAGTCTCCTACTATAATTGTGGACGTGTCTATCTCACTTTTCAGTTCTGTTAAAATTCGATTTATGTATCTTGCAGCCCTGTCACTGGGTGCATAAATATTTAATATGGTTATATCTTCCTGATCAATTGTCCCTTTTATCATTACATAGTGTCCTTCTTTATCCTTTGTGGTGGATTTAAGTTTAAAGTCTATTTTGTCAGAAATTATTATTGCTACTCCTTTTCTTTTTTGCTTATTGTTTGCTTGATATATATTTTTCCATCCTTTGACTTTTAGTTTGTTTGTGTCTCTAAGTCTAAGGTGTGTCTCTTGTAGGCAGCATATAGATGGATCGTGTTTCTTTATCCAGTCCGAGACTCTCTGTCTCTTTATTGGTGCATTTAGTCCATTTACATTCAGCGTAATTATAGGTAAGTGTTTAGTGTTGTCATTTTGATGCCTTTTTGTGTGTGTTGTTGACAATTTCGTTTTTCCACTTACTTTTTTGTGCTGAGACGTTTTTCTTTGTAAATTGTGAGATCCTCATTTTCATAGTATTTGACTTTATGTTTGTTGAGTCGTTACGTTTTTCTTGGCTTTTATTTTGAGTTATGGAGTTGTTATACCTCTTTGTGGTTACCTTAATATTTACCCCTATTTTTCTAAGTAAAAACCTAACTTATATTGTCCTATATCGCCTTGTATCCCTCGCCATATGGCAGTTCTATGCCACCTGTATTTAGTCCCTCTTTTTGATTATTGTGATCTTTTACATATTGACTTCAATGATTCCCTGTTTTGAGCATTTTTTTTTTAATTAATCTTAATTTATTTTTGTGATTTCCCTATTTGAGTTGATATCAGGATGTTCTGTTTTGTGAACTTGTGTTGTGCTGGTATCTGATATTATTGGTTTTCTGACCAATTTCCTTTAGTATTTCTTGTAGCTTTGGTTTGGTTTTTGCAAATTCTCTAAGCTTGTGTTTATCTGTAAATATCTTAATTTCGCCTTCATATTTCAGAGAGAGTTTTGCTGGATATATGATCCTTGGCTGGCAGTTTTTCTCCTTCAGTGCTCTGTATATGTCATCCCATTGCCTTCTTGCCTGCATGGTTTCTGCTGAGTAGTCTGAACTTATTCTTATTGATTCTCCCTTGAAGGAAACCTTTCTTTTCTCCCTGGCTGCTTTTAAAATTTTCTCTTTATCTTTGGTTTTGGCAAGTTTGATGATAATATGTCTTGGTGTTTTTCTTTTTGGATCAATCTTAAATGGGGTTCGATGAGCATCTTGGACAGATATCCTTTCATCTTTCATGACATCAGGGAAGTTTTCTGTCAGCAGATCTTCAACTATTTTCTCTGTGTTTTCTGTCCTCCCTCCCTGTTCTGGGACTCCAATCACATGCAAGTTATCCTTCTTGATAGAGTCCCACATGATTCTTACGGTTTCTTCATTTTTTTTAATTCTTTTATCTTATTTTTTTTCAGCTATGTTGGTGTTAATTCCCTGGTCCTCCAGATTTCCCAGTCTGCATTCTAATTGCTCGAGTCTGCCCCTCTGACTTCCTATTGCATTGTCTAATTCTGTAATTTTATTGTTAATCTTTTGAATTTCTGCATGCTGTCTCTCTATGGATTCTTGCAACTTATTAATTTTTCCACTATGTTCTTGAATAATCTTTTTGAGTTCTTCAACTGTTTTATCAGTGTGTTCCTTGGCTTTTTCTGCAGTTTGCCTTATTTCATTTCTGAGGTGATCCCTGATGTCTTGAAGCATTCTGTAAATTAGTTTTTTATATTCTGTATCTGATAATTCCAGGACTGTATCTTCATTTGGGAAAGATTTTGATTCTTTTGTTTGGGGGGTTGTAGAAGCTGTCATGGTCTGCTTCCTTATGTGGTTTGATATCGACTGCTGTCTCTGAGCCATCGCTAAGATATAGTAGTGATTTATTCTATAATTGCTCACTGAGTCTTATCTTGTTTTGTTTTCTTTCAATATACGTGGATGGGCTACTAGATTGTGCTGTCTTGTTTGTTGTAGCCCTTGACTTATGACCTATTACCAGCTGGTTTGGGCTGTTGCCAGATATATATGCCTGTGTCTATTCACTATTCTTGAGTAGAATCTGATTTTGGATCATCAAGTGTGTGCTGCACCCTAACACCTATCCACCTCGAGAAGTAGTGGTGATAGTTGTGTGCACCAGATTCTAGTAGCAGCGGGGGTTCACACTCCGGGGGGGGAGCAGGATGCTGACAGGCTTCCCCCAAGTGTCAGCGAGGTAGGTGTGTCTCTATTCCTATAGCACCTTGGTGGGAGGGCTCTGCAGCTGTACCTTAGGCCCCCAGTGCAAGTACCTCTACTGATTGGTAGGTGTCACCCTCCTTAGACCCCTAAGGCAAGAGGCTAGGTGGTCTGGGGGGAGCTTCAGCCCTCAGTTCCCTGTTGTGGGTCAGTTAGGGCTCTGTTGAATAAGCAGAGATATCAGACCTGGCAAACTTGTTTTTCCAGTAAATCCGCTAAAAAAAAAATGCAGTCAGATCCCTATCAGAACTGCCTTTGCATTTTAACAGCCACCTTGTTCCCTGTAAGGATGAAAGCCCGAGATTTGGATCATATATGCTTGGCTGGAGCTGGTTCTGTGTTTTTAGTCCAGTTAGGGAAGGATTTTTGGTCCCTGGGTTTTTTGTAGTTGCTTCTCTCAGGCCGGAAGAATGGGTTAGGAAAAGACCAAAAAAAAAAAAAAAAAGGGAAAAGCAAAGCCGCGGAGCCGGAGCCGTTCTCCCTCTGGCTCAGGAAATTCCAATGTTAATGAAGCCGCCTGGGAAGGGGAGGGGAGGGTTCAGAAAAACAGCAGAGAGAAGCATCCCGGAATATAGCCAAAGTTGCTTATCTTGCTTGGGATGACTATTTTATCTGAGATTCCCAAGGGGCGTCGCCTATGTGTGCTGGCTGTGTGGAGATTGTCCCCGAGGGTCTGGCCCGCTGAAGCCGCGGTCAGATCCTCCGCTGTCAGTCCAAAGCCCAGCGTCAAGGTTCCCCTGCTGGGACGCTGCACTCCCGGTTCCAAAATCAGTCGCTGCCTTCCGGGGACTTCTCGTCCCACCAGCCGCATCGCCATGCCGCTCCCGCGGGCCGGCTGGGCCCCCTCCCGGGGTTAGTTCAGGGGAGTAGGGCTGCGCCCCATGTTTGCACTGTTACCGGATGCTGTGTTCAGCTCCCCTGTTCCCAGTCCAAAGCCCGGCGCCAAGGTTCCCCGGCTGGGACGCTGCACTCCCGGCTCCAAAACCAGTCATTGCCTTCCAGGGACTTCTCCTCCCACCAGCCATGTCGCCATGCCACCCGCGCGGACTGGCTGGGCCCCCTCCTGGGGTCAGCTCAGGGGGGTAGGGCTGCGCCCCGTGTTTGTGCCATCACAAGATGTTGGGTTCAGCTCCCCTGGGCCCAGTCCTAAGCCCGGCGCCAAGGTTACCTGACTGGGGCGCTGGCTCCAGGCTCCAAAAACAGTCGCTGCTTCCCCGTAGTTGTTCGTTCTCCGTCTCTGTCACTCAGGTCAACTCTTTAAATCTGTGTTTGTTGTTCAGGGTTCGTAGATTGTCACGTATGTGATCGATTCACTTGTTTTTCCGAGTCTTTGTTGCAAGAGGGATCCGAGGTAGCGTCTACCTAGTCAGCCATCTTGGCCCCCTCTCATTTTTCTTTATGTATTTTCTTTTCCTCTTTTTCATTGTCGCTGCTTTTGTAGTTGCTGAGTCTTTGAGTTTTTCTTGTTTTTTATTTTGATGTGTAGGATTGTTAGTTTCCTTTGTAGTTACCTTAATATTTACCCCTATTTTTCTAAGTTTAAATGAAACTTTTATTTTTTTATAATATCTTGACTTCCTCTCCATATCATAGATCTATGACTACATTTTTTGTCCCTCTTTTTTGATTTAATGTTGCCATCTTTTATATAATGATGTCTCTGCTTCCCTCTTTTGAGTATTTTAACTTTGATTTATTTTTTGAGATTTCCCTATCTGCATTGATATCTGGTTGCTCTGTCCTGTGTTCTAGTCTTGGGCTTTTATCTGGTGTTATTGATTTTCTAACCGGAGGAATCCCTTTAGTATATCTGGTAATTTTGGTTTGGTTTTTGGAAATTTCCTAAACTTCTATCTGGAAATGTCTACTTTCGTCTTCATGTTTGAGAGACAGTTTTGCTGGTGTAGGGTAATACTATTCAGCTATATGTGTCCCCTCCTAATGGAGTCAGTTTTGCTCTTCCCCAAAGCATGCTGGGGATGAATTCGGGATGGACTCGGGCTAACATATACAAGGCCAGGTGTGGCACGACTGGGCTGATGGCCAAGGCTGAGGAATTCCTTATCACCAAGAAGAAAAACTTGTGGGCCTGGACGTGAAGTCCCTGGGAACACTGGATGCCCACGAGCTTGGGAGAAAAGCAAATGAAACCTAGTCCCAGCTGGAATGGTATATAAGCTTGTGTCTCCTGCTAGGCAGTTGCAGAGTGCTAAACTGGTCCAGCCACCACCCTAAGTCAACTGTCCCATAAGTAAACTTCCAGAATGAACCATATGTCATGATCGCTGGTTCTGGAGTCTTTCTTTGGTCTCTTGGAGACATGGCTGAACTTGGGTTCAGGTGCCAATGGGTTGTTACACAATGCTGGAGATATAATTCTTGGGTGGCAATTGTTTTCCTTCAAGGCTTTATATATGTCATCCAATTGCCTTCTTGCCTGCATGGTTTCTGATGAGTAGACCAAGCTTAGTCTTAGTCACTCTCTTTTGTAGGTGACTTTTTGTTTATCCCTAGCTGCTCTTAGAATTCTCTTTTTATCTTTAGTTTTGGTAAGTTTGATTATAATATGTCTTGGTGACTTTCTTTTGGGATCTACATTGTGTAAGGCTCAATGAGCATCTTGGGCAGCTATCTTTTGATCTTTCACAATATCAGGGAAATTTTCTGTCAAAAAATCTTCAACAATTCTCTCTGTATTTGTTGTTATCCCTCCCCCCCCCGCCCCCGTTCTGGTACTCCAATCACTCGTAGGTTATTTCTCTTGATAAAGTCCCACATAATTCTTAGACTTTATTTTTTTTTAATTCTTTTATGTGATTTTTCCTAAATATGTTGGTGTCAAATGCTTTATCTTCGAACTCACTAATTCTGAATTCCAGTTCCTCAATTCTGCTCGTATGACTTTCTATTGAGTTGTCTAATTCCGAAATTTTATTGTTAATCTTCTGAATTTGTCTCTATGGATTCTTGAAGCCTATTAAATTTGTAATTACGCTCTTCTCTAATCTTCTTAAGTTCCTCTAATGCTATGTCTGTGTGTTCCTTGGCTTGTTCTGCACTTTGCCTGATCTCCTTCCTGATCTCTTGAAGAGTTCTGTATATTAATCTTTTGTATTCTACCTCTGGTAGTTCCAGGAAATTCTCTTCATCTGAAAGATTGCTTGATTCTTTGCTTTAGGAACTTGCTGAAGCCATCATGGTCTCTTTATGTGATTTTATATTGGCTGTTGTCTCCGAGCCATCAATAAGTTATTGTGTTAATTTATTTTATGTTTGCTTATTGTGTCCTAGCTTCTTGTTTTGTTTTGATATGCCCAAATAGGCTGCTCGAGTGAGCTAGTTTGATTCTTGGTGCCTTTGAAGCTCTAACATCCTGTCACCAGGTGATTAGAGCTGTTACTAGGTATATAAGCCCAGGAGTCTGTTTACTTTTCTTGTATGGATTCAGCTTAGTTGGTCACCAAGTGTGTGGTGCAGGCTTTCACCTACAGTCTTAAGACGAACAACGTGATTGATGTAGGCTACAGTAGGGGGTCACAGGCTGAGCAAGGCAGGGGACTGACAACTGCCCCTGAGTGTGAGGAAACCATGTCCCTGTTCCCTAGAGTGCCTAGGTGGGTGGTTTTTGCAGCTGGACTATGGGCATCCAATGCTGTTGGCTGTAAGGACTGGGAGGCACCACTTATCCTTGAACCCCTGTAGAGGGTGGCTAGGTGGTGTGCGTGGAGCCAGAGGTCCTCAGACCCCTAATGTGGGTAGGTGAGGACCCTGCTTAACAGGCAGAGCAGTGTCAAACGTCACCAACATACCTCTCCACCATACAGCTGAATCAGTTGAAGTTAGATTTCAGGTATATACCCTGTTGTACTGTGCTAATGAGGGCCTACACTGTTGAAATGGGTTTACACAGGTCTATGCAGGGGTGAAAGGCATTCAAAGACCATGGACTACTTATGCCTGTGCCTAGATAAAGGAGCTGTTTCTGTCCTGAGTTCCCAGCTTAGGGGATCTGGCAGATTATTTTTTCCCCATTTGTTAATTTGTTCCTTCTCCAAGGCTGGGAGGATGGCTCAGGGTGCACAACAGGTCTTACTTCCAGCCCAGGGAAATTGGCTATTACTGAAGCCAGCTCAGGACCCAGTGCAGAGCCGGGAGGGGTCAGTTAAATGGAAGAGAGTTTTTTCTAAAGGGGTGTTTTTTGGTCCACACAGTAGATTAGACACAAGTACTTATGCTGAGAGTGCTGCTTTTCTCTGATTCTGGAGGCGTGAGTGAACTCTCTGCCGCTCAGTCTCTCCTGATGTGGAAAACACGTACCAAAAGGCTCTGCTTGCCTCACCACACTTGTGCCAGTGCCTCCAGCCTGCCGGGTACCAGTTCCTGCTGGGAGTCAGATCTGGCAATGCCTTGCTGCTTCTGAACTGTCTCTCCCTCCCTCTGCCACTCACTCCTATACCTCAACTTTGCCTTTGATGTTCAGGGCTCCTAGATTATCATACATAATCTATTCACTTGTTTTTTCCAGGTGTTTGTTGTAAAAGGGACCACCAGAAGTGTCTGACTACTCCACCATCTTGCCCCCACACTCTCAAAGATGCTGCTTTTAAAGGCACAGTGCTACTCTGCCTGGGAGCAAGAAGCCTAGTAGGCTGAAGCCTGAGGGAACAGAAGAGTGTGCGTGCTGGAATTCTGGGTATCATTCTAAACAAGGCACACATCCCAGCATGGCCCAAAGGGAAAGGTAGATTGAGTTTGATAGAGGATCTGTAGGCCCAGCACTCCACGTGTTAAGTACTGCTATCCTGTGGAACCTGAGAAAGAGAGTAGGGGAAGGAGAAACTCCTTGCTGATTTTTAAAGAAGAGTGCATTTTAATTTAACTCCTAGTGCAGCTGAACAGCTGGGTTGGAAAAGTGATTGTTTAGCTCTGCAGTTGGTATCAGGGACCCACAAGCTGAAAGAAAATAAAAGCAGTTTGATTTTGTAAACTGCCAGTGTTCTGAAGCAAGGCAAAGGGCCCCTAGGGAGCAGGGACTCCAGCACCTTCTTCTCCCCATTCTGACACAGCAGGAGGAAGGACTGGACTGAACTAAATACAGCTTGCCAGAGGTCTGAGCTGTTAGCACTACAGCCTCAGAAGGGCCCAAAGAATCTATGTTCCCAGCTCCGCCTTCAAGGATTGTTGTTGTTGTTGGGTGCAGTTGAGTCAATTTAGACTCACAGCACCCCGTGTGATGGAGTAGAACTGCTCCATAGGGTTTTCTAGGCTGTAATCTTTATGGAAGTAGATCACTAGGTCTTCCTCCTGAGAAGCCGCTGTGTGGATTCCAACCGATAACCTTTTGGTTAGCAGCCAAGCACTCAACTGTTTATGCCACCAGGGCTCCCTTTCAAGGAATTACAGCCTCAGAATTCCAGACTCTCAGAACTGGAAGGGGCCCCAGAGATGGTACAGGAATCCCTGCTTCAACTTCCAGGCAGATGGCCCCCCTGGCCTCTGCAGAAACCTGTCCCCAGGGAATGTTCACTACTTCTTCACCCAGCCTGTTAGCCAGCTCAGACAGGTGGTAAAATTCTTTCCTGTGTGTGCTTAGGCCTTCCTCCTTTCCATCAGCCAGCATGATGAACATATATTGTGACACCTTCATGGGAAGAGCCCCTCAGAAACAACCTGACCCACAGGTCACAGATTAACCATGTTCACCTCCACATTCACTTGTAGGTATTTTTTTTTTCCTGCCTAGTGTTTTAAAACTACTTGGGTAGACAACTGGGGTCTTCTAAAAATTAAACACTTATGCTCATCAAAAGACTTCACCAAAAGAGTAAAAAGAGAACCCACAAATTGGGAAAAAATTTTTCACTATGACAGATCCGACGAAGGTCTAATCTCTAAAATCTGTAAGAAAATTCAACACTTCTACAACAAAAAGACAATAACCTATTTTAAAAATGGGCAAAGGACATGAACACACTTCACCAAAGAAGACATTCAGGTGGCTAACGGACATATGAGGGAATGCTCGCAATCACTAGCCATTAGAAAATGCAAATCAGCACTGCAGTGAGATACTATCTCAAACCGCCCCCCCCCCCCACATTACTGGTACTAATCAATAAATAAATAACAAATGTTGGAGAGGTTTCAGGGAGATTGGAACTCTTATGCACTGCTGGTGGGAATGCAAAATGGTACAACCATTTTGGAAAACGATATGACACTTCCTTAAAAAGCTAGAAATAGAAATGATCCAGCAATTCCACTCCTAGGAATATATTCTAGAGAAATAAGAGTCGTCACATGAGTAGACATATGCACACTCATGTTCCCTGCAGCATTATTCACAATAGCAAAAAGATGGAAACAACCTAGATGTCCATCAACAGATGAATGGATAAACAGACTATGGTACATACACACAATGCAATACTATACAACAATAAAGAACAATGATGATTTTGCAAAATATCTCACAAAATGGATGAATCCGGAGGGCATTATACTGAGTGAAATAAGTCAATCACAAAAGAATAAATACTGTATGAGACCACTACTATAAAAACTCAAGAAAAGTTTTACACACAGAAACAATCTTTGATGGTTACGAGGAAGGAGAGGGGTGGGGAAGGAAAAACACTAACTAGATGACAGATAAGTGGTAACTTTGGTGAAGACAGTACACAATACTGGGGAAGTCAGTACAGCTTGAGCAAGGCAAAGTCATAGAAGCTTCACAGACACATCCAAACTCCCTGGGGGACCAAGTTACTGGGCTGAGGACTGGAGACCACAGTCTTGGGGGACATCTAGCTCAATTGGCATAACACAGTTTATAAAGAAAATGTTCTACATCCAACTGTGGTGAGTAGCAACTGGGGTCTTCAAAGCCTGTGAGCAGCCATCTAAGACACATCTACTGGTCCCATCCCAGGCTGGAGCAGAGAATGAAGAAAACCAAAGACACAAGGAAAATATTAGTCCAAAGGACTAATGAACCACAACTACCACAGCCTCCACCAGACTGAGCCCAGAATAACTAGAAGGTGCCCAGCTACTACTACTGACTACCCTGACAGGAATCACAACAGAGGGTCCCAGACTGAGTGGGAGAAAAATGTAAACCAAAATTCAAATTCATGAAAAGAAAGACCAGTCCCACTGGTCTGACAGAGACTGGAGAAACCCTGAGAGCATGCCCCCTGGACACCCTTTTAACTCAGTACTGAAGTAACTCCCAAGGTTCACCCTTCAGCCAAAAGATTAGACAGGTCTATAGTGTCGCTATGAGTCAGAATTGGGTCAACAGAAATGGGTTTTTGGTTTATAGGACAAACAATAACACATGTGAGGAACATGCTTCGTAGTTCAATCATGTATACAAGGCTCAAAGGGCATACCAGCCGAAAAACAAAGAGAAGAAGGCAGGAAGGGACAGGAAAACAGGATGAACGTAAACAGGGAACCTGGGGTGGAGAAGGGGAGAGTGTTGACAGTTCACAGGGTTGGCAACCAATGTCCAAAACAATGTGTGTAGTAATTCTTTAATAAGAAACTAACTTGCTCTATAAACTTTCACCTAAAGCACACACATACACACAAACTTTATGAAAGTGAAAAAAAAAAAAGTATTTGGGGAGGAGGGTACAAAATTTATAATAGAGACATTTCCTATAAAAATTTGGGCTTCTAGGTTTACTGAAATATTGGCAAGGCTGGCAACAATAACCCACATCAGCACCTAAAAACACATGGCTGGCATTGGGTAGTAGCTGCCCCCTTTAAGTGGTCATGGCTGTCCAACTACCCTATTCCCCAGTGCTCCCTATTGTCCCTTAGACCCAGCTGCTTTCCTTGTTGATAAGACCAGACTGGCCTCTATAGGTATGAATTTGGGAGCCCAGGCCTTGTCCATGCTCCAGGTTTTATCAGTGACCATGTACCAGCATCCTCCTTGGCCTAGTGTTCATTCCCTTCCTCTGGAGACACTTTCCTTCCAGAGCTATGCTCACCCCAGGAATTCCCTTCTTTTTGTCCTCCTCCTGTCTTCATCTCATGACTTCATTAACATAAAAATAACCAGACCAGCAAAGCAATGTCGTTTTGTAGCTGCTCCCCTCTGCCCACGCATTCAAATCCATGGTTCTCAACCAAGGGCAGGGCCCCTCAGCCCTACCCCCGGGGGCTTGTGAAAAATTTTGGTGTTATCATAATGATTGGTGCCATTAGTCCTTGAAGGCAGAGATGCTAAATGTCCTGCTCTGTAAGGGAGAGTTCCATAAAATAAAATTAAAAACATCTCTTTCAAAATACCGTTCATAGTGTTCTAATCCTCATGGAGAAACACTGGTTTACATGGAAACCTGAGTGATTTTTTTCTATATTGTTTATTGAACTTCTCTATGTTCCTGTGAAATTAGGATAACAAATTTCACTTACGTAACACTAAATTTCAATTTCATAGGGCTGTGAGGATCCCATGAGATAAAAGGAAACACATGCTTGGCACATACTAAGCACACAATAAATGTTAGCAATAGTGACTGATGTAGAAAATGGAACATTAAGACAAGAATGAGTCTGTCTGCCCATAGACCTGAATTCTAGTCCTGGCTCTGTTGTAAACAAACCCTGTGACCTCTCCTCTCTGAACAATGAGGTCTTGTACTAGATGCCTGGAGTCCCATCCAACCCAAATGTTTTATGGTTCTGTGTTCCCAGTAAGACCCATGGCATGTCCTTTTGATTTTCTTTCAGGCTTTTCCTGTCTGGGCTGGCATTCCCAGGTACAATGTTGAAAGCTGACCTGAGGCTGTATTTCCTAACCCATCAGATTAAAGAGAAAAGGTAAAGAATAAACTATGCACAGGACAGAAACACACTGCATATCATTGCTTCCCTGAAGTCTGGGATGCTCTGAGGGAGGCTGTGGTGGCTAGTGGCCTCAACTTCTCCTCAGATGAAGAAAGAGTTTTCCTAGCAAGCAGCCATCTAGGATGCATCAGTTGGAATACCAAAGACACAAGGTAATTACGAGCCCAAGAGACAGACAGGGCCACATAAACCAGAGACTACATCATCCTGAGACCAAAAGAACTAGATGGTGCCCAGCTACAACTGATGACTGCCCCGACAGGGAACACAACCTGAGGGAGCAGGAGAGCAGTGGGATGCAGACCCCAAATTCTCATAAGACCAGACTTAATGGTCTGACTGAGACTGGAAGGACCCCGGTGGTCATGGCCCCCAGGCCTTCTGTTGCCCCAGGACAGGAACCATTCCCAAAGCCAACTCTTCAGACATGGATTGGACTGGACAGTGGGTTGGAGAGGGATGCTGGTGAGGAGTGAGCTTCTTGGATCAGGTGGACACTTGAGACTATATTGGCATCTCCTGCCTGGAGGGGAGATGAGAGGGTGGAGGGGGTTAGAAGCTGGTGAAAAGGACACAGAAAGAGAGAGTGGAGGGAGAGAGCAGGCTGTCTCATTAGGGGGAGAGTAATTGGGACTGTGTAGCAAAGTGTATATGGGTTTTTGTGTGAGAGACTGACTTGATTTGTAAACTTTCACTTAAAGCACAATAAAAATTATTTAAAAAAAAAAAAAGAAAGCGTTTTCTCCCCCAGAAGACAGCCTCTTGCATGGGTACCTGTCAATCACTGGACCCTCGCCACAAAGCGATTCTTGCAGAAGGAAACTGCTTCTGAGGCTCAGCAGTAACACAGAGGCTCAGAAATAGAAACCTCCACACACCCCCAGCCTGCTGTAAGGAAGCCTGGCCATGGAGGTGCGGAGAGGGAGGGGGCACGTCAAATGGGAAAAACAGCAGTTCAACTCATTTAAATAAATCAGAAAAAAAGAAGCTACAACAGGTTATAACTGAGAGAATAATTTTTAACTAGGTTACAGACAGTCTGAGGAGACAGAGAATGGATGGTAGAAACGTACAAAATAAAAAATGGAAATATAATTCTCTCGGCACCATTTAATCTTCTCACTCCTGGATTTTAGCGAAATCTTAAAAAGGATTCCTCAAAACACTGAAGGCAAGAATATTTAAATAAAGACTTGAACCTAGAGGGTTATCCTCCAAAAAACAAAAAACCAAACCCAGCGCCGTCGAGTCCATTCCGACTCATAGCGACCCTATAGGACAGAGTAGAACTGCCCCCACAGAGTTTCCAAGGAGCGCCTGGCGGATTCGAACCAGGTTATCCTCAGGCAGATTCAATTGTGCTATTTTAAGGCGAAGGGTTTACAGGTTACTGGCGCCCTCTGGTGGAAGATACAAGTTTCATCTGCTGGTTGGAGGTGGAAGGCTTGATTGGTCGCTCTTGTTTGAGGAAGCTGCAATCCCCAGCTTTGATGTACTCCTTCCTTCATAGGAGAAAGAAATACCAGGGGCTAAACCCTGGTGGCGTAGTGGTTAAGTGCTACGGCCGCTAACCAAAGAGCCGGCAGTTCGAATCCACCAGGTGCTCCTTGGAAACGACGGGGCAGTTCTACTCTGTCCTGTAGGGTCGCTATGAGTCGAAATAAGTCGAAATAAGCACTCACAAGGTCGCTATGAGTCAGAATCGACTCAATGGCAGTGGGTTTGGTTGGTTTTTGAAACACTCGAAATAAGTCGAAATAAGCACTCACAAGGTCGCTATGAGTCAGAATCCACTCAATGGCAGTGGGTTTGGTTGGTTTTTGAAACACTCGCATCATTTCATTTGTCCCTCACGCTGTCTTACAGATTAGGAAGCTGAGATTTAGGGACATTAAGTGAATTGCCTGAAGTCGCCTTGAGAGTAGCTAACCGGCAATTCCAATTCAGTGCCAAGAATTCCTGAAATACTGAAGGCCACAAGTGTTTCAAACACACAGACACACTCACATGCACGCTTAGTGCACTTGCGCACACACACAAAAAGGAAAGGAAGAAAGCAGATACAATTACCCCCCAAATACATCCCATATTAAAGGAGCCGCTTACTCAGTTTTGAGCAGTGTAGTTTGCTGGAGTTTGAGATGAAGATTTCCCAATTTAGGACACTGGAAGTTCAAAGTCTCTTTACCTTGATACAAACGCATGGCTTCTTTCCCACTAGTGATTCTTTTAAAGGTTAATGATGAAGGGAAAAGAATGGCAGAATGCAAGAAGGCAAGATGGGTTACCCAGACCAAACGTGTTAATCAGCCCCGCAATGCTTGGCATTGCTTTCCCTCTTTGTAAAGTAAGGTAAGAGTGTTGAAGAAACTGATCTTCAAGGCCAGGTTCACCCAAATAAAATGTTTATACACTTTGCCCTAAATCTGAAATGAGTGCTCACTAACCTCGCCTTTTCTTCTCTCTACCCTTGAAAGATTTTTTATGTAGGGTGTGTAGGCAGAGATATTTGAGCATCTGCATAACTAAAGCCTGGGTCACAGAAAACTCCACTCTCACCCCATGATGATCTCAAGACCTTGGCCCTGACAACTCCCCCCACCTTCCCCCCGCCTCACCCCCGCCGCCCCATTCCTCTGCCTCTCACACCTTCCCATCGTAGCCTCTAGGCCACATCGGTGGTTCTCCTGTGTGGTTCCTAGACCAGTGCTATGGATTGAATTGTGTCCCCCAAAATGTGTTATAAAGCCTAACCTCTATACCTGTGCTGGAGCCCTGGTGGCAAAGCTGGCTGCTAACCAAAAGGTCAGCAGTTCAAATCTACCAGCCGCTCCTTGGAAACCCTGTGGAGAAGTTCTACTCTGTCCTACAGGGTCGCTAAGATTCAGAATTGAGGCAACTGCAATGGGTTTGGTTTTTGGTTTCTTTGTTACATTAATGAGGCAGGATTTGTGTAGGATATGTCTTGAATCAATCTGAGATATAAAAAGAACAGATTAGGTATAGAGAAGCAAGCAGGGCCAGTGGAAGAGAGATACCAAGTGACATGAAGATCACTCAGGAGTAGCAGCTCAAGAGACAAGGACCTTCCTCCAGAGCCGACAGAGAGAAAGGCTTCCCCTCGAGCCAGCGCCCTGAATTCAGACTTCCAGCCTCCTAACTGTGAGACGGAGCCCTGGTGGTGCAGTGGTTAAGAGGTTGACAACTCGAATCTACCAGCTGCTCCTTGGAAATCCCATTGGGCAGTTCTACCCTGTCCTGTGGGGTCATTATGAGTTGGAATTAACTCAGCGGCATTGGGTTTGAGGTTTTTTTGGTAACTGTGAGAAAATAAGTTTGTTTGTTAAAGCCATCCATTCGTGGTATTTGTTACAGCACTAGATAACTTAAGACAACCGCGACACCAGCATCACCTGGGAACTTGATAGAGATGCAGATACCTGGCCCCACCCAGACCTACCCAAACCTACAGGATAGGAATCACTGGGCTGGAGCCCAGCAATACCCTGTGAAAGCCCTCCCAGTGATTCTGGTGCCCGCTAGAGTTTGAAAGCCACTGCCCTACAACAGGGCTCTTAGAGTTCACAGGCAGTTTTAAAGAGTCTAAAGGCCTCTCGTGGAAAACCTGGTGGCATAGTGGTTAAGTGCTACGGCTGCTAACCAAGAGGTCGGCAGTTCAAATCCGCCAGGCGCTCCTTGGAAACTCTATGGGGCAGTCCTACTCTGTCCTACAGGGTGGCTATGCGTCGGAATTGACTCGACGGCAGTGTGGAGCTGCATATAAAATTGTGCCCATGTATATACCCCTTTTCTGGTGAGAAATCGACCGGAGAAGCTGGGAACTACTACTCCTTAATTCTGTTTCGGGGGAAACATCCCCCTGCCTACACCCACAAACTCTTCTCTTTCTTCCACTTTTTTGCCTTAAAGGGTACCTGGCTTTCCCCCAAAGAATCTTGGTGGTCACTCTCCCACACGCCCGTATCTTCAATACAGGAGATGGTGTGTTGCTGGGTACCCGGGTTCTGCTCAGCACAACTCCATCCAGGGCCACAAAGACAGAGACCAAGCTGGGGAGAAAAAAGGCAGCTTTATTGATTGGCCAAGCAAGGAGACAGTCGGGGCTAAGTGCCTTCCAAGACCGCCTCGCAGGCAGCTTGCTCAGGCTGGGTTACGTAGGCAGGATCAGTTTCAGAATGCAAAATGGCACACTCGCAGGCTCAGAGCATTTTAGAATGAGTAAGCATTTTCTAAGGCCCAAGTTCAATTCTAGTGCAGGAAGAAGTTACCCATTTTTGTTCATTATCATGTTGGCTCTCCACCCAGGGGCAGAGAATTTACCATGCATGGAGGCAGTTAATGAGCTAAAGGACATCTGGAGTTCCAAGAGGGAGGGCAGGACCTGCTTCAGCCGATTCTGGCTAGCACGTGGCTGTTTCTTTTGCCATCTAGTTCAAGGAAGTCTCTGCAAAGAGAACGATTTTAGGAAATAGGGCAGAGACAGAGTAGGAACTATTTTGTGAGCCCCATCTTAATGAGGCCTCCCCAGTACTGCACCCAGAACACTAGTACTAGTCCTCCACACTTAAAATCTCTGCTCTTTTGAGACTCAGGCCTATACTTCCCTTTACTCCTACTTTACTGCCGTCATTATCATGACCTCCAGGCACTTTCCTTCATTGTAGGCTTGGGGTTCCTACAGTCCTCCATCACCCAAGGTGACATCAATGTCCATATGAATGACCCATCCAACACCCCAGCCTCACAGGACTTGACCATCTCAACACCAAAGACTTTCGCCTCCACACCGCTCCAGCCACTCACTGTAGGACATGCCCCGGAATTGGCCTCCCCAGGGATCACTCCAGCTCTGTACCAGTAGGCTGAGACTAAGTTACACCTGTGGTAACAAGCCCCCAAATCTCAGCGGCTTGCAATAACAAAGGCTTGTTTCTCCTTCTGTTGCAGGACAGCTGCAGCTCTGGTCCCTGTCCTGGTCAATCTCAGAGCCGGGCTAAGGAGCTGCCTCCATTCTGGGGCACACTGGCCCGATGGCAGACAGAAGAGAGCAATCACTGACCCACACAGTGGTCCCTAAACCTCTGCTCAGAAGTAACACCCTTCAATTCCACTCAGATTTCCCTGGCCAGGTCTGCTGTCGGTGGGGCAAGAAAAAATCCTCTCTGGCCTGTTAGGGACAAGTGGCAAGTGCTTCAACAATAATAAAATCTAGCACCACCTTTGTAGTCTTGTATTAGAAGCTCTCAGAGCACAGTGACCTGTCCTTTGAGCTCTTGGTCCACTCGTCTTACTACACTGGACTTTATGTCCTTAAGGCTCTTCAGTTCCTGTGGACCCCCTCCTGTCTTGACGCTCTTCCTCTCACAATCTTTAGGGACACAGAATAACCAGGCAGAGCTGAGAGTCCAGGTCAGGAGTCATTACCGGGTAGTAGTAACACCAGTCTGCGAGTTGTGATTTCTCTCCTGTAGTACTCAGCGCTGGGCCCAGTACTTCTCAACCAGGAGAGGTTCTGCCCCCTAACGGACATTTAAAGAGCCCTGGTGGTGCAGTGGTTAAGCACTCAGTTGCTAACTGAAAGGTCAGCAGTTCAAACCCACCAGCAGCTCTTCGAGAGAAAAGACCTGATGATCTGGCCTAGGAAACCCTATGGGGGAGCTCTACTCTGTCCTATAGGGTCACTATGAATCGGAATTGACTTGATGGCAACGGATTTTTTTTTAAGGGACTTTTGGCAAAGTCTGAAGACATTTTTGTCACCCATGCAGAAATTGCTTTATTTCCCTAACTCCCTTAATACACTGTTGTATTCCCAGTACCAAGCAGTTTCTGGCTCATATTTAACACCTAATGAGCACTTACTGAATGAATGAAACTCCTATCCTTTATTGTGAAGGAAAAAGAAAGCAAAACATTTATCAAGTGAGTTCAGGGTTGGGGATGTATGTAGCAAGGTTATCTCTGTATCCCCAAGCGTGTAATGACTTGAAATTTTTCTAACAGCATGAATTCTTTTTACACCTTCGGGGACTGGATTTGTGTACTTTCTAGAAAGCAAGTACCAACTTGGAATTTGTCTGCTAACAACAGTTTGTAGGTTCAGTTCCTAGTTTTCAGCTTGCCTTCCTGTAGCCTCAAAACCACCTTTAACAGATGGTAAATCTTCAGCATCAGGACTCAGGGTGGGTTGGATGCAGAAGCCCAAGAAACAAAGCAGGGCTGTTACCTCTTCTCCATTGTAGTTTCGCAGCTGGAATCCCATTAAAAGCACCTTAGGGAAGGTTACAAAAGGCAGAAGATAGTGGGACACAGAAGTTGGCCTCATCCTTGTCTCTAAGGTCCTCTGGCTTTTTTTTTTTTTCCTCCATTTTTAAAGTGCTGTCCGTCTTTCCAGGGCCAGCCCTGCCCCACCCCAAGGCCTCCCCACACAGGCACGTACCTCACATCTCGGGGAGATATCGTTTGCAGCAGTGCTCCCAAAGGTTGTGCAATGCACACCAAGCTGTTCAACTCTGTGATGTCTCAGCCCGCCCCAAATAGGACACCCTAAGTTCAGGACAACTGACCCCCAGGTGCTTCACTCACCTTAATGACCTCAGCTATGTTAATGACATTTTGAAATGCATGCGGGCTAGCAAGCTCTCTGTGGACAGGTCGCACTGTTCTTTGATAAGTCCCCAGACAACGTAAGAGGCCATGAGCCAGTGGCTACAATGAAGCTCCTAAAATTAAATGTAAAATATTGTGTATTTTTAATAAGACCCTTCTTAAAGAGCCCTGGTGATGCAGTGGTTAAGACCTTGGCTGCTAACCAAAAGGTTGGCAGTTCGAACACACCAGTTGCTCCCTGGCAATTCTATGGGGCAGTTCTACGGTCCTATAGGGTCACTATTGAGTCAGAATCAACTCAATGGCAAAGTGTTTGGTTAGGTATAACCCCCAAAAGGAGCCCTGGCGGTGCAGTGGTTAACTGCCCAGCTGCCAACCACAAGGTCGTTGGTTCAAATCCACCAGCCACTCTGTGGGAGAAAAATGTGGCAGCCTGCTTCTGTAAAGATTACAGCCTTGGAAACCCTATGGGGTAGTTATACTCTATCCTGTAGGGTTCCTAGGAGTCAGAATTGACTCGATGGCAATGGGTCTGGTTTTTCTGTATCATCCCCAAAAGGTCAGAACCGCTGCCAGAGCCCCTCACAGATGCCGGGCACCGAGGTGATTTAATGTGCAGTTTGTGACAAACCCTCAGTACCTCTCACGCTGGCCCCAATTCTAGATCACAAGGAAACAGAACCCTGGACCTGACACCTCTTTACAAACTTAATAAGCAAAGAGGTGAATTTATCATCTCAACATTTGAGATCTTCGTGATTGCAATGAAAGTGGGGAAGTTAATATAACCACTGGCCCAGAAAAGTCCAGGCTTGTGCCCAGCAGGAGGGCTTGTCTTAAATCACATAGATATGCAGGCACGACATATTCCCTAGTTCTCAACAGCTCTGGTGGGGGTCACTTCACAGTCACTGCCTAAGGAGCTCAATGTTTAAAAACAAAACAAAAAAACTAACCCTACAAAACCTCGACGTTTCCTTCAGAACCGGGAACCTAAAACTGAAATACAATTACCCTCACGGATGGGGGGTGGGGGGGGGATATCTAAAGTTGCTGTTGATTTTAAGTCCAGTAACTTTTATTGCAAAAGCTATTCTCCTCTTTCCCAAATCAGACCAAAGATTGTGCAGAGCGGCAGAAACCCATTTTATTTTTGTTATATACAAAAATTCCCTCTCTCCTCAATAATGACACCACAAAAAGGCAAAACGAAAAATATTTAATGCACAAAATAGCAAAATAGAATCAACAGCCATTAAAAGTAATACATAGTGCAAATGCCAAAAAAGACAGTTATTAACTCAGAGGGCCTTATAAAGATGACGAGACAAGAACACATTTCTCCCTCCTTCCTCACTTAGTCGGCACCAACCTGCACTTGGTACTGAGCTGGATGCCATTCAAACGGTGATTTTAGACAACTTTTTCCTTCCTGCTTTATAAAACCACATTTGCTATTTCTGTTGAGTCTGACTACCTGATGAGAAATGTTACTTGGAAACTTGCATGTTTTCAGTACACTGGCAGTGGATCTTAGGCTGTGTTACTCAGGCGCATGTAGGATTTTTGTACATAGAGCAAGGCAGTTGTACAGGATAGACTCTGCCATCCAAACGTACACACGCTTCTCTCAGAACCTGGAGACAGAGCTCTTTCTGATCAAGAGTCTCACATCAAGGACAAGATTGTCTTGCCCAGCTAGAGGCGTGGGGAAGACACTCTGTAAGAAGCACCTCAGCTCTGCCGGGCAGGAGGAAAGGACAGCTGGGCTGTTTCCACAATACGAGGTATCCTGAATATATACCCCAGAGCTTGGTCTACTGAGAGCATAACTTCTTGTATCTTATTCAAGGCAATTACAGGTTTTAAGCTGCTCCCCCATACTTAACCCCCACAACAAGCCATGAGGTAGAAAGGGTAGGTACGTGTACTCATTTTACAGGTAAGAAAAAAAGAGGCGGAAGGTCAAGAAACATGACTGAGCTAGGTCTCAAGACTGGTGGAATAATCTCACGCCGTATCTCTACCCAAAAGGCAGCTCACAGTGCATTTAACAGTTCATAGCTATCTATGGTCGAAGGAGAGGCCCACTCGGAGCCTGGTTTTACATACATGGGTGTTAAGGAGATCAGGAAACACCCTTCCTTTAAAGCATTTTCTACTGGTTTTAAAAGGTGGGAGGAAAAATAGTCAAAAGAGACATCTTGATTCTTATTACAAGAGAAGTGAAAAACTGAAGCAAACTGTAGGAAAAAATGCTCTGCCCTCAGGAGGAGGGGGAGCTGACGTCAGTTCCTTAGTGAGAAGATAAGTGCCCTGCTCCCCACCGCCTGCTCCCCACAGCCTGCATGAAGGAGGCCTCTGACCTCAACCTGTGACCTGTTAGATAGTAGCTCTGGTGTCAGAGTTTCCCTCCTACCTTCTCACCTAAGGCGGCTGCAAAAGAAAATTCCCTGGAGCTGCCTGGAAAAGGAAAATCTTGTCTTAAAGATACAGTAGTTACAACCATCCAAGAGGTGGTACACATGGCCTCTACTATAAAAGCAATAGTCACAAGTAGATAATAACTTTCAACTAAGAGGAAATAAGAGCAACAATAAGGTGGGGGAAAAAAGGGATCTATTGACATAAAATTACTTACTGTTAAAAAAAAAAGAAAACATGGGGTTAAGTAATGTCATAAAACAGTATCTGTGGTGTTAAATGAGAAGCTAGAGTTTTTGGGTAGATTGTCCTCTAAACCTTCATCTAAAGTACAAATATAACAAAACAAAACCTGGATAAGAAATCATGGCCTAATAAACTCAAAGTGTTATAAGGTCAATTTTCAGTAAAGCATCTTCCAAATTTCAGCAACCACTGTGAGAAAGGAATTGCTCTGACAGCTTATGTGGCCCTGTTTAGGTCTCCTCACCTTCCCAACCCAGGAAACCAGGAACTCCACTAGCTGTTCTATGCTCCCAGGGCACATAAATGATGGTTCTAACATGAAGGAAAACAAGCTGTGGGCAGAAGCAGCATCTTGGATTTCAGACAAGCTACAAAAAAACATTAACTACCTCTTTGTGTAGATATGCTTCTTCCCTCTGGGACATTTTTTGTCATTCAAAAGGATCTTAACACAGTAAACTAAAGTGCAGGTTTGCTGCAATGTTTTCTTTAATATCACATTCACCATGAATGTCATTACTTGGATTGCATGATCATTGAATCAAAAGACCTCAAAATGCTTCTGGAAAATTCTCCCACGAGAGAAGAGATCTGGAGGTCCCTACAAAGGAAGAACGTAGCAATGGAGGGCGGTAAGGAAAGCTCTCTCCAGAGAAAGCACGTCTCAATGCAATCAGGAAAAGCTATCCTCAAATTACGCCTGGGAGGCCACTTCAGCCCTACCTCAGATACTTCTCAATTCCAGTTGAGCCTTAAGGTCCTCATCTGCTAAACTCTAATCTCAAATCTGAGAACCCCAGCACAGTGACTTTAGCATTCCCTATGGCAGTGCAAAGTCCCCGACATCGGTAAACACAGTCCCTTTGGCACAGAGACGAGTCTGCAAGTTCCTTTACCTTAAGTACAGGTTCTGAGCACAGCTAGCTCCTAGTTTGCAGACATTTCAGCAAAGGCAGTAACAGCCCTTACAGCGTGTGTGCCCAAACGTGTACTGGCAAACAGGGGTCATCAAAATCCATTCTTCTTTACAGTGGGGCTGAACAATTTCAGCAGATAACTGGTTACACGGAAAACAGATTCACAGTATCTAAAGCCATGTACTTTCAAAAGTTCACATAACTGTGGAAAAAAACAACTGGTTAATAAATGTCCTCCTTTCTAAAGAGAATCAAGAGGTAACAGGGCGATAGCTTTTATACAATCCAAGAACTAATATTCACCAGTTTTTCATTAACGACTTTTCAACATTGTACTCAGGTGACACCAAAAAAATCTGCTACAGATGATACTGACCTTTAGAAATAAATCCTTGAACCAAATGTCCCATAAAGCATTAACATACATCTAAATATACATAAAATTACAATGCAAACACAACTATATCATTCAAATGCTTGGCAGTGAATTCATCTTAGTGCAGTTCTTGGCAGTCTGTAGCTTGGCGTGGCTGTACTCAAGTCCACTGTTCAGGCCGAGGAGTGTGACCCTATGAAGTTCTAAAGACGGGCTGTGGAGAGATGGCCAGGCCGCTGAGAGGCTTCATCTAAGATGTTTATAAAGTCTGATTTGGTTACTAAATACAAATCATATCACACACTGTAAGCACAATGCCAGACAGCGAGTTAATATTGAGAGACAGGAAACCCTTGTAGCTGTAATCCAGAAATTCATTGCTTTTCTAATGATTTATCATTTTTGCTCTAGACTTTCTGTCCAGTTTACATGATCATAAATATTAACTTAAATGAAACTACACTAAGAAATCTGATGTTGTCAGATGATCTCATTATTCACAGGAGTCTATGGAGTGAAGCAGCAGGAAGCACTGAACACCACTGACACACGCTTCCTCAAAATCAAACTGTAAACTCAAGCACAGCTTGCCCACACTCAGGTGACCACAAAATTTAACGTCCAAATAAAGGCTTCAGAGTCAGAGGAGACAAACGGGGTGGGACACTGAAGGAGAGGGGTAAACTGGGGCTGTCTCCAGAAAACCAGAGCATATGGTCACCCTACCTACAACGAAAAAATGAATAGTAGAGAAAGACTAGGAAGAAAGGCCTGGCGAGCTAATTCCAAAAATTAGCTCAAATGAAAACCTATGGATCACAGAACATTGTCTGCCTCACTTCCATTGGACACATCATCAGGAAGGATCACTTGAAAACATGATTTTTGGTGAAGTGGAGGGCCATCAAAGGCAAGGTAGGCCCTTGGTGAGATGGACTGGCACGATAGCAGCAATGATGGGCTTGGACTTGCTGGCAATTGTGAGAGTGAGGCAGGACCAGACAATGTTTCATTCTGCTGTATGTGGGGTTGCCATGAGCCGAAGTCAGCTAGGCAGCAGCTCTGCAGCTAGCTAGCTATATATCCTATCTACCTATAGGTGCCAATTCACGTGGCCTCTATGAAATGTAAATTAGGCTTCAAAAAGTAAAAAAGTACCATAGAATGAAATGACACTGAGTATCAGTGATTTGATACCTGGTAATTTTAAAATTATATTATTTCACGTTGTGTTCCCCAAATAACGCAAGTAAACAATAATTAAAAAAAAAAAAAAAGATGAATGGTAGTGTCAGGAAGTCAAGAGTTGCTTTTTTCTTTATCTGACAGTAATAAATTCTGAAGACTTCACATGTGAATCATGACCCGCTCTGGTGGCAGTGAGTTAAAAATATCTGTATGGCAGTGGCAAGGCAAAAAGAACAAAATCAAAAACCAAGAAGGCGGCTTAAAGTTTCCTACAGCTAAAGGTGAGGGTCAGCAGTGCTGATGGGCGCAGGGCAAGACCCAGGTCAGCAGCGGGGGCGGGGTGGGGGTGCCGACAAAGAGGGCTCTGCTGGGCAAGGATGTACCGAAATTAGCCTCAAATATCTACACACATAAATTTTAAAATTCTTCTAAGTTTTACAAAAATTGCAACTTTATATAAGGGGATTGTGGGACAGCAAGTGCAGACCCCCATCCCTCCCCCCCCCATCCCCTTTATCACTTGCAAAAGCACCTGACTGGCAAAAAAAAAGGAGACTATCCAACTATTATGAAGACAGCATCACTGGGGGCAACAGGGAGGAAGTTAACTTTCTGAAGTTTTAGACCACTCACCATGGCTAACAAAACACTGAATTCAAAAAGTTGGTTCTGCTTTTTGGGGGAAAACCCTCTGACTCTAATGCCTAGAGAGCCAGACTGGAGCTTCATTCCCCAAGAAAGAAAGAGGAATATTGAAGAAAATGGTTCAGGTCCCTCGACCTGTCTCCCAGTGGGAGGAGTAATTTATCTGATTAGATGAGAAAGTCTGACTTTTCCTGGGCCCTTTCTCTGTGGGGAGACATAAAGTATTAAAAGTCACTGTTCTCTTTAAAGACCTATTTAGGCCACAAGCCATAATCTCTAACACCATTTATTAGATGACCTATATTTTAGCTGTCCCAAATTCAATGAGCACCACTACTTAAAATATTTAACAAAAAAGAGAAGGCAGGTGTAAAGATTTACTAGCCAAGAGACTTGGATTCTAGTAACAGCTCTATCAATAGCTGTGCTTTCTGTAAAGTCATATAACCTTTTTAAGCTTCATGTGCAAAATAAGAGGGTTTGAGTATAAGCATATTCTAGTTAAAAAAAATCTGTGATTTTAATAACTCTCTTCTAGAAACTAAATATTATGCTAAATAAGGAGATCTTGGTGCTGCCCGTTTTCTGCTTGGTACTCAAAAAAACAGGAAAGAGAAACTCTTCTAGGGGCAGGGATTGCAAAATGTGGCCAGTAGACCACTCACCTCAGTGCTCCCCAGCTCTAGCGACTAGTTCAAATGCAAACTCCTGGCCCAGACCTCAGGGATCCAAATTTCTGCCGAGGGTGGGCATTTTTAACAGCCAACTCAGGTGAGTCTTCCGCTTCCCAAGAACGACTATCCTAGAGCCTTGATCTTCAAAATAACATGCATACCTTTGAAGACACACCAAGATTTTTCCATGGGGTAAGCGGACATGGATAGCTACAAGGAAATCAATTTAAAGACCTTCAATTCCCATATATATTGTCCTAAAATTGAGGCATACTCTCTGTTCTCAAAACACACACACACACAGGAAAAACAAAGGCTCCGCATCCACAATCTTAACTGTGGGTATTGTCCCAGAATGTAGAAACCTCTACAGGAACCATGCAGTCAAAAAAACCCACTGCCCTCCTAAGGAACAGTGAGGACAGAGAGTACAGCAGAGAGTTTTGGTTAAAAGCTCTGTGCCTCTCTATTTCATAACTGAGAGGGTATGCCTGAGACATACATTATTGCATTTATTAATTAAAAATAAAGCCAGACATTTTCTCACTGAAAGAGAAGCCTGATTTAGCTGATCGATTTTAAAATGAGGACAAGCTTGCCTCCATGTATGACAGGACTTTTTCTATAAATTTTATCAGCCAGATCTATAGTGCCAAGGCTTTGATAAAAATATCTTTAAAGCACATATGTTGAATAGTATATCCTTTTCAAGTACTTACATTTCTTTTTAAAACTTAGATGTGAAATTAAAGATGAGCAAAAGGAAGCCAAGCCAGGGTGGGTCAAGAAAAGGTTAAGGGACTGCCTGGAAAGGGGGATGAGGGAGTATTGTGGGATGACGGAAACCTTCCACAGCTTATTTTGGTTGATATTTACTCATCGAAAGAGAAAGTTTTATTGTATGTTAATTATACCCCATTTTTTAAAAAATGTGTAAACAGGCATATACTTTTTCAAAATTCTTTCAGGGGTATGTTAGCAAAAATGATAACCACTATTCTAGGTACACAGGAAAGAAATCTTTTTTTCCAAGACTTTTCATTTTGGTTTCTTAGAATCATGCAGCTTGACTGGAACTTAAAGTGATCCATAAAAAACCAAAACTCACCAAACCTGGTGCCATGGAGTCGATTCAGCTCACAGCAGCCCTACAGGACAGAGTAGAACTGCCCCGTAGGGTTTCCAAGGAGCGGCTGGTGGATTCAAACTGCAAACCTTTTGGTAGCAGTCACAGGTCTTAACCACCGTGCCAGCAGGGCTCCGAAGTAATCCACACCCCGATATAAACCAACCAATCAAATTACCCACATTTCTCTCACTGTTACCTTTAAGATTATTCTAATAGCTGCCACAGATTTTGATGCCTAAGAGTATTTCCTAACAAAAGAAGAGAAAGGTAGGAAAAAAAATTAACTAAAGCAAGGATTAATTTTCAAATAATTTGGCAAAGGAATGAATGTATTTTTATGTTTTACTGGTAATTGCTTCCTCCCAGATATCTATCTCTGGAGGGAGAATGAAGTGATTAACGTATCTTTGCATGTTAATAGTCTCTCCAAATTGATCCTCTAATTCTAAGGACATTCCATATGAGTTTAAGTGGCAAAAATGCCCCAGAACACAGATGTTCATAAAAGAACGAATGGATGCACTGGGTCAAACTAAGAAGAGACACTCAATACTGATGTTTTGACTCCTGACCTGGCCCTGTTACATTTCTCTGCAACTCACAGATTCAGCTACGCTATAAAAACCTTAATAACCAACTGAATCTCTTTCTTGCAAATAGGGCAAGAAGCCCCTGCCTTCTTTAATCTTCTGGCACAGTGAAAGCACGTGGCAAGATGACCTGTCCTCCCATGAATGATATTCCCGTCTCGTGGCCTTTTCTCACATAAGCTACATGGCTTCAAGAGAGTCTGGCAATCCTCCATGTTTTCTGCATCTGTCCTTTGTTCATACAGGTTATCTGACTGCTCTCCCATGCTTGAGGTGGTCTCTTGGCTTTCAGTGCTGTGAGCCAAATCCAAGAAGTCCACTGAGCTGCAGGGATCAAGAGGTTTGGCGTTTCCTTCCTTTATGTATCCATCTTTAGGTCTAACAACTGGAGCTGAAATGGTTCTTCGGCAATCAGGCACATCAATTCCTTCATTTTCCTTCTTTTCAGGTATGGCAGTGATATCAGAGGTGGACAGAGAATGGGTTAACTTTGAACAATCCGAATACCAATCCTTCCTCAAGGCCCAGCAACGGAAACAGTACCTCTTGCTTGGAGAGTTATATTTCTTGCACTCAGTACACTGCCACTCATCCTACAAAGACAAGCGCAGCCCATTAAGACTCATTCCCTGGTGAGCGTGACTGCGATAACAGCAGGGGAAGCCCAGTCCTCATCACCTCAGTAAGCTACTGAGCTTCCAGACCATCCACAACAGTGGTCTGGCACAGGATGGGAACCAATTCTACAGCTACATGTGCGCAAGTTTAACACTGACAGTGGGAGAAACGCGATTTTCAAACCAAAACCTGATACAGTTTTCTTTAAGAAAGTTAATTATTTCAGCTTTTCTCTACTGTCTTCTATTAGGTCCTTTCTCTCTGTACAACCTACTCCTTTACCAGAGAAGAGGCTAAGGAATGAAGAGATAATAATACTCTGTCATTCTTTCCCACTAATTAACAAATGTAATAAAATTTGGCAAAAAGGAAGCTAAAACTAAAATGAGATTTGAAAACTTTACTTATGCTCTCAGGCAGCTAACTGGATGCCTCAGTTATACCCTCTGAAGGTTCCTGTCCTTGAATGCAAAATGATTCTTTTCCTACTCTCCGTATCAAATTGGGAGATACTACAGCTCAATGAATTCTAAATGCCTTGCTTGCTTAATTCAAAGACAGCTACATAGAAAAAGTCAAGAGTAGTTACTGTAATTCAGATTAACTGCCTGGCTTCGACAGGATCAATGATTTGACACAGGCTGACTTGATTACTTTCAGAATGAAGGCCAACTACTTCTCAACTTTTGAGTCATAACTCAACTGTCTAGACTGAGAGGCAGAGACACGGCCCCTCTGTTAGCCTGGGATGCTCTCCAGATGGCCTCCAAACACTCTTGCCAGATTACAGCCCTCAGATCTCATCTGAAACGTTACAGAAACGCTCAAGTGAACTCCGTAAAGATCTGGCACTCGTAACTGATGATGTGGCATAGTTTAATCAGCATCACTTTTTCTTTTTTAGTAGTACATAAAATAATAGGATTTATTAAATTCAATGGCATCTCTGAGTTCATGAAATACAGTCTATTTCCCTCATAGAGTTTCTGGCCCCAAGTAGCTACAGAAGTCTGATTAAGATGGAAAAACTTACCTCTGCTATTTGTATTACGGTCAAGAACACTTAATGGCCTAATACGTTTCACTTTATTACTTAGCTAGGCTCAGTCAGATAATTTGCAATGCATAATGCTCAACAGCAGGGTAGGGATGGGAGGGTGAATCAACTCCAGAGACAACCTAAAACATTTTTATTACCAAGCAGCAAAATGTAAAATTTCCTTCTTATCCTTCCCCCACCATCCTTGTCCCCACAAAGTGAGCTAGCTGATGGAAGTACTAGAAAGAAAACTGGGAAATGGCGCACAAAGAGAAAAGCAAGATATACAACGGAGTCTAAACCTAAGTTGTCAACTGGTGACAAATCTATACCCTATTACCCAAGAGCTTAATATCAAGTCTTCTTAACAGCCCTCCACTAACTGAAATCTGAATGGAAAAAAAGTCATTTTCCATTTGTTTCTTTTTAAGAAAGCACTGAAAACATTATATTTTTACACTAGACAAAGAATTTTAGATAGCCTATAAGTCTGTCTTTGGGATTACAGAGAGGTGTTTCATGGGGAAAAGCAGTACAGAACTATTGTGAACACTTATGTACCCACTGCATCATGTCCACAGAGTTCTGATAGCAGGGAAAAGGGCGCAGACTGAGAGGCCAGCACCCCTTTTCTAGGTAGGAAGAACACTAAATCAAATCATCCCCTTCCCTTTTCCAATTCCAATACAAACCTCTAACAATACGTAAAGAACCCAACATCTCTCAGCACCTAGGAGAGACAGACAGGAATGGGGGCGGGGGGGTGGCACTCTTCAACACATGTGAACTGCTGGGACCACAGTATCTGAAGACATGGCCTGTGCAAAACAGCTCTTTTACTACCGACCCATACCTCAGAGGTAACTTCTATATCAGTATCATCGCTTAAGGACTTAGAGTCCTCAAAGTCGTCATTCTTTTCCACTTCAATCACCTGTGAAGGCAAAGATATCTTAGTAAAGTTTACCTGTTTTAGATGAGGTTATTACATGAGAGCAAAAAAAGACAGAACAGCGTCAATTAAAAACTCACGTTCTATCACCAGCACTTAAAAAGGAGACAGCTTAAATGTGACACTAGAAACGTGATTCCATACACCCCTGTTGGCTTTCAGTAGAATACAAGATTAACAAGAACCCAGGGGGCTATCAAATACCTTCTGCATTCAGAATGGCTGGGTGCCCAAACTTAAAGTTTTAAAGGAAATAAAACATATCAGGGTACAAAAGCTACAAATTATTAAATGTGGAAATTTTTATCTTGGAAATCCAGGCAGGCACGCAGAAGAATAAATGAAGATTATGTGAGAGGATGAAAGTGAACACAGCACTGTACAAAATACAGTGTTAGACGTGAAGAATGAAACAAAGTATTCTAAAATTTTACTTTCCAAACCTTCATCTAAAGTACATTAGAAAAAAATAATAAAAGTAATAAACAGTAAATTGGGGATATTATCTAAAAAAAATTATAATAAATTTTTACTTTTCACATTCAAGAGTAAAATCAGCTACGTGATACTCTGGCTACTGTATAAAAACATGGCCATGGATCGGGGAACAAAAAGTCAAGACATGTGGGATGTATCTTCTAAAAATGAAAAACTAAAAGCCTAGGTTTGTGGGCCAGCAAGTAGAATAAAACCAATTATGAGCTGCTGTATAACAACCTTCTCACACAGTTCAAGTCCTTTAAACCCCATCTTTCTCTAGAAAAAGTTTCCAAATGCCACTTTTGTCTTCCATTTAGCCATCTGCGCTCCCTTCTAATGCTACCCACCTAACTAGCCTCAGAGATCCCTCAAAAACCTGTTGCCATCGAGTCGACTCCAACGCATGGCGGCCCTATAGGACAGAGTAGAACTGCCCCATAGGGTTTCCACAACTAAATCTTTATGGAAAGAGACTGCCACATCTTCCTCCTGCAGAGCAGCTGGTGGGTTTGAACAGCCAACCTTTGGGTTAGCAGCCAAGCCACCAGGGCTCCACTTCCCTAGAGACTCCTCAGGAACCCAAATTTCTATAAAAATCCCTTATGTAAATAAATAAAAGGATGACCAAATTTAGCTATGTTTTTTGCCATAGTTATTCAACAAATGTTTACTGAGTATCTTCTATGTGCCGGGCACTGGGTCTGCTGCTGAATTTGAGACTTGGGCATGTGTGCCTGTACATCTTTTCATCTTGGTGTGCTCACACTGTATGTATTCAAGAGTTCAAGCGCCTCTCCTTTCCCCTACTTTAACTCTAAAATATGTAGGAAGTAATCATCTGTCTTTCCATTTAGGTATAAAATGGTCGTGGAAGCTAGGGAGAATTCCAAGAAGTAAGGATTTCTTTCTACAGGCAGTTTAGGCCATTTAGACCTTTGTCTCCTTGGCAAAGCAAGGTTTCCTGAAGAAAAAACCCCAAATGAGACTTCTTGTCATTGTTAGCAGCTCCCCAATTCATGCGACTCCATGTACAATAGAACAAAACATTGCCTGATCCTATGCCATCCCCACGAATGGTTGGGGACGAGACTGTTGTGATCCATAGGGCTGAGTTTAAGTAGATTTCCTGGCCTTTCTCCCTAGTCCGTATTAGGCTGTAAGCGCCAATTAAACCTGTTCAGCATCACAGCATCATGCCAGTCTCCAGTGACAGATGGGTGGTAGCTGCGCATGAGGTGCACTGGACAAAAGTGAACCCGGGTCTCCCCACAGCAGGCTAGGATGATACTGCTGGACCACCAATGCCCCCTCACATATGCCTAGATAGGCAGGAAAGGGGGAGCTTACTGTTTCTAAAGAGCTTTACCCATGAAACCCTCTCCTATTTCTGAGGTTAACTTAATACGAATCCTAAAACTGGATATACGAAAATATTGCAAAATAAAAAGGGGAGGATTATGAGAGTAATTTGTTGTACAAAGAGCAATAGGTCAGGTCACCAGACCCAAATAGGTTATACAATGCACATATAAATACAATCAATGTCAAATTTTTCCACAACGTACCTTTTTCTCATTCACTTTCCCTACTTCTTCACTTGTTTGTTCAGTATCAGCAGCTTCAGCTTTTATTCCAACACCTAACTGCTCTGATACTGAATCATTCAAAAACCACAAGTCATCTGTAGTGTCTGAAACAAGGGCAGTACCTATATCCTAATAGAAAAAAACAAACATGAATTTTCACAGTCAGAGGCTCATCAGAGATGTTGAACCTGCATAAATGGACTCGATGTCTTCACACTGTATCCAAAGAACACGTTTTTCAAAGGACATCTATTCTTTCAACAGACGTCTACTTGGCACCTACTCCATATAAGCTAAGGGACAGACAGAAGGACGCCTGGCAAGGAATTCTCTATTTTAACAACAAATCAGGTATGACACCAAATAAACAGTACTCAAGAACGTAAAAGGTAAGGACTCATAGTTGCTCAACTAAATAAAATTCATTCCCTACGTTCCTTTCCACAGGTGGCACTCTGAAAAGCAACAAACCATTCCCTTAGTTGGCTGTGACATACCCCTTCCTTTAATGGTCAATGATGCTTATTAAAGAAATATGAGAAACATTAATGGTAGCCCCAACCTTTGTCCCGACACTTTCTGAACTCTTAAACAACTTTAAACACACAGAACTTACTTTCTGCATCCATCTGTGGACATCTTTTGACATACTTTTCTACAACATTCACGAAAGACAATTCGTTATTTTACCACTGTTACATGCTCATTCATTTACTGAACAAATACTGAATGCCTGTCATACGCCATCTACTGTTCTTGGTTCTAGGCAGTAGGGATAGAGTAGAGAATAATACAAAGGCCTCAGCCTTACATTTCAGTAGAGACAAACCAAAAATAAACACATAAACAAAATATAATAATAAGCAAAATATGTCAATATTTTCACAAAGTGAGAAAAGCAATGGAGAATATAATCAAAGATAAAAGAGTGGAGTAGCTGAGAGGAGGCTACTTTAACTAGGAGCAGCTTTTTGAGGACCACCACTTATAATTGCACAGCTCCAAAATAATAAGTGAATGGATCCCCCTGGAATTGGGCCACATGACATTCCCGGTGGCCAGGTACGACCTCTACGGAAATCACATTTGAGCTGAGGTCAAAATCATGAGAAAGTAATAAAGGATTTAGGTGAAGAGTGTTCCAGAAAGAAGGAAGAAAAAATTTACAGTGCCTGAGGAAGAAAGAAATTGTGGATTACAGAGTCTGTAAGAGGGCTGTGTGTCTATACAGTAAGAGTGACAGGAGGGCCAGATCAGTTGTGGCTATGGTACGGGTCTAAACTGTATTCTACCTGCTACGTAAAGCCACTGGAGAATTATAAACATGGCAGTAATAGGATCTAACATCCTTGTAAAAGTTGATTCTTTGAGAAGACTGAACCATTAGATGGGCAAGAGTAGAAGCAGGGAGACCAGCTGTGAGGCCGCTGCAGTACCAAAGTAAAAAACGAGGACGCTGTGAATTAGGGTTACAGTGGTTGAAGGAGTAAAAACCGGTTAGACAGATGTAGGATATGTTTGGATAAAAAAGTGATAACCTGGATGTGCTGTTTGATAGAGAAAGAAATCAATGACATCACCTTGATATTTGGTCAGAATAACTGGGCAGACGATGGGAATCATTTACTAAAAAAGAAAGGTTAGAAAAGGAGTGTTTGGTGTAAAAAAAAAAAAAAAAAATCCAGACTTCTATCTTGAACATGTTAAACACACGGCCATCTAAGTGGAGGTGCTGAGTAGGCAGCTGGATATGGAAGAGGGAAAGCTGGGCTGGAGATACAGACTTGGGCATCATAAGCACAGAGATGGTATTTAAAGCCATAGCACTGAACGAGAATTCTTAAAGAATAAAATGAGTAGTCAAGAGTAACTAATGATGCTACTCTTTCAAAAGAAAAAAATTAAGTTCCCCTTCAAATGTGAATTACCTGATTTGTCTGTAAATCAGTTGAGCCATTACTTCTAGGTGTATAGTTGTTTCTCAAGTTTCCTAAAAACCACCAAGGCAGGCCAGCTACATCCCACTCCTCAAACCCGAGGTCCAGGCCAGATTTCTTATTTGGGCTTAAATTTTCTATCAAGTCTTCGTCTACAGAAGTCAAATGGAAAGGATGATGACCATGTGGACACAACACTTAAGAATCAAGTCTCTCTTAATATTTACAACAACTTCTTTATAAGATGGGTAAAAAGAAATTTCTATTCCCAGTAAGAAAGAATCAGAAGTCAAATATCTGTCTCAGTCACAGAGCCCAAATCGCCTCCCCAGTTCAGGTTTCATCAGCACACAATGCCACTAGAAACAGATGATCATTTACCAAGGAATCTAAGCTCTATATAAGCATCCACAATAACCAAATTGTTCTAAAAGGATTTTTAAATGGTCATTTACTGGTATTTTAAACATCTCTATCACTGAGGACTAATAACTAAAGAATGACTTGCCATATATATATAGTACATGGTGTCTGTTCATGGCTTGATCCATCCACTGGACTGCAAATGGTGCTAGCACACATAGCAGCCTGGCCTTGAGACTGCGACAAGGCAGTACAGTAACAGGCAATGAGGTTGTCAAGGCAGTCTCACTGACAGCATGTCTTTGGGGACTTTCTCAATAATTCAAATGTTTTGGTAGGCAACAACTAGTATAGAACACTGAACTCTATGTTGTCCAAATAAATATGTATATATACCCTCTCTGGATCCATGGGCCCTTTTAGAGTTAAGATACCTAAAATCCAGAAACATTACAAATCTTAAACATATTAAGGGCCCACACTGCCCAGGTAAAAGGTCTCCTGTTGTTCATCTGAACAACATTCAAGGCAGTTACTGACGTAAGTTTACTGCTACCACATGAAATTCTCTGCCATCTTCCCCATCCTCTAGCCTTTGTTGTGCTTTACTCTTTTCCTACCTTCTCACTCTCTTCTACCTCTTCCCAATGCACAAGGCCTGTCGATGGCAACCACGTGCTTAAATGTGTTGAGGTATACATGATCGAAAGAATTTCCACAGTAAATGGGTCCCCGCCAGAACAACAGGTTACCCTATCTACTTACAAAAGAAGCCCTGGTGGCACAATGGTTAAATGTTTGGCTGCTAACTGAGAGGTTGGTGGTTTGAACCCACCCAGCTGTTCTATGTAGGAAAGACCTGGTGATTTGCTCCTGTAAAGATTACAGCCTAGAAAACTCTATGGGGCAGTTCTACTCTGACATATGGTGTCATTAAGGGCTGAGATCGACCTGACAACACCTAACAACAACATTTACAAATTATGCCAATTCTGCCTATTAAAAGGCATATCTGTGCCAAGGGAAACTTCAACTACCTTTTTACTTATTCACTGCTGGAATTATCAGAATCCAAATTCCTGCAGCAATGCGGTATTAATGCTATCCCCACCAATTAAGGTTCTGTACCTTCTTGTGAAGAAAATGGCAATAGGTCATTCTTCCCATAATTAAGAATTCTGTTCTTTCTACTTATAGGTCACTCTAAAAATACTAAGCTATGTATATCAAAATTTCCATCACAAACTACATAATGTCTCTTGAAATGGCTGTTCTAATATTTTCAACAGCCCTCTGTGTAGAAAATAAGGCCCTGCATTTAAAAAAAAAAAAAAAAAAATTACAGGTTTAAGACCATACAGGCTGGAATAGCTTGCCAGGTAACTAGGTAGTGCAAAATTCAGTTTAGATTCAAATCCAATTTGAAGAACACAATCCAGCATGGTAAATTGATTCAAATTTAATTTAAACATTTTAAACAACTTCAGCAGCATAACTTTCTGGGGCATTGCTAGAAGCCTAACATGCCATTTCTGCAAGTGGGAACCAGGTACCTACTGGACCAGAAACCAGCATGCCATAAAATACCTTTGCAGATTTATGATTCTACACATCTTTGCAAGAAAAACTTCACAATTCTGATAGATATTTTATACAGTGGGATTTTAGGGAAACTTCCAAAATAGTGGTTAACTCATATGGAAAATATGGATGGCAAGTACCTGTTGACTAATCACCTAAATGCAAGTGAACTAGGGTTCTTGGATCTCATTCTTGGCTCTGAAAATCTAAGTATGTTTCACCATCTTTGTAACCTGCAAAATCCGTGATAAGTAGCCTTTGCCTTAAGCAGACAAATGGAAATAAAAATACTAACCAGACCAAATACATATGAGGGTGCCAAGATGAAAAAAGGCCAAGGTAGCTGAGGTCACCTCTACGGCAAATTTACCAGGTGGCAAACTGACCCATGTGTAGCTATCTTCTATTAGCCTCCTAGCTAATGGCAGGGTCTTGCTCCATCTCACTAATCATTCATTGCTACAAGGGCACTACTGTCTTCAATGTTAACAATGGGACTAGGCTGAAAAAGAGTTTTTAGAAAACAATAAGAAATAAGTGGCAACGTACCCTCCCTCCCTACCACAGCACGGGAGGAGACGGCATTAATTATATTTTCAGTTCTCCATATACAGGTTTCTATAACGGTCTTAATTGCAGCTAATGCTTAATATGGATAAATGCCATCTCTAAAATCACCAACAGCGACAACAAAAAAAGAAAATCTATGTGGCCTTAATCAAAAACTTACCTTCTCTTGAATTTCTGCAGTTATGCTGTGAGGTAGGCAGCATGGGAACACTGCCTTCTTCGGTTCTTTTCCTGGAGCTCACACTCTCCTCTCCACGTTGCTGAAACGAAGGGAAAGGTGTCTGTCAGTGCGGCAGACGTCACTGGGACCAGGGGATGTAGCAGTTCCATCCTGGCTCACCAGTTAGCGTGCAACACAACGGGTTACACACAACAACACTAACTCTGGAGTACACAACAGTCATCAAATAGAGGCACCACCTCTCCTCAACCCACTGTGAATAGAGCTCGGAGAATCTCAAACCTGAGAGAAAATTATCTCTGCACAAAAGGTCAAAATCTACTGCTAGAAACACTGTCAGTATAGAGCCTCTCGCCTACTATAAAATTAGGCATAACTCTGAAAACATGTGAAACCATCAACATATAACAAGATGATCATAAAGTTTTCACAGATTTGGGGAGCTTTAAGAAATGGTCTGCCATGAACTTAACTGTCCTTTAAATTCTACAAAAGCGGTTTCCTCAAACACCCATGTATATACACACTCACACAGACACACAGGCACAGATTCCAAGGAAATTGCAACTGGAAGAACTGAAGATCAGAAGTGCTACATCCCAAAGAGAGATTCAGAGACTGGAACTCTGTTACGGGCAGAACAGAGAAGGTGCACTCTGTCCCTGGTCTATGAACTCCCAAGAACCTTTCTTCTTAAATTCTTACCACATTCAGGGAAAGGTCTTGGGAGTCCAAGGTCCACAGGTACAGAGAAGGGGCCACTCTGTACAACAAAAGAAGTCACCGTGTGGTGAGTTTACCTTCAGTTGGTCTTGGCTTGGAATATCCATACTGTGATCCTGTGCGAGAGCGAGAGTCTGAGCAGCATCTGGATAGCGAGTAAAACAAAAGGAAAACCTTCCCTGGTAATAACCATTCTTTCCACACAAAAAGGACCTCAGCAAACAACCCTGGAGCCAGGTTTGGTCCCTAGAGATGTACTTTTCCATGCTGGCTAGACAAGGCACTCATTGGCAGGAAGGGAAAGATCAAAACTGATAAAATGGCAAAGACCAAGTCAGACCATACTCAAAATATTTTAACAAAATATAACCTAGGGGAAAATGAAAAAATGGCTAAAAATGATCTTCCATAGTAAGCTTTTAAGTTTTTATAAGAAAAGTGGTTCCAAGCAGGAAATAATAGAAAAGTAGTTTTATCAACTCTTCCTGTAAGTGTTTATTACCAAATTTGCCTAACTTGTGAACAAACAAGGAAAAGTATTTGGTTTAAATTTTTTTTTTAATTTTTTTTAAAAGTTATACTGGGTCATTAGATCTAAAAATCTGGATTTTCCCTACTTGCTTCATAACACAATAGCATTTTCATGTAAACCTCCAATCTAAGTGTCAATAAAGATTTCTTGGTTTAAACCCCCACTGTCTAAGCACAGGTTAGATGTTTTCCAACGAGTCGTATTGTTCCCAATTACTATAAACATTTCCTAAGAAGGAAGAGGAAGCAGATAAAGTTTTTCTCAATGCCAATTAAAAAAAGCAAAGAAAACAATAATCTAACAGAGAGAAATTCTTAGATACTGCATTATTCTAAGAGAGAAATGTATTTCAGGGACTTAGAAATTTTTCAAGCACAACAGAAGGGGAAAACTTGGCTACAGGTGTAGAGCAAGCTGCAGAGAACTGAATAACCTGGACCAGTTGTTATATGAGAGATGCACCCAATTAATAAATCTATCATGGATCAGGTTCATGAGACACGATCAAGGCCGAGTTAAGACACTTACAGAAAACATCATCCTCATCTAATAAAGACTGCCAGAGAAAAAACACTGATCCTACTACTGGTCAGGCAATTCAGCAGTTTTACACAAAGCTAACATTTTCAAAATTATAATTATAAAAAGCTTTATTTCTAAAGAATTTTTATAGGTAAATGGAGATACTGAGAGGTTCAAAAGACAGCATTTTCTGACCACAGTGGTCTGCAAAGCAAAGTTCAATTAACATACAATGCAAATGAAACAGTTCTTTAACAAAGCAATTCTATGACTGTCAACTGCAGTTCTAAAGCTTTACTACCTTGCTTTGGTTAAAACAATTAGAAGCAGAAAGACAAAAAGAAATTCCCTCTGGGAAAACTACAACATACAAATGAATTTGAAATAAATACGAGGTGTGTCATACCTATTTCATTTTATCAGAATACACAGGGAAATGTGGAAGAACGATTTAGAAAGAACCACCTTCACTTAAAAGCATTTTCTTCAACCATCAAATAAAAGGTTTAGCCCATTTGTAAAACTGTCAAATGGGTGCCGTAGAAAGCATTTTTCTCATTTGTCCTTTCAAATAAAACACATGCAACCAAATTTATGAAGATCAACAGAGATGGCCAACCACAGGCATCACACTGCAAGTGCGAATCAAAGCAGCTATGACTTGAGGCAACTTCCTGGTCTTGATCATTGTACTATGTATGGTTAGGTGAGATGTTACCATTTGGGGAATCTGGGTAAAGAGTATATGGAAACTCTTTATAGTATTTTTGCAAATCTGAAATTACTTCACAATCACCAGTTAAAGAATTTAAAGATTTAATGTTCACAGAAAAAAAAAAACAATTACTTGTGGCAAATTCTATTACAAGCAAAGGTTAAAGGAGACATCAGTGCGTGGCACAATGGTAAGGGCGAGGACCGGCTAGTGGGAGATCTGGGCTCTGCCACTTATCGTGGTGTGTGACCTTAAGCAAGTCACTCAATCTGTTAAAAAATCTGTTTCTTTATGTCCAGGCCTTCCTCACAGAGTTGCTGTGAGGGTCAATTGAAATAGGAATGTTCATTAGAATATATGTATTTTACATATAACATATACATATTAAATACTATGTATATATAAAATATACATGCACACACACATATAAAAATTCTGCAGAGAAAGTGCAAGAAAATGAGAGAAAAAAATACAAGAATTATACCTGAATATTACATCACACCTGAATATCTCGAGATATTCAGACAACAGACCAAAAGAAAACACATTTCACTGAAGGAGCAGATCTGACCACTACACAACCTTCCACGTATTTCAAGCCTTTGAGCGACTATCCCGGGAAAATCACACCATCTCACAAATGACTGAATTTTAATAAAGCTGCCGTATCATTTGCAAGGCCTTCCTTTTCAAACAGAAATTGACAGCTCCTGAAGCAGGTTTTCTGCTGTGGACAAATGGCTCCATAAAAGCAATAGGCTTCAAAATTCATATTAAGTTCAAAACCACATTCTAATATGAGAGCAAAGTCTCTTCCCTTCACTCTAAAGCATTGATCTTTATTAGGGATGAATTCTTTTCAACCTATTTATTTCAGTAAACTATCAAAATAAGAGTCATTTTAAAGAGATTACGAATTTGAGCTTTATTCAAAGGACAATGTTACCTAAAATCTAATTTGAAGCTCACAAAAGGGCTTTATGTAGAAATGGAGAGAAAAAAAAGAGTTTCATTATTTGGAGATGAGTGAGAGATAAGGTTACGTATCAATTGTATCCAGTTTATTCACTTATCTCTAGCACACCAACACTTTGGAGACTTCAGACCCCCAAAGCAGTCAGTTTGCAGCATATACCTAATAAATTAAACTCAAAAGGCAGAATTTAAAAGGTATGGAATCAACTAAAGGTTTGGACAAACTGGCATTCAAATAACAGCATTAAAACTATCAGAAGGAGCCCTGGTGGAGCAGTGGTTAAGTGTTCAGCTGCTAACTGAAAAGTTGGCAGTTTGAATCCACCAGGCACACCAGGCACTCCACGGGAGAAAGCTGTGGCAGTCGACTTCTGTAAAGATTACAACCTAGGAAACCTTATGGGGCAGTTCACTCTGTCCTATAAATAATGTCCTGTAGGGTCACCATGAGTCGGAATCCACTCAACAGCGGGTTTAAAACCATTAGGTGAAAGGTTTTTGGGGGATCCTTATAACAGATGGACCAGGCTAACACCACCTGAGCCCACAGAATCTCACCATCAATAAAACAGGGACAGACAGACCTTACATGACTCTTGCTGTGATGCAACAGAAATACAAAGCACCACCTATGAAGCTTTTAAAAAAATTTAAACCTGAGTCTATTCAAGCACTGAGATCTAACTATTAATTTACCAAAACCAGGGGGAGAAAGAAACATGTCAAACATCAAAAGGATATACTATGCCAACTCTAGAATGTGGGTGATTCTATAGGACAAACAACCCATTTCTTCAACAAATAAATAACATGAAAACAAAAGGAGCAGTACATTTTATAAAAGACAGATATTTAAGAGACATATCAACCAAATGTAATGTGTGGACTTTGGATCCTGATTTGAACAAGCCAAACGTAGAAGATATTTTTGAGTTAACCAGAGAAAACTATACATAAAAGCTATTAGATAGTGTTAGGAACTTATTATTAACTTTGTCTGATGTAGTAACGGCATTGTAGTCGTCTGAAGGGAAAAAGTCCTTATCTGTTGGAAAATTTTTAAGTATATACAGATGAAGCAAAATATGGCAAAATGTTAACAATTACTAAGTGGGCGTTAGTTACACTATTCTATTTTCAGTATGTTTCAAATGTTCCACAATAAAAAGTTAAATAGCATAGTAGTAACACTCTGTATGGCAAGCAGTTTCTCTCTCTCTCCCAGTCATGGCAAAGACAGCATTCCACTTCCATCCTCAGCCTCCTCGTTTTCCCACCATTTGCCCCCTTGAACTCAAAGCTGTGATACAGACTGAAGAAATACGATGTGACATACCTGCAGCAGGAGTGGCTAAAGTGACAAGGTTCTTTCTTAGCATATCATAGAGAGGGCTGTTAAAGAAATAAAATAAAAATTAACAACCCAAAATATACTCTGAAGATACTGGCACTTCTCCATTAAATGTTAAATATATTTCCGACATGGTATCTTCCGACTTTCTCACTACAGTAAGGTACGTAGAGGCAAAAATTTTTTTTCCCGTTAACAGGTTTTTAAATATCAATATTACAATACTCAGATCCTTGTAATACTTTGCCCCTGTTCAAAGCTAATCAGTTGACACTTTATCTCATTAGCTAATGGTAACCCAACTGGGGAAATTCCTTTGGCGAGAATTCCTTCCTTCCGAAAGCTAAATTTCACATTTTAATTGGGGACTAGGGAGGAGTAGAGGGGCGTTATGGAAGTACGACCAAACAAGGTCAGCAGGAACAGTCATTACAAAGCTAGAGAGTTAGAAAGAACACTGGCTTCTCTTTACTAGTGAGCTTTTGACTGTATAAGCTAATGACCATATATCCCCGTGCAGCTGGAGAAAGTCACAAACAGGTCAGATTAGCTTCACTGGGATCCTTACTAAGCTCATGATCATCAATGTCAAACTGTCCAGCAATCCTACGTTTCTTTCATCAGCTCACTCTTGCTCTCTCTCCAACAAGAATTTTACAAAATTCCAGTCTGCCTCCCTCCTACCCAGGGATGTTCCTGCCCATGATGTTCAACCTGCTTGAAGCTCTCTTCAACCAACCCCTTCTGACTCTTTAATCATCCTTCAGCTCTCAGCTCAAATGTCACTTCCTCAAGGAACCTTTCCTTGACCCCTAAGGCCCTGAATCCCCCTCTACAGCACTAAGTGTAATTTTACCATGTACTGGTGTGATAATTAATACCTGTCTCATTACACTGTAAACCCCATAAAGCAAGAGACTGTGTCTATGTTGCTCAGCACTGTATTCTCAGTGCCCCATAGGTCACCTGACATATGTGGGCCCTTAAATATTTGTTGACATTAATAACCTATGAGGTTAAATGGCTAGGGATAAGCACCCAGAAAGAATACAAACCCTCACTCTTTTTACCTTGGCTCTTTCACGGAGAAGCTCTGACGTCCTAGCAGTTCTCCCAAAAGATCTCCACCACAATAAACCATGTGCTGCTCCTGCTGATCATAAAGCTGCTTCATCATTATATACTGGCCTAGATACTGCATGACCTGCATGGGAATAAAGTACCATGAAGAGATCTGCCCAGCTGCTGCCAAAAACAAAACACCAACTCTGAGGAGACTAGAAAGAGAGGACTCATGTTTATGGACATGACTGTCAGTAATTGAGAGGGCTTGTGCAAGGAATCCCACAGCAGGACAGTTGCCCCCAACTGCTAGGCTCATCCACTCAGTATCATTTCGGGAAATCAACAGACCTTGATCTTGGCACAGAAATATACTGACCAGACAATGAAAAACAGTGGTGAATGTACTTAGTATTTCCCTTAACATTTTTCTCCCCAGTCCAAATCTTATAAAAAGAGTCTGTTCTATTACCAGAAGTAATAAATTTTAAATTTACCTGAGTCATAAAAATATTTTGCAACTCCAGGGCCAATAAACAACTACTTTTTGCTTTTGATGTGTGTTCACTTAATTCTTTTGGCAAATGAAGTACAATGTTTAATAGCCATCAGCACTGCAAGTGCACAAAACATAGAGTCTAAGTGTTTATCAAACATAAATTTAGTTTATCTGGCTGGTTTTCTCATAGTTCACAAAACTGAGGGAACACACACAAGTTCACAATTTAAAATTTAAAGGTTATCTAAAATAGAGATGAAGCATTTCATATAACTTTTATTATACCATCCAACTTGGTACCTATATTCTGAAAATGGACTTAGTTGAATTTTATGATAAACTCAAATAATTAATGTTGAAAAGAATGCTTTCCCCAGGTAGTAGATTAAAACAAAAACAAAATCCTTTTTGTTTAATAATTAAGTTAAAGAGCTACGGCTGATAACCAAAAGGTTGGCAGTTCGAGTCCAAGAGGTGCTCCTTAGAAACCCTACAGGGCAGTTCTAGTCCTATCGGGTCACTGTGAGTCAGTATCGACTTGACAGCAATGGGTTTGTTTTCGTTTTTAATGACATAAGTAAGAATTCTGTTATCACAGATCACGAGCAGACCAAAGCAGCTACCTTTATCTTTAGGCCCTAACTTCTCAGGAATACATTAGATATTTGCATGAAGATTTTTACAACATTCTTCCCATTATACTGAAGCAGTGATGCTTCCAGGCTAGGCTACTCCCCACCCCTACTTCCCCACCTCACACCTTCCTAATCCCCCTAACTCCCCTGGCAACACGTCCCAGGATTAAGAGATTAGCTGAACTGTCATATCTAATCAACTACTGAGTAAATGAGGGGAAAATAATACGGCAAGGAACATCAACTGGAGAAAGTTCTATATTTATGTCTGTCTAACTTTCAGAAAAGATAAACCCACTCTAAGTACACCAAACCGAAGCCATTGCTGTGGATTTGAATTCCAACTCGTAACAGCCCTACAGGACAGAGTAGAATTGCCCCATAGGGTTTCCACAGCTGTAAATCTTTATAGAAGCAGACTGCCATATCTTTCTCCCATGGAGCGACTAGTGGGATGAACCACCAGCCTTTCGGTTAGCAGCCAAGTACTTAACCACTGCGCCACCAGGGCTCCTGCTCTAGGTATACAAGATAGGACATTCTAACACACTATTCTACATTTGTATACAGTACTACTATTTCACCGTAGTCTCAATGCACACACTGAGAACCAAGATTTAAAAAGAAAAATTAGAAACTCCCCCTTCATGCATTAGGCAGAGTCAAGGTTCATAGAGAGCTTAATCATATAAACTGATTTCTTCTAACTTTGTTCCAGTAAAACATTCTCCCTGGACAACATGTACTTAATTTCTTCTCAACACAAGCAAACTCTGTCATGCTACTGAAGTAGACAGCATGATAGATTTGATGTAAAAATCTACACTTTAACAACAGTGTGGAAAAAAGCTTTACTCATCAGAGTTTTAGAGACCTAGTTCAAAATGATGCATGTAATCTAAAATGATAAAGGAAATACAGGTACTCTAGGGAATCTGAAATGCCTCCAGATTTGGCTCCTTAAGAGGTGTTATGTTACACGGGTGGAGCAGTGCTGATAGGTATTGAGTTTTTAAGAAAAATCAAAAAGAGCATGATAATTTTGCTTCCTCTGTTTCAGAGGGTTAGCTCTTTTACCCCACTAAATGCAAGCAGTTCCACAGATTAACGTTTTAATACTGAGTCTTTTCCACTTAAGGAATTCAATCCGTTTTTGTTTAAAAAAAAAAACAAAACTTTAGAAGCTAAGTAAGTTATTTAAATGCATAAGTGTTTAAAATAACTCATAGTGCTCACAAGAATATCTGACACATTTATAATGAAAAAGTACTGCATTTAATTCCTGGCTGGCAGCATACATACCCAGTACATCTATAAGCAGTGTCATTTTTTAATCTCGTACATGTTTTACATTTTAACTCTGAGATCAATGAATTCATGGTTAATCTTATGGTTAGCTGACAACACACTTCAAAAGGACCTGTAAAGGAAATATGAAGTACTACTCCCTAATTCATTCTATGAAGCAAACACAACCCTAATACCAAAGCCAGACAAAGACACTGCAAGAAAACTATAGGCCAATATCTCTCAGGAATATAGACGCAAAATTCAACAAAATACTAACAAAAACCCAAAAGATATGGCCCCAAAGCCAACTCTTCAGAGAAAGATTAGACCAGACTGTAAGACAAAATGATACTTTTGAAGAGTGTGCTTCTTAGCTCAAGCAGATATATGAGACTAAAAGAGCAGCTCCTGTCTGGAGGCAAGATGAGAAGACAGAAAGGGACAGGAGCTGGTTGAACGGACATGGGAAATACACGGTGGAAAGGAGAAGTGTGTTGTCACATTATAGGGAGAGCAACTAGGGTAACGTAACAATGTGTGTATAAATTTTTGTATGAGAAACGAACTTGAACTGTAAGCTTTCATTTAAAGCACAATTAAAAAAAAAAAATACTAGCAAACAGAATCCAACAGCATAGTAAAAGAGTTATACACCATGACAAATTGGGCTTTATTCCAGAAAGGCAGGGATGATTCAACATTAGAAAATCAATGTAATACACATCAACAGAACAAAGAAAGGAAAAAAAAAAAAAAAACCCACATGATCATCTTTATGAATGCAGAAAAAGCATCTGATAAAATCCAACACTCTTTCTTAATCAAAACCCTAAAGAAGATTGGAATAGAAGGGAAATTCCTCAATATGATTCAGGGCATATATGAAAAGCCAACAGACAACATTACACTTAACAGAAAAAGACTGAGAGTTTTCCCCTTGAAATTGGGAACAAGACAAGGGTGCTCGCTCTTACCACTTGTATTCAATATTGTATTAGAAGTCCTAGCCACAGCAATAAGACAAGAAAAAGAAATAAAAGACAATCAGATTGGAGAAGAAGTAAAATTATCTCTAATTGTGAATGATATGATCCAACAGATAGAAAATTCCAAAGGGTCCACAAGAAAACTTCTAGTGTTAATAGAGGAATTTAGCGAAGTTGCAGGGTACAAGGTCAACAAACAAAAGTGAGTTGGGTTTCTATATACTAGCAATGAGAAATCTGAAAGGGAAATTAAGGAAACAATTTCATTTACAATGCATCTAAGAGAATAAAATATCTAGGAATGAATCTAACCAGGAGCATGAAGGACTTATACAATGAAAATTATAGAACACTACTGAGAGAGATTAACGAAGGCTTAAATAAATGGTGAGATGTTCTGTGTTCTGGAGTTGGAAGACTTAATATTTTTAAAATGTCAATACCACCCAAAGCGATCTACAGATTCAACATGATCCCAATAAAAATTCCAGCTGTCTTCTTTACAGAAATGGAAAAACCAATCCTCAACTTTATGTGGAATGGCAAAAGACCCCAAATAGCTAAAGCAATGTTGGAAGAGAAGAACAAAGTAAAAGACAAAATAAATAAATGGGACCTCATAAAAATTAAAAACTTTTGTTCATCAAAAGACTTTATCAAAAAAGTACGAAGGCAAGCTACTGACTAGGAGGGTATCTTTGGAAACTATATATCCAACAAGAATCTAATAACCAAAATACATATAAAACTTTGGCAATTTAACAACAAAAAGACAAATAACCCAATCATAAAATTGGGCAAAGGACTTGAGTGGACATTTCACCAAAGAAGACATTCAAATGGCCACCAAACACACGAAAAGATGCTCAGCGTCGGAGATACGCAAATCAAAACCATAACGAGATACCATTTCACTCCCATTAGAATGGCTAAGATTAAAAAAGAAACGGAAAACAACATATGTTGGTGAGGACGTAGAGAAGTTGGAACCCTTATCCATTGCTGGTGGGAATGCAAAATGGTACAGCCGTGGTAAAAAGTGTGATGGTTCCTCAAAAAACTAAAAATAGAACTACCATAAAGCCTGTTGCTGTCAAGTCGATTCCAACTCATGGCAACCCGATAGGACAGAGTAGAACTGCCCCATAGAGTTTCCAAGGAGTGCCTGGTAGATTCGAACTGTCGACCTTTTGGTAAGCTGATGTAGCTCTTAAGCAGTATGCCATCAGGGTTTCCAGAACCACCTACCATATAACCCAGCAATTCCACTCCTAGGTATATAGGTATATACCCTAGGTATACATCTAAAAGCAGAGACTCAAAGAGACCAATGTTTACTGCAGTACTGTTCACAATAGCCAAAAGGTGGAAACTACCTAAATGCCCATCAAGAGAGGAATGGATAAACAAAATGTCGTCCATACATATAATGGAATACAACTCAGCCAGCAGAAGAAACAAAGCCTTGATACATACTACAACATGGAACTTGAAGACATTTATGCTAAGTGAAATAAGTCAATCGTGAAGGACAAATATTTACATCCCAGTTAATTGGGATGTATTTAGTGCTTCTGTTCTACCTCCCAGTGTGTTGTGTAATGCCTGGGGTCTTAAAAGCTTACAAGTGGCCATTCAAGGCTCAACAATTGGTCTTTATTCACCTGGAGCAACAGAGGAAGGAGAGTCAGGAATAGGAGAAGGACATAGAATGTGTGGCTAATTGACTCCATCAACAACTATCTCTTTTGCCATGACACTAGAACTGGATGGTGTCCTGCTACTATTACTGAACATTTTTGATCAAAGAGTCTACAGAAGAATCCCAATCAAAAGGGGAAAAATGCAGAACAGAATTTCAAATTCTGAGGAACTCCAGCCTTTCTGGAGGCATGGAAACATGGAGGCTGGATGAAACCTGAAACTATTTCCCTAAAATCTTTAAACCTTAAACCAAAAATAACCCCTGAAGTCTTCTTAAAACCAAACAATAATTTAGCTTAACTAGTAAAGAACATCTGCCTAAAGCATTATGCTTTTTTAAGATTTATCTATCTGGGATCAAACTGACAATAGAAACTCGAAAGATTAGATAGGAACCTTAGGGAGCAGTGAGTTAATGTTAATGGGGGTGAACAACTCAGAAAAGGAGGTTGAAAATGATTGCACAACTCAAATAATGTAATTAATGCAACAGAATTGTACACGTAGAAAAAGTTGAACTGGTGCATGTTTTGCTGTGTATTTTCTCAACCACAACAAAATTAAAAAAGGAAACAGGAAGTTCAACGTGAACTCGATGATCTTTTTAAAACAGAGCAAAACTTGCTCCTCCAGTACCTCAAGAGAAGAACTTCCTTTCTTAGGCCTAAACACATAAGCGAGCGTACATAAAAGGAACATGTCCAGAGGGTTCGTGCTACTGTCAGCAGCGGAAACACAGAATGACATACTGCTACTTCTCAGACGTGTTCAAAGCATTTAGCTGAAGTGTTTCTCTTGAGATCTTCTCTGGTGACTTACCTCTTTAACAGTGAACATCTCACCCTGTGCACCTGCTGCATGCAAAATCTTCAAAAGTGGCAGTTTTGGTCGTACCTGATGTAAACATAAAATAAATCTTCTATTTACATTTCAGTTAGACTTGTCTCTGTAACCCTATGGCACAAAAGAACTTCCTGAAACCTTTTTTTTTTTTAAACGAACCCTAGTAAATTACTTATTACCTAATACATAAAATCATCCAATGCATAAAGTAACTTTGCAGACTATCAAACTACTTGTTGCCTTCCTGAAAAATCGTATTTCAAAAGATACTGAAACCAAAAACCAAGCCCATTGTCATCAAGCAGATTCCAACTCATAGCAACCTTACAGGACAGAGTAGAACTGCCCCATAGGGTTTTCAAGGAATGGCTGGTGAATTCGACTGCTGGCTTTTTGGGTAGCAGCCTGAGCTCTCCACCACTGCAACACCCCGGCTCCATATCAAAAGATAGCAGAGATTAAGGCCAGGCTACCCAGACTGAACCTTGGCCTCCTCACTTACTAGCTGTGTGACTTTGGGCAAATAACCTACTTCAATTTCCTGCTCTCAGGAATAAATGAGGTTATATATGTAAATTGTGAAGAACAAGGCCTGACACATAGTAAGCACTATGTAAATGTTTCAGTTACTGTTGTCAAACAATTAAATATATCTTATTATTCATCTTCTACCCAAAAAACCAGGGGTATCACCAGATATATACACATAATTAAGAGAAAATTTTTTCTTTAATTTAGGTTCAGTGTCTCCTAAAAACTAGATTCATAAGAACAAGTATTAATGCACTGTTTCTCATGTGCTAACACAGAACTGTTTTCAACTATTAGTCTCCAAACAGGTACTGTATTATAAGGTCACTTTTTAACACCACTTTTTTTTTGCTTATGGCAGAAAACGTCCATTTCCTACGTAATCTCACTAAGTCAGTGAAATCAATGGAGATGTGCAACAGCTGGATATCTGGAAATTATTCCCTGACAAGGCACCACATAAAGCTCAATAAAGTATGCTCAGTGCATATCTGCAGCTTTTCTTCTCAAGCTACACTTCAATCCCTTTATCTATTTTCAACTGTGTTATGTGTCTTTTCCTTATCAAGTCATAGTTCTTTGTATAGAAGAGAAAATGACCTCTTTGTTTGTTATCTCTTGACTCTGTGGAGTCTGTCTTTAGCCACATAATTAAAAAAAAAAAAAATTATGATGATACTTGTCTCTCCTCCTCTTACAGCTTCCTTGGTTTTATCACGTGTAAGGCCTCTGTCATTCTAAAGTTTTATAATTAATTCCTAAATTTCCTCCTACTATTTTTTAATCACTTCAATTTTCACATGTAAGTCTTTATCTTTTCAGAAACCATAGAGGCAGAAAGGCAGTGGGATAACTATTTAAAGTCCTGGGGGGAAAAGAAACTATTAACCAAGAACACCAGATCCAGCAAAACTGTCCTTCAAGAATGAGGGCAAAATTAAGACATTCCCAAATAAACACTGAAGGAATTTGTTACCACTAGACCTCCCCTGGAAGGAGCCCTGGTGACCAGTGGTTAAAGCACTCAGCTGCTTTTCAGATCAACTTGATGACAATGGGTTTTTTTGTTTTAGTTTAGACACGCCCTGGGCCTTGGGGCTGCACAAATAAAGGGTTATGCACTCTAAAAAATCAGCCACTGAAAACCCAATGAAACACAGTTCTACTCTGACAGACATAGTGCGGCCATCAGTCAGGATCAACTCCACAGCCACTGGTCTCAATTTTTTTAGGCCTGCCCAGAAAGAAATGCTAAATGGAAGCCATACATAGAGGGGTAAAAGGTCTCCATTAAAGGTAATTTCTTGGCAAGTATAAGGGCCAGATTTAAGGTATTTTTGGCTGATAACTCTTTAATTTATCTGAAATTTGTTTTTGTACAAAGTCTGAGAGTTCTTCATTTGTTTTCTTTCCAAGAGTGGTCAATTATGTCAAAACCATAAGGCACATTTTCCCACAAAATCTAAACTCCATCTTTATCGTATATTAAGGTACAGAGCCCTATATATCGTAAAATGTTTACAAAATTACAGAGTTTATAATTATACACACACACATATATATATACGTACAAATGTCAGAGGAAAAAGTATGGAGAGGACTTGGAAGGAGGGAAAAGATGGTCAAAGAAGTCTACAGATAAATATGTTACAGATCAAAACATTAACGACGTTTGAATTTTTTGTAAGACTACATAAGCTGTTCAAAGAAAACAAACTGGTTACGCAACACCAAGGAGACAGCAAACAAACTTATTTAACCCAGCCCCAAATCTTCCACTAGCCAGTCCCACTTTAAAGCACATTAGTTTTCAAGATGTATACTTTTGGGAAATCTATAATCTCCAAAAATTTATTTAGTCAATGATCAATTCAAATATATGAGCAATAGTACTGTTTATAGGTTTCTACAATACGGCATTTTAAAAAATAATCATTTCTGCCCTGTATAAAATCCTACAGCCTGTGACGTCAACTACATGCCTCAATTCAATTTTTATAAAATTTTAAGAAAAACAGAAATGCCTACGACCGATTTACCTGAGTGATGTGTTCTGCAGAGAGCCTGCAAGCACTGGCAGATGACGCACACTGGACGGAGGTGGAAAGGGACGTCATTTTGGCAGTGAAGAAAGTGCAGTCTGTTGATAAAGCTAAAAGGAAAAAAAATTCATAAATTAGATTTTAAAGCAGAAAATTCTCTTTAGCATTTACAAAAAAAGGAGCCAGCTGAAGTAAAAATGACATGTATATGAGAGCTCCTTAAGCACATAAAATATACCCCATGACAAGACAGATTCCTGATACCTTCTGGGTCACTTTCTAGTCCAAAACGCTGCCAAAAACCGAAGCGTTGAATGAAGAGTAAACACCTATGCTTCCCTCAGGTGAAGCCAGCAGCAGAAACAGGTTTGGGCATGCTCCAACCTCCACACCGACATGAACGTGTAAATTAATTTAGCTGGAAGTCAAATTTACAATCATTACCTCCCCAAGGAGAGCTGATAGTTCTTCAGTATCTCCTCCTCTCCTGAGCTGTGCTTAAGAGCACCCCCCAGAAGACAGGTGCAAGGCTGAGGGAATTACCGAGATAACGAAGATTCCAAGAGCACACCAAGGAAATCCTCAACATGTTGGAACATGCCTTAGAAAAGGGCCACAGGAAAGTGAGCCCAATTTTTCAGTATCAGTCAAACCAGCTTTTATGTTGGTGCCAAACCCAGAAAAAGCAAAGGGGGTTAAACCCAAAGGGACATACAACTTCAGCGGAACATACAGCATGAATTAACAGACAAAGGTTTAATTAATTTTTTAATCTTCTACCTTTCCTCCTTTAAAAAAAGTGATTAAAAGGAGAAATAAAATTTTAAACTAACTTGCTTGAGGTTACCTCCCAGCTTTTTTCTAGCAAAAGCTGACAATCAGGCAGTGAAATTTACGAGTAACAAGCCACATCAGGGAATGGTGAGAGGAGCCTAGAATAACAACCAACAAATATACTGGCTGAAGGTAACAAGATTCCTCACATTTTTAGAGAAGGGTTATTAACAATACCAAAATATAAATCCCTCCCTCCTCCCACCAGCTTCCCTTGCTAGGAAATGGAAATACAACAGGGTACAAACACAACTTAGAATTTTAAAGCAACTGGCTTTTAACTAGTATTTCAAATCTTAAAAATATAAAACCAGTGCTCATCTCCCCAAACCAGCCCTGTTGTTGTTGTTCGGTGCCGTCGAGTCGGTTCCGACTCATAGCAACCCTGTGTGCAACAGAACGAAATACTGCCTAGTCCTGCGCCATCCTTACAGTTTGTTGCAGCCACTGTGTCAATCCACCTCATTGACAGTCTTCCTCTTTTCTGCTGACCCTGTGTCCGTGAGTGGTGCAAATGGTTAAGTGCTTAGCTACTAACTGAAAGGTTGGTGGTTTGAATCTATCCAGGAGTGCCTCAGAACAAAGTCCTGGCAATCTATGTCTCAAAAATCAACCATGAAAACTAGTCCTGTAGTCGTCTCCATTTCAATAAAAGGCAACTCCAACCTTCCAGTTGCTCCGGTCAGTAACAATGAAGCTATCCTTGACTCCTTTTTCTCTCGCAATCCACGCCTAGCGCCTCAACAAATCCTGAAGCTATACCTCCAAATATAGCCAAATCCAACCACTTCTCGCCACCCCTATTATTCCTACACCAATCCAAGCCCCTCATCCCTTAAACGGATTACTGTATTAGCCTCCTACATGTTTCCTTGCTTCTACCCTTGCCCCTCTACTTCTTATCCTCGTCCTTTGGTCTTTGCTCCAACGTCAGTTTACCAATGAGGCCATCCTTCCATGACCACCCATTTTTAAAAGAGCAGCCTCAGCCCCCAGTATCTCCTATCCTCTTCCCCACTTCATTCTTCTTCATAGTCTTTTTTATCAACTGACACACTACATACATTTTTATTACTTATTATGTAGAATATAAGCTCCAAGTGGCCCTGTAACTGGCCCTGTGACTTAATTAACAAAACGCAGCAGGAGTGATAATGTGCCAACTCTAGGCTTGGCAGCTTCACTTTTATACTTTTGGAAGCCCTTGAAATCGGGTTAACCTACTGGAAACCACACGAAGAAGGAGAGGCCCAGTTGTTCCGGCTGTCCCCAGCCTTCTAGCCATACCCTCCAAAGTACCAGATACCTCGGGATATTCCAGCCCCAGCTGCCACCTGACCATACTACGTGACAGACTCCAAGTAAGACCACCCAGAGGAACAATCCAACTGAGCCCCAGTGAGCCAAAAGAATCGTGAGAAATAATAAAATGTTGTAATTTACTAAGTTTTGGGTGGTTTATTACACAGCAATAAGTAATTAAAACAAATAGCAAACACTTATATAGAGCTTACTCTGTACCAGGCACATGTATTAACCCATTTAATCCTAAAGTAACCCTATAATATAGGCAAGAGAAGCATAGAGAAGTTATTTGCCCAAGATCACACAATTAGTAGTTGAGTCAAGAATCAAACTCAGACCAGACTGAATGGTCTGACTGAGACTAGAAGGACCCCGGAGGTCATGGCCCTCAGACCTTCTGTAAGCCCAAGACAGGAACCATTCCCAAAGCCAACTCTTCAGACAGGGTTGGACTGGACTATGGGATAGAAAATGATACTGGTAAGGAGCGAGCTTCTTGGATCAAGTAGACACATGAGACTATGTGGGCAGCTCCTGTCTGGAGAGATGAGAGGGCAGAGGGGGTCAGAAGCTGGCTGAACAGACACAAAAATAGAGAGTGGAGGGAAGAAGTGTGCTGTCTCATTAGAAGGAGAGCAACTAGGGGTATACAGCAAGGTGTATATAAATTTTTGTATGAGAGACTGAAATTTAAAAAAAAAAAAAGAAACTCAGACAAGCTCTAACATCTCCACTTAGCAACATTTCCCCCCGCTGGATCTCAAGTGCACAGAATTGGATCAATCATGATCCTTTTCTTCAAAGTATACTCTTATTGTTCATCTCTACCTGGCCCACTTTTATTTCATTGATTATTTTTAATAATGCAATAAGCATCCACAAACTAGGACTTTTGACAACTTACATCTAACCCTATCTCCCATTCCCCTGCCTCCCCCGACAACCATCCGGAATCCTGTGATCGATCCTTTGCTTTGCATTCATTTTACTGCATCAAAATGGACTCCTACACTAAATTGTGTCCCTGAAAAATGCTGAATTGGCAAATGTTGTATAATATATATTTCTACAACGACGAAATGGATTTCTAAAAACATATATATATTCAGCTTTGTGGCTTTTAATTTTAAAATGCAGATATACATAATTTGGGGAATCTTTATTTCACTAAAATAGATTTATTGGTCCTGTGTCACTTCAGTTCATTTTTAATTTATTTTGACTACTATATTCCTAGTTGGAACAGTGGTTAGGAGCTCAGCTGCTAATCCGAAGGTCAGCAGCTCGGATTCACCAGCCGCTCCTTGGAAACCCTATGCGGCAGTTCTACTTTGTCCTATAGGGTTGCTATGAGCCAAAAGCAACTCGACGGCAACAGGTTTTATATTCCACTGTGATTATACGACAGCTTATTCACCTGCTTTCCTGGTGATGGACATCTGAGTTGTTTCTAGGTTTGTACCAGGGCTTCAAACCAGTTTGTTCTGGTTCGAACCCCTGCTGAGAATTGGCATTTCTAACAAGTTCCCAGGAAGTCATAAACAGGCATCACCCAGGGATCTTGTTAAAATGTAAATTCTGCTTCAGTGTATCTGGGGGTGGAATGAAAATTCTCACCGGGAGTGAAACCGGTTCAAAGCCCTGGTTTGTACCACTGTGAACAGTGCTGCTATTAACATTCTTGGGCATGTCACCCGTTGTACATTTGCAAGAGAATCTCTTGGGTATACATACCTGTAAGAGAAATTCAACTTTAGGATCTGGCACCACAGCTTTCAAAAGTATTTGTAACAATTCACAATCCCATCAGCAATGTATGAGAGATCCTGTGGACCCATTTCCTCTCCAACATTTGATGTCATGAGACTTTTTAATTTTTGCCAACTAAATGGGTAATGGGCTTGATCTTCACTTCTCTAATCACTAACAATGTTGAACATCTCTTCATATGCTTACTGGCAATGTGTTTCCTCTTCTGTGAAATATCTTAGTGTCTTCTGTACATTTCTATTTGTTTTTTCGTTATACGTATTTATACAAGTTCTTTATATAGTCTGATTATCAACCCTTTGTCAACTGGATGTTTTGCAAATATCTTCCTCTCGATTTGCAATATGTCTTTTCTACTATTTCAATAAAATTAAATTTAATAATCTTTTTCTTTTTTTTTGCAGTCAATGAACTCGGTCTGTGTGCAATTTTTTACACCATAAGGTCTCAGATTCACCTATTCTTTCTACTGAGATTTGGGGGAGGAAGGTTTCCTACTAAGATCATTAACTTTTACTTAAAACACTTCAGTCCTTACTCCACCTGAAGTAGATTTTCCCCCTCAGGGATTTTATTATTTTTTCATGTGGATAACTGTTTTTCCCAGCTCAATTTACTGAGCATGCCTTTCTTGACTGACGGCCACTTCTGTAATGTATCAAATTTCCTTACATGCATGATGTTCCTGGGTTCTCTATTGTACTCCAATATTCAATTTTTCTATGTTTATACAATTTCACACTGTCTTAATACCTATAGTTTACACTAAATCTTATAATCTCGTAAAACAAGTCCTCCCACCCCATTCTTTTTTAGAAATGACCTGCTATTCTTGGTCCTTGAATTCTTCCCTATAGATTTTAGTATCATATCAAGTTCCATGAAAATCCCTGTTGGGATTCTGAATGAAATCACACTGACTATATAGATCAAGTAGTTTTCTAATCTATTAACTTGATATATTCCCCTATTAACCACATATCTCTTAATAAAGTTGAAATTTTTCCTATAGAGGTCTTGGACATTTGTGTCAGGTTTATTTCTAAAATTAACATTCTGATAATACTGCTAATGATGTCTTCTCTTTATTTTTTAATGATTTCTGCAGATGTACAGAAATACAAATGGCTTTTATTAATTTTATACTCAGTCACCTTACTAAGTTTACCCAATTATTTGTAATAAATGATCACATTGGAAACAACCAAATTTTATTTCCTCCATTTCCATTCTTGTACTTCTAATTCCTTCTACCTACTTTTTTTTTTTTTTCAAACTTGTCTTTACTGTGTAGGACTGTAAATACAATGTTGAAGACACATAATAATATCGGGCACTTCTGTCTTCTCTGATTTAAAAGGTAGTGCTTCTATTTCCCTATGTGATGTTTGCTCTATTTTTTTTTTTAATAGCTACTCTTTACAAGCTTAGAAGAGTTCCTTCTCCATTAACTAAGAGTATACCATACGTAAGTGTTCAGTTTTATAAAATGCTTTTTCTGTAACTACTGATATATACATATATATATTTGGTCTTTTTACCTATTAATGTGGTGAATTCTGAATTTCATTTTTGGATTTTCTAATATTAAACCCTTGCACACCTAAGAAAAACCCAACTTAATTTTTGGGTATTATCCTTTTCTGTAGAGTGCTAGTTTTGATTTGTTAATATTATAAGTTTTAAAGTCTCTATTAATAAGGAATGGGTCTATAATTTCCTTTTGTTATGTTTTTGTCTAGTCTGACTGTCTGGGTTACATGGGCCTTACAGAATGAATCGTGGAGTATCTCCCAACATTCCATTGTCTCGAAAAAGAATTCTACAAACTTGGGATACTACGGTCCTTAAAAGATTAGCAGAACTCACCTGTAAAACTTATAAAACCTGGTGGTTACTTTGTGGGAAAAATTTTAATCACTGCTTCAATTTCTTTAATAGTTATTATTTAAGCTGTTTATTTTCTCTTCCATTTTGTCTAAGTTTTCAAAATTACTAGCATATAGCTGCCATCGAGTTGATTCTGACTCATAGTGACCCTACAAGGCAGAGTAGAACTGCTCCATAGGGCTTCCAAGGAGCAGCTGGTGGATCTGAACCGCCGACCTTTTGGTTAGCAGTCAGGCTCTTAACCACTGAGCCGCCAGGGCTCCATATAGTTGACAGCATCCTCTTTTAACCTCTACTTTGTGTATAGATACATCCTCCTTTTCACAATATTGTTTATCTTCTCACTTTTCTTAACGAATCTTGTTGGAGGTTTGTCTCTTTTTTTCCCAACAAAAAACAACTTTAGGCTTTATTGATCTTCTCCACTGTATCTTAGTTTTCTTCTTAATAATTATCCCCTCTTATTTTTATTACTTCTTTCCATCTACTTTTTTCAAGTTATTCACTGATCATTTCCTGATCTCTTAAATTGGACATTTAGCCCATTCCCTCTTTTATTTAGGCTATGAATTCCTGCCCTCCCCCACACTTTTTTATTCACCAGACATATTTTGATATGTGAAGTCTCATTACCATTCAGTTCTAGGTAATTTTAAATTTCCATCATAATGTTCATTAATCCATGAGTCATACAGTGGTACACACATTTTCCAAGTTTACATTTTTGGAATTAACTTCTAACTTCACTGTGGTAAGAGATTATCCTCTGCATGAAGCCACTGTTGAGGCTCTCCCTGTGGCCTAGTAGAGACCCCCTTTTTAATGCACGCTTGCAGAACTCTGTTCCTTAGGTCAAGCTTGTTGATTTTTAAAAATCTTTTATATCCTTGCTTATTTGTCAGCTTGACCTACAAATAAATAATTAAGAGATGTAACAAAATCTCTTACTATGACAGTGATTTATCCATTTATCCCAGTGTAGGTTTACCAACTGTTGCATCATCAATTTTGGAACTTTTAATTAGAGGAACATATGCTTTCAATTACTGTATCTTCTTGGTGAACTGAACCTTTTAACATTATGTACTGATTCTTTCAATGCCAATTAATACTTTCTGTCTTAAAGTATATTAATTAGCCACACACCTTTCTTTTGGGTAGTAGGTCCTGGTATGTTTTTTCCCAACTTTTTACTCTTTGCAAGTCCTTAAACTTTTTGGTGTGTCCTATAAAAATCACGTATCTAGACTTTGGACAATTTTTTTAATCCAAATCATCAATTTTATCTTTTAACTGGTGAGTTTATTCCATTTATTGTAATCAATATATATGGGTATATATATAATCAATCAATAAAGATGGGGGGATCAGTGACACACACCATAACGCTCCCCTGCACCAAAGACCAAAAAAAAGAAAAAGAGAAGCAGATAGGGAACCCTGAACATCCAAAAAGAAAGTTTAAGAACTGAACTGAACACCAAATGGAAGGAACAAGGAAAGCAGCAAAACAGGGGTATCACAGAATGGAGGAGCTCAGCCAGCTGTCCCAGCCCACTGCAGCTAACTTGGGACAAAGTCAGCAGCAACCTTGGGTGAAGACAACAAGAAAACACCTTCACAACTTTCCCAAAAGGGACACAGAACATCTAGAGACACACATGGAAAGCAGCAGAGACAGGGAGAGGGCCGGATCCAGAATGGAGATACTCAGGGGCAGCAGCCCTAAACCTCAGGGGCAAGAGTGTGCACAAGGCGGTGGACCCACCGAGTGTCGGCAGGAGCTCTCCCACCCAACCCAGTCCCTGGGCTGCCCTTGCCCCAGCACTCGAGGGAGGACAGGTCCTGCTCACTGGCCACAGAAGACATAAGGTGCCCTATGCATATCCTAGCCAAAGGATCTCCCCCTCAAGCCGTCCTCCTGATCAGAGGTGGCACAGTGTCCCATACCCCAAATGCCTTGCCTGACCGGGGGACCGTTAACAGAGCCTATTATCTTCCTCTCACCCAACCCAATCCCGTCCACTACTCCCCTTGCCTACCCAACAAGCGAGACTAGGTGTGCCCCTGTGGTTGTGACCACCCACCACCTACTCCTTCTGCAAAGGGCCTGGTGGAGGGCAGCAGCAGCAGGACAAGAGTTCACCCACCACTCCTCCTTCCTCCAATCCAGTGCAAGGCAGCACCTCTGTGTGTGCATCCACTAGGCACAACTTCATCCTTTAACCTGCCCAGCAAGGGGTAGAAGAGCCACGACTGTGTGTGCATCCCCCTGTAGCCCCTTCCTCCCTCCCCGACTGTGACTGCATCCATCATGCATGACTCTCTCCCTTAACCCACCCAGCCAGGGGCAGAGGAGCTATGCCTGTGCACACAACCCACCACAGCCCCTTCCTTCCTCCCTCTTCAACTGACATGAGGTGGCACCACTGCACTTGCATTTACCAGGGTGACTCTCTCCCTTAACCTACCCAGTGAGAGGCAGAGGAAATGTGACAGTGTGTGCACCCCCCAGCGCCCCTTCCTCCCCTCACCTGAAACGAGGAAGCACTTCTGTGCGTGTATCTGCCAGACATGGCTCTATCCCTTCACACCCAGCAAAGGGCAGAGGAGCTATGACTATGTGCACATTCCCCAAGAGACCCTTTCTTCCCTCCCACAGCCAGCACAGGGTGGAAGAAGAGTGAGTACCCATGGACCCACCTGCTGCACCTTTCTCCCTTTTTCCACGCAACAGACAGAGACGGCAAGGCTGAACAAACATCCACCTGCCATTCCTTCCTTCCTCCCCTGACCAGGTGGAGATGGAGGTAAAGCAACTGTGTGAACGTCCTCCTGCTGCCTCCCCTACCACCCACACCTCCTCCCAACCAGCAAGAGGTGAATGACCCCACTCAGCCACCACAGCCACCACATCAACTGCTCCTGTGCCACCAAACTGAAGACCGATGGAAGCCAAAGCCCAATCAACCCGTCCTCAGCTGCCCCACAAGATCAGTAAACAGAGATCCAAGCTCCCACACCTACCTGCCACTCCACTTGCCCAAAGACAGGTAGGGAGGGCTCCAGTGGGGCCAGTCCAATGACCAGAGCACCACTCCAGCCACACCTGCCAGGAATCACCAAAACAAAACAAAAAAGGTCCCAGCAAAGAATTATACAAATCAAAAATAAATACAATAACCTCTTAATCTCCTGAGACAACAGAAAATAGCAAACTACCTAAAGAAGCAGGAAAAGACAGTCCCAGCAAATGACTATAATAAAGAACCAGAAATTCTCCCTAAGGAGGAAACGATACTGGAGCTTCCAGATAAGAAATTCAAAAGGCTTGTGTATAGGAATTCAGGAAAACAATACAAGCATAAAATGACAAAATAAATAGACAATTGGAAACAATACAGAAACAGCAACTAAAAATCCAGAAGCTTAACAAAAAAACTGCAGAAACTGACAACTCAATGGAAAGCCATAGGAGAAGAATTGAAACAATGGAAGGTAAGATCAGTGGAACAGAAGAACAATCTCTTGACACTATCTGTTCAAGGAAAAATCATAAATAAAAAAAAATGAAGAAAGCCTAAGTGTGGACACCATCTAGAGGAATAACTTACACATGATCAAAATCCCAGAAGGGGAAGAATCAACAAAAAGGACAGAAAAAACTGTTAAAGATATTCTGACAGAATATCTAGTATCATGAAAGATGAGAAAATAACCATACAAGAAACACAACGAACCCCATATAGGACAAATTCCAAAAGAAGAAAACCAAGACATATAATCAAACTTTCTAAAACCCAAGACAAAGAAAGAAACATGAAAGCAGTGTGGGAAAAATGAAAGATCACCTATTAAGGGGCAATGATAAGACTAAGTTCTGATTACTCGGCAGAAACCATGCAGGCAAGAAGGCAATGGGATAATATACATAAAGCCTTGAAAAAAAAAAACTGCCAACCAAGAATTATGTATCAAGCAAAATTACTGCTCAAATATGATGATGAAATTAGGACATTTCCAGAGAAACAGAAATCAAAGTAAAAACCATACCAACTTTACAAGAAGTATTACAGGGAGTCTTTTAGACAGAAAACTAACAACACACCAGATAACAACCTGAGATTAAAACACATGACAACATTAGACAGATATCAACCCAGATAAAGACCTCTCAAAAATAAAATAAAGCTAAAAAATGGAAAACAGGAAACCAGAAATGTCAATCTGTAACTGACAGCCATTTCTAAACATAAAGGGGAAGTAAAGGGTATAGGTTCAGAACTACCACATGGAAAGGAAGTCAAAAAATATCCAGAAATAAACTTCTACTTTAAACTTAGGAAGATAAAGGTAAATTTCAGGGTAACCACAAAAAAAGTCAAAAAACCTACTCATGAAAATATAAAAGAAGAAAATCATAAAAATTCAGTACACAAAAAACCAAAGATGACAAAGGAAATGAAAGACAAGCCACACACACACAAAAAAAAATCCACATGGAAAATTAAGTGGAACAGAGAGTCAACACAACAAAAAAATCAAGACTATGACAGCAATAAACTCATACCTATTGATAATCACACTGAATGTAAATGGCCTAAAAGCACCAGGAAAGAGACTGAGAGTGGCAGAGCAGATTAAAAAAACATGACCCATCAATATGCTATCTGCAAGAAATACATCTTACACACAAACATATAAATAAGCTAAAACTTAAAGGATGGAAAAAGATATATAAAGCAAACAATAGCCAAACAAGAGCAAGAGTGGCAATATTAATCTCTGATAAAACAGATTTCAAAGCAAAATCCACTATAAAAGACAAAAACCCACTGCTGTCCAGTTAATTCCAACTCATAGCAACCCTACAGGACACAGCAGAACAGCCCCATAAGGTTTCCAAGGAGCAGCTGGTGGATTTGAACTGCCAACCTTTTGGTTAACAGCTGAGCTCTTAACCACTGTACCACTAAACAAACACACTAGGTCTCCATAAAAGACAAGAAAGGACATAATATCATAATTAAAGGGTCAACCCTCCAAGAGGACAGAACCCCAATAAATATATACGCACCCTATGACAGAGCTCCAAAATACATAAAACTCTAACGCCAATGAAAAGAGAAAAAGACATCCACAATGATATGAGGACACTTTAACAAACCACTCAGTGAAGGACACAATAACTAGAAAGAAACTCAACAGACACAGAAGATCCAAATACCACAATCAACCAGATTGACCTCACAGACATATACAAAGCACATCACCCAACAGCAGCAAAGTACACATTCTTTTCCAAAGCTCATGGATCATTCTCCAGAACAGACCACATTTTATGCCACAAAGCAAGATTCAACAAATTCAAAAACATCGAAATAATACAAAGCATCTTCTCTGCTCACAATGCTATAAAAGTAGAAATCGATAACAGGAAAAGCAAGGAAAAAATCTAATAAATAGAAACTAAATAACACCCTGCTTAAAAACAACTGGTAATAGAAGAAACCAAAGATGAAATTTAAAAAATTCCTAGAATCAAATGAGAACAAAAACACCACATTCCAAAACCGCTGGGACACAGCAAAAGCAGTACTCAGAGGTCAGTTTAGAGCAATAAATGTACACATCAAAAAAGACAAAAGGACAAAAATCAAAACATTAACCCTATAACTTGAACAAGTAGAAACAGAGCAAGAGAAGTTCACAGTCACCAGAAGAAACAAAATAATAAAAATTACAGCAGAAATAAGTGAAACAGAGAACAGAAAAAACTATAGAATCAAGAAGACTAAAAGCTGGTGTTTTGAAAGGATTAATAAAACTGTCAAAACACTGGCCAAATTGACAAAAGAAAAACAGGAGAAGATGCAAACAACCCAAATAAGAAATGAGATGCTATGGGGTTTGGTTCCTTGGTTTGGGGGTTTAGGATCATTGTTTCACGGCACATCCCTATTCACTGACCTAATAACAGTTCAGTGCTTCTGTTCTACTTCCTAGTTGCTTGTGTAATCCGGGGGTCTTAAAACTTTGCAAGCGGCCATCGAAGGCACAATAATTGGTCTCTATTCACCTGAAAACAACAGAGGAAGAGGGGGAGTCAGAGAACGGGAGGAGGATATGAAATGTGTGGCTAATTGCCTCCATGAACAACTGCTTCCTTTGCCAGAAGATCAGAAGAACTGGATGGCACCCGGCTACCACTATTGAACATTTGATCACAGATTCCACAGAACAATCCAGATCAAAAAGGGGAAAATGCAGAAGAGCATTTCAGATTCTCATGGACTCTAGACTTTCTGGAGCCATGGAGGTTTGATGAACCCCTGAAACTATTACCCTGAGATAATCTTTAAACCTCAAATCAATAATTTTCCCTGAACTCATAACTATAGTTTCACTTACCTAGTGTAAAGGTCTGCCTTGAGCACTGAACTCTTTTAAGAACTATCTATATAGGATCAAACTGACAAAAGCAACTCGAAAGATTAGACAGAAACCTTAGGAGGCAGTGAGTTTATGTTAAGGGAGGAACAACTAAGAAAAAATGGTCACACAACTTGAAGAATGTAACCAATATCACTAAATTGTACATACAGGAACTGTTGAATTGGTGTATGTTTTGCTGTGTATATTCTCAACTACAAAATAAATTTAGAAAAAAAAAAGAGGGAAAGAAAGAAATAAGGTTGCCGGGAACCCCCCCCCCCCAAAAAATGATCTCTTCCAGGCTTGGCAATGTAAGAAAAAAAGAAAATAAAACATTTGCTCAACAAAAAGAAAGAAATGAGATGAGTAACATCAAAACAGAACCAACTGAAATAAAAAGGATCATAACAGAATACTACGAAAAATTGTACGCCAACAAATTTGAAAACCTAGAGGAAATGGGCAAATCTCTAGAAACATAACAACCTACCTAAACCAATACAAACTGAGGTAGAAAATCTGAACAGACCCATAACAAAACAAGAAATTCAAGGGGTCATAAAAAAAAAAAAACTCCCAACAAAAAAAAAGCCCTGGTCCAGATAGCTTCACTGGAGATTTCTACCAAACATTCAGAGAAGAGTTGATACGAATTTTACTCCAACTATTCCAGAATATAGAAAAGGAATGAATAATCCAGAGTTCTTCTCTGAAGCCAGCATAACCCTAACACAAAAGCGAGGCAAGAACACCACTAAAAAAGGAAATCACAGACCAATATTCCCGATGAGTACAGATGCAAGAATTCTCAACAAAATCATAGCCAATAGAATACAACAGCATATCAAAAAAAGAATACATCACAGCCAAGTGGAATTCATACCAGGCATGCAAGGCTAGTTGGACATTAGAAGATCAATCAATGTAATTTACCACATAAATAAAACAAAGGAAGACTCACATGACCATATCAATCGATGCAGAAAAGGCATCTGATAAAGTCCAACACCCATTCCTGATTTAAAAAAGAAAAACTCTCAGCAAAATAGAAATAAAAGGGAAATTCCTCAACATAATAAAGGGAATTTATATAAAACCAACAGCCAACATTATCCTCAGTGGAGAGAATCTGAAAGCATTTCCCCTGAGAACAGGAACCAGGCAAGGATGCCCTTTATCACCACTTCTACGTTGCGTTGCAAGTCCCAGCAGGAATAACAAGGCAAAAAAAAAGAAAAGGCACTCACATTGGTAAGGAAAAAGTAAAACTACTCCTATTTGCAGATGATATGATCCTGTACACAAATCCTAAGGACTCCACAAGAAAGCTACTGAAACTAATAGAAGCATTCAGCAAAGTGGCAGGATACAAAATTAACACACAAAAATCAGTTGGATCCCTCTACATCAACAAAGAGAACTGTGAAAAGGAAATCAGGAAAACACCACCATTTAAAATAGCTCCCCAAAAGATAAAATACTTACAAATAAATCTAATCGGGGACATAAAAGACTTATACAAAGAAAACCACAAAACACTACTGTAAGAAACCAAGAGACCTATATATATGGAAAGATATACCATCTCTTGGATAGGAAGACTTAACACTGTGAACATGCCAATACTACCCCAAGCAATATATAGATACAATGTAATCTCGATCCAAATCCCAACAGCATTCTTCACGAATGGTGCTGGTAAAACTGGGTATCTGTAGAAAAATAAAGATCCATACCCCACACCATAAACAAACACTAACTCAAAATGGATCAAAAATCTAAATATAGAACCTAAAACTATAAAGATCATGGGGGGAAATTTTGGGACAATATTAATATCATCTTTATCTCTTTAAGGACAATTATCAGTCTAATTTTAAATATTTCTATTCCAGTGAAGCCTATATGTTATTTTTCTCTTGAAATAGCTGTGCTTGCCAACTGTCTTTGTTATTTTTCCCCCTAGAAGATATCACCTACACTGACAGGCAAAGCACATGGGGAAAACCAGACTCCAGTCCCTATCAGCCCCAGTGAGCTGGAGCTAAGAGTAAGGCAAGAAATGAGCACTAAAGTGGAAAGCCCCAAGCATCAGAAAACCACAACCAGTCTCCAGCTCATAAAATCACTACTGAGATTAGTAGTTTCTACCCCAGGTACAAGCTACATTACGATAGGGATTCAGCAAGACATAAGGGGCAGGGATCTGTCTGAGATCAGGCAGTCTCAATCTGCTTTTTCCTCAACTGCTCACGAGTTATAAGCTTCTGAAATATTCTAATTTACTTGATGAAGACAGCTGAAGAGCTGTGCTTTAGAAAAAAGATAATTACAAGGTAACGGGACAGAAGATAAACTACAGCAGTCCATTACTTCCACGCCCAGTTGAAAGCGATGTGCCATTAAAAAGATACTGATTTAAGGGTCATGGAAGTTCATACCAGGGAGAAATTACTTTTGATTGCAAGGTACAGGAGGAAGAATTCATGGAAGGCTTCATTAGACGAAGTGGAGATAGGACAGGAAGGATTTTAAAATGGAGGAATACTTTCCAAGGAGAGAAAATATCATGTGCAGAGGCACTGATGAAGGATGTATGTTAGAAAGGTCAGCGGGTGAGCTTGAATCCAAAGCAAGATTTTGTCCCTTTTCTACTTATATTCCCTTTTGAGTACAGCTATGTGTTTCTTCGTTCCAAAATTCTTACTGGGTATCAACCACAAGCCAAGCACTATGCTAGTGCTCTCCTCCAGAGGGAGACAATGACTTAATTTTGACTTACTGGCAACAATATGTAGGATAATTTGCAGTGGAAGACTAAAACCAGCGAGTGGCCACTACGTGCTTGATGATGTTTGGAAAACCAGCCACTAAGTGCTTGACACTGCTTGGAATGCTCTTAATTTAAGGAGTTAGGAATTGTTGCTGCTAGGTACAGTCAAGTCAATTTTGACTCACAACAGCCCCATGTGAGACTCTCCGGCTCTTAACCACTACAATTCCTGTGTGTGCTGGGTTACAGCAGAAATTTTTGACTGTGGGTCAAGGTTAAAAATGTTTGAAAGCCCACTTGTTCTTAAGCTGGTATCTTAGTCATCTAGTGCTGCTTTAACAGAAATACCACAAGTGGATGGTTTTAACAAAGAGAAGTTTATTCTCTCACAGTCCAGTAGGCTAGAAGTTCGAATTCAGGGCGCCGGCTCCAGGGGAAGGTTTTCTCTCTCTGCTGGCTCTGGAGGAAGGTCCTTGTCAGTAGTCTTCCCTTGGTCTGGGAGCTTCTCCACACAGGAACCTCAGATCCAAAGGACACGTTCTGCTCCCGGCACTGCTTTCTAGGTGGTATGAGGTACCCCTCTCTGCTTGCTTCCCTTTCTTTTTTATCTCGAGATAAAAAGTGGTGCAGGCCACACCCCAGGAAAACTCCCTTTACATTGGATCACGGATGGGACCTGGGTAAGGGTGTTACAATACCAACCTAATCCTCTTTAACATAAAATTACAATCACAAAATGGAGGACAATCACACAGTACTAGGAATCATGGCCTAACCAAGTTGACACATATTTTGGGGGGACACAATTCAATCCATGACAGCTGGTAACAGGGAATCCAAGGTCGTGGGGTGGGTAACCTATGTCACAAAACAATGTGTGTATTGTTTAATGCAAAACTAATTTGCTCTGTAAACCTTCATCTAAATTACAATTAAAAAATTTTTTTTAAAAAGAAAAATGTTTGAAAGCCACTGCCTTGGCACCTGTCCCTTCTCCTCTTCAATACTTGGAAAATTCTTACTCGTTCTTCTACCTAGGTCAAGGCTTTTCTGACTCCCCACAGGAAGATGATGACACCAGAGCACCACATTATGTTTTTATGTGTGTCACCTACAGGGCTGAAATCAGACAGCAGGAAAAGTCTTACACAGCTCTCATTGTTGAAGAGAGTGTAGCTTCTACCCTGCACTTAGTCCAAGAGACTCCTTACACCTCATCCTCAAAAACAGCTGCCGTCGAGTTGATTCCAACTCAGAGTGATCCTACACGACAGAGAAGAACTGCCCCATGTTTCCAAGGAGTGGCTGGTGGATTCGAACATGCCAACCTTTCAGTTAGCAGCCAAAGCTCTGAACCACTGCACCACCAGGTCTCCGTCAAATATCCACCTTTAAAGACATCGATGATTCTGAGACTCTAACTAAAATAAATGCTTAACAGAAGTTAGCAGAACCATTCTCATCAATTCCTCCAGGCCCTAAGGTCCTCTATTAACACTACTGTAATCTCTTTCAGCTGGATACATGAGAGTAAAAAACATCTTTTTATTTTAAAAAGAAACTCCTATTCAGATGTTGTTTCAGCTCTTACTAGGTCTGTTACATACCTACAAAGGTGTGTAGCAGGAGCTTACTCCAAAGGTTTGTAAAATAAACAATAAGCCAGAAACGATCTAAAAAGCCATCGAGAACTGGCTAAAGTGTTGCGCCACCCTATAATGCAATACTATCCAAGCCTTTAAAAGATGTACTCATGTCACAACATGGATAAACCTTGAAAAATTATGCTGCGCGAAATAAGTCAGTCGCCAAGGGGCAAATACTAGATGATCTCACTTAAATAAGAAAATATATAGAAACCAAAGACTATTAATGGCTCCCAGTGGTGGGGGGAAAGGGAAGAGAAGGAGTTTTTGTTTGGGGGGGTGGTCACTGAATTTATGTTAATGGTGGTGGAACCTTTTGAATGAAGATAGTGATAAGGTGACACAGGAAAAATGTAATCGATGTAACTAAGCTGTAAATGTGGAAGTGGATGCTTTCACCACAAGAAAAAATAAGAGAAAGTATTATATGTAGACTTCATGGAAAGCTGTCCGCGATATTGTTATTGAGCAACAGGACAACACATACAAAATGATCCCACTGTTTTTTAAAAATGTGAATATGGGCAGAAAGAGTCAGGAAGGATATAACATCAAGCAGTAACAGTAGCTAGCCTGAGTAGGGATGGTGGACTGTTAATTTCACACTTTAGTATTGTTTGCATTTTTTTTTTAACAACAGGCATGCACTATCTTTTTAAGTGTAAAATAAAAAGTTGTGATCCTGACCAGTATTATGAAACAAAATTTTGTGAAATGAATACTTTCAAACTAAATTCTTTCATATCAGAAACGTATGAGAAGCGAGGGTACTACACCTAAAGTGAGGCGTAGTACTACTTAATATCTAAAGGTTCGAAGCATCTCTGACAGATTATTTCTTCCGCGTGCCCACATCCCAAGGCTTAGGCCAGCTTCCTAACCGACACAGATCTTCACCGATGAAAGCAAAGAGCAGCACCCTATCCTCCTAGCGTAGCTTTCGAAACAATGATTTTCAAACTTGAAGATATTTAAGAATCGCTGGGAGGTGTGCTGATTAAAATACATATTCCCGAGTCCCATCTCCTTCTATTTTGTTCCGGGAGGCCTGGGTGTGACTCCCAAAATGGACATTTTCAAACTAGCACTCAAGTGCCTCCGACGTGGATGGCCGCTGTCCTGAAAAATACTCCCTGAAACCTTAAGAAACACTGGTCTTTCTCCCTGCCCGCCCGTCTCTCACTCCTCTTCTCCAAAGTGCCTCGGTATTCCAGTTAGAACATCGTCAATCCAACTCTTTCGATCTCAGGTTTGTAACCCGTTGGCGGCAACGTCATAACGCTCCGCTCCATTTTCTTCAGTCAGGCTCCAGTTCGCGGACGCGGGAGCTCGTCTTACAGCCCTTCCCCCACCGCCCTTCTTCCGCCCGACGCGACCGTCCCCGAAGCCGCCACCCACGCCTCAAGCTCCTCCCGCCCGCTGCCCACCGCCGGGGCCCGCAGACTCGGCTGCGCCGCCGCCCCTCCCCAGGCCGTAGCTCGGCTTCCCACTCCCCGACTCCCGACTCCCCGCATAGGAGACCAAAGACTCACACCTCACAGCCGCTCCATGAGTCGCTCTTCTGCCGAGCCCAGGGGAAGGAGCGTCTGTCACAGAGCCCACGGCCTCGGCAGCATTTTGAAACGGCGAGTAATGAAGGCGCAACTTCCGGCATCTCAAACCCAGCCCATACGAGAGCTTCCGGCGAAGCTTTCGGAAACCATAGATAGGGCCGTTGGGAGGACTGGAGAGCTAGAAAGGCTCCGCTCTCCCTACCATAGAGCAAATGCTAATCCGGGGAGAGAGAGTCGCAGGAGCTGACGAGTAAGACTTAGGGTTCGGAGAAGTCTCAATGTCTGTGATAATTACAGATGTGCTCCCACGAGATCAGACTGACGGGCGGGTGGTGGAATCCTCTACCTTACCAAGCATGATGTCCTTCTCCAGAGACTGGTCCCTCCTGATAACGTGTCCTAAGTACATAAGATGAAGCCTCACCACCCTCGCTTTTACGGAGCATTTTGGCTGTACTTTTTCCAAAATAGGTTTGTTCATTCTTCTGGTAGTCCATGATATACTCGATATTCTTCGCCAACAATTTAATTCAAGTGCATCAATTTTTCTTTGGCCTTCCTTATTCATTGTCCATCTTTTGCTTGCATATGAGGTGATTAAAAATACCATGGCGTGGGTCAGGCCCTCTTTAGTAATAGGATTTTTCTTCTTTATGTTAAAATGTAATCCATACCGAAGGCTATAGCCTTTGATCTTCATCAGTAGATCATTACCTCCCCCAACTACCTAATTTCATTTATTTCAACGTGATTCGAAATGTTTGAGGATTTCACTGAGCCGAAATACATGGTCTTGCAGTTTCTATTGATCCTAGTTTAGCATTTTAAAGAACAAGGAGTAAGTTTTCACTCTTGCCAATATGAACACTAATTATTTGAAGACAGCTACCCACCCCTAATCCTCCTTCCCCCACCCACCCCACCCAAGTTAAGAATCCTCATGACCATTCAACTACTTATTCGACCTGACTTCAAGCTCCCTTGCCACCCTGTTTGCGAGATGGAAAAGCATCAAGTTCCGGAAAAGCATCAGTTTGTCCTGTTTTAAATGTGGCTCCCAGACCTAGATACAGACCTGTGCAGAGTAAAATGGGACAATAACCTCCCTTAATTTGCATGTCGCGCCTTGCTCTAGTTCTAGTGTAACCTGTATAGCTGGGAGATCCAAAATTCTGTACATGCAGTTGGAGAATTAATTTCTTTTCCACAATTGCTCATAGAGAGCTTGAAGTCAAAAACCATCCCCCTCAAAAAGGAGGGAGGGCTTTTTTAAGTGACCTGCTTCAACTGTTTCCCCTATTCTTTTGTGCAATTAATTTTTTTTTTTTAATTCTCAAACAAGAATTTGCTTTGTCTATTTTAAATAGTATCTGGCTAGTTTGGGTCCCTGCCTATCTCCTGGAGTCTTTTGGAATTCAGATCCTGACATGCAATTCAGTTTGATGAAGAAAAGATGCTCAACTTTACTAATAACATGGAAATATAAATCAAAACCACCATTAGAAATCATCTCACGAAAATCAGATTGGTTTTTAGAATATCTGACAAATGCCAAGCATTAGGAAAAAATGTAGAGCAACAGAATTCTTATACATTCTTGTGAGGAATGTAGACTGTTGCAATCACTTTGGAGAGCACTCAGACATGATCTAATAGAGCTGATGGTGGGAATAGTCCGACCAGTTCCAGTCCCTCAAGTGCATATGGAGTCGAGTACAAGAATGTGGATAGCAGCATTGTTTGCAGAAGCAAAATAAAGAAATTATGGTGTATTCATTCGTATATAACAATTCGTTACACAATTACGCAATTCGATATACGATTCAATACTATGAAACAGTGAAAATGAACTAACTGTAACTACATGAATCAATATCAGTGAATTTTGGAAACTTAATAGGCAAAAATGTAAGTTGCGATAGAATATAGTTTTATGCCATATGTAAAAAATTTAAAAGCGTAACAAATATTGTTTAGTTTAGTACTATATGCACATGAAAGTCCTGAAAGTCTAAAGAGACGCATGACAGGAATAAACACCAAACTTAGGATAGTGGTTCCCTTTAAGGCGAAAGAAGGCGGTTGCCATAAGAGGAGGGACTACAGTTAACTTTTGTACAGGTAAAGTGGTGTTCCTTAGGTAGAGTGGTGGATGAAAGATTATAGTATTCTTTATGAAGAATGACAATGATGTTTATAAATTTTTGTATGTCTGAAGTAGTTCATAACAATTTTTTCTAAATTTTATTTAGATTATTGTTTTTGAGAATATACACAGCAAAACTTACACTAATTCAACAGTTTCTACATGTACAACTTAGTGACGTTGATTACATTCTTTGAGTTGTGCAACCATTCTCACCTTCTTTTCTGAGTTGTTCCTCCCTCATTAACTTACTGCTTGCTAAGGTTTGTGGCTAATCTTTCGAGTTGCTATTGTCAATTTGATCCCATATAGGTAGTTCTTAAAAAAAGGATGATGTTAGAGAAATGCAAATTAAAACTACGATGAGATTCCATCTCACTCCAACAAGGCTGGCATTAATCCAAAAAACACAAAATAATAAATGTTGGAGAGGCTGCAGAGAGATTGGAACTCTTATACGCTGCTGGTGGGAATGTAAAATGGTACAACCACTTTGGAAATCTATCTGGCATTATCTTAAACAGTTAGAAATAGAACTACCATACAACCCAGAAATCCCACCCCTCGAAATATACCCTAGAGAAATAAGAGCCTTCACACAAACAGATATATGCACACCCATGTTTATTGCAGCTCTGTTTACAATAGCAAAAAGATGGAAGCAACCCAGGTGTCCATCAACGGATGAATGGGTAAATAAATTGTGGTATATTCACACAATGGAATACTACGCATCGATAAAGAACAGTGACGAATCTGTGAAACATTTCATAACATGGAGGGACCTGGAAGGCATTATGCTGAGTGAAATTAGAGGCAAAAGGACAAATATTGTATAAGACCACTATTATAAGATCTTGAGAAATAGTATAAACTGAGAAGAACACATACATTTGTGGTTAAGAGGGGGGCAGGGAGGGAGGGTGGGAGAGGGTTTTTTACTATTAATTAGTAGATAAGAACTGCTTTAGGTGAAGGGAAGGACAATACTCAATACATGGAAGGTCAGCTCAACTGGACTGGAGCAAAAGCAAAGAAGTTTCCAGGATAAACTGAATGCTTCAAAGGTCAGCGGAGCAAGGGCGGGGGTTTGGGGACCATGGTTTAAGGGGACTTCTAAGTCAATTGGCAAAATAATTCTATTATGAAAACATTCTGCATCCCACTTTGAAATGTGGCGTCTGGGGTCTTAAATGGTAACAAGCGGCCATCTAAGATGCATCAATTGGTCTCAACCCACCTGGATCAAAGGAGAATGAAGAACACCAAGGTCACACGATAACTAAGAGCCCAAGAGACAGAAAGGGCCACATGAACCAGAGACCTACATCATCCTGAGACCAGAAGAACTAGATGGTGCCTGGCCACATCCGATGACTGCCCTGACAGGGAGCACAACAGAGAACCCCTAAGGGAGCAGGAGATCAGTGGGATGCAGACCCCAAATTCTCAGAAAAAGACCATACTTTATGGTCTGACTGAGACTAGAGGAATCCCAGCGGTCATGGTCCCCAAACCTTCTGTTGGCCCAGGACAGGAACCATCCCCGAAGACAACTCATCAGACATGAAAGGGACTGGACGGTGGGTAGGAGAGAGATGCTGATGAAGAGTGAGCTAATTATATCAGGTGGACACTTGAGACTGTGTTGGCATCTCCTATCTGGAGGGGGGATGGGAGGATAGAGAGAGTTGGAAGCTGGCAAAATTGTCACAAGAGGAGATACTGAAAGGGTTGACTCATTAGGGGGAGAGCAAGTGGGAGTACGGAGTAAGGTGTATATAAACTTATATGTGACAGTCTGACTTGATTTGTAAATGTTCACTTGAAGCTCAATAAAAGTTAATAAAATTAAAAAAAAAAAAAGGATGATGTTCAAGGCAGACTTCTTTTACTAGTTAAGCTAAACTATTGTTTGCTTATGAGTTCAGGGGAAAATTTTGATTTAAGGTTTAAATATTATCTCAGGGAAATAGTTTCAGGGGTTCATCCAGCCTCCATGGCTCCAGGAAGTCTAGAGTCCATGAGAATCTGAAATTCTGTTCTGTGTTTTCCCCCCTTCAATCAGGATTCTTCTATAGAATCTTCGATCAAAATGTTCAGTAACAGTAGCTGTGGATACCATCCAGTTCTTCTGGTCTCGTGCAAAAGGAGGAAGTTGTTCATAGAGGCAATTAGCCACACATTCTATATCCTCCTCCTATTCCCGAATCTCCTTCTTCCTCTCTTGCAGGTGAATAGAGACCAAATGTTGAGCCTTGGATGCATACTTTCAAGCTTTTAAGACCCCAGGCACTATGCAACTAACTAGAAGTAGAACAGAAGCAGTATGTTATTAGGCCAATTAACTGGGATGTCCCATGAAACCACGACCCTAAACCTCCAAACCAAGGAACCAAATCCCGTGAGGTGTTTGGTTGTACATAAGCAGCCTCGGCAACTACTTTTTTTTTGTCCAATTCGACAGCACTGGATTTAGATATTGTTGTGAAAATATCTATCACACAACTTTTGCCTGTTCTACTTTTTACAGGTGTACAACTTATAGACAGCAATTACAATAATTGGCTGTGCAACCCTCCCTACCCTTAATGAGTGGAATTTTTCCATCACCATCACACCCCTGTTCCCCCTCCGTCCCACTCCTGGTAACCACTAATAAACTTTGGTTTCTGTACATTTGTCTTTTCTTGTTTTTTTATGAGTGAGGTCATACAATATTTGTCCTTTTGTGATTGACTTATTTTGCTCAGCGTAATGTCTTCAAGCTCCATCTATACTGTAGCATGTAACAAGACTTTATTTCTCCTACTGGTGAGTAGTATTCCATTGCATGTATGTACCTCATTTTGTTTATCCATGCCTCTGTTGATGGGCATTTAGATCATTTCCACCTTTTGGCTATAGCGAATAGTGCTGCAATGAACATTGGTGCACAAGTCTCTTTTTGAGTCTCTGCTTTCAAGACTTTTGGGCATATACCTAGGAGTGGAGTTGCTGGATCATATGGTAGTTCTATTTTCAGTTTTTTGAGCAACCAGCATACTGTTTTCCATAATGGCTGTACCATTTGGCATTCCCACCAGCAGTGGATAAAGGGTTCGAAGTTCCCCACATCCTGGTCAACATTTGTCATTTTTTCTTTTTTTTAATCTTAGCCATCCTAGTAGGAGTGAAATGGTATTTCATGGTGGTTTTGTTTTGTAACTCTCTGATGGCTAATGATGCTGAGCACCTTTTCATGTGTCAATAGCCATTTGAATGTCCTCTTTGGTGAAATGTCTATTCAAGTCCTGTGCCATTTTATAATTGGGTTATTTGTCTTTTCGTTGTCAAGTTATCAAAACTTTATATATGTTTTGGTTATTAGATTCTTGTCAGATATATGGTTTTCAAAGATACTCTCCCAGTCTTTGGCTTGTCTTTTCTTTTTTGGTAAAGTCTTTTGATGAATGAAAGTTTTAATTTTTATGAGGTTCCATTTATTTAGTCTTTTGCTGTTTGCGCTTTTGTTATTATATTAGATGATCTGTTGTTGAAAGCTAGGCCTGACAACATTGCCCATGTGTTTTCTCCTAAGAATTTTATGGTTTTAACTTGCACATTTAGGTCCTTAATGCATTTTGAATTTGTTTTTGTGTATGGTGTGAGGTATAGATTCTGTTCCATTTTTCTACATGTGGAAGTCCAATTTTCCCAGCACCATTTACTGAAGAGACTCTTCTTTCCCCATCAAATGGACTGAGCACCTTTGTCAAAAATCAGTTGAACTTAGATGTGTGGGTTTATTTCTGGACTCTCAATTCTTTTCCATTGGTCTATGTGTCTATTACTATACCAGTACTACATTGTTTTGAATACTGTAGCTGTATAGTGTGTTTCAGAGCCCTGGCAGTGCAGTAGTTAAGAATTATGGCAGCCTCTCCTTGGAAACCCTATAGGCCAGTTCTACACTCTGTCCTGTAGGGTCACTACAAGTTGGAATCAACTCGATGGGAACAGGTTGGGTTTTGGTTTTTATGGTTTGTTTTAAAATCAGAAAGTGTGAGTCCTTCTTCTCTGTTCTTTTTCTACATTGTTTTAGGTATTCAGGATCACTTGCCATTCCATATAAGGTTATGGTTTTGGTTTCCTATTTCTGTAAAGAAGGCTGTGGGAATTTTGATCAGGATTGCATTGAATCTATAGATCACTCTGGATAGTGCTGACATCTTAACAATATGAAGTCTTCCAATCCATGAACATGGAACATCTTTCCATCTATTTAAGCATTCTTCAATCTCTTTCAGTAATGTTTTATAGTTCTCAGTATATAAGTCCCTCATGTCCATAGTTAGATTTATTCCTGGATATTTTACTTGCTTCAATGCAATTGTCAATGGGATTGTTTCCCTAAATTCCCTCTGAGATTTCTCGTTGCTGATGTATAGAAGCCCAACTCATTTTTGTTTGTTGACCTTGTACCCTGCAACTTTACTAAATTCCTCTGTTAACTCTAGAAGCTTTCTTGTGGGCTCTTTGGGATTTTTTACATATTGGATCATATCATTCACAAGTAGAGATAATTGTACTTCTTCTCCAATCTGTAAATCTTTTATTTATTTTTCTTGTCTTATTCATAATTAATTTTTAAAGAAAGACTATGTTAGGCCAATAATATTGACTTCTAATCCCTTTAGAACTGGAAGGGGCCTTAGAAAAATCACTTAATTTCCTATTCATATCTTTTGTCCATTTTTCTGTTGTATTATTTATTTTTTCTTATGAATTTGTAGAAATTTTTATATAATCTGGATATTAATCCTTTTAGGTTATATGTATTACAAATAACATCTTCAAATCTGTAGCTGTGTTTACTTTTTAAATGGTACTTTTGGTGAACAGAGCTTTTTTTTTTTTTTTAGGAGCCAGATTTATTGTTTTATTTAGGTTTTGTTTTGTTTTTTCCTCTTTGTTATTAAGAGATTCTTCACTGTCCTGGGGCCATAAAGATATACTTGTATATTTTCCTCTAAAACTTTTAAAGATCTGCTTTCCACATTTAGGCCCTTAACACAGCAGGAATTGATTTTGAGATATGTTGCAACATAGAGACTCAATTTTATTTTTTCCGTTTGAATAATAAACATTACAGCTCCATTTATTGAATAGCTAATCCATAGACTTTTGAACTAATCTTTGCTTCCCATTTAACATAGTCATTGAAGGTTTTTAGAAGAGACCTTAAAAACGAATAGGATTTCAAGAGGCAGAGACAGGAGAAGTCATTCGAAGAAGAGTCGTGGCATAAAGAATAGGGAGAGGAAAGAGATGATTCATCAGAAGACATGGTCTGGAAAATGAGAGGCATCCACTTGGATTTAAGTTTTCGTTACTGTGTAGAAGATTAGCATAGTATCAAATTGCACTGTGTGGGATAGTAGCCACCAGTCACACGTAGTTTGAAATGTGGCTAGTTCAAAATGAAATGTGCTATAAGTGTATAATAAACTTTGGATTTCAAAGACTTAGTACAATAAAAGAATGTAAAATATCTCACTAATAATGTTTTATATTAATTACATGTTAAAATTTTAACATTTTGGATTTATTGGTTTGACTATAATATACTATAAAATTATTTCACTGTTTTTTACTCTTTTTTAATGTGGCTGTAGAAAAATTTAAATTATGTATGTGGCTTTCTTTACGTTTTTATGGCACTGGTATAGAATGCTAGCAAAGTAGGCTGGGGACAGATTGGAGAGGGTTTTTGAATGCTGCCGTAAAAAATTCCATGTGTCATTCAATAAGTGGTAGGGAAGAATCAAAGGGTCTTGGGCAAAAAAAAAAAAAAGAAAAGGCACTCTAATATTCTTGATTTGATAACTCAGCATGCCATCTGATGACACAGCTAGACGTGGCAAACCTTTCCACCAGTAGCTCTAGGCAGTATTTTTGGATGTGATTTTTACAGAGAAACTTAATATGGTAGCCCTTGTTGTCATTTTTAATGTAACACAAATGGAATGAAAATCATGTGTACTCCATTGAGTGAGAAATTGGAATATTAATGAGCCAAATTTTCAATAGTTCCCCATAGCTTACGTGATGAAGTTACTCTTTTTTACCTGAAATTACCCTAATATTGTCAGCTTTTCCAATTCTCTACATCTTCCTTCGCTGTTATCAAATACGTTGTCTTTGCTGAAGAATGGATGGTGTCAGAGAACGGTAGAAAGAGAAGAACCCAAGGAGTCTGTTCTTGTTTCAGCTTGGCCATTAAGTCTTTATATGATTTAATGTGTTTTGAACAGCTTACATGCATCATCTTATTTAATTCTCACAACCAGTCTGTGTGAGACACAGAGAAGTATGTTGGCCCAGATCATATAGTAATAGCAAAGAGAAGGCACTTGAATTTCAGAATGCTGGCTTTGTAGAAGCATGTATCTTTTCAGTTTTTCAATGTGCATGTATCAACCATTTCTTTAAAAAGAAAATGATTTGAGATATTACCTAACTAAATATATTTGTACATTTTCCCCATGTTGTATTCTTCTATAACATTCCATATTCAGGCTGTACCACCATTTATATAGGCATTTATGTCGTTTCTAATTTTCTCCAGTTAAAATGCCACGATCATCTCTCCTGTAGTTACATCTTTTTGTGTATCTCTGATTATTTTTTTAGGACAAATTCTGAAAGTAGACTTGTGGACCCAGAGCAATCACTCCCAACATAGGAAAGGATAGATTTAAAGGAAGGCAACATCAGCTAACAAAAACCCTTTTTGGAGTCCCACTGAAAAAGCCCTACAGTGGGGAATTCTCAGTGCTAGCCCTATAAAAAAAGGCAATATTCCAGTTACTGGTGGCTGCTAGGGGGAAGAGCCTCAAATGCCAAAATCAATAGCATTTCTCTTTGCTGGCTTTCCTGTCTTTCTGGCTTAGCAGGGCTTCTGTCCCCATGGTTTGGGCCGCTTAAAATCACTTGGACACCTTCAGTGAGCTTGCAGAGCAATCTCACTACCCCTCCGCAGGGTCCTTTCTCCCACTTCATACCACGCGGCTAAACGCAGTAGCTTCAGAATAGCACATTTGTATTCTCTCTTACAGAGACTCGGTTCTTTTCTGTCGTGGTTGAGATTTAAAGCATTGATGTCCACCGTATTATCAATAGGAAAATAGACCTGATTTCACTACAGCGCCTCAAAAGTGATACATCACATTCTCTTAAACCTGAATCGATTACAAATCGAAGCCTAATAATGGTTATTGAGTAGATAGATATGTGGCAATTCTGAATTAGCTGGTAATGTTGGTGAAAGATACAGAATTTGTGTTTTCAGTTTATCTTCACCTCATCGATGCTAATCTTTCTTTGGTTTAAACTACTTTCACAAAATGCAGGATAGAATTGCATACACAAACTTTCTCATTCTTATATAAGACATTGCAATAAAGCATCTTACCGCTAGAGCCCGGATAGCTCAGTCGGCAGAGCATCAGACTTTTAATCTGAGGGTCCAGGGTTCAAGTCCCTGTTCGGGCGGTTCTATTTCGAACCCTCCCTTTTTTTTCCCCCAACTGTTCCAGTCTGAAAATATAAATTCCTTCTCGCTGGGAGATCGCAGTGCAAAACCTCGAGATTAACCATTTTTGCATAGTTGTTTATTTTTTTCCTTGAGAATATGTTTATCTAGCACGTTTCAAACTCAATAAAAAAATGAACTGAATTTTATTGAAATTTAGCATGATATTAGATCTACGGGCAAAAGCCACTGCGCCCGAACAGGGACTTGAACCCTGGACCCTCAGATTAAAAGTCTGATGCTCTACCGACTGAGCTATCCGGGCGCTCACTTTGAAATCTTTCCTCTATTTACTTGATATAATTCTAATAGGTTGTTTCCTTGTGTCGAATTAAATTTAGATTTTAGTCGGATTTAAAGCCAGTTTCCACAAGGTAAAATAAATTATAAATCCATTTTTTCCTTTACCGAAAACATGTGTTTGTCAACCCCCGTAGTATTTCATGTTTAATAAACTGCCAGTATATACTAAACTGTCTAAAAGTAAATTAACCCAGAAAACCCAGTGCCGTCGAGTCGATTCCTACTCATAGCGACCCTATAGGACAGAGCAGAAAGTAAATTAATGGCAGTAAATTACAGAATAACAGGCAGCCAAGCTAGACATTCAAAATTCATAGACAGAATTGCAATTCTCTTTTATCTCTCACTTCCATGATAGGACTCTTAATTTCAGTTTTTCTACTGAACCAGATTACAGCATCTTTCCCATTAATGAAAAATGAATTCCCATTTACCAGGTGATGTGGCTTGTTAGAATAAACATTCCTCAGCACAGAAGAAGGACTGAAGCATTGGGTCCATGAACGGCGCTGCCAGTGGGAAAACTGAAGCGACTGTGTGAAGGTGAGTCTCCATTTAGATTGTGGGAAGGGAGTTTAGACCTTTAATTTGGATTCCGATTGAACCTTTGCCTTTTCCCCTTTCTGGCCAAGTTTCACTTTGCAAAACAGGTTCAAAAGATGAATCCCCTAAAACACCATCAGCCTGCGCCAGTGGGAGTAGCATGCTGTATTGAGAATAAAAATCTCCAGATCCGTCTATATTTTCCTGAAGTCGGTTTCATCAACCCTGACACACAGGGTGTGGTACACAGGGTTACGAAATTTCATAGACTGATGAGGGGATTCATCATTTGTTGCTGGGAATTTGAGGTTTCTGAACACAATGAACAACAAACATCTCACCTCACTTGGAGGAATTTTTTTCTTTCCTGTAAATTGTTGAATTCTTTTAGAACAAAGACCAATAAATTTTGTAATCCCGAATAGGCCTGGGTTTCCATAACTATAAAATGGGGAAAATTGATTAGATGATCTCTAAAATATCTCTTAAAGCTAAAGTTTTACCATTCTGTTACTTTTTCTACTGTGAATAGGATTAGAATGAACAGACTCAAAACACGACAGGGGAAGAAAGGCCTGGCACTCTATTTCTGAAAAGTAGCCAAGGAAAACCTTATGGATTGCAACAGAACATTGTCCAACTCTTGCTTTGGACATGTCATGAGGAGGGAGCAATTGCAGGAAAAGACATCATGTTGGGTGAAGCAGGGGGCCAAGGAGGATGTGTGAGATGGATTAGCACAACAGTCACGACAATGGACTCAAACATGCTGTTGATCAAGAGGATGATGCAGGACCAGACAACATTTTGCTCTGTTGTATATAAGGTCACCATGAGTTGGAGTTGACTCAGTGGCAGTTGAGCTAGCAACAACTGCATGATTAATGTGTTAAGGGCTCTTATGGAAAATAGCAGAAAATATGGGCAAACAGATGAATAATGAAGCAGAGAGATGAAAACTAGAAGAGAGAATCATTAAAAAAAAAAACTGTATCAGAAAAGAATGACTCTGAAGGAGCCATCAGTAGATGAGACACAGCCAAAATAACAATCAGTGAGCTTGAAGATATGTTAAGAGAAACTACTCAAACTAAAATTAAAAGAAAAAGAAGAAAAGAACAGTGAGAGAGTTTTAAAAGTTTTAACACAGATGCAATTGGAATACCCTAAGGAAAAGAAACATAAGATGGAACAGAATAAACATTTGGTGTGTTAATGAACAAAAATTTTCCGAAATTAATCACATGCGCAAAAGGGCAAATCCAAGAGGCTCAGAGAACACCAAGCAAGTTCATTACCAAAAAACTACACTTAAGCATATCATATTCAAACTTCAAAATATCAAAGTCAGAGAAATTGTTGAAGGAAATTCAAGGGAATAAAACAAAAGCACTTTGCCTACAGAGGAACAAGGATAAGAATTACATCAGACTTCTCTTCAGAAACCATGCAAGCAAGCAGAAAATGGGGTAACATTTTTAAAGCGCTGAAAGAAAAAAAAAAACAGAACAAAACACTCTTCTAGAATTCTATATGTAGTGAAATTATCCTTCAAAAGAAAAGGAGAAATATAGACTTTCTTAAACAAAAATGGATTCATTACCAGTAGACCACCCTGCAAGAAATATTAAAAGTTCCTCAGGGAAAAGGAAAATGAGATAGGTCAGAACTCAGATCTATATAAGGAAAGGAAGAGTGTTGGAGACAGAACAAATAAAGTAAAATAAAGTCTTTTTAAAAAACACAACAGGAAGGAGTGATTAAAATTCAACCAACATTTCTTGATCATCTGGTATGGCTTAGGTTCTGTGCTAGGTCTAGAATCAGAAATGAATAGGATATGGATCCTGCTCACAGTCTAGGCAAGAAGGCAGACAATAAGTAAACAATTTCAACAAAATAATAATTGCAGTAATAAAATCAAAACAGTGTCAGGAGATGAGGATGGACAGAAAGGCAGGGGTTATGAGTGAGGGCAAAAGTTCTTGAGTTTTCGGTAAGGAAATAACATAATCAGAGTTGAGCTGAAACAAGTAGCTGTCAGAGGTGGACAGAAGAAATTGCAATGAGCCAGGCAGAAACATTCGTTTATTTATTCAGACATATATCTTGAGCCAGAGGATGGCGAGATTTCGTCTGATGTACTTTGGACATGTTATCAGGAGGGATAAGTCCCTGGAGAAGGACATCATGCTTGCTAGACTAGAGGGTCAGCGAAAAAGAGGAAGACTCTCAACGAGATGGATTGACACAGTGGCTGCAAGAATGGGCTCAAGCATAACAAGGATTGTGAGGATGGCACGGGACCAGGCAGAGGTTCGTTCTGTCGTACATAGGGTCACTACGAGTTGGAACCGACTCAACGGCATCTGACAACAACAACAACAACATGTCCTGAGCATCCACTTTGTTAGATAAGGGAAAACCTCTTACTCTGTTTTTCTGCAGGAAATGTGGAAATGTATTATACCTCCGAACCTTATTTATTTTTTTTAAGAAAGGGAAATTGAGGTATCCGTCCAGAACTCCCTAACAAGTAAATAAAGGAGCCTTGATGTTTTTTGTTGCCGAATGGCTTTGTTACATCAGATTCCCCTTCCCTGAGGGTAATAAAACCAACTGTTTAAAGTTGGTGAATGGGATTAACCAAGCTATGTGTCGCTTGCTGAGTACCTACTATTTCCACAGCATTGAGCTAGACACCGTGGGGAGGAAAACGTAAGTCAGGAGTGAACATGAGAATTGTGTTTGTGGAATAGTGAATAAATTATTCTGGCTGGAGCGGAGGGACATTGAGAGAAGTGGGTCAGACTGGAGAAACCAATTTTAGTTTATTTTAGACTAAGGTGAATTATTTTACAAATAATGGGGACCCATTGAAAGTTTGACTTAACATCACAGATTCCCACCCGAGAGAACATGAACTGACTCTGTTCCATGTTGCATTAAAAACACCACGAGTGCATTCATGTATCTTATTTAACATAAAATCTTCCCGGAAAGCTTCTTGAAGCGTCTCATTTCATGTAGAATGTTGAATTTAACTTCTTCCACTAGAGGGCAGGCTAAACTCACAGATTCTGTACTCGGGGATTCCTACTTCATGAGCTTGATTTCCCCCACTCGTTTTTAAATGAATGTTTTTTGCCCTCTTACTCATCACGATCATCTATCTGCCTTTGAAATCACCATCAATTCTGTATCGGAGCTTGGAAAAGCTGTGGAGCAGAAGAGGCTTGTCTTCGTCATCATACCTTCTCACCCCGTTCGTGGCCCTGTTTGTTGCCTGGACTTTCACGTGGTACCCTTCTTCTGGCTGGCAAGGGTTGGCTTAAGTAGTTACACCTTGGGGCAGTAACTGTGTTTTCACAGGGACTCGGGCCACCTGCTTAGATGGTGACATCCTGTCGTCCTCATTTTGAGGTTCCCCACACTGGTTCCTAGTTGGGTATCTAACACAGAGATAGTTGTCAGTTGAATATAATTGTATTGAGGAGCCAGAAAGCACATCTCGAATGGAATTTCAGGCCAGTAGGAGGATGTTTGATTTCAAAGGAGCTTTCCCAGGGGTCTTCAAATCAATGCCAAGTGTACCTGCCTACGCAGGGATCCGGTCTGCCACCATCACTGTATACCATCTTTGGAGTAGAAAGTGTTACAATGTACTGAGAAAATGCATGGTACAGAGAAGTCATTTTGAAAAGTCTTCATTTGTGTTTCTGGCCTAATTACTCCAAACCAATAGCATCTTTGGTTTCTGGTGGCCCCTCTAGCCTCTCTAGCCACCCTCCTCTCTGTGAACACAGAGGCTAGCAGCCCAAGACCTTGCCCAGCATTGAGGGCTCAGACACTGGGAAAAACAGTACCTGAGCAATGAAGCCCTGAAACACCCTGCATCATCAAGAAGGGATAGAAGGGACGCAAGACTGATTTCAAAGCCAGTAAGAGTCAATGGTACCTTTGAATTATGGTGTTGGCAAAGAATATTGAATATACCATGGACTGCTGGAAAAACAAATCTGTCTTGGAAGAAATACACCCAGAATGCTCCTTAGAAGCCAGGATGGCAAGACCTTGTTTCACGTGCTTTGGACATGCTATCAGGAGGGACTAGTCCCTGGAGAAGGACATCAAGCTTGATAAAGAAGATGGTCAGCAAAAAAGAGGAAGACCCTCAAAGAGATGGATTGACACAGTGATTGCAATAAAGGGCTCAAACATAGCAATGATTGTGAGGATGTCACAGGACCGGGCAGTGTTTCGTTCTGTTGTACATAGGGTCGCTATCAGTCGGAACTGACTCAATGACACCTAACAACAACACAAGAGTCAATGGGACTGAAGAAGTCAATCCATCCACCAAATATTGGCAACGCACTCCTACTCTACCTCCAATATCCATTTATCTTTAAAAAATATTTGAATCTTTCTAAAGAAGTTCTACTACAGGGTTTTAAAATACAAACGTCACAAACATTGCCTTTTTCAATTTTAATTCAAATTCATTTTACAGATTAGCCTAGAGTCAGGCCCTGAAAGAACAGGGCACAGGTAAGTGGATTCCAATGACCCACTCCTCCCACTGGTTTTAGCCACACTCCCTAACCAGTAACCTAGTTCATGTTATTACCACTGAAATCTTAAACTCTCAAGCTCTCCATCGTCCAGCTTTGTTACTCACTTTCTTCCTGTAAACTAGATCCAGGTCTTCATTCATTCATTCATTCACCAAGTACAGTATTTATTGAGCACCAGCTTCAGGTTGGGCAATGATGGGTCTAGAAATTCAAAGGTAAACACAGTGGTTTCCCTATCCCTAAAGAGCTTATAGTCTAATTGCCCTCTTATTCCTGCTTCCTCCCCAAACTAGACAGACAGAAAAGTAAACAATTACAACACCCTGTGATGAGTGTACCAATTCAGGTAACCATCAGGTACGTCTAGACACTGGAGGCATTCTAGGGAAGCTCCCTAGAGAACCACTAGTAGGGTATGTTAGCTTTCTATTGCTCTGTAACAAATTACTACAAATGCAATGGGTTAAAACAATGCATATTTATTATCTTACAGTTCTGTGTGTCAGCAGCCTCACACAGGTTTCACTGGGCTAAAATCAAGGTGTCTGCAGGCCGGTATTCCTTTGTGACAAGAATCAATTTTCTTGCCTTTTCCAGCTTATGGAGGCCGCTCAGCATTCCTTGGCTTGTGGTTCCCTTCCTCCCTTTTCAAAGGCAGCAATATGGTATCTCTTTGACCCTACTTTCATGGTCACTGCTCTTTGTTTTACCACAGCTGGGAAAGGTTACCTGGTTTTAAGGAAACCCTGGTGGCGTACTGGTTAAGTGCTACAGCTGCTAACCAAAGGGTTGGCAATTTGAATCCGCCAGGTGCTCCTTGGAAACTCAGTGGGGCAGTTGTACTCTGTCCTATAGGGTCGCTATGAGTCGGAATCGACTTGATGGTACTGGGTTTGTTTTTTTTTTTTTTTTGGTTTGGTGATTACATTGGCTCACCTGGATAATCCAGGCTAATCTCTCCATCTCAAGGTCTTTGGCTTAATCACATCTGCAAAGTCTTTCGTCATGTAAGGCAACATATTCACAGGATGTGGACACATTTGGGAGATTGTTATTCTGCCTAGCACACAGGGAGATAACCACATACAAAGGAGGATGGCAGAGGTGGAGAGTGGAGGTAGGAAGCATTTCCTAGGCAGGGGGAAGAGTTTGTAGAAAGGCCCCCAGGTGGGAATATCATATGTTCTCCAAACTGCAGGGAGCCAGGGAGGCCAAATAAGGGAGTATGCACTGGAATGTCGGGGGAGTTATTTATCCAACCTGGACTTGTTGAATGCCTGCCGGGGACAGATGCTGTTCTGCAGGAAGAGGGATGAACAAGACCAAGGCCCTGTCCTTGAGGCTAGAGTGAACAGCAGGGGCCACATGGTGAGAGACCCTGTAGAGTTCCTTAAAGAGTTTTAACCTTATCTAAGAGTTATAAGAGGCATCCATTCATTCATTTGACAAAAATTTATGGACCACATGTTATCTGCTAAGCACTGCTCTGGGCTGTGGGAACACAGAAGTTTAAAAGCCGAAGTAAAAAATGGCCGCCCTTATGGAGCTTACATTCTGGTGAATTTTAAGCAGAAATATTTGCTTTAGAAAGCTCAGTCTGGCCACAGTGTTGGAGAAGAGACTGGAGAGGCAGCGGGACTGGAGGTATCCTTAATTTCCTCTTCTTCAAGATTTGCAGCTTTTCTTGACTTTGCTTCCCTCCCTGGATACCTCCTCTTTTGTTAGTAACTCTCTTGCCCTCTTATCTTGCCCACTGTACCTATTTTGCAAACCCCCAAACCTCACCTAAGATTCTGCACCTGGACCGTGGAGCACTGCAGAAGAAAATGATCAAAATATTGAGGCTTTAGCCGCTGCCAGTTAGGGTATCCAATACCAGCTGTATCCTCAGCTCTGCTGACAATTCCACTGTATATCCCTAGGGAGCTCCCACTCTCATTCTTTTCAGTGTTTATTTTAACTTTGATCACTTTCCTCAACCCCGCCTCGACCCCTTCTCTCTCAGCATATTGTTTTAAGCCAAACCAAACCAAATTCGTTGCCGTCAAGTTGATTCTGACTCATAGTGACCCCACAGGACAGAGTAGAACTATCCCCCAGGGTTTCCAAGGAGCGGCTGATAGATTTGAACTGCCAACCTTTTGGTTAGCACCTGAGTTCTTAGCCACCGCACCGCCAGGGCTCCAATACCAACTTGACCAATTCTCTCAACTTCTGTTCTCTAGGCTTGTTGTTAGGTGCCATTGAGTTGATACCCCGTAAGGGGCACTGGTGGCATAGTAGTTAAGAGCTAGGCTACTAACTGAAAGGTCAGCAGTTCAAATCCACGAGCTTCAGTGGGAGAAAGATGTGGCAGTTTACTTCCATAAATATTTACAGCCTTGAGAAACCCTATGGGGTAGTTCTACTCTTTCTGTAGTTGGAATCCACTCGATGGAAATGGGTAAGGGTTTTCTAGGCTGTAACCTTCACGGAAGCAGATCACCAGGACTATCTCCCACGGAATGGGTTCTTTGAACCACCAACCTTTTGGTTAGCAGCCTAGCACTTAACTGTTGCACTACCAGGGCTCCTTGTCTCTAGTCTCACCAACCTACAAATATATCTCCTTCTGCACCCTTCCTCTCAAAGAGATCCCAGGCAATTCCACCCTGGGTCCTATCTCCTCTGTCTTAGTCATCTACTGCTGCTGTAACAGAAACACCACAAGTGGATGGCTTTAACAAAGAGAAATTTATATTCTCATAGTCTAGTAGGTTACAAGTTCAAATTCAGGGCTTCGGCTCCAGGGGAAGGCTCTCTCACTCTGTCGGCTCTGGAGGAAGGTCCTTGTCATCAATCTTGCCCTGGTCAAGGAGCTTCTCAGGCACAGGGACCCTGTGTCCAAAGGACATGATCTGCTCCTGGTGCTGCTTTCTTGGTGGTATGAGGTCCCCAACTCTGCTTGCTTCCCTTTCGTTTTATCTCTTGAAAGATAAAAGGTGGTGCAGGCTACGCCCCAGGGAAACTCCCTTTACCTTGGATCAGGCAGATGACCTGATTAAGGCCTAGTATTACAATCCCATCCTAATCCTTTTAACATAAAATTACAATCACAAAATGGAGGACAACCACACATGGCCTAACCGAGTTGATACACACATTTTTTGGGAGCCCTAATTCAATCCATGACATCCCCTGAGACATTTTTTATTAATCATTTCTCTACCCCTTTCAGTCTTCCCCCTCAACACAAAAACATGTTTAAGCCTCTCCCATCTTAAAAAGAAAGAGTAAGAAAGGCCTGTCCCTGATTCTCCATTCCCTGCTACCCACTGCGTTCTATTTCCCGTCCCTTCAATTGCCAAGCTTCTAGAGAGTAGTCTACATCCATGTCTTTTTCTCTTCAGCCCACTGGAGCCCGGCTTAACTGTGCTTGCTCTCACGCCACAAGTACCAGTGATTTTCTTGCCAATCCAAAGCGCATTTTCCAATCCTATCTTTTTTTTTTTTTTAATTTTATTGTGCTTTAGGTGAAAGTTCACGGTACAAGTTAATTTCTCATTCAACAGTTTATACACATATTGTTTTGTGACATTGGTTGCAATCCCCACAATGTGACAGCATGCTCCCCCTTTCCATCCCAGGTCCCCTGTGTCCATTCGTCCAGTTCCTGTCCCTTCCTGCCTTCTGGTCTTGCTTTGGGGCCAGAGCTGTCCATTTGGTCTCAGAGCCCTACCTTCTGATGTCTCTGTGTGCTTGTGTTACCCAGTCATCCCTTCTTGACACTCTTTCTCACCATAGTTTCTGACACTCTGTGGTCTCCAGTTTTTCCTACCTCTTTGGTTGTTTCTTCTCAATTTCTTTTGCGGGCCTCTTCCTTTCTCTATATGCTGTTGGGTGATCTCATATATGCCTATAACTTCACTGACCAACGAAGAGTCTAAAATTGATATTACTTGTCCACATCCTTATTTCTGAGTTTCACAAATCTACTGTCTACTACACAACAACACCGAAACACACCGCAGACACCACAGGCTCAACGTGTCTGAAATTAAACTAATGATGGCTCCCCAACACCTGGCCCTGTCTGACTTAGTGAATGGCATCACCTGTCACCAATTCCTAAGACATCAGGTAAGGACTAATTCTAGGTCCTTCCTTCTAATTCTCTACATTCAATATGTCATGCAATATTATTGATTTGACTTCCAACTCTCTCTTGTATCTGCCCTTTCCTTTTCATCTCCACTTGCCACAGCCCTGGCACAGTTTTGACATATCCTGGCCTCACACCTGGAACGTAGCCATGGCCTCCTTGTTGAGCTCCCAGCTTGTACTCCTGTCCTGTACCAGGTCCTGGCAGGGAACAAATGCCACACTAAAATTGGAGGAGAATTTTAAAAGTAAAGAGACAATCTACAAAGGTTGGGCAGGTATAGGAAAACCATAAGGAATAGTGCAGTACCGTGGGGCCAGCAGCAAAGTCTCTACCCCCAGGCCTTCAGGGTCAAAGGAAGGCACGAATTATCTGAATCCAGAGAAAGAGAAATGACCTATCTGACAGGAGTTATGATCTTTGGTCAAGGGAGGTGGCCAGTCCACAGTGACCCGGAAGAAGAAAGGGGTCCTGAGGAACAAATATCCCAACTTCACCGTCCTCCCTGCCTCCAGTCTCCAGCCAGAGCTTCCCCTTGGGCAAATCCAACTTGGAAGCCAGAGGGCCAAGCAGGGTGGAGAGTGAATCTGGAGGGACAAAGAGAAGACACGCAGCACATCCTCCAATCTTCCCCTAGAATGCCAGAAAGCTCTCTGATGGCGTCACTCCCCAGCCCCACATTCTTCACTGGTTCTGCCACCTAAAAATGAGTCCTGGTGGTGCAGTGGTTAAAGTGCTCAGCTGCTAACTGAAAGGTCAGTGGTTCAAACCCACCAGTCACTCCGGGAGAAAGATGTGGCAGTCTGCTTCCGTAAAGATTTACAGCCTTGGAAGCCCAATGGGGTAGTTCTACCCTGTCCTGTAGGGTCGCTCTGAGTCAAAATTGACTAACCAGCAGTGGGTTTGGTTTGGGGGTTTCTGTCACCTAAAAGACAAAACCTAAACTTTCCAGCATACACTGGTGTCTCTTAGCATGATAAAAAAATTTCCTCCTTAGTGAACTGCATTATAAAGCATTTGATCTGATCCTCAACCTAAGTTAAAACTCACAACCAGTTACTGTTGTATCAGACTCATGGCAACCACAGCTGTGTCAGAGTAGAACTGTGCTCCATAGAGTTTTCAATGGCTGTGATCTTTTAGGCACCTCTAATAGGGTCACTATGAGTAGGAATTGACTTGACGGCAACGGGCTTTTTTTTTTTTTTTTTTAGGTGGATTAAGGAATGAAGCCCTGGTGGCACAGTGGTTAAGTGTTTGGCTGCTAACCAAGAGGTCAGCATTTGAATGCACCAGCTGCTCCTTGGAAACCCTATAGGGCGGTTCTACTCTGTCCCGTAGGGTCACTATGAGTTGGAATTGACATGACAGCAGTGGGTTTGGGTTTGGAGGTGAATACAAACCACCAACCCTTTGGTTAGTAGCTGAGCGCTTAACATTTATAACCACCCAGGGACTTCTCAACCCAATCACCCAGTTCCATTTCCTGCTAGCTTCCCACATCAGACTTTTCACTCCAGCAACACTGAAACACTGATGGTCCCTATACTACTCCGTTCGCTTGGGCTTCTGAACTTAGCCTAGTGAGAGGCACAGAGTAGCCAGGTGAATGAGCGAGTGAGTGAATGGTTTTAGCCCCTGAGGAACCAAAACAGCATCACTTATTATGGTATGTGTACAGAGCAGGCTGTCTTCAATCAAAATGCTTCATTTGATCCTCCCAGCAGCCCTGAATGGTAGGTAAGGCCAACGATATTATTGATCCTCAGGTGTTACTGACTATTCAAGATCATATAGCAGTAGGTAGAGAGAAGAAACAGGAGCCTTGCCTCCCTTCTCACTGGCTTCTGCTATTGTCTCACCCAGGGTTGCCTGTAAATAAAGGTCCTTTACACTTGCCCAGAAACCCTGCTGGCATAGTGGTTAAAAGCTATCTATGGCTGCTAACCAAAAGATTGGCAGTTCAAATACACCAGGCGCTCCTTGGAAACTCTATGGGGCAGTTCTACTCTGTCCTATAGGGTTGATACGAGTTGGAATCGACTCAACAGCAGTGGGTTTTTGTTTTTTTTTTTTCCAAAACACTTGCCCAGATCTCATCTTGTTTGAGGACAAAACAATATCCCAAGAAATCCTTCTGGGTCGTGAACTCACTTTTTTTTATTATTCTCTCCCCCATGAGGAGCCTTAGTGGTACAGTGGTTAAGAGCTTCGCTGCAAACCAAAAGGTCAGCAGTTCAAACACACCAGCCACTCCTTGGAAACCCTGTGGAGCAGTTTTACTCATGAGTCACAATCTACGCCACAGCAACGGGTTTGGTTTTTGGGGGTTCTTCCTCGTGAGGGAACTTCCTCGAGTTATTCGAATTCCCTTCCCCATAAATAGTTATATCTTTACCGAGCTCCAGTCTTTTCCAATTTTATGAATCTAGGATGACTTTTAATGATTTTCTCCTGGAGAATTGTGGTTTGTTGCAGAGTTTCCTATCAATGAGGAAAATTTAAAATATGTTTTTTTTAAAGGCCTTTCTGACTCTCTCTCTCTCTCTTTTAATTCTAGTGAACCAGAGACAGGGATAACAGCATCTTAACAAGTATTTCCTGAAGGCAAGGGAAAGCAAAGGCTGGCAGATGTCTCCCCGGCTGGGGAGTTCTGGGTATCTCAGGAAGGTGGGTTTCCTAAGACCCTGATGCCTGAGGGGAATTGCAGAGGAAGGGAAATATCTTCCTAGTCTGACTGGCAAGGAAGAAGGGCAAGGGCTTCGGGGGGAAAAAACATTCACGCTTTGAGGGAACTGCTTTGAGTCCAGAGTTCATAGCTATTATGCAAACCATATGCAAAGGAATGCTGGCCAAATATTGGCTTCTTTTGGGTGGAGGCTTTAGGAAAATTCTCCTAATGACTACTGTTCAAAGAAAGGTACTTGGAGTCTAATTTTAAAAAAATTATTATAACATGTTGTATGAAAGAGGGCTTTTCTTTCCCCCCCTACCATAGTTGCGTTGTGGAAGCTTCTACCCTTCCATCCCTCCCCACCCTCATACATACACATTTCAGGTTTGTGGGCTCCTACTCTCTGGGCCTCAGGTAGGAAGACCCACTTGGGAGAACAGAAAACCAATCAGACTGAGGGTGTAAAGCAGCTCCCCCCGACTCCCACTCTCAACCCCAAAGTGGGGGCCCTTTCGGGCACCGCTATCGCAATTCTAGGGGAAAATTCCTCGAACAAATAACTGGACCTCAAAACTCTAATTTCCAGCAGAATTATTGGCTTTGGTTTGGCACAGCCAGGGTTTCCTGCAGGGAAAAGTAACGTCCATCTGCAAAAATCCTCACCCAAGTGGCAAGTGGAAACCTTGGCGCGGGTATTCCCAGAGCCCAAGCCACGCCAGCGGGCTCCCCTTCCCCACGCCGCGGCAGGGCGGGCGCCGGAGGGGCGGGGAGCAGAGGTGGAGGAGGTCCGCTCCCGGGCGGGGCCCGCCCCCGCGCTCTCGGCCGCTCGGGGCTGCGGGCTGGAGCCGGCGGCCGGGCGCTGCCTGTCAGGCAGGGTCGGGCCGAGCCGGGCCTGGGCGTGCAGTGCGCCGGGTCTCCGGGAGATGGCTTCTCCCCTCGCGCCCGCTTCCCCAGCTATTGTCTCACCCGGGGTTGCCTGACTCTGCCAGCTCGCGCACGCTCTCGGCCGAGAGGACTTGTTTTCTTTTTTTCCTCCAAGCTGGTCCTATCGCCCTGTCCTGCGTCTCCCACTGCCCTGGGGACTCCGGGGCCGGCTCTCGCGCTGTGAATCCCGGAGCGGGGAGCTGCCCGGGAGGAGGCGGGCTGCGGCCAGCCCCAGCCCGCTGGTGCAGGAGACGCCCGGGGCTGCAGAGCGAGCAGCCCACGTCGCCCGGCACACGACACGTCGGGTCTTGCAGGAAAACCCGCGGTGAACACAGGTAGGGGACGCACCCAGCCGTGAGCATCCCGGCTCTGCAAATTGCCGGCGGAGTGGAGGGAGGGGAGGTCAAGACGCTGTCTCCAACATGGCAACAGGAGAGGTGCAACAATGGGAAGAGCGCAGGGTTCCCCGCGGCTGCCTGAGCCGCGGACCCCCTGGGGGCGAGAGCCACCCCCCCGCCCCTGAACCCGCGGCGCAGAGCAGGTTGCGAGTCTCCAGCCCCCGCTCCAGCCGTTTCGGGGCGTCTCGGGCCTCCAGACACCCTCTTCCCCACCCCCTTTGCTCTAAACACACTTCCTGGCTCCCAGCTGCAGGGAGGCTGAACTAACCGATGGCCTTAGGGTTTGTTTGTTTAAAATAAGAAATAAAAAGCAAAACCTGTCCTGGAGCTGGGGTGGTGCTTTTCCTTGCAGTGGGTGAAAAATCAGCCTCTAGCCTGGGAAGGAGAGACATTTTTAAGCCAAGCAGAGGATGGAAGTGGCTTCTCCCTTATAAGGATACTGCAGCAAAAGGCGAGAGCTTGGAAAGGCGAGAGGGACCCTCAGGCCGAGTTCCGGCGCCCTCAGGGAAGGCTCCGCTCTCCTGGCCTGTACTTTTCTCGTTGTCGGCTTCCCACAGCGGAGGCTTCGGTGTTGGGAAGCAATCGTAGCAGCAAGCCCAAGTGTGGCTGCCGAGCTGAGGTCGGGTGAGATAGGGCCGGGAGCCCAGGGGCTTGGCAGGATCCTGGGTTGTGGGAAGAGGTTACCAAACGCGTGTGGCTAGTTAGTGCACACACCCTGGTTGGCTGAGGTTGTAGGGTGTGTGTGGTGGGGGGTCGTCTGTGTCCTTCATTCCTCTTCCTCCTTCAGGCCAGCCATCTCTCCCTCTATCTCCACCGCCTTTTGGTGTGCCTGACCTCCCTGCCTCAGTCCCACCAGCCAGGCTTGCCGTGGACTCTCCATTGTCTCTGGCTCCCCCAGAGGTTTTTTTCTCAACTCCGTTGGGGAGTTTTGTACCCTGGGCTCGCTGGTCCCAGCACGGCGACAGATTCTTTAGTAGGCTCCCAGAAGTGGGGCAACGCCACCCCGCCTTCTCTCTCTAAACTACCTGCCTCTGGGATGTGGCCAAGCAGATGCAAGCAATTTGCAGTAAATTCCAAGCCTGGATGAGTGGCTGAATGAAAACTTACTCTGCTGCTCTAGTAGGCCTTGGAAAGATACTAGGAAGATAAATGGCTCAGGCTGGGGCAAGCCTGACCCCTGTGGACACCGCGGACTCTAGCTGCAGATCTCAGCATGGAGTTTAGGAGCCCTCAGAACTGCAGCTCCAGCAGAGCCTGGCTGTCCCATCTGGGGTTGTGTCCATGGAAAAATTAAGTCGAGGTACATTTTATAGCTCTGCCTGGCAGCCAATATCTGAGGAGACCATGGCTCTGAGCTGGAGCCTCAGACCAAGGCTGTGGCTGCTTAGCCCTTGGGTGAGCGTGGGGTTTGATTTCCATGGCTCCCAGTTTACTGCCCATTGTGCATGGGTGTGTGTGTCTGAATCTGATCAAGCTCGAAACCCTGGCCGGAAGGGAACTTGCCCATTTCACTCCACTGGAAGCATTAGTGAAGGAGAGCCAAGGGGATGTTCTCCCGGTGAGTTTATCTGGGGCCTCAGGCTGCTCCCTGGGGTGCTCCTTTGGACTTGAGGGGGAAGGCTGGAGTGCCCCTGGTCTTTTTCACAGGGCTTTGAACCAGATAGGTCAGGTTCAAACCCTTGCTGAGAGTTTGCATTTCTAACAAGTTCCCTGCTGAGAATTTGCATTTCTAACAAGGTCCAGGGAAGTTATACATAAGGATTACCTGAGAATCTTGTTAAAATGCAGATTCTGATTCAGTATATCTGGGGTGGAAATGAAAATTCTGAGCAGGGAACTTGTTAGAAATGCAACTTCTTGGCAGAAGTTTGAACAAGACTGAACTGGTTCAAAGCCCTGCTCTGCCATGACCTGGTCATGTGGATTCTCTGCCTCACCCAGGTTTGGGCTCAGCATGGTGCTTTGCAGGTGTCTTACGTCTGTGGTCCTGCAGGGGGCACTGACTTCTCTGGGCCTGCAGGGAGAAAAATGAGGGGTCTCTCTTCCCTTTGTGGGTTTGTAACTGCCCATGAACTTCAGGATCCTTATGCTTCCAGAAGGTGAACTTGGAACTGGAGTGGTAGAGAGAACCGTGGGTGGGCTCAGCACCAGGAGGCCTGGCTTTGAATCCTGCTGTGTCTCCTTTCCTGGCTGTGAGCGAGGACAACTTGTGGAACCTGAGACTTAGTTTGCATGTCTGTAAAATGGGAAAAAATAATACCTGTGGCTCACAGGCTTGTTTTAAGGATGAAGTACCCTGAACTCGGCGAAATCCTATGTGCGATGGCACTCTGGAAACCGCAGAGTACCACGTAAACGTCGGCTGTTGATCCCGAGTTTAACCTCGGTAAGAAACGAGGCAAAACTGGGAGGGGGACGGGTAGGGTGGGGGGTATGGAGTAGAGAATGAGAGCTTATGTTCCGGAGCTTTTCCTGAACATGGGAAAAGTGATATGACAATATCATGGTAACTATTCCTTGGATATTTCTCTTTAAATAGAGTTGACAGAATGGGAACTGGAAGAGAAAGACAGACTGCTTAATGGGACTTGTAAGGAACCGAGGAGGGGCAAACAGCATCCAAAGGCTGGCTACTGCCTGTAGACAGGGCAGTGCTGGGCGGCAAATAACAAAATAGCGAAGCTCACTGATGTCAGACCGCCAGTAAGCGACAGCGGGGGGATCTGAAGCAGGCACTCACACTCCAGACCCTTGACGCCATTCTCAGGAAGATACCCGGTCATGGGAGAACAGAAGGGGCCAGCGGGGTTGGAGAATTCGTTCATACTGGATTCCTTGAATGCCTGTGAGACGTCACCAGATTGGAACATACCTTAGATGAGAAACTTTTCAAGGATGGGCGCATGTTAAATCAATTTCTTCCGCCCGGCTCCAGTCCAGCATAAAAAATCCAAACCAAACCTGTTGTCATCAAATCAATTCCGACTCATGGCAACCCCATGTATTACAGAGTAGAACTGTTCCATAGGGTTTTCTTGGGAGGAAACCCTGGTGGCGTAGTGGTTAACTGCTATGGCTGCTAACCAAAAGGTTGGCAGTTCAAATCTACCAGGCGCTCCTTGGAAACTTTATGGGGCAGTTCTTCCCTGTCCTATAGGGTCGCTATGAGTCAGAATCAACTTGACGGCAACGGGTTGGGAATCTTTATGGAACCAGATCACCAGGCCTTTCTTTGTGGTGCTGCTGGGTGGGTTGGAACCACCAACCTTACGGTTAGTTGCTGAGAGCAAGCCATTTGCACCACCCAGGGACCACTCCCAGTCCAGCATAGTACCTCCTTAATTCCTAGTTGTTTGGGGGCCAAGACACATGTGTGTGAACTCCTTGGACTCCCACCTTACCTACCTTTCTATGCTTTTTCACTTACATCCCTACCTTTAGCATAAGGAGAAGACTTTGGAAAATCAGGTGAAGTACTGGGCAACTTTAGTAAGAAATTTGGACTTAGGGATCCCTGGAAATTGAAACTAGTTTCTTTTCTTTCTTTTTTTTTTTTTTTGTATTTTTATATTTGCTTTATTTTGCTCTTACAGAATGAAAATTGGACTATTCTTGCATTTGTTGTGAGTACAGGAAGCGTTAGAGCTGGAAAAGACCTTGGTGATCACTTCCCTTAGAAGCGACTCTCCCAAGGTCACACGGTTGCTAGCACTGCTGGAACTTTCCACCTGCTCCACAGGCCACAACATGACCAATGAAAGGACCCATCCTTGGGCACTTTAGAATTGTGCGTTGACCCTATCAGTGGCTTCAGCACATTTTCATTGTTGGGAAATTCTCTACTCTCAGAACACTGGTGATGGAATTCACTGAGCCAGCATCACCACCCTGGGGAAAGACTGAGGATATCATTTGCTGTTTGGGGAGCAGAGGCCCCCAAGGTGTGAAGAAAGACTAGGAGAGAGGTTCTCAGTAGTCCTGAGGCAGAATAGAGAACCCAGGGCTGAGACATCCTTAGCAGTTTACTCCTTCCCCTTCCTGAGAACTCCCTGTAGAAGATCTCACCTAGCAGTGTCTACCCAGGATTTCAAACAGAGGCCAAAGATCATTTGCCTAATGGGAGACCCTTATCCTTCCACCTTCACTTTATCACTCTTACTACCTTTCCTTCTTCCTGCAACCTTCCTGTCTTCACCCTAGCGCTGTGACACCAACATTATCATCCCTGTAGGTTTCTCCCTGGTGGTGGTTTCTTTTCTCCTCTGCGCTTTTTCCTACCACACTTTGTGCCTGCTTCTAAGTCTCTGTGGGTCCTGTTCTAGAGGTTAGACTCCATTTCATCTTCTCTCCCTGTGTCCTCCCCACAGTGTAGGTGGGCGCCAGGCTTAAGCGCTGCTCCGCGCACATGACCGGCTCCCCGTCCCCAAGCCTGGCTAAGCCGGGCCCATGACCGGCTCCCCGTCCCCAAGCCTGTCTAAGCCGGGCCCATGACCGGCTCCCCGTCCCCAAGCCTGTCTAAGCCGGGCCCATGACCGGCTCCCCGTCCCCAAGCCTGGCTAAGCCGGGCCCATGACCGGCTCCCCGTCCCCAAGCCTGGCTAAGCCGGGCCCATGACCGGCTCCCCGTCCCCAAGCCTGGCTAAGCCGGGCCCATGACCGGCTCCCCGTCCCCATGCCTGTCTAAGCCGGGCCCATGACCGGCTCCCCGTCCCCAAGCCTGGCTAAGCCGGGCCCATGACCGGCTCCCCGTCCCCAAGCCTGGCTAAGCCGGGCCCATGACCGGCTCCCCGTCCCCAAGCCTGGCTAAGCCGGGCCCATGACCGGCTCCCCGTCCCCAAGCCTGGCTAAGCCGGGCCCATGACCGGCTCCCCGTCCCCAAGCCTGGCTAAGCCGGGCCCATGACCGGCTCCCCGTCCCCAAGCCTGGCTAAGCCGGGCCCATGACCGGCTCCCCGTCCCCAAGCCTGGCTAAGCCGGGCCCATGACCGGCTCCCCGTCCCCAAGCCTGGCTAAGCCGGGCCCATGACCGGCTCCCCGTCCCCAAGCCTGGCTAAGCCGGGCCCATGACCGGCTCCCCGTCCCCATGCCTGTCTAAGCCGGGCCCATGACCGGCTCCCCGTCCCCAAGCCTGGCTAAGCCGGGCCCGGAAGGAATGTGGTTTGTGTGGAGGCATCCTCTCTGGCCAAGTCTTTTTCTCCCTCTTTTTCATAGACTGTTGGTGCCCTTGGCAGCAAGCCAGAAGGCATAAGAAAGGAAAAGAGTAGAGAACCAAGGAGATTTCATTTTGAGACAATGCTACGGGTTGCTTCGCCAAGTAGAGGAGATAGATGGCAGCTGTTCTCGTCTGAGGTCACAAACTAACCTGGAGCCCAGAGAAGAGTAGTGATGGAACCCTTCAGCTATTGAGACAGCTCCTGGAAGCCCTCCTTTTCTGAAAATACCGCATCTGCCACATTCGTGGCTTACTGTTCTGTTTTCCAGAGGGCAAAGGAGGTTAAAGTGACGAGGAGCATCATTAACCAGTTGTTGCTGAGTTGACTTTGACTCAGGGCGACCCCATGTATGTGAGTAGAACTGTGCTCCATAGGGTTTTCAGTGGCTGATTTTTTTGGACGTAGATCACCAGGCCTTTCTTCCAAGGCACCTCTGGATGAACTCAAACCTCTAACCTTTCAGCTAGCAGCTGAGCGTGTTAACCATTTGCACCACCCGGGAATTCCTGAAGCACCATTGTTGTTGTTGTTAGCTGCTGTCAGTTGATTTCGACTCATAGCAGCCCCACGTGACAGAGCAGACCTGCCTCATAGGGTTTCCCAGGATGTAATCTTTACGGGAGCAGATCTCCACGTCTTTCTCCTGCAGAGCTGCTGGGTGAGTTCCAACCACCAACCTTTTGGATAGCAGCTGAGCTCTTAACCATTGAGCCACCAGGGCTCCTTGGAGCATCATTAGAGTGGATTTAATTATAACCAAAAAGGAGATATTGTTTGCAAATTAGATCTTAAAAGAACTTGGGAGAAGACAACTGCATTTTTCCAGAGAACATTATAGCTAGGGATGTCAGATTTCCACTCTGGACTTCAAGAAGGTAGGTTTTTTGTTTTTGTTTTTCTTTAATCAATAGAAAAGAGAGATACAATTCCCTAGCAAGAGAATTTGAAAGATAGAGTGGTTCCAAAGGGTTGGCAGATTCTCAGAAGTGCAGTTTTGACTGTGCTGTTGCAGATGACCCCAACAAGGAAGGCAAAAAGGAGGCACTTGAGCAAAAGTTCAAGTACAGAGGAAGGCAAGAACACGTGATGAAGAATAGCCACTGGCATTGAGTGCCCGTCCACCTGTGACTTTTTTATTTTGTTTTCCTAAATTTTATTGATTGTTGTTGTTGAGAATAAAAAAAAAAAAAAAATGCCAATTCAACAGTTTCTACATGTACAATTTAGTAACACTGATTACATTCTTGGAGTTGCGCAACCATTCCCACCCTCTTTTTCTGAGTTGTTCCTCTATCGTTAGCATAAACTCCCTGCCCCCTAAAGTTCCTGTCCAATCTTCCGAGTTGCTGTTGTCAGTTTGATCCCATATAGATGGTTCTTAAAAGAGCATAATGCTCAAGGCAGACCTTTTTTTACCAGTTAAGCTAAACAATTGTTTGGTTTGAAGATGACTTCAGGCAATATTTTTGGTTTAAGTTTTAAAGATTATCTCAGGGCGATAGCGTTAGGGGTTTGTCCACCCTCCATGGCTCCAGAAAGTCTAGAGTCCATGAGAATCTGAAATTCTGTTCTGCATTTTCCCCCTTTTGATCAGGATTCTTCTGTAGAATCTTTGATCAAAATGTTCAGTAATGATAGCCGGGCACCATTCAATTCTGTTCTAAGGGCCAAGGAGGCAGTTGTTTATGGAGGCAATTAGCCACACATTCCATACCCTCCTTCAATTCCTGACTCTCTGTCTTCCTCTGTTGTACCAGCTGAATAGAGACCAATTATTGTGCCTTGGATGGCTACTTAAGGCCCCAGGTACTATGAAACAAACTAGGAGGTAGAGTAGAAGCGCTAAAGTTTTTAGGCCAACTAACTGGGATGTCCCATGAAATCGTGACCCTAAACCTCCAAAGGAAGGAACCAAATCCCACGAGGAGTTTGGCCGTACATATGCAGCCTCAGCAGCCACCTGTAGCATTTCACACATAATCTTAGTTACCACCCCTAACCAAGGAGGAAATAGGTGAAAATGAAATTAATATCTCTTACCCCTTTACAGATGAGGAAACTGAGGTTTAACAAATTAAGGAACTTGCCCAAGGTTGTACAACTAATTAGAGAAGAGCCAAAGTTTGAATCTCAGTCAATATAGCCCCAGACCTGAGTTCCTTGTATGCTGTGCTGAAGAGATCTGTGAGAAAAAAAGGTCAGCAAGGCCAAGTCCTGAATGAGGTGGGGCTGCCCCAGGAGCCAGAGGGCAACAGATAGGGTTCTTAAAGTCATCCTTGGAGGAGGATGTAATCACTAAGGGATAAGTCTGTCAGATAATGTTTAAAAAAAAAAAAAAATTCATTCAACAAATGTGTTTTGAGTGCTTTCAGTGGCTAGGACAGACAACCTTCCAGAACTTACCATTGAGTGGGGAACACAGACCAGTAAATAGGCTATGGTGGATGGAGGTAGGGGTGCCTTGTGAACTCATTAAATGGAGCATTTGGGTAGCCTGACTTCCTGGAAGAAATTGCTAGCTGAGATCTGAACTATGAGTAGAAATTGGGGTGGGGTGGGGGATGAAGCGAGCAGTGAAAGACGTGAACTGAAAGTGGTTTAATCTGGTCAGAGCCATCTGAAGGAGTTTGCACTTTATTTTGTATTCATTCATTTATTCAACTTTTGCGTATTGAGTACACGCTATGTATCTAATGCTCTACTAGGTACAAAGCAGTGAAGAAGACAGGTAAATTCCCTGTCCTTGTGGAGGTCATGTTCTGAGAAAACTTGGTTCACTAAGAATAAATTAATGCAGGCTTCTTCACTTTAATGACAGGGACTCTGTACTGGTAAATCAGGGAGTTACCTGTACGTACACTCTGCTAAACTTGAGGAAAGTTTGAGAGGAGCTCTTAGGATATTCCTATGGATAATATAGGGTGGAGACAAAAGGCGGATTAAGTAATGCTCGGGTGAGTGTTTAGTTGGAGTCCCTGGGTAGTGTAAACTGTTAAGATGCTCAGCTGTGAACTGAAAGGTTGGTGGTTAGAGTCTACCCAGAGGTGCCTCAGAAAAAAGGCCTCCAAAAAAATCAGTCATTGAAAAATTATGTTGAGCACCATTCTACTCTGACACACATGGGGTCGTCATGAGTTGGAGTCGACTCGATGGCAACTTCTTTAATTGTTCATTCAAAAACGTTTTCAGTGACTATGCTCATTCACTCATTCAACAATTGAGAGACAGTATAAGGTCAGCACACTGTTTAAAACTATGGCTCTGGAGCCAGGTTGTTATTGGGTACTGGCAAGTCAGTTCTGACTCATAGTGACACCATGTGACAGAGTAGAACTGCTCCATAGGGTTTTCTTGGCTGTAATCTTTATGGAAGCAGATCGCCAGGTCTTTCTCCCATGGAGCTGCTGGGTGGGTTTGAACCACCAACCTTGGGGTTAGTGCTTAACCGTTTGTACCAGGTTACTTGGATTTAAAACCTGACTCCACCACTTACTAGCCATATGACCTTGGGAAAATTACTTAATTTATCTGCATTTCCGTTTTCTCATCTGTAAGACTGGGAAAATAGTAGGAGGGGTAGGCTGATCTGAAAATTGAGTTAATTAATTTGAGTTAATCATTTGAGTTAATAATGAGCTATTTAATGCCTGATACTGAAGATACTTAAGGGGGATTAGCAGTAAGTGGTAGTTGTTACAATTATTTTATCATCCCTAGATAGCAAGTTTGTGCTAAACCCTAGAGATACAAACTTTGAATTCAGTGCGGTACTTGACCTTGAGAGAACCACATTGTACCCTGTGTTAGTCATCTAGTGCTGCTATAACAAATACCACAGTGGATGGCTTTAGCAAAAAGAAATGTATTCTCTCACAGTCCAGTAGGCTACGAATCCCAATTCAGTGTGCCAGCTCCAGGGGAAGGCTTCCTCTCTCTGTTGCCTCTGGAGGAAGATCCTTGTCATCAACCTTCCCTTGGTCTGGGAGCATCTCAGTACAGGAACCCCAGGTTCAAAGGATGCGCTGTGCTCCCGGCACTGCTTCCTTGGTTGTATGAGGCCCCCATGTCTCTCTGCTTGCTTCTGTCTTTTATATCTCAAAAGAGATTGGCTTAAGACACTACTAATCTTGTAGACCTCATCAATATAACTGCCGCTAATCCATCTTATTACATCATAGTGATAGGATTTACAACATATAGGGAAATCACATCAGAAAGATAAAATGGTAGGCAATCATACAATCATACAAGGGAATCATGACCTAGCCAAGTTGACAGATATTTTGGGGGGACACAATTCAATCCATGACATCCACCCTTTGGCCCCCCAAAATTCATGTCCTTGCCACATATAAAATATATTCACCCCATCATATTATAGCAAAAGTCTTAAGTCAACTCCAACTCCGAAATCCAAAAATTCTTCCTCACTGTGAAATCTTGAATACGAGTTATCTGCTTTCAAAGGTATGATGGTAGAACAGGCACAAGGTAGACATTTCCATTACAAACGGGAGAAACTGGAGGGAAAGAAGGAATAACAAGCACCAAGCAAGTCAGCAGAACATATTACATTAGCCCTGAATGGGGTGTTTTTGGAAGCTTTGAAAATAATCCTCTGTTCCCTGACACGATTTACACAATGGCCTTGCCCTTCAGATTCTAGGTATTAGCCACAATCTCCAGATTCTAGGTATTGGCCACGCTCTCCAGATTACTGAGTGGAGGCTCCTCAGCTCTGGGCTTCAGCTCCGCCTTCCAGGCTCAGTGGGATGGCAACTCTGCTCCCTTGGCTTTAGGCACACCATTCTCCTCATCCATCTGAGTGGTGACTCCACCCTTAGAAACACCAGAGGCCACGGCTCCACCCTTTGAAACCCCAGAGGTCATGGCCATACCTTTTGAGACTGAGGCAGCTCAGCTTCTTGTGTTCCTTGTCTCTTCAGCTTCTGCTTCCTGGTTTTTGGCCTCTTGGCCCTCAGCCTCATGCCTGCATCTGCCCTGCTGGGCCAAGTGTCCCAAAGCTCTGTAGCTCCACTGTAAAGTGCCTGGAGACACCCCACTCCACCAGTATACTTTGGCGAGAAGGCTCTGAGCCCTCTTGCTCTGTGGGTCAGCAAGCCTAGCTGCACCAATAACTGCCCAGAGGCACCCTACTCCGCCAGAAAGCCTTCTACAAGCAGGCATTCAGCTCTCTTACTCCAAGGGTTGGCTCCAGTGCTGCCTGGCACTGGTCTCCTGTTTCTGCTGCTGCTGGTTTTCTGCTGCTTCCGGTTCTCTGATGCTGCTAGTCCTCTATCCATTCACAGTTTCAAAACCACTTCCAGATTTTAGGTATCTGTTAGAGCAGCACCCCACTCTTGGTACCAAATTCTGTCTTAGTCATCTAGTGCTGCTGCAACAAAAATACCACAAGTGGATGGCTTTAACAAAAAGAAATATATTCTCTCACGGTCTAGTAGGCTAAAGTCCAAATTCAGGGCACTGGCTCCAGGGGAAGGCTTCTTCTCTCTGTTGCCTCTAGAGGAAGATCCTTGTCATCAACCTTCCCTTGGTCTGGGAGCATCTCAGTACAGGAACCCCAGGTCCAAAGGATGCACTCTGCTCCTGGCACTGCTTTCTTGGTTGTGTGACATCCCCACGTCTCTCTGCTCACTTCTGTCTTTTATATCTCAAAAGAGATTGGCTTAAGACACTACTAATCTTGTAGATCTCATCAATATAACTGCTGCTAATCCATTTTATTACATCATAGTGATAGGACTTACAACATATAGGGAAATCACATCAAAAGATAAAATGGTAGGCAATTATACAATCATACAAGGGAATCATGACCTAGCCAAGTTGACAGATATTTTTGGAGGACACAATTCAATCCATGACATACTCAAAGAGTACAGGTAAATGGATAAATTTCTTTATGGACTAGGGGTAATCTTTAACAGTGCATCTGTTAACTCAATATGACCCTACTAAGATTTGGCTGCTGCAAGTGTTTGTAATCTTAGGCAGCATTTCATGGAAGTTTAGGATCTAGGACCAGAGTGCTTAAGAATCTAATAAATGCTATGGGGTGTTGTCTTAGTTATCTAGTGCTGCTATAACAGAAATACCACAGTGGATGGGTTTAACAAAGAGAAATTTGTTCTCTCACAGTTTAGGAGGCTAGAAGTTCAAATCCAGGTGCCAGCCTTAGGGGAAAGCTTTCTCTGTTGCCCTGGAGGAAAGTCCTTGTCATCAGCCTCCTGGATCTAGTTACTTCTCTGTGCAGGGACCCTGGGTCCAAAGGATACTCTCCTCTCCTGGCTCTTTGTGGAAATGAGGCCCCCTCTCCTCTCTGTTCCCACCTCTCTTTTATATCTCAAAAGATTTGACTCAAGATACAACCTAATTCTGTAGGTTGTGTCCCATTGCTGTTAAGTTGATTCCAACTCATAGTGACCTTGTAGGACGGAGGAGAAATGCCCCGTAGGGTTTCCAAGGAGCGGCTGGTGGATTTGAACTGCCAACTTTTGGTTAACAGTCAAGCTCTTAACCACTGATTTACAACACATAGGATAATTGCATCAGATCACAAAATGGAGGACAACCATATGATACTGGAAATCGTGGCCTAGCCAAATTGACACACATTTTTGGGGGGGACACAATTCAATCCATAATAGATGTCCACCTGGAAAAATACACCACAATTTTGCCTTCCTCATCCAGCCTCAGAACCTCTGATTCTACAACAAGGAGGCATTAGGTCTTCCTCTCCTCTGGGTTGGTCAGACCATTCCCAGAATGCAGCATTTAACAGCTCTGTGCTGAGCACGTACCTTGTATAAAGGACTGTGCTAAGCATGGTGGGGAGACAGAGATATATGAGATAATCTCTCTAAGATTAATGGGCTAATGTGCATGAAAGTGCTTTGTAACTATAAATACCTGCAGAAATATAAGTTATTATTTTTATACTAATCACTAGTAAGGAAAATACAAGAGAGGTTTAAATGTGGAATACACGTTAAACTTTTAGAGATGTTCAGAATTGAGCAAAGTCACTTTCAGTCATAGGAGATGAAAGGAGGCTCTTAAGAAGAGCTGGTTTGTAGAGGGCAGGCCAGAGAGCATTCCAGATGAACACACTAGCATGAGCAAAGGTTTGTAGGAAAACTTGGGAACCTAGAGAATGGCTAATAACTAATTCGTCAGCATGTAGGGGACTGGCTAGGACTCAGTGTGGAGGGTCTTGAGCACCTGCCGTGGAAGAGGAGAAACAGAGGGATTTTCATCTGAAGAATGACTTGAGTAGAGCTGTGCTGTAGAAGATTGTCCTGGCAGTGGAGGGCAGCAACTCTAGGAGGGTCACCAGGGGAGAGAGACTAGTTAGGAGTCTGTCTTTGTTACCTAAAGCTGCTATTACAGAGATACCACAAGTGGACGGCCTTAAACAGAAATCCATTCTCTCACAGTTCAGGAGGCCAGAAGTCCAAATTCAGGGTTCCAGTTCCAGGGGAAGTCTTTTTCTCTCTGTAGGCTCTGAGGGAAGGCCTTTGTCATCAATCTTCCCCTGGGTCTAGGAGCCTCTTGGCGCAGGGACCCTGAGTCCAAAAGACACACTCCACTCTTGGCGCTTCTCTCCTGGTGGGACGAGGTCTTTCTCCTCTCTGTTCAATTCCGTTTTATATCTCAAAAGAGATTGATCCAAAATAGAACCTAATACTGTAGATTGAGTCCTGCCTCATTAACATCATAGAGGTTATGATTTACAACACATAGGATAATCACATCAGATCATAGCATGGTGGATAACCACACAATACTGGGAATCATGGCCTAGATAAGTTGACAAATATTTTGGGAGGACACAATTCAATCCATGACAGAGGCCATTGCAACAGTTTTGTAAGAGAAGGGAATAAGTGTTTTTCAGTGCCTAATAATGTGCTTTATATAGGTGATTTCATTTAATGACAGGTAATAATGGTAGCCCTGGTGGCACAGTGGTTAAGAACTCAGCTGCTGCTAATCACAAGTGGACAGGTCAAACGCACCAGGTGCTTCTTGGAAACTCTTTGGGGCAGTTCTACTCTGTCCTATAGGGTCACTATAAGTCGGAATCAACTCAACAGCAATGAGTTTTAATGATAACTGGAAGGAGCCGTGGTGATGCAGTGGTTAAAGTGCTTGGCTGCTAGTCGAAAAGTTGGCAGTTTGAATCCACCAGCAGCTCCACAGGAGAAAAAACCTGACGATCTGCTCTCGTAAAGATTACAGCCTAGGAAACCCTATGGGGCAGTTCTACTCTGTCCTATAGGGTTGCTGTGAGTTGGAATTGACTTGATGGCACTCAAGGACAATGATAACTGGAGGTCTCTGTGTGGCTCAAATGGTTTGCCCACGACAACTAACCTGAAGGTTGATGGTTTGAACCCAACCCTGGCAAAACCTCAGAAGAAAGGCCTGGTGATCCATTTCCATAAAGATTACAGCCAAGAAAACCCAATGGAGCAGTTTTACTCTGTGACATGTGGGGCCGCCATGAGTCTGAATCGACTCCACAGCTGTGGGTTAATGATAACTGGATAACTAGATGAGGAATTGCCTTCCCTGAAGCATTTTAAGAGCGAAGAGATGGACTGGTTCTGGCTTAATCTGGAGGGAATGCTGGAATGGAAATCCGAAGACTTTGTTTTAGCCCCGCTTCTGCCACTGACTAGCTGTGTGACCTCAGACAAGTCATTTCTCCTCCTCTGGTCATTGGTTACCTTATCTACAAAAGTGGGGTTTTGTTTGTTTGCTTGCTTCTTGCTTGTGTTTTTATTGGGCTGGGATGGTGAAGAAGCGTTTGTGTGTAGAGGGGGCAAGGGGTTGTACCAGAATAGCCACCAACGTGAGCTCGAACATTCTGATGTGATGTGTCTGGTCTCCAGGTCAGGGTGGGAAAGAGAAAGTGTGAACCTGGGGCTCAGACAAGTTTCGGTTTAACTCATGAGTCTATCATTTACTAGTTGCGTGATGCTGGGCAAATGACTCAGCCCTTTCCTGTTGCCTAGTTTCCTCATCTGTAAAACGAGGATAATAATATCCACCTTTCAGGGTTGTTATGTGGGTTAACTAAGACAATAATAATAAAAAAAAAAAAAGACAATACCTGGCACAAAACACCAGAAAGGAAAAAAAAAAAGGCTTCCTTCCTTCTATTTTGTGTTATTCACATTCATCTAGCCTCGTACCTCCTTGTTCCCTTTCACCGAAACATAGTGTAATGCCCGCCTTCCATTCAGGAGGCTGCCGTTTCCCTGGAGGTCCTCATTTGACAGACCCAGTGATGGCATTTCACCATGGTGCCTGCATGTATGGTCATGCCCTGGCTACACTCACCCCACTGTAAGCAATGCCAGCTAATCCCAGCTGGGAGTGGCCTCTGACCATTGCTAACCTGGTAGACCCTGAATGAGGCCAAATGGGCAAGACCCCATGAAGATGGTGCTGGTGGAATGTGAGTGTGCCACCCTGTGCCCGGTGGGTGGCTGGACCCTCGCTGAGGATCCCGTTTGCTGAGAGGAGGCTTGAACTCTGTGTTACTTAGGGTGGGAGATTACTGTTTTCCTTAGAATCTTCCTATGCAAAGAGGGTATATCAGTCTCCGAGGGCTGCAGTAACAGGTACCACAAAGTAGGTGGCTTGGGATGACAAATTTATTATCTCACAGTTCTGGAGGCTAGGAGTCCAAAGTCGGGGTGTCAGCAGGGCCGTATTCTCTCCAAGGCTCTAGGGGAAGATCTCTCTTGTCTCTCCCAGTTTCCGGCAGCCGCAAGTGTGGCGGCTAGAACGTACCTTCATCTGGGCTTCTGTCTTCAGGTGGCCATTTTCCCTCGCATGTGTCCTCTCTTTTATAAGGATACCATTCATGTTAGCTCAGGACACGCCCTATTCCAGTATGACTTCCTGTTAACTGCTAACATCTTCAAGGACCTTATTTCCCAGCAAGATCATATTCACAGGTACTGGGTGTTAGGACTTCAATTTATCTTTGTGGGAGGACACAATTCAATCTATAACGGGGAGAGAAGGGATAGGGGACAGGAGAAAGGGGTCAGGCCATGTACAAAACAGCATTATAACTAATTGATGGGCTCCTTGGTCTACCCCCAAGACAATTCCTTCTTTGAAAATCTTCACAACCCCTTGATGCAGACATGCAAAATGTTTGTTTTAATGCCATCTAAGACGTGTTGCTCTTGTCCCCGGGACACCAGGGCCACCCTTTTAATCAGCCATGTGACACAACTGAGCATCAAAGTGTTGAAGGGACACTGAGAGTAAAAGAAGTGCGGAGAGATTGAAAGGGTTAGTCCCCTGAGGATCTTGAGTTGGGATGGAAAGAGAAGGAGAAAGAGAGAGCAGGAGGAAGGGAAAGGTGCCCTCGGCCATCTCCATGGTTTTTGAGGCCCTGAGAGCCAGACGGATGGTGTCCCCGTGTGGTACAAACAGTTAACTTCTTACTGCTAATCGAAAAGTTGGAGTTTCGAGTCCACTCAGAGGTGCCTTGGAAGAAAGACCTAGTGATCTACTTCTAAAAAAAAATTAGCCATTGAAAACCTCATGGAGCACAGTTCTATTCCGATGCACATGCTGGTGAGTCAGGTGTTAATATGTCATAGAACGTGAGTAGTCCATCCAGACTGCAGAGCAGATGAGTGGGGCAAAGGGCACTGAAACCTGCTGCTGGGGCACATCTAGGAGGTGATCAGTCTGGGGTGGGGAGCCCTGGCTGGGGTCTCCTCTGGTCAGCCACTACTAGGACCACTGCTTGCTGCCCCTCCCCAGGTCCTTCCCCAGGGTTCCCGGTGGTTTGGGGACTCAGGGGACTCTGAAAGGCCATCTCAAGGAGTATCTCATTTCTTGGTTCCTTCTTAGGGTACTGCATCCGGAGTGGGGTTTCTCCTTTGGTCTGCCCCTGGGTTCTGTGTCCTTGACTGACCCAGAGCAGGATATCCTTCCGGCCTGGTACCAGGAAAAGTGGAGGCTCCCAGCTTGGGAACTGTGTGGCTACTGGTGTGTGCCTGGGGCGCCGCCTGGGTCAGGCTGGGATAAGAATAGCCAGGGCCAGGGGCCAGAGGAGCCTACGGCTTAAAGGGAGAGGCTGCCTGATGGGCAGCGCTGGGGGGACTCATGTTAGGGAGACGTTTAAGAGATTCCTGAGGCTTAGGAGCTGATACCAGGGGAGACCATGGAGAGGCACAGCCTACACTAGAGATGTACCCGGCCTAGAGCCGTACCCAGCCTACTTTACTGGGTAATTCCTCCCAGCACCTCTAGAAATCACCCTACTGTTTCCAGAGCCAGTTGGGTTGGGCATTACCCTCCTCATACTCTTCTTTTAAAATGCAGATATCCCTGGGAAGGATTAACACTTTGGTCTCCAACAGCTCTGTGTAAATTAGTATCAGATTTTTTTTTCTGGGCTGAGAGATGGGGGCTGCTTGAGAGCTGGTGCCCCTTTCCTTTCCCACCAAGGCTTCTCCACACCTCTCTGACTTAAGAAATAGCCCACTGACCCTGGGGCCTGTAGGAAGGCCTGTGGCCTTTGGGTAAATGCGCTTTTGGGGCTCTTCTGTCTGGAGCTTCCTTCCCTGGCATTCTCTGTCCCCGGGTGCTCTCCTGACCTGCTGGGCCCACCCCAGCATGCTAGAATGTGGAGAAGGAAGAACTGTTTGGGAAGGTCTGGAGCTGCCCCACTGGAGCTGAAGGGTTCTGTTTTCCTTTTTCTTTCTGGTTAGCTGTTCAACCTTCCATATATGTTTCTCATACTCCTTTGCCAGTGACACTAAGAATGTGGCCTCGTAGGGTCTAGGCCAGCTTCCTTTCCTCAGGAAGCTGATGAGGGAGTGCGTGGTGTGTGGTAGTGTGTGTGTGGGTGTAGGGGAGGGGAGGAGGGTCTAAGGAGTGGGAGATATTTAAGATATGGAGTGTGGGGCAGTGTGCATGGAGGAGGGCGTGAGGGGTGTAGGAGATGTGGGGTGTAGGGCAGTGTGCTGGGGGAGGGCATGAGAGGTGTAGGGGATGCGTGGGGTGTGGGCTGCCTTGGGGAAGGTGTGAGGGGTGTGTGGGTGTGTGTGCGGTTTGTGTGAGTTGAGGACTTTGCATCCCTGAGAATGACTGTATCTATCAGGACTGTCTTGATTTTAAGAGTTAACATCAGTAGAAGATATTCTGCTGTATCGTCAATGACATGTCTAGGCTGCTGTTTTAGGAACTGTGGTGGCAGGGGAATGGTGGGCAGGGCTTGTGGACAGACACGTGTGCAGAGCTTCCCCACCTGAGGGAAGGAGTTTGCCTGAGGCAAGGTGTGGGGGCTGGGGCGCCATGCTGGTTCCCACAGTTGGTGGCTCGGCCATGCCGGTTCCCACAGTTGGTGGCTCGGCCTTTTTCTGCTTGACTTCCTTAGGCGGCTCTCCTCAGAGCAGAGCAGGTGGCTGTCAGCAGCCGGCAGCCCACCACCCACACGGCCAGGCCCTGCCCATTGGTTCTGCATCAGGGCTTAAAGGCGGTTACCCCCACTCTTCCCACAGATAGTACTGCCTCATGGGACTGCTTGCACCTCCTTCTCTGTCGTATGTATGGAGGAGCATTTTGGGTACTGATTCCCCCAGTTCTTCCTCACCCCAGGGTTCTGGCACATCTGCATAGAACTTCAGGGAAAAGCACAGGGTCAGGGCCAAGATGACTTCTGAGCATCACCTCCATGTAGCCTTCCCCACACGGGCCTATGGACCTGCCCAGCTCTGCAGTGGCTCCCAAGTGAGACCCAGGGCCAATCACCCTTAGTTGGCCTCACTCTACTCATCTGTAATGTAAAGGAGGGCCCTGTCATGGAGAGGAGAGAGAACCTTTCAGATGTCTAAGAAAGATACTACCAGAAAACAGCCAAAGAATTGTTATAACTGAACGAATTAGAGACATTTGGTAAAAAGCACTGGCCTCCAGCCAGGATGTCCTTCTTCTGGAAGGTTGCCTCACTAGGCTTATTCGATGCCCTCTGGGTTAATCCCATGCCTCTGCAGTTGCCCTGACATACATCCCTATCCTCTTGCCATGGGTTGCCCATAATTTGAAGCTCTTCTCAATGCTGCCTTCTTGCCCCTTGCAGACACTGATGGGTTAGCCAGCCCAGCTGAGGACAGGGGAGTCGGGACCGGAGCAGGAGAGGTGGATCCAGAGCTGCCTCTCATCTCTTTCCTCTGGTGAGTCCTCTGGGCAGAGCAGAAATTTATTGGTATGTTCTGCCCTCTCTTTGGTGCCCTGGCTGGATTGGACGTAACTTATAAAAGGGCAAGCATGAGGGGAACAGCTGTGACCTGCTTTCTGAACTCTGTTTAATAGGCTGGCCTCTTCCAGAGAGTTTTCCCAACCCACACAGGAACCCTGGAGAGTGGGACTCCAAAGGGCAGGAGCTAAGAAAGGTGAACCTAGGCTGGAGATCACAGGGGTGGCAGTCTGGGCCTCACAAGAGACCTAAGTTTTCAGCAAGCAAACGGTGTGCAGTGAAGCAAAGCTGAGAAGGAGGATGGCAGATAGGGGCGGCAAGGACTAATGAGGGCTGCTGTGTCCCCATCTCCAGCTCTACCCATTTTCTTAAGTCTTCCTTCCTTTATACTTCATGGGATCTACAGTGTCTCCAGAGAGATGAAGGCTTCCTAGACTTTGCTCTTTGGAAATTTCCATGGTTGTTTTTCTGACTGGGGGTGGGCTGGTATGAAAGCTGTGTGTGAAGAGGTTTCCTCAGGTGTCCCCTTAGCCAGAGGCTAAGAGTGGCAAGGGGAGGTCACCTTGAGAGCTTCTCTCTTCCTTCCCACTGTCCTGTCCACCCTTGTCTGGAGAGCCAAGGAGGCTGGAGTAGTAATCCTTAACTGTGATGCTCCTCAGAGGGAACCTGAGGCTGAATTCATCTCTGAGGGCTGGTTCTTGAGGGTGCAGTGGGTGAGGGAAGAGAAGAGAAAGCTGGAAGTGTGGACCAGACAGAGAGGAGTTGTGGCTGCTCTGGCTCCTGGGATGATTCCTGGGTTAGAATCCACACACTGCCAAGCCCTTTCTCCCTCTTTGCCAAAGGTTCCATCCAGTCAATTGCCAGTTCTGGTTCCCAGCCGTGAGATCTAAATCGTGCGCTCTGGGAAGGAAAGTTTTCAGAGGAGCCATGAGCTGCCTCACCTCTTCCATTCCTGTCTTTCCTCATACTCAGATTCCAGAATCTGCAAGGTGTGTGGTGGGAGCTGTATTCTTTATGGATTCTATGTCAGTGTGTGTGCATGTATGAACGGAACCAACAGTGCAAATAGTTTCTGAGCCTGGATCTACAAACTCAGCTGTCTAGAACCATGTCACACAGGACCCTAGCACCTGCCCCCTGGTCTCCCAGGACCCAGAAAGCCCTTTACTAGGCTCCTGTGTCCACTTTGGCTTCAAATTAGTAGATCATCCAGGGAAGGGCCAGCAAATAGGAGGGTTTGAGAGTAAATCCCAGTAGGAAAGGCTTAGCCACGTGGGGCAGCTTTAATTTGGCCAAGAGAATGCTCAGCAGGGATGCATGAGTGGGAAGAAAACACAGCAGTTCTCCTCTGTCTCCACATGTTTGAAATTAAATGAGAGATACACAAAGAGAACGTAGGTTAGATAAGAGAAAGGCCTTGTTGGTGCATGTAATTTAGTAATGGGCTGACCATCAAAGAAGCTCATGTTGATGTGTGCCGTTGAGTCGATTCCAACTCATATCAACTCTATAGGATGGAGTAGAACTGCTCCATAGGGTTTCCTAGACTATAATCTTTATGGGAGCAGATCGGCAGATGTTTTCTCCCAGACAGTGACTGGTGGCTTTGAAGCTGGGCACTTTAACCATTGTGCCACTAGAGCTCCTAAATAAGCTTATCTAATCAAAAAACCTGTTACCGTAGAGTCGATTCCGACTCATAGCGACTCTACAGGACAGAGTAGAACTGCCCTATAGAGTTTCCAAAGAGTGCCTGGTGGATTTGAACTGACTTTTTGGTTAGCAGCCGTAGCTCTTAACCGCTACACCACCAGGGTTTCCGAAGAAGTTCATAAACCCGTTGCTGTCAAGTTGATTCTGACTCATAGCGACCCTATAGGGCAGAGTAGAACTGCCCCATAGTGTTTCCAAGGAGCGTCTAGTGGATTCGAACTGCCAACCTTTTGGTTAGCAGCTGTAGCTCTTAACCACTAGGCCACCACGGTTTTTGAAGAAGCTTATAGAGGTGTATCAAACCTGTAGGTTTTTAGTAAGGAAGCAAGAGTCAGATGCACACCTGTTTGAAGCAGGGAGCTGGCTTAATTGGCCTTCCTCACATAGCTTCCAGCTTGGCAGGAGGAGAGTGTGCCGATACTCCCTGTGAGAGCTGCATCTGTGGGTGGGGAGAGGTGGGTGTGTGGGAGGGGAGCCAGGCAGCAGGTCACAGTGTGGCTGTGGTGCGGAGAGTGGGGAATGCTGTCCCTCACCGCAGAGCCAGCTGGATTTTGGGTGTGGGTGAGTGTTTGTGTTGTGGGGTGGGGGATAGGGCCAGGGGCCCTCTCTGAAGAGAAAACCCTGGAAGCTAAAGGAGTTCAGGCCTGTGTCCTCCAGCTCCTTGACCCTATCTGTCCTGAGGAAAGGTGCTCAGGGTCCCTTCCTAAAACAGCCTCGTAAGCTGAGTCCTACTCCCTTTATAACGCTACCAAAAGGTGAAATGACCAAGGCCAGGGTCCTGAGACCCTCCCCGTTTTTCACTATGATGCTTGAGAACGCTCTATTTTTCTTGCCCAGCCAAGATGGGCTAAGACATGTAGTGCCTCCTCTCTTTATGCCCCAAGAAAGGATTGAATTATTTATGTGTGTATCTATTGTAAGCTCCCTGGAAATGTGCCACGGTCATGTAGCCATGGAGTCCCTGGGTGGTGCAAATGGTTAACGTGCTTAGCTGCCAACTGAAAAGTTGGAGTTTTTAGTCCCCTCTGGGGTGCCGCTGAAGAAAGTCCTGACGATCTACTTTCAAAAGGTCATAGCCTTTGAAAACCTTGTGGAGCACAGTTCTACCCTGACGTACATGGAGTTGCTACGAGTTGGGGTCTGCCGGGTGGAACCTGGCACATGACTGGCACTCAGCACTCACTGGGATCCAACTCTGTGGCTCAGGATGTGAGGAGGAATTGGCCTAGATTTAATCTGGTCTTCCAGTCCCAAGCAGAACAACCCTGATGTGGTGCCGTCCAGCAAGAGCAGCAGAAAGCTCTCTCCACCCCCACTGGCCTCAGTGGTGGCCCCTGGGGCTCCTCCCTCTCTGGCACTGGGACTGAACAGAGGCAGCTCTATGGGAGGGTCTGCCTTCTCCCTACCCCACCCTTTGACTCTGACCCATTGTGTGGCTCTGCCCTGGCCCCATTTCCTCCCCTGCCAGCCTCCAGCCATCTGTTGGCAGCTGTGTGGACTGAGTGTGGTGCCTGGTGCTGCTTGGACACTGGCACCAGCCGGCTCAGCCATAAACTTATCATCTTCCTTCACCAGCTGGCTGCCAGTTCTCTTTGGGGTTCCTTTCATTAGTTGCCTTGTCTTCCTGAAAGTTTTGGAGCCCTAGTCTGTGGGGTCAAACCTGGCTGTACTTCAGAATGGCCTGGGGGCTGCTGAAACACAAGTCCAGGGACCCACCCTACTGAATCAGACCCTCCAGGTCAGGGGCCAGGAATTTCTGTGTTAAAAAAAAAACTTCCCAGGTCATCATTGTGGTCATTTGAATGCGGACTGCATATTTAATAACAATATTGTGTCAATGTTAAATTCTATGGGTGTGCTAACGGCATTCTGTTTATATGAGAGAATGCCCTAGTCCTTAGAGACTTAGGCTGAAGTACTTAGAGATGAAGTACTTGCAGCTTAGATTCTAATGGTTAAACAGAGAGAGAAAGAAAAGCAAATGTGGGGAAATGTTAACAATTAGTGCCTGCAGGTGGTGAAAGGAAGCTGGCTGAAAATGACCTCTCAGATCATTTCCATCTGCTCTCCGAGAGGTGGACGTTAGAAGAGAAACACAGCCCAGGCCACCGAGGCACACAACTCCGGGGGGCGCCATTCACACTGTTTACTTTGTTGTGGTCAGGGGTGTCATTCACATAGGGTACAGTGTGTGGCCCTGCCTGGAATTGTAGGACATAGCAGAACTGGCCCCAGCTATCGCTTCCAGAATGGGCCGTGTGGTAACAAAGGTCCACCCCTCGTCCATCCTGGACCTACTTGTATATATGCTTTTCCCAGACTCCCTAGTAGCCCTTGAGATTGAAGGCACAGAGCATTTTCTAATTTGTTGACTGGGCAGAGGCTGAGAGAGAGGGACTTGGATTAGTAGGAAACGTGAGACACTGATTCCTAAAATACTTTGTTGCCCCCTCAGGAAAATGAACTGGGGGGCTTGAGTTTTTAGAGGGAGGTGGCTTGCTCTGACTCAGGATGTTAGGACTTTTTACTCCTACCTTTCCCCTTTTGGAGTCCCCCTGTGCCCAGCTGCAGTTCTCTGAATCTTCACTTCCCCTTAGGGGCTGCCTCTTCCTGGCCGGCCTACGGAGGACGCAGTTTGCCCTGTCTCCTCATCGCATCCCATCCCGCAGCCTCAGAGAGCTGAGTCTTTTGGAAGGAGCAGCTGCTAGTGTGGCCCCGGGCGTGAGATCTGTCAGCGGCTGGGCCTCCTTCTCTGCGTGGCTGACAGGCAGTCTGGTGGCGCCCTGGCCCAGAGCCAGGGGGACGGTGGTTAGAGTGGGGTAGCTCGGTTTTCCTCCGTCTGAATTCCAGTCTGGGAAGAGCCACAGGAGTGGGGCCTACTGGGTCACCCTTGGCCTTTCTTCCCTTTCCTTCCAGGCATTTGACTTGGAATTCCTCTGAGAAATTTTACTTAAGGGAATCAGTGGTTCCAAACCAGACTCCCAGAGCTGGACGGCACTTTGTGTGGTCCTCTTCTATGTCTGTCTACCAGCCCTTATAGATGCCACGCCCACCCAGTTGGCTGAAACCTGGTCCCTTGTTTAAAGAACCCCAGAGAAGGATACCACCTGTTCTCTGGTCACCCATCTTCATGTCTAAAAATTCTCACAGAATCTAAAAGGCTGTACCCTTACATTTCTGTTCAAGTAAATTTTTCTCGGTCGAAATGAAGTGGACTTGGAACTTGAGGTGCTTACAGTTTAAAGGAGATGACAGATTGAGAAATTTAATTTTGAATAAAATTTTAAGACTATGTTTGAGATGTGTACAGTTTGGTATTGGGAACATAAGGAAGGGGCCATTATTCAGTCTGGGGGTTCAGAAGGGGCTTCCTGAAAAACATGATATCTGAGAAAAGTCTAGAAGGGCAAGTTAGTCACACGGGCAGAGAGAGGTGGGAAGGCATACCAAGAAGAAGGACGAGCTTGAACAAATCGCAGAGGTATCAGATACATGGTAATGAATGGTTGGAGGTGAGAGAGAGATGGGGGCAGGAGATAAACACCTTGTAAAGGAATCAAGTAGAGAGGCTTGAAGGGTTTTAAGTAGTGAGTGATGTACAGGGAGTCCCTGAGTTATGAGCGTCCGACTTACGAACAACTCATACTTAAGAATGGACTGCCATAAAAAAAAAAAGCCTGTTATATGAAAAATTCACTACATACAACGGTTCATAATAACGAACGCACTACTTTGTGACACTTATGAAAATGTCGCATGGTTTGAAAGTGTCTGAGTGTTTTACATGCATAGAAAGATAAAATATATACTATATACTAAGACAAACATTTGACTGACACTAAATAAGAGTCATATGTACTTGTTCTAACTTACCTGCAGATTTAGGAACAGATCTTGTAACTAGGGAACTGCCTGTAATCAGATTTACACTTTAGAAAGCCGTCTGGCTGCTATAAGGAGAAAGCCTTGCGAGGGAGCAAGATCAGTGGGAAGAACTGTTAGGAGGCTCCTGTAATAGCTCAGGTGAGGGCCTGAATTAGAGCCATGGTTAGGACAGAAGGAGGGAGTAGGCTGGGGAGGTATTAAAGCGGGCAAGTTGGCAGGCCTTGGTGATTGAATATGGGGGGAGGTGAAAGGAAGGAGGAATCTGGGAGGACTGGAGGCTTTCTAGCTTGAGTGACTGGGTGGTGCCATTGACTGCAACGGGAAACTAGGCAGGAAGAGCAGGTTGTGGGGAGGACAGAGGGTGATACATTGTTTTTTACATTTGGTGTTTGAGATATTGGTGGGCAGATAAGCTTGAGGGAGAGACATGCATTTGAAAATCACCAGCATGTGAGTGGTATGAATAGGTAATAAGAATAGATGACGTCATCCAAGCAGAGGGTGTAGAGAATTAACAGTGGGCCAAGAACAGGGTCCTGAGCCAATACCAACATTTCAGGGGTGGACAAGGGAAGAGGAGGACAAAGAAGGAAGTGAAGAACAAGGAAAAAAATAATGTCATGGAAGTCAGGGGGGAGAAATTTTTGAGAAGGGAATGGACTGCAGAGACAAGTGCAGAAATGTCTAGGCAGGTAGAAATGCCCACTGACTGGGCAGCCTGGGCGTTGTTGCTGGAGCAGTTGTGGTGGAATGTTGAGGAGCACAAGCCAGATTACAACATGTTGAAGAATGAATGGGAAGGGAGAATTTGGTGCCACCACGTGCAGTCAACACGCTTGTAAAGCTCGGTTGAGAAGGGAAGAATGGAGAGGGCATTACCTGGAGGACAAAAAGTCAAGAGTGTTTAAAACCAAACCCAACCCACTGCTCTCGAGTCGATTCTGACTCATAGCGACCCTATAGGACAAAGTAGAACTGCCCCATTAGGTTTCCAAGGCTGTAAGTTCTTATGGAAGCAGACTGCCACATCTTTCTCCCAAGGAACAGCTGGTAGGTTCAAACCACTGACCTTTTGGTTAGCAGCTGGTGGGTTTAAACCACTGACCTTTTGGTTAGCAGCTGAGTGCTTAACCACTGTGCCACCAGGGCTCCCAAGAGTATTTAGAGTGTAGGCTTTTTTCATTCCTTGTTTTTAAAGGCTAGAGAGGCATGAGCATGTTTATGCGCTGAAGATAGAGACCCAGTTAGGGAGAAGAGGTTGGAGGTATGAGAGGGGCGTAATTCATAGAGCATGGTCCTGGGGAGACCATGGATAAGGCAAGAGCACAAGAGGCTTGCACTTCAAGAGGAGGCGCCTACTTTCCCGAGAGCAAAGGAAGAGAGAAAGAGTGCACATGTGGATATGTCAGTGGGGAAGAGAGGCAGGAGTTGAGAGAAATGACTTCCAGTGGCCTTCATTTTCCTTCCACAGTGGAGGCAGATCTTGATGCTCTGCTCATCCCAGCTCAGGGCTGAGAGTGCAGTCATTCTCTGGGTCCAAAAGCTTTAAGCTACATCCAACTACGTGTAAAGCGCTAGGATCACCTTTTCCTGGGACTCGTTTCCATCTTGGGGCAGCCAAGTTCTACATATCTTCATCTGCTTATCCATATCCAATTCCTTTGAATTTGAAATAGCAAGGACTCCCTCATGCTCTCTGTGGACACAAAGCAATCTATAAGGAGCTCCCTGCCATCTTTCTGTCAGTTTGTCGTACTCTGGTGGCTTCTGTGTCGCTCTGATGCTGGAAACTACGCCACTGGTATTTCAGATACCAGCAGGGTCACCCACGGTGGACAGGTTTCAGTGGAGCTTCCAAACTAAGTCTAGGAAGAGAGGCCTGGTGAACTACTTCCAAGATTTAGCCAATGAATACCCTGTGGATCACAACAGTATCATCTGATATAGTGCTGGAGGATGAGGCCCAGGTTAGAAGGCACTCACAATACACAGTGGCCTCAACAATGGACTTGAGAATACCAATGATGTGGAGATGGCACAGAACTCGGCAATGTTTTGTTCTTTTATGCATGGGGTCACCATGAGTCAGAGTCGACTTGATGGCCACTAACAAGGAGCTATTGTAGGGTGGAGAAACTCAGCAGGCAGAGGAGTCAGTAGAGAGCTGCTTGGGATACCCCGAGGCTCAACTTGGGCTATTCCGTCTTTAGGGAACTACTCCATAAGTCTAATAGTTGTCAGTTTCATTGAGCCAGCCATGGCCCCATAGGTCAGGCTTTTGTGCCTGGGCCTGAGAGATGCACCAGGGTCCTGGAGGGTACCTCAGGCTACAGGACACCCTTGCCCTAACTCATGTTGGATCTGATGGAACTTGTCATCCAAGAATCTGTCTGAACCTTTTTCCTATTGATCTTTTTGACTTTCTAATAATGAGAAACAGCATGTTCCATATGTTTGTTGCCTGTTGGGTAAAGCAGTACGATAGAATGAACAATTTTTGATAATTGTATGAAATTGTGAACTTCTCTGTCACTAGTGCTAAGTGTTAGAAGTGACTACTTCACATTGACCTCACCCAACCCTCTCCCTAATCTAATCTCAGACCCACATACACACACAGGTCTGTGGTCACAGCTTCTCTTCCAGGCTAGAATCTCCTGAGGAGTTTAAAAAAGAAAACACCACTGCCCTGCCGCAGACCAGGAGTCTCTGAGTGGTGCAAATGTTTAATACACGTGGCTACTAACAGAAAGATTGGAAGATTGAATCCACCCAGAGGCACCTCAGAAGAAAGGCCTGGCCATCTACTTGTGAAAAATCAGCCACTGAAAACCCTGTGGAGCACAGTTCTACTCTGACACACATGGGGTTGCCATGAATCAGAACTGACTTGATGGCAACTGGTTATCTTACTGCAGACCAATTAAATCAAAATCTCTGAGTGTGGGCGGGGCATCAGTACTTAAAATTTTCCCCGGTGTTTTTATCATGCAGCCAGTGTTGTAAGCCACTGGGCCAGGCAAACCTTATTTACAACCATTTGTTCAGTGCCTCTTCTTTCAGGACATGGCCTCCAAAGAAAGACAGCAGCACTGGGGTAAATGGAGGGGCTGCTCGCAGCTGGAGGCAGTGATCCATGGACTCCAGCCCTTCTGGGTCCCGCCTAGCTTCTGAGGGCGGACAGAATCAATATTTTGGCACACCTGTGCCCCATCTGGCACCTGGGTCTCACCAGTTGGGAAGCTTTGTTTTATTGCACATATTTATGTATTTTAGGAGGATCCTAGTACAGTCTGGGTAATTATGAGATCTGTTTAATAAGGCTTTATTGAGGTACAATTGATAGCAATAAACTGAACATATTTAAAGTGTATAATTTGGTAAGTTTGACAGATGCATACACTGTGAAACCATTGCCACAATCAAGATAATGGGCGTACTCACCACCCCTGCCGTTTCCACCTGCCTCATTGTGACCCATCCCTCTCCTCACCCCTTTCTCAGGCAACTACTGATGGGCTTTCTGTGACTATCCATGAGTTTGCATTTTGCAGGGTTTTTTATAAACGGAATCATACAGTATATATTCTCTTGCCTGGTTTCTTTTACTCAGTTATTTAGAGATTCACCCATGTTACTGTGTGTGTCAATAATTTGTCCCTTTTTGTTGCTGAGTAGTAAACAATTGTGTGGATACATCAAAATTTGTTTATCCATTCTCCTGTTAATGGACGCTGGGGTTGCTTCCAGTTTTGGGATCTTACAAATAAAGCTGCTATGAATATTCACGTACAAGTCTTTGTGTGGGAATATCCTTTATTTATCTATTTTGATAAGTGAGTAGGGGTGGGATAGTTGGGTCATACGATAGATGTAGAACTGCCCTATAGAGTTTCCCAGGAGCGCCTGGTAGATTCAAACTGGCAACCTTTTGGTTAGCAGCTGTAGCACTTAACCACTACACCACCAGGACTTCCATGGTAGGTGTATGTTTAACTTTTTAAGAACCTGACTCTTTTCCAAAGTGGTTGTACCATTTTACATTCCCACCAGCAGTATATGAGAGTTTCAGGTGCTCCACATTCTTACCAACACTTGGCGTGGTCGATATTTTCTATTTCAGCCATTCTAGTTGGTACATAGTAGTATTTCATTGTTGTTTGAATTATACTTTCATGATAACTATGTTGAGCATCTTTTCATCTGTATATAAGGTCTTTTATAATAGGCTCTAGTAATGTCTCCTTATTGTTGTTATTAGTTGGTGTCGAGTCGACTTCAACTCATGGCGACGTTATGTATAATATAATGAAACATTGCCCAGACCTGTACCATCTTAACAATATTGTCTCCTTAACTATCATTAATATAGTCTGGTCCACCAGTCTAAACCCTTCATAATTTAGAGACTGATCACATTTCCTCTCAGCTGTCCTCTTTAAACTGACTGAAGAGCCCTTGTTTTCATTGTCTTCTCTTGGCTCATGGAAGGTGCCCATACATAGATGAATGGGTGGGTGGGTGGGAGGCTGGGTATGATAGGTAGATAAATGAAATTGTCTTGCTGTCTCTTTTTTTCTCCATTTTTCTGTTTCTTTCCATCTGTTGTCAGTACTGAAGAAACAAGCCCTGGCCCAGATTATGTCACCTGAGTCTAATTATGAATAAAGATTTCTGTGTGACTCAGTGATTGATATTTTTACCTCTTGCCTCCAGGTACCCTGACACCATGCCCCAACCCTGCAGACCTGACATTGGCAGGAAGTAGAAGACTTCTTCCTTGTCTCCTCCATCCCCCATCCTCACCATGTCTTCAACTCAGGGCAGCGGGGAACACTGGAAGTCCCTGGAGTCGGTCGGCATTAGCCACAAAGAGCTGGCGATGGCCGAAGCCCTGCAGATGGAGTATGATGCTTTGTCCAGGCTCCGGCATGACAAGGAGGAGAACAGAGCCAAGCAGAACACAGACCCCGCTCTCATCAGCTGGGATGAGCCTGTCCTGGACTTCTACAGCAAGCCAGCGGACAGGAGGAATGACCTCAAGCTCTTACGTGGTCTCTCTGGCTCTGATCCTACCCTCAATTACAACTCGCTGTCCCCACAGGAAGGGCTGCCCAACCACTCTACCTCCCAGGGCTCCCAGCCTGGCCCAGATCCCTGGCCAAAGGTCTCCCTGCCTGGAGACTATCTCTGTATTTTTGATAGTTCAGATGCGGGGTTTTCTCTATCCCCAGGACCAGGGGACGTGGGTGGCTCTTCCAAAAAACTATCCCCACCTCCTCTGCCTCCCCGAGTCTCTATCTGGAATACCCCCCCTCTGCCGCCCAGAAAGGGGTCCCCCTTTTCCTCCAAGATCTCCCAGCCCAATGACATCAACCCTTTTTCACTGGTTGAACAACCACCAGGCAAACTGCAAGGGCATCGGATCCTAGAAGAGGAAGAGGAGCTGGGAAGTGGGGGCCAGGAGCACCTGCTGGGGTCCGTGGACTATGATGGTATCAATGATGCAATTACGCGACTCAACCTGAAGTCAACCTATGATGCAGAGATGTTGCGGGACGCCACCAGGGACTGGAAGGAGGGCCAAGGGCCCCTGGACTTCGGCAAGGACACCCCTGGAAAACCGGTGGCCCGAAGCAAGACTATGCCCCCTCAGGTACCCCCTCGCACCTATGCCTCCCGCTCTGCCAACCGGAAGAACGCAGCGCCTGGCAAGAACCGCAGGATTTCGGCCACGCTGGTGAGGACCTTATCTTGCTGCTTCTGTGCCCTTTCCCCTGTGTCAGTCAGAGGCGAGGCCTAGTCTCTTCTGTGCTGTTCCAAACCCACATCCACTAAGTACCCACACCTCTGGTCCTCCCTGCTACTTCTGCCTGGGAGCCCTGGTGGCATAGTGGTTAAGCAATCAGCTGCCAACAGAAAGGTCTGCGGTTCCAACCTACCAACTTCTCCACAGGAGAAAGATGTGCCAGTCTGCTTTTGTAAAGATTACAGCCTTGGAAACCCTTTGGGGCAGTTCTACCCTGTCCTGTAGGGTCGCTATGAGTTGGAATTGACTTGATGACAATGGATTTTTTGGGGGGAGGGGTTGTTCTATTTCTGGCCTCGGGACCCTGGGCCCTGGTAGGGGAGAGGCCCAAGGTAGACCTGGGGGAGGGGAGCCAGTCGGGCCATGGCTTTGTTCTGCATCCCTTGGCCAAAATGGCTCTGCTGGGAATTAGAACCCTAGTTCTTCTTCAGTGTGTGCCCACTTCATTAGGACTTAGGGGGTTCGTTATTGACTCCGTCGCTAAATGACTTGAGGGACTTGAGCAAGTTGCTTCCTGTTTCTGAGTCCCTGCTCTGCCAAAAACACCGTGTGGCAGTGAGGATCAACGATAGTGTTGGCCCCTGTGTGGTGCTGAGTCCCAGACCTGGTGCAGAACCCACAGAAACCCTGCCTGAGAGCCATTGTTAAGCGGACCAGGTGACTTGTCCAGAGCCACATGGCAGGAAATGAAGAGCCAGCCTTCAGCCCTAGTCTGTCTTGTTCCAAAATCCACCCTCTTTTCCCAATGAAAATATTTGGGAAAATTACACACTGTAACAGTAACAGCTTTTATCAGTACATAGTATAAGATAGCATAGTATCATAACATCTGCATAGACACACTGGGCGGGTCCCAGGGTGGCTTTGATCTTTTTTCTGGTTTAAAAAGTGTCAGCAGCATCTCCATGGGTGGGAATCTGAAGACCACTGTGTGTTTTGCCCTCGACTCCTGGAAACCCTGAACCCAGAAGCCGTCAATAGGCACTTCCCTGGCTGATGACTTCTGTAGCAACCTGGGGTTCCAGTTTATTCCAGTTTATTGGGATAAACTAAGTCTAAGAGACACTGGGGCTTTCCTACCTTGTGTCCAGCAGTTGGGATCCTTCCCAGCTGTCTGGAAAGAGGCGCATAGTCCTTCCTTTGCTTCTGCTAAGAGAGCCCCCCAAAGCAGAATCAGCTCCTGGAATCCACCAAGAGCTTGGAGCTCAGAGCTTTTTAAAGGGCCCGCTCAGAGAGGTGGGGCTACTCCCGCTATTTATAGGGACTGAGAAAGTCCTGTTCCCGGCTCTGAGTTCCTCGGCTGGCTGTGCGTTCCTCGGCTCTGAGTTCCTCGCACAGAGCCAGGCCTGCTCACTGGGCTAGGCTACCCTGGTAGGTAGTCACCTCTGTCACTCCCTCTCTCTGCCTCTCCCCACTCGCCCACCCTCCCCCAGCCCCTGTGTGTCATCAGTGTTCTGAGGGAGCTCCGTTCAGTGCAACAAGCTCTTGGCTGTTGCCAGGGGGGAAATGCAGCCCCGGTCCTCTCCACCTCAGCTTGGTGCGGGGACTCAGCCAGCTAGGAGGGGATACCCCTCTGGCCTTCGGCCCATTCCACCACCCCGCTTTCACCGGGCTTCCAGCCAGAAAGACCCTCTTTATCCTGGGCCTGCAGAGCCAGCTCTGGAAGTGGCTAGCTCCAAATGCCAGCCCGGTACCCCTGCTGCCAGCCTCTGCCTGGCAGACCCCCCCAGCCAGCATCGGGCGATGCCACCAGGGCCTGCCAGCCGGGCAAACGTAAGTGGCTTTTGTTTTCTTATGGTGCCAGTGAGTGGTACTGAAAGGGCATGGAAATGGCCTTCAGCAGCCGCTCTGTTCTCTCTCTTGCCTGCCCCTCCTCCCTCTCTCTCGACCTCTCTCTCACTTTTGTGGGTTAAATGCTGACAGTGGTACTATTGTTTTGACTGGGACACAGGCATGAACTTGGCAGAGCCAGGGCCTTACACGCCAATTGCCCCCACTGCCACCCTCCCCTCCTGTCACCCCCATGCGTGAGCAGGGGAGCAAGGCAAAGGGAGAGGGTCACCCAGGGGAAGAAATCTGGATGCTCAGATGAGGAACTCAGTTGCTGTCATCTCCCCCAGGGGCAGGGAAGACTGAGAATAGCGTGTGGGGAGGCTGAGAGGGGAGGGGCTGCAGGGTGTGCTCCCCTGGAAGCAGCTGTTGGACCCGGCTGCCTTCACCGGATGCAGGCTGGGGACTCCATCCGCGCTGCAGCTTCATCCCCCGCATGGCCTCCCGGGCCACCCTGAGCAGGCCTACCAGGCAGAAACCTGTCACGCACCAGCTCTCTCCCTCTGCTTCCTCTTGCCGGGGGCTGGGCTGCCTTGCTGAAGGGCTTCTTTAGAGCCCATCATGGGTGACTGAAAACAGCTCTGGGGCGGGAGCACCTTTGGAGTCTTGTCTGAGATGGTCCCCACCACCACACACACGTTCTCCGAGCGGAAGAGAGGCCAAGGCAGGCTCCCTGACATTCCAGCTGCTCAGAACCAGAGGACTCAGGAGCTTGGAGTTGCCAAGCCTGTGCCAGGTTCTCCCCTGCCCAGACAGCTGCTTTGACACTTTTTTCCTCAAATAGCATTGCAGAGAAGGCACGTGGGTCTGAGTCATCTCCTCCATCTAAGGGCTCTGGGGTGCTCTGCTCTGGGTGGCTGGAGCTTTTTATGGATGTTCAGGCGTTTGTCCAGGGCCAAGCTTCCCTGGGGACCATTTGTGCAAGTCCCTTGCCATGGCCTCAGTGGTGGGGCAGGGCAAACAGCTGCCAGTTCAGTGCACGCCAAGCCCCTGGGAGCATCCCCCCAGAAAGTCATCCAGGGCCCAGCATCTCTGTGCACCGCCTGCCCTGCTAAACTGAGTTTATCAGGCTCATCTCCTTTGGAAGAGGGTTTGGCCATACCCTTGTCCATCCTACCCAGGCTTCAGGCCCCAGCCAAAGCTTCAACGCCTGGTTTTCAGCTTGGTTCTTGCTCTCCTAGGACCACAATGCATGTAATTCTGGGTGGCTCGTGTTTTCTTTTGCCCTTGTCACTGGTTGTTGAAAGGCTGGAAATCTTTGCACCCGGAGCTTAAGATTTTAGAGTTGGGAATAGCCCCCCCTTGGGAGGGGGAGGGGATGTCATGAGGGAAAGGGCACTGAGCCAGCTGTTCTTCCCTTAAAGGTGGGTTCACGGCCCCGCACCGTCACCAATGGACACGAGTTGTTTGAGGTCTCAGAGGAAAGAGATGAGGAAGTTGCTGCATTTTGCCACATGCTGGATATGTAAGAGTTAAAAGAATGGGGCAGAGAATTTGGGAGGGTTGTTGGGGCTGGGGAGGCAGGTCACCCATTTCAGTACTTCCTTTGAAAAGGAAGAAGAGCCATATTTAATAAACCTTAATTCATAGCTGTGGGATTTTCCTGTAACAGGTGTTTGCAGGCGTTTTGAGATTCCAAAAGTTTTACATTTTTAACAAAATCCATGAAACCTCCATCTAACAGTCAGATTATCCTAATCACTTTAGGCTCTGGTCCTCAGTTGCTCTTAGGAGCAAATGTAATTCCAGTAGAGATAAGAGTGTGATCCAGAGCTAAAAGAGAAAGGAAATTGATTTAGAAAAATCCTCCTAGAAACGAAACATGCGAAGCTTTGTCCCTTTAGAATTATCCCTGTGGTTCTGCTCTGCTTGTGAAATATTATGTAGCTGTGGCAAATGTCTCAGCAACAGGGTTTCCCAGAGGAGCTTGCCCACTGCCCCTATCCTGGCCTGCAGACCTACAGGGTCTGGCTGAGGGGAGGCAAGGGGGTAGGGGGGTCCCAGCAGGCCTCTTCTCTGACCACTCTCTTCTGAAGGCACAGTGAGGGTCTTTTTCCCTCTCTTCCTGCACAGCCTTCGATCTGGTTCTGACATTCGAGACTACTCTCTCACCGGATATGTCTGGAGCGCGGTCACTCCAAGCCCAGAGCACCTTGGGGATGAGGTAAACCTGAAGGTGACCGTTTTGTGTGACAGCCTGCGGGAGCCACTCACTTTTACCTGCAACTGTAAGTTAGTTGGGAGTTAAGTGTCCCTTGCGATGGGGTGGAGATGAGTGTGCTGTGGACCGTAGGATCCTTGCGGCCCCGATGAGGGGCAGTGGAGAAGCTCCTTTGAGGGACTGGCTATAGGGCCAGTTTTCTAGGTCCACAGTAATTTTCCCCAACCCCAAACTGTTTGCCAGCTTCATCTGTTGTTGATGGTTCTGGAGAAGGCTTAGCCAGGATGGGGATCAGGGTGGGGAAGCTGAGCCCTGCCTGCCCCGGAACCTTTTGTCATGGCCCCCCGACCCACTCTTCCAGGTTCCTCCACTGTAGACTTGCTCATCTACCAGACCCTGTGCTATACCCATGACGAACTGAGGGATGTGGATGTGGGTGACTTTGTGCTGAAGCCCTGTGGGCTGGAGGAGTTTCTGCAGAAGTGAGTGGACTGGTGGGGGCAGCATCTGCCTTCTGGGTAGAGGGATTGCGAGGGTTCAGGGGGCTGGTGCTGGGCTCAGGGCTGGCAGCTATGCCCCAGTCCCACAGCCGGGATCCTCGCTCTCTGGGCACACTCTCAGCCACGTTGCACTTTCCCCAGGAACTCTGTCTTCCAGTAGGGTTGGCTGGCTTCTGGGCCAAATCTGCTGTGGAAGGAGCTTGGAGCTGGGATCGGGCAAGGCTGGGTCATATCTGCTTCCAGACTTCTGCGTGTGGAGAGATGCGCGCTGAAGGGAAAAAGAGCTGTTTGGGGCTATTTCTCCTCCTCTAGATGATCTGTGGCAGCTTCGTGGCCAGGGGCAGAAGGAGGACTAGGCAGAAGTGCCCTTGGGGGATCTAAGTGACAGTTGTTCTCTTTTCCCCTTTTCCCTGGCTGACACGCAGCTGTTTCTCTCCTCACCAAAGGCTCACCTCTAATACCTCCCCATGCAGTGCCCTCTGCAGAAGTCAGCCTCTCTGGAAAGTCTGATGTGGACCAGCTGAGGCAGTCCCCTTTCCACTCTGCTGGGTCTGTGGAGTGCGAGGTGACGGAAAGGCAGGGGGCAGGTTAGGGGGTGAATCTCCCTCAGAAGGCACGGCCTGTGAGGCAGACTGTGGACCCAGCAAGAGGGCAGCAGACAGATGAGGAGATCAGCTTTCCTCCCCCAAACTACAGACTGGCCATTTTCCACCATCTCTGGCCTTGGAGAAAGCAGGCTTCGGGCACTGGGGACAGAGAGGCCACCTGCGCCTCCCTTCCTAGGAATGCCTGTCAGCGCCACCCCTCGCTTTTTCTCTCTCACTTCCAGGTCTGGAGGCAAGGGTGGTGGATCTGTGTCTTGAGCATAGGGCTGGCAGTCAGGATATTTGGGCCTCTTTCTGGCTCAAAGCCGTTGTCTGGAAAGCTGGGGGGACAATGGGCCCTGCTGGCAGAACGCCAGGGGCCATCTTGGAAACATGCTCCATGTGGGGCTTGTTTGTACACTCTCACCTGGGGGAATAGGAAGGGGTCCTGGATGCAGGGTGTCCTGGCAGAGAGAGCCCAGGTAGCCCACGCTGTCGCAAGGGAACGAGGGACACACTGGGCAAATTAGAGCTCCCAGTCACACCCTTACAGCTGGTTTGATTTCAGGCTTGCTGATTCCTAGTTGTGAAACCCTGACCCTCTGTTTTCTCTGTAAAATGTAGTGAGAATTAATTGTGAGAATGACCCAATGAACAACTAATAAATATTAGCAGGAAAGGGCTTGGCCAAAGAGAGGAACATGTGAGGATGTGGATCAGGTAGACTGTTACTTCCCTGCAGCTCTCCTGTTCCTGCAGCCCCTGAGCCAGAGGTGGTGGGTTTCTGACTTCTTGCTGAGACCTGATGGAATGTTCTGGGTGAGGTGGAATAGGAGAGTCCTTGGCCACCCCCATGCCTCCCCTGCTCCAGCCTGAGTGCACCAGGGAGAACTTTCCACAGAGAAGATGGAGCAAGTCCCTAGGCGACCTGTGTCCCTAACTTCCAGTCCTCGCTCCTCCTCCCGTTCTGAGGCTCTTCTGTTCTCTCCCATCCCAGAAAAAGCCCAGCGCTGCTTCCCAACCCAGAATCCGTGGGTGGTGCAAACAGTTAAGCACTTGACTACTAACTGACAGCTGGCGGTTCAAACCCACCCAGAGGTACCTGTGGAAACAGGCCTGGTGATCTAGTTTTGCTCTGTAAACATGGAGTCACCAAGGGTCAAAATCGACTCCATGGCAGCTGGTTTGGTTTTGGATCCTGGCCTAGCCCCAGGCTACTGAGCACAGACAACTACCCTGGGTAGGATGGAAAGGACCCTCTAGGGGTTCCAGAGAACTGCTAGCTCCCAAGGAGGCCCTCAGGTCTCCTACCCCTGCCTAGTAAAAAACCAAAACCAAACCCGTTGCCTTTGAGTCAATTCCGACTCATAGTGACCCTACAGGACAGAGTCGAACTTCCCTAAAGAGTCTCCAAAGAGTGGCTAGTGGATTCAAACTGTCCACCTTTTGGTGAGTGGCCAAACTGTTAACCGCTGTGCCACCAGGGCTCCACCCCTGCCTAGTAGGAGGGGCCGATACCTACTGGGAAGCTGAAGGCCAGGACACAGGCTGGGTTCTGATAAGAACCTTGAGACAGTCCCAGGGGAGGGTTAGGTTTCCTGCCACCTCCCCCGCCCTTACCACTCTTCCTTCCTCCCAGGACACTCCCATAGACCTGCCCCACAACCCAGCCTCTCTACCCCCAGGTTTTGGCTGTAGCTCAGTCTTAGCAGGTGGGGGCCAAGATGGGAGCCCTGACCCCATTAGGACGTGGAGAACAAGTCGTAGCTGGACCTGGATTGGCCTCAGGCCCTGGAACCTCCATCATCATCTCCACATACCCGTCCCCTTTGCTTTGCCTCACTTCCTTCCATATCTGCCTAGATTCCCAGCTCTGCTGAGGAAGGCAGTCCCTTTCCGGCTTCTGTTACTCAGCCCTTGGGACCCAGCCAGCCTGAAATCTGGCTTGGAGGCGGGACTCACACTCTGCCCTTTCTCTTGGGCTTCCTTTCTGACTAAGGTGTGATTTGGGGGAAGGCAGAGTCACAGAGGGACTCCCTAGGCCTCCTTCAGCTTCTCTGAAACTGAGGGGTCTCACGCATGGGCACTTGAAGAGTGGGAAGGCATGCCAGTGGGTGTTTCTCAGAAAGTCTGTAGAGATTTTTGTGGTTGTTCACAATCAGGCAGTACCCCTGGGGGGACAGGAAGCAGAACTTGGATGGGCTTGGGGAAAACAGATCTGGAATCTTGGTGGGATTGCTTTGTTTGGCCTCAATACCCCGATTGGTACCAGTGGGGAGCAGAAGATTTAGGGCCACAGTGGAGAGAGGGTGTCATTCTCTGAGCCCCATACCTAAGCCCAGGCTGACTCTTGCCATGTCTCCTCATGGTTGTTCATATACCAAAGCCAGGAGAATGGGGTTTAAACAACTTCCCCTCAAGAAGCCCCTCTTTCTCCCACTCCAACAGCTCCCACCCCAGGAGGGAGTCAGTGATAACCATGTAAGTAATAAATACCGAGAAGAGTGGATATATGTACAGACCAGGGGCTAAGTGTATCAGGTAGCTCTACTCCTTCTCCCAGGCTCTACCATGATATTTTCCAGGAGCAGAGGTACTATCACCTCACCTCCACCTTCATCCTGCTTCTCTCTCCCCAAAGCTAAGGTGTGGATCTCCCTTCTCACTGAGCCCCAGCTGCTAATGGTCTTGTCCCCCTACCCCACCAGCAAGCATGCCTTGGGCAGCCATGAGTACATCCAGCACTGCCGGAAGTTTGACATCGACATTCGACTACAGCTGCTGGAGCAGAAGGCTGTACGCAATGACCTGGCCCGGACGGTTCGTGTGCAGGGTGGCGATGGCTGCATAGAGCTGGGGAGGTGGAGTGGGCAGAGGGTGACATGGGACACACTGGGTGAGAGTTGGGTAGGAGACTGGGTTGAGATAAGGGCACCACCCCTCTCAGAACAGGACACTTCTTACACAGGTGAATGATGACCAGAGTCCTTCCACCTTGAACTACCTCATCCATCTACAAGAGCGGCCAGTGAAACAGACCATCAGCAGGTGAGAGTGGGTGCCATCCTGGATATGGTCCCGAGAGGAACTGTGAGGTGACCCCAATGGATCCTTTGCCTGCTTTCTGCCAGGTGTCAGGGTAGATCCCCATCCAGAAGATGTTACACCTCTTCCCTCCAGTGCTTTGCCATCACTCTCTAGGCCAGCAGTTGTGAAGCAGAGAGGACTTCCCCTCCTTCCATATTTGTGGAACTTATGGAAAGATGGGAACCTCTTTGAACCAGAGTCTGATTCCTGAGCCAAAGAGAGGAAGGCGGAAAGAGAGGGGGGAGTGGGTCCCCCCGTGCACTGGGTCTTTCCTGACCTCTCCTGTGATGTTTTTCTGCCCCCACCTCCCCAGGCAGGCCCTGAGTCTTCTGTTTGACACTTACCACAACGAGGTGGATGCCTTCCTTTTAGCTGATGTGAGTACACACCATGGGGGCTGGCCCAGCTGGCAAATGCTCCTTCATCTTCTTTCCAGCCCTCCTACGATCAGCTGGCACTGGACCGGGTCTGGAATAGACACTGAAATTCTGTCTGGCAGAGCACTTCTTTTCATCCCCCTAGCTCATGGGCAAATCAGTTTTCAGAAAGAAGCTCTGCTCCTCTGTAAAGTAGGCCAGGAGCTGTGCCCTGATCCCTGTGTCTGAAGTAAGATGCCCCTAAATCTAGGAGACATAGTGTTGTCTCTGCAGCTGCTGTACGCGAATGAGCGCTGGCGTGTATACCCTACGAGCAGTGCCTGGCAGCCTCTGATTCGACGGGTGTGCCGGTGTCACAGGTAGAAAATCACCAGGTGGCAGAGGTTCCCAAATATAGGGAGGGATCAGGACTCTCACTACGTGAAGCAAGTGGTGCAGCTCCCAACAGGATTCCCCTAGAGTTTCAAGCCTTCACACCCATGATAAACATTTCCCCAAATGTGTTTGTGCTAAAGAGACTCAGACAAACCAAAATTACCAAACCCATTGCCGTCAAGTCAAATCCCGACTCACAGCGACCCTCTAGGACAGAGTAGAACTGCCCCGTAGGGTTTCTGAGGCTGTAAGTCTTTATGGAAGCAGACTGCCACGTCTTTCTCCCACAGAGTGGCTGGTGGGTTCAAACTGCCAACCTTTTGGTTAGCAGCTGAGCGTTTAACTACTGCACCACCAGGGCTCCTCAAAGAGGCTTAGACAGTGATCTTCCAAAAACAATCCCCGCCTCATTAGTCCATTTAACAGTGGTCATAGATTCTTCCCTTTTGGGGGTGCAGTGTTATATCTAGTTCAGCCCTCTACCTGCTGCTAGAACCCTTTTTGTAGCAGCCCTCTGACCATGTGCAGTGTGAAGAGAGAGTTCCCTGCACACCTACGGTGTGTGCTTGTCTGGCTCTACACTAGTGGCTGCTGGTGACAGACAGGTTTAAGAGTAGTCTTAGCCTTCAGCAAGCTTGTGTTCTTGTTAGCAAAGTGGCATAGTAACATTAAGTGAGGAGTAGACAGAAGATGGCGATGAGTTAATCAAGGGCTCTTGGAGGTCAGTAGAGAGGGGGATTGTCTAAGGCTAAAGTATTCAGAGAAGGAGCCCTGGTTAAGTGCTCAGTTGCTGACTGGGAGGTTGGCGTTTCGAGCCCACCAGCTACCCTGTGGGAGAAAAACGTTGCAGTCTGCTTCCGTATAGATGACAACCTTGGAAACTCTATACGGCAATTCTACAGTACCCTATATAGGGTCGCTGTGAGTCAGAATGGACTCACGGCAGTGGGCTTTGGTTTAAAGCATTCAGGGAAGGCTTTGTGAAGAAGGTAGGATTTTAGCTGGTCCATGATTTAAATTTGTATAGGACAGACAGGACAGGTGAGGGAATTCCAAAAGTGAAAACTGCAGGAGCAACAACAGCGCAGACGGGAGGGTGTGGCTATGGAAACGAGATGAGATTTGTCTGGAAATTCTATGGTGAAATTTATGAGAAACAAGGCTGAGTGGGCAAGCCTCGATATGGTCTCTTTGGCCCCCTTGCTATTCCTTCCAACCCAACCAACCCATTGCCATCAAGTCATTTCTGACTCACAGCAACCCCATCGTAGGACACAGTAGAACTGCCCTGTAGGATTTCCAAGGAGCGGATGGTGGATTTGAATTGCCAAAGTTTTGGTTAGCAGCTGAGCCCTTAGTCCCTGCGCCACCAGGGCTCCTGCTGTTCCCGAGAGATCGGTTTTCTTATGTATCCTGGGGGAGACCCTGTGTGTATTTGCCACAAGTAGATGGAAGAGGACAGAGGGAAACTGGGAATGAGAGGATGTTTGGGGAATGTCTGAAAGGAGAATTGGGGAATGTGGAGTCCTGGTCCATCTAAATTTACTGAGAGAGATTGTTCGTTGATGCTTAAAATAAAGCACAAACTCCCCTCGTTACTTCTGAGGGTCCTTAGCCTCTAATCTTCCCAACCCACTGACCCATTCCTTCTAAGACTGGGGGGAGGGGGAGAGGGTTGGAGGCCGAGAGTGCCAGCCTCGCATGCTGCCTCCCACAGGGGGACTTCCCACTGAATGCTGACAGGGTGGTCCAGTCTATCAAGGCCATCTGCAACGCCCTAGCGGCTGTTGAAACCCCAGAGATCACCAACGCTCTCAACCAGCTGCCCCCCTGCCCCTCCCGCATGCAGCCTAAAATTCAGAAGGTAAAGGGGCTCAGACACTAGGATGGGGAAGGAGAATAGGGGGACATTCATGGGTTCCTGAATTGCCCCATTGCTAGGGCCATTAGGTATCCACTTATAAAAAGACTCTATCTATACCTCCATCTTTTATGAGTCAGCAGTTTTATCACAAGAGTTCTTAGAACATGAAGGCCTAGTGTACCCCCTCTTTCAGAGGATGAGGGTGGGCTAGGGTCTGCCCCTGGGACTGATGGCCACGAGTGGCTTCAGGCCAGCAAAGTCTTTAGTCACACCCCTGAGGCATTGCCTGCAGTGTGCGTATCCATCAGGGTGCAAAACCAGACCCGGAGGAAGATCTCCCCAGAGCTGGGTGCTCCTCCTCCCTCTTTCAGGGGTGACTACAGTGTGGCTGTGTGACATGCAGACAGTACCCCCAAACTGTGATCTGCACCAGAGGAGCCGAAAGCTGGGCTGTCTCATCTGGGTGGACACCATGATCTTATTCTAAGTCTGGCTCAGCCTGTCTATCACACAGATCTGCCCCAAACCATGACTCTATCCTCCCGGGGGAATCTCAGCTCCTCATATTCCAGCTCGGCTTGGTCCAGATGCACACAGCTGTGCATAGCCCTTCTTCCAGCTGTGGCAGAAAAGGCCGTGGCCCTGAAGCTCCTCTCTCTCTTCTTTTTGCCCAACAGGATCCCAGCATCTTGGCTGTGAGGGAAAACCGAGGTAGGGGAGCTGCTCTCTGTCTTTGTCCAGTAGGAGTGACTGAAAACTGCACTTGGTGCCCGGATTCCTTTTTCTCGCTGGCCCCCTTGATTTATGTGTCCAAGTCTGCCTGTGTGTGTGTGTGTGTGTGTGTGTGTGTGTTTTCCTATAAGAGGTGTGAGCACAGCTGGAGAGCATATTTCTTTCCACCAAGTGTTCTCTCATTATTTTTACTAGTTATTCCTAGTGGTGTCCCTGGGAGATGGTGATGAGGTGAAATAAGTGTAGGGGTGGGTGTGGGAGGCAGAGCTCGCCCTGGGATCCAAATGGGAAAACTCCAACTTGCTTAGTTGTGATTATTCTCATAACCCCTAGGTTTCCAATTTAGAATGGGTCTCAGGAGAGGGTGATAAAAGAATTTTTCACTAGGATTTCCCCTGTTGAATCTTTCAAGCAGGGCTTTGCCCTACAAAACCCATAGCCCTGGGAATCTTAGGATAGCGATTCCCAGTCTTTGGGATTTCATGGACCAGTAAAATGTCCCAAAAGTTATATTGGGGACCAACATAAAATTGCCACCTTTTTGTTGTGCCAAACAGTGACTTTAAAAAAAAATAACCTATGGTCACTATATTATTACCATCATTTCCTAAAACAAAGGACATTGTAACACTAAGTTGCAATAAGTACAAGTAAGGACAGTGTTTAAAATTGAATAACTATCACCTTGTGAAAAGCTCCTAACATGGTCCTGATTTTTCTCATTTCCCCAGGCCACATGTATTAGAAACTGACTGGCATTTGGGAGCCACTGTCTCAGGCTATCCCATCCTAGCCAGTGCCATGGCGCCAAGATGGGGTTTGCTGAGGCCTCACATGCTTTCCTGCTGACCTTTCTTTCACAGAGAAAGTGGTAGAAGCCCTAACAGCTGCCATCTTGGACCTGGTGGAGCTGTACTGCAACACCTTCAATGCAGACTTCCAGACGGCGGTACACGGGAGCCACAAGCATGACCTGGTTCAGGAGGCCTGCCACTTCTCTGGGCCACTGGCCTTCACTGTCTATGCCACCCACCGCATCCCCATCACCTGGGCCACCAGGTGAGCTCAGGCTGATGGCCTCTAGGGAGGGAGTATAGTTTGACTTGCTGATGGGCTCTCCTGTCTGCTTGTGACCACGGTTCTAAGTCTTAGGATACGTGGTGTTGTGGGGCAGCCTGGCTGAAGGGGTGGGCTAGGTGCCTGAGGGGGGCTGGGACATCCCAGAGTTGGAGAGAGAAGGTCCGCTAGGAGATGGGAAAGGGGCCACAGGGTTCAGGCCTTGCCATTTCCTCCGAGTGCTGGCTGTGTGGGCACCTTAGCCCCCTCCCGATCCAAGATCCAAGGCCAGCTGATGGAGACATGGCGACAGATGGCGGGTTCCCAGATAGAGTGCAGGCCCCGTGGCCAATGACTACACTTCCCTGTTGATGCACAATGGGAGGGGCGGAGAGGGAGGCGGTGACCCTTTGTCTGGGGTTCCCCAGGCCTGCAGGGGTGGGTGGAGGGGGAGGTTCATTTGGTAATCCTGGCTGCTGCCCGATCCCCATCATCCAAGGCCTGGGGGAATAAGGGCTGGGCCCCACCTCCAGCCCTTCCTCTCCTCCTTCCCCTCCCTCCCCTCTTTCTTTGTTCCTTACTTAATGTATTCCTCTGGGCCATAGCTGGAGAACAAAGGAGGCGGCCTGGGAAACCAGGGCCTTCTCTGACCTCTTCTGTCAGGCACCTGTCAGGAGCCGCAGGGACCCCCATGTGCTGGCATTCATGTCGGCATATGTCCGTCTTTCTCCCCACCCTCCTCGCCTGCCCTGCGAGTGAGTGTGTGCAAATGCAAGTGCGCGCAGACACATATACATACGCATAACACACACAGGCATGCAAGGATACACACACACGCGCACACACGCATGCACGCACGCACGCACACACGCACGCATGCAGGAGCATCTGATAGCCTGGCCTGGATCTGTCTGTAAGGAGGAAGCCGGAAGGCCTGCACCCAATGAAGGAAGAAAAACCACCAGGCTCAGCATGGAGCTTGAACTGGGCAGAGGAATCCAGATTGAATTGCGTCTCTCAGGAACACTTCCTTAAATCAAGCTTGGTTGTCTTGTCCCCTGGCCCATGTCACAGTTCCCAGAGGCTGAGAGTTTACTGGGCGGGGGGGCAGGGGGGGTGCGGGGGGAGCAGGTTGGTGGTTTGGGTGGCTTAGGCCGAGTCTGGACACCCTGTGTCCTGACCTGCACCCTTTCTGTGGCAGCTATGAAGACTTCTACCTCTCCTGCTCTCTCAGCCATGGCGGCAAGGAGCTGTGCAGCCCCCTGCAGACCCGAAGGGCTCACCTCTACAAGTACCTCTTTCACCTCATCGTCTGGGACCAGCAGTAAGCCATTCCCTGGGTCCCAGCGCCCAGCCCACTGCACACCTGCTACTCTTCCTCCTGTGTGCCCCTGGTACCAAATAACCAGACTGGGACGAGGAGCTCACACCTGGCTTAAACCCAGGCTCTGTCGCTAACCCTGACTAGAGAAGGTCTTCAGCCTCTCGAGTCTCTGTTACTTCCCTGACTCTTAAATGGAACAAGTATAGTTTCTACCTCTCAAGTCCTTCTGAGAATCCAGTGAGAAGTATTCATACAGACTCTTTGTAAACCATAAAGGGCTATAGAAACACTTTTTGTTTTGATCTTGCCTCCCTTAAAAAGTTTAAAGGGTCCAAAGGATTCTTAACTTTTCCTTCTTCCCAGGGTTTTCATAGAACAGAGAGAAGGGACTGTGCTTTCTCCCTTAGAGACAGAGAGGGAAGGTTGTCTAGGGGAAAGAATAATGGGCTTGAAGCCACAGGAAGAAGGCTTTATTGCTAGCTCTGTCTCTAATGCTAAGTTCTCTCTAGCTTCTCTGTGCCTTAGTTTCTCAAATCTTAAAATGGGGTTATTTGTTTAACTCAGAGGAAGTTATGGCAGTGAAATGAGATAGGCAGGCTATAAATATGAAACCATAATCACTGTTCATTACAATAATGATGTTAATAAATAGTCATCAGCCAAGCGAGGCAGGAAGGAAACGGGGGCGAGCATGCCTTGAACGGTGGGGTTGCAGGTGCCTCTGGGCTGTGCCTGGACTGGGCTGTGTCCTTCCTCCCTCCAGACAGTCAGAAAGTCCCTTGTTTGCTGCCTCCACCCTCCCTTCCCCAGACTGACTATGGGGTTTATCTGACGCTCATGTGTGCAGCAGAACCACAACTTAAATATTTGGGGTGCAGATTAAAGAGGCTGAGGTGGGTCCTGGTGGAGGGCAAGGGTGCAGATCAGATAAACGAAGAGTCTGTGGAAGTGCTGTGAGCGTGGGGTCATTTTACAGAGGGCAACTGGGGACTCAGACCCTCTATCCTTTCCTCACATTTTATGTAATTCTTAGCCTAATAGTGATGTAAATGAAGGGCCTTCATCAAACCACCTCCAGAGCAGGAGAAACTCCTTGGAGGCAGAGAATGGCTGCACTAAATGGCTCTTGAGTTTCACCAGCTCCTTAGGAGCCTTTGGCCTTAATTACTGCCAGCTGCCCAGGGAAGGGTTACTACGCAGTGCTCTGGCCCAGGTGAACCCCAAAAATGGGTCTCAGAGGGTCAGAGGCATAGGAGCAGCCTTCTTGCCCAGTGCAAGGCCCATCCTACCTCAGCCTGCATGCTTTGGGCCCCCAGGGCCTGTCTCATTCCACTCCCTGTCTGAGGTATCTGTCTGGAACCCTACAGGGCTAGTCCTCTACCCGCAGCCCGGTGGAGGGGGCATCTCAGCACTCCTGTCCCAATGCCCAGTGGGAGACCTCTTAGCCCCTTCAAGGTCAAGACCAAGGCACTTGGAAGCAGGCGGTCCAGTGTAGGGTTCAGGGCCCAGGCTTTGGGGCAAGTCATCCTCTCCTACTTACTATCAGTTGACCTTGGACACATCGTTTAACCTAAAATGGAGATGATACAGTAAAACCTGCGAAAGCCGGAACCTGTGTAAGGCAGAGACCAGTCAGAGAAAGAAAAATGCAAATATTTTCCACTAAAAGGGGGAATAGAAAAGTGCATGCTGTCAAAGGCAGAAAACTTGTGAGACCTGGAAAATCGAAGCAGTCCCATTAAGTTCCGGCTCTGACAGGTTTCACTGCATGGGATCATTGGAGGGGCAGTTAGGACATCGCAAGTAAAGAACTTGGCACAGTGCCTAGCACACGGTAAGGGCTTTTATCTTCATCTTTTTGTTGTTTGCTGCGGAAGCCCTCTCAGTTCCAGTTTCTCTGTTCCAGGGACTGACATAGTGTTGATACATGGGGATATTTGTGCATGAAAGTATTATCAGTGTAGCCCAGCTCCAAGGCAGTGATCACGGTGTCAAGAAGCAAGAAGCGCACAGACAGTGGGAACAGACATCATGTATGTTAAGCCGTGTCCTCCTTTTCACTGATGAGGAAGCCAAGGCAGAGATATAAGCTGCCTAAGGTTGTGAGTGCCAGAACCAGGGCTGGGACCTTCCTGGAGGATGCAGCCCCTGTGATGTGATGTTGAGGAATGGGTTGCAGAGGGAAGAAGAGGGAGGAGGTTCGGGGCTGCAGCCAACAAAGTGGCTATCCTGACAGAACCCCAGTGTAGGTCCACGGTGGTTTCCGTGGAGGATGTACTTCGGTGGAGGATGTACTCCAGGACTAAGGAGAGGTGGCTTTGGAATGTTCTAGGTTTTAAGGTTTCAGTTAGAAAATTAAGATTTCAGTTGGAAAGTCTCATTCTGCTATTTCCCCAGACACAAAGCAGGAAGCCTCTTCCTGGGCGAAAAGAAAGTCATCAGAACCAGCTCCCTGTCCCCTTTGCTATGGGGTCAGCTGATTCTCCCACTGTCACAGTAGAAGGATCAGCTAACTCTCAAAATAGGCCCAGCAGCATCGTCTGCCACCCCTGGCTAAGCCCCCGCCTAGTGTGTCCACTGGCTGCTGGAGAGGCCCTAATTATAGCCATGGGCTCCCCAAGATAGAGGCAGCTGGGCCAGGGCAGGGCTCTGCCAGTCTTTGGGAGGAGGGAGGGAGAGGCACACTTAGGTGGAGATTCCCTACAGGAGTGAGGGGCGGCCGTGGAGGGAGGCTGCTTTATCCCGAGACCTCTGCCCTGCCTCTGTGCCCTCTGGTGTAGAAGCTGCTGGGCCCTGGGCCTGCCAGGAGGGTGTGACTGTGGATTTTGGCCTAGGGACAGCTTCCCCTAAAGGTAATGTGGGTCCTCCGTCTCTTTCCGCAGCTCTTCTCCCCTCCCTAGCTCACCCCACCGCAGTTCCTCATCCTGAACTGGGAAGGTGTGGCAGGGTGTGGTTCAGGCTGAGCAGCCAGAGAGAACATCTGGGCCTGGGTTGGTAGTGGCCAGTGCTTACGAGTCTCAATTGTCTTGGCTCTACAAATGAGATTTCTCACCGCTGGAGGACTTTGGCTTTGCAGATGTTTTAGGGCGAGAACAAACCATCGTGTGCCCCTGGGGCTGGGAGGAGAAGGGGAGGTGAGAGGACAGGTGGTAGAGCCATGGGGAGGTGAACTGAGGGCAGAGAACGTGGTGCTGCTTCCGGGTTCCTCTCAGCAGGGCAAGTGGCATGGGGGATGGTGGTGGTCAGACTGAAAAGGGGGACAAAAGGCAGATTCTTGGTGATCCTCTGCAGAAACCCTAAGTCAGGAAAAGGAGTGGAGCTTTCAGGATGGGACATGTAGTCACCTGTACTCCGAGATGGCTCTGGAGAAACAAGCTCTGTCCAGTTGCTCTGGGCAGCCTTGCAGCCAGGGCTGTTTGCCACCCTCCTTAGAGGGCCTCACACAGAGTCCAGACTGCTGCTCGGCGAACCCATGGAGGCTTTGCTGCAGCCTGGGACCTGTCCTGGTCCTGCAGGGTGGCTTCCCCCGGACACAAGTCTGACAACCTGCAAGCAAGGCCAGATTTTCACCCTCCTTTCGACCTCCTGGGCCACTCGTCCCTTGCAGCTCCAGGGGTGGCACCTCTGACTTGGTTTCCTGTCCTTCTAGGCTCTGCTTCCCTGTGCAGGTGAACCGGCTGCCTCGGGAGACCCTGCTGTGTGCCACCCTCTATGCTCTGCCCATCCCCCCACCTGGGAGCTCCTCGGACACCAATAAGCAGCGGCGGGCACCCGAAGCCCTGGGCTGGGTCACCACCCCGCTCTTCAACTTTAGGCAGTATGTGGGCTCCAGGGCAGTGGCTTCTCAGCTGTGGAAGGTGGGGGGCAGAGTGAGGGGCCCAGCTGCTTCACTGGCTGGAGCCCCTCAAGAGGGCTGGTCATGGGGGGACTCACCAGCAGAGAGTAGTGTGTCCCAGCCCTGGCAGATGGAGCCAAAGCACAGAACTAGTGACCAGGACCGTTGGTGTAACCAGGAGCTGCTGGGTAGGACTGGCGGCCCAGGACTGTTGTGGGGGGAAGGGATGTGGAAAAGCAGTACTCGGATAACATGCCATCTGGGCTTGTCATTGGAAGGACCTTAGAGGTCACCTAGTCCAGCCTCTCTACCTCGTGTAAGCATCCCTGCTCCCAGGTCATCCAGACTAGGGTGTAGTTAGCTCAGGAAGCCTTGCCAGAGGGCGAGAGCTCCAATAGCAGAAGGAAGAGGCCGTGGTCTGTGAGGAGGACCAGAGAGATGGGTGTTGGGTGGTGGCTTCAAACAGAAAAGGCAGATTTTTGGATTGGGGGAGCAGGAGGAAAAATATCTGCTTAGCAAATTTCTTTTGTTGGCACATTCCACTCTCCATCCTCCCTAGAGTGCTGACCTGTGGCCGGAAGCTTCTGGGCTTGTGGCCAGCAACCCAGGAACACCCTGGTGCCCGATGGAGTGCACCTAATTTTCACCAGCCAGACAGTGTCATCCTGCAGGTGAGACTCCAGCCTCAGTTCTTTCTTCCCACCCTCCCATCAGAACCACTCCTGAGTAAGTGCCATGTTCTCCCACTGGAGGTTTGGGCTGGGACAGCAGGAGAACATGCTGGAAGTTTGGGAGTGGGAGGATGATAAGATTGAAGTAACTGAGTGAGTGTGGTTAGAGCCGGAGTGAGAGGGTGAGCTCTGTGGTATCTTCCTCCAGTCTCCTAGAGGTCAACTTTGATTTCAGGAAACCTGAAGGTAGGGGCTGAGACTCTCCCTGAGCAGGGCTCTGCCAGCTTTTTGGAGAATCTTGTGTTGAGCCATCTTACTGCTGAATCTGATCAAAGCTAAGCTGTCCCCTGTTGGGGCTCCAGGGGCAGCCCTCCCCCAGCTAGTCACTCAGTGCTTTAGTGTGGTGGACTCATTCCCCAGGGAGAGGAGGAGGAGCTGGTTAGGTCCAAGGTCTAGTTATCAGTTCCTGACGCTTTCTTGTGGCCATGATATGCCTTGATATGGAATATAGGGTATCAAAGTTGATATAGAATGAAATAGAATATATAGAATAGCAGCTCTATGAAGCCGGTGTTTTATGTGTCTCATCACTTACTCTATCCCCAGGGCCTAGAACAATGCCCAGTGCGTATTAAGGCTCAATACACATTTTCTGAATGAAGGAATGTAGAACTCTTTTTGAGAACTGGGTCACTCAACTCTGATATCAATTTTAGGGGAATGAACATCTGGAGGCCTAGAGAAATGGGACCCAGTATTACAGTCCTCAGAGTTGGGGGGCCCTCACCTGGCATGTTGTCCCACTTCCCATCGGGAAGGAATGCCCCCCAGAACCACACTGAAGGCTTCCCAACCTCAGCTGGGCACTCCCAGAGGCTCAGCCTGGTGGCTTCTCTGTTCAAAGTTCTGAAATGGGGCTGGTCCTCTCACTAACATGCATCTCAACCTAGCCTGTTCCTCCCTTGGCTGTTTTTTTTTTTTTTAATTAAAAAAATTGTGGTAAAACTTGTATAACATAAAAAACCCAGTGCTGTTGAGTCAATTCTGACTCATAGCCACCCTATAGGACAGAATAGAACTGCCCCATAGAGTTTCCAAGGAGCACCTGGCAGATTCGAACTGCTGACCCTTTGGTTAGCAGCCGTAGCACTTAACCACTACGCCACCAGGGTTTCCATATAGTTGGCAGCAGTGGAATTTGAACCCACGCCCCCGCAGGGACTGGAGCCTTAATCCACCGCCTCATTAGACCACTCGGCCACGCATAACATAAGATTTGCTAATTCAGCCACTTTGAAATGTACAGTTTGGTGGCATTAATTATATTCTCAATGTTGTACAACTATCCCCATTCTCTATTTCCAAAACGTTTTTATCTATTGCCCCAAACAGAAACTCTGTACCCATTAATAACCTCCCGTTGTCCCCTGACCCCAGACCCAAGTAACCTCTAATCTACTTTCTGTTTCTATGCATTTGCCTTTTCTAGAGATTTTGTATAAGTGGCATCATAACACTATTTGTCCTTTTGTGTCTGGCTTATTTCATTCAGCCTAATGTTTTCAGGATTCATCTATGTATGTCATAGCATGTATCAGGACTTGATTTTCTCTTTTTGGTTGGATAAATTCCGTTGTGTGAAATCACTGTTGCTTATCCATTCATCCGCTGAGGGGTGGCTGTTCCATCTTTCGACTATAGTAAATAGTGCTGCAGTGAACATGGGTGTACATGTGTCTGAGTCCCTCCTTTCAAGTCTTCTGGGCGTGCACCTGGGAGTGGAATTGCTGAGTTCCCTTGCCTGTTTTCTCTTGCTCTCTTTTTTTCCTTCCCATTTCTTGCTGAAAAAGTTACAGCAGAAAGAGACTCTAGAGATCACCAAGTCCAACTGTGTTATTTTATAGACAAAGGACCTGAGAGAAGGGAAGAAGGGAGAAAGGCAGGAACTCTGGGGTGAGAGAGAAGCTAGAGATCCTGATGGGTGGCTGCCCCCATTCACACTGGCTGTTCTCATTTCTCCACTTCTCTGATCCCCCTCCACCAGATTGACTTCCCCACCTCAGCCTTTGACACCAAGTTCACCAGCCCTCCTGGAGACAAGTTCAGCCCCCGCTATGAGTTTGGCAGCCTCCGGGAGGAAGACCAAGGCAAGCTTAAAGACATCATGCAGAAGGAGTCCCTGTACTGGTGAGGCCCAGGGCATCCCCCATGCATGGCTCAGGTCCCCCACCAAGTCTGTTACTTTCTATCTGACATTCCCTTAGCTCCCCACACAAAGTCCCTGCCCTCTTGCTTTGGGAGGTAGGATGGAGTGGGCCTTGTCACCTAGGTAGGAAGTGGTGGAGAGAGGTCTGTGTGGAGGCCAGCCCCCAAGCCCTTGTCCATGAGCTGATACTAGGAAAAATGAAGTGGAAATTAGATCTGGGAGTGCCCATCCCCACGCTGAACTATTGGTCCAGATTTTGTCCCAAGAGGACCAGAGTTTTGCCCTATACCCCAGATATGCTGTCTTACTTGCTGTCCTCTGGGGCAGCTGGCTACTGCCCTCAGCACCCTGCCCCCACCTCCTGCCCCTTCCACACCCACAGCCTTTGCAGCACTCTGGCCCTGCCACTTTCCAAAAAGGATCAGGTGTCAAAGCAAGCTGGCAGCTCTCAGGGGTAAGCGCATCCAGGCTGATCTTATCCTCCGGCTTCTCCCGCTAGGAATGGAGAAGGCTGGGTGGGAAAAGAGAGCTGGAGGAGCTGTTGGGATCTGGGCTCCAGGCTCCTAGCTCTGTCTACATACCTCTCTGCCTGGCGCGTGGCCTGTGCATGTGTTGGGTGGGGAGACATAAGAGAGAAGGGGCTCATCTCTCCCTCATGTTCCACCAAGGGCAGCCAGAGCAGCTGCAGCCCTCTCCTGGCCCCATTCCTCTACTGACCCCTCACTTCATTATCCCCTCTGCTCCCTTCTCCCATTAGACACCTGATCTCCGGCAAGGCCCAATTAGCTGCAGGTTCTATTAAACTGCCAGCTGGTTCCTGGAGGCCCCAGGAGGCCTCTCAGCTACCCAGACCCTGACATGTGGGAACCACTGCCCTCTGGTGGCTCAGCTTGGGAGTGGTGCCCTGGGACACCTTTGGGAGAGGTGGCAAGTTTGGTGCCCTTGGCCTGTGCGTTCTGCCTCAGTCTGAGATGCCCCTGAGTTAGGATCAAAGGGGAGATTTGGCCCTGATCCCCAAACTTGGCTCCACACTCAGATCACCTGAGGGTCTGGTCTTTGAAAACTACTGATGCCTGGCTCCCATTCCCAGACATTCTGATTTAACACTTCTTGGGTATGACTTTTTGGTTATTTCCACCTCTTGGCTACTGTGAAAAGTGCTGCAGTGAACGTTGGTGTACGGGCTTCCGTTTGAGTTTCTGCCTTCAGTTCTTCTGCGTGTAGACCTAGGACTGGGATTGTTGGGTCATATGGTAGTTCTGTGTTCAACTTTTTGAGGAACTGCCAGACTGTTTTCCACAGTGGCTGCACCGTTTTTACATTCTAGGCATGGGGTTTTTATGAAGTTCCCCAGGTAATGCTCAGGTGCAGCAAAGTTGGGGAACCACTACATTGGGGCGTGTGTAGCATCCCCTTGGAGTAATACTGTGCCCTCTCCCACCGCCCGCCCCCACCCCCAGGCTCACTGATGCTGACAAGAAGCGCCTGTGGGAAAAGCGTTATTATTGCCACTCGGAGGTGAGCTCGCTGCCCCTGGTGCTTGCCAGCGCCCCCAGCTGGGAGTGGGCGTGCCTTCCTGACATCTATGTGCTGTTGAAGCAGTGGACCCACATGAACCACCAGGATGCCCTGGGGCTCCTGCATGCCATGTGAGTGTGATGCCCACCTTTCCTGACCACGTGCCCTTCCAGAAGCCAGTGCTTGGCACTGCCCACCACTGACCTGAGCTGGCCCTGGGGAAGGTAGTGACATGTGCCTGTGTCTCCAGGGCTTTTCCACATTTCCTTTTACTTTGTCTCAATTTTTCATCCAACATTACGTTGCAAACGTGTCAAATCCAACAAAATTGAAAGAATTGTACAGAATTTATACTCATCACCTAGCTTTACTGCTAACCTTGTACTGTCTGTCTATCCACTCTGCTCTCCACCCATCCATCCATCTTATTTATTTTTATGCATTTGGAAGTATACTGGCAAACATCATTAAATTCCCTCCTAAATATCTTAGCATGCGTATCATTAACTGCAGCTCAGTGTTTATGGTTTTTCCCTTTTGAGGTAACATTTATAGACAAGAAAATGCCCAAACATTAAGTGTACATTTGCTGAGTTTTGACAAATGCATACACCTGTGTAACCCAAACCCTATCACTTAGTTAACACCTTACCAGTCCTGTCTTTCCCTCCTTCCCCTGAAGGGCTGTCTGGGGACATGAGGCTCCCAGGCTCAGATCCCTGCATCCTAGTATTCCTGGCTGATTTCTCCCTACTCTCAGTTATCAGCATCGACTCAATCCATGTGTCCTACCTTCGGGACTTTTTAGGCAATGGCCTTGCTAACCTCTTACCAGAGTAATTCGGCCAAGGTGTACTGGCCTGTGCAAAATTCCACTGTTCTGTTATTTGCCTGGGAGATTTGCATCTCAGGATGGTACCGAGACACGATAATGCTGTAACCCACGTGAAAGTTCTTTGACGATGGGAATTTCTGGCACAGTGGGACTCAAGGAAGAGATCTGTGGGAATAGGGCTGGGGCTGAGGACTTTACCCCATTTTCTCTACATCACACAAGGAATGAGAGTGGTCACCCACCTGTGCCTCTGTGGCCTGAGGTGGACTCTGACCATGGGGTGGGATCATTCCGGAGAAGGTGCTAAGGACCCTTCTAGTGGCTTTGGTGAACCCCAAGGAACGTTGCCTTTCCTCCATCTATGCCTGTCCACCCTCTGAAGCGTAGGCGGTGAGGGGGTTTGGCTGTGCCTCAGAGCCTGTGGCTGGGTGTCAGGGCCTGGGCTCTGTTTTGCAGCTTCCCAGACCAAGAGGTGCGGCGCATGGCTGTCCAGTGGATCAGCTCGCTCTCGGACGCCGAGCTGCTAGACTACTTGCCCCAGCTGGTGCAGGTGGGTAGACTAGCCTGCCCTCCAGTTCTAATGGTCCAACCCCAAGACCCCAAGTCAGGCTGCACTCTGCCCCCTGAGAACCCGGGGTCCCCAGTGGGCCAGCAGTAGGTGTAGGTGGGGGCAGTTAACAAAGCCTCATGCGTCCATCCTCCCTTCCTCCTATGCAGGCCCTCAAGTATGAGTGCTACCTGGACAGTCCCTTGGTGCGCTTCCTCCTGAAGCGAGCAGTCTCTGACTTGAGAGTGACTCACTACTTCTTCTGGTAAAGCTGTGTGCGGAAGGGTAGGGGGAGATGTGTGGCCTACACGCCGGAGTGTTTCACTCCAAGGCCTGCAAGGGTGAGGGGCTGAGTCGTCAGGGCTCCAGAATGCTGCTGACGTACCCTGTGGCCTTAAGCTGGCATCTTGTCCTCAGGCGGCTCTCAGTTCACCCCACTGCAGTACAGTGAGGGTCATCTCTGCCCTTCCCTGTACCCACCTGTGGCAGAAATATACAGGGGAACTAAGCACAGGCATGCTTTGAGCTCCCTCTGCTCAAAGACTGAGTGGACACAGACTTAGTTGTGGGGACAGATAAAACATGCCTGTATAGGGTCTGCGTGATGTTGTTGTTGGGTGCCGTTAGATCGATTCCAACTCACAGCAACCCCATGCGACAGAGTAGAAGTGCCCCATAGGGTTTTCTTGGCTGTAATCTTTTTTTTTTTCTTTCACAAAATCTTTATTGGCCTTTTTTTTTTTTAATTTCATATACTTTTTTTTTAATTTATTTATTGTGCTTTAGGTGAAAGTTTACAAATCAAGTCAGTCTCTCGTACAAAAAGCCATACACACCCCGCTGTGCACTCCCAGCTGCCCTCCCCGTAATGAGATAGCCGTTCCTCCTGTCCACCCTGTATTCCCCGTGTCCATTCAGCCAGCTCCTGTCCGCCTCTTCCTTCTCACCTCGCCACCAGGCAGGAGTCACCCGCACAGTCTCATGTGGCTACTTGAGCCACAAAGTTCACTGCTCACAAGCATCACTGTCCGTCTTATGGTCCAGGCCAATCCCTTATGTGAGCAGATCGCCAGGTCTTTCTCCCGCAGCCACTGGGTGCGTTTGAACTTCCACCCTTTCAGTTAGGAGCCAAATGCTTAATAAATTTTCCCTCCCAAATTTGGGTGGGTTTTATACTTGGGTTTGGCCCCCTCATCCCCGCCCTTGCCTGTGATCCCTAGACTCTCCAGGCTTCACACTCCCCTCTGCCTTGTAGGTTGCTGAAGGATGGCCTCAAGGACTCTCAGTTCAGCATCCGCTACCAGTATCTGCTGGCGGCCCTGTTGTGCTGCTGCGGGAAGGGGCTGCGAGAGGAGTTTAACCGCCAGTGCTGGCTCGTCAACACCCTGGCCAAGCTGGCCCAGCAGGTCCGGGAGGCCGCCCCGTCGGCACGGCAGGTGAGCCGGGAGAGGCTGCCTCTGCCCGTTTCCAGCCCCAAGCTTCTGCGGCCGCTCAGGTCATTAACCTCTCAGGCATCCTGACCAGCAGGGTAGCAGTTTTGTTTGTTGTCAAGGCTGAGCACAGTTGTGTAAGTTGCTCACTGCCCAAGAGCCCCCAACCAGAGGGAGCAAGTGAGGGCTGAAATCCAGCCATACGTGGTTCACTAGGCTGTGAGCCATGGCTCAGGACTGCAGCCACCCACAGACAGCACCTTTATCTGTTTGCACAAAGGTACTTTCTTGGGCCAGCAGCGTTCCTGGTTGCCAACATTTAAAACCTGTGAAATTCCATAATAAAGTTTAGATTGTTGGCTTCCCTGGCAACAGCCTGAATAACAGCTCCCCCTTGAGAAGTGGCCTGCCTGCCTTCATGATGGCCTGTTCCACGCTGTTCTGTTATGTGCCTGGCCTCCACAGGTCCTTGGGCTTGCTGCCCCTGTACTGTCCCAGGCTGGGGGATGAGTCGGGTGGTTTTCCTTCTTCAGGGCCCTCTTGAAGGTGGCCCATCCTCCTCAGGGGGTGGTTTTCATGCAGCCACCTCTGGGCACCCACTCCTGGAGGACACCTGGCTCTGAGTGGAGCTGATGGCCCCTCACCTCAGCTCCCACTCCCCTTCTCCCCTCCCTCTCAGGGGATCCTCCGCACTGGCCTGGAAGACGTGAAGCAGTTCTTTGCTCTCAACGGCTCATGCCGCCTGCCGCTCAGTCCCAGTCTGCTGGTCAAGGGCATCGTGTCCAGGGTGAGTGACCAGTAGGTCTGGGACTCTCAGAGTACGGAGGGTCTGCAGAGTGTGGTTGTCACTGACTTGCTTAGTCATTGAGAGGTACAAGGAAGAAAGGCGTATTTGTGGCCTTCTCCTCCTCCCAACATGTGTGGACTTTTGCCCACCAGCCGTGCAGGGTGGAGGACTTGGGTTGGAGGCTGGGTGTCCCTCCCTGATGATGTTGGAGATGTAGTCAGGGAAGGTGATGATAATGGCAGCTGTCATTTCACACTTATGGAACACTGTCTCTGTGCCTGGCACTGTCCTCTGGGCTTTATCCCTGCAGCTCCATGTAGTCGGTATTACTGTGAGGCCATTTTACAGAGGAGTAAACTGAAGCCTAGGGACGGTATGTGACACACAGAAGTCACCCAATGGGAAGTTGGGTGCAGAATGCCCTGAAGGGGTGAGAGATCAGAGGCCGGAGTTGAGGTCCTAACAAACTGAACCTGGATGACGGGTGCTGAGAAATCTGGAGGAGATAATGAGCGGGTCCTGGTGGACCAGCCATAGAAAGGCAGACTGCACCTTGATCCCTTTTCTTCCCTCACCCGCTTCGCTGCCCTCTTTGCCATGGCAGGACTGTTCCTACTTCAACTCCAATGCCGTCCCCCTCAAGCTGTCCTTCCAAAACATGGACCCGCTGGGTGAGAATATCCGTGTCATCTTCAAGGTGAGAGTCCTTTGCTCAGGATGGTGGGACCAAGGTGGGGCAGAAGAGGGTAGAGGAAGCACGGGGGTGGCAGAAGCAGCCCCGGGCCATTTTCTCCCCACTATTCCATGCTGCCTTTCTGATCCGTGAAAGACTGTCAGGTGAAAAAGGAAATAGTCTAATTCTGGGCAGTCCCCAGGGCTAGGGACAGAGTGTTGGGAAGCATAGCGAGGTAACTGACAGCCCATTTTGCAGAAGCCCTTTCTAGGAGTCGGAGCTGTCCAACAGTGGAATGGGTAAGGTGGTGATCTGCTTGTCCCTGGGAGTAATCAAGCAGAGGCTGAATGACCATGTGGCAGGGATGTTAAAGAGGAAATTAATATATCAGGCGTAGGTTGGACTAGGTAAACCCTAAGCTCCCTTCTGACTCCAGCACATCCACGATTCTGAGAAGTAAATGATAGTCTTGGAGCATGTAATCTAGTGGAGGAGACAAAATGATTTAGTAGCTTAAAGTATATATTTGCTGTGTGTAAATTCCAAACCAGGGGGACAGGGTGGGGGTGGGGGCTGATGGTCAGGGAGGAAGAGGATCTGTTAAAAACTCATTGCTGTCAAGTTGATTCCGACTCATAGTGTGACCCTATTGGACAGGATAGAACTGCCCCACAGGGTTGCCAAGGCTTGGACAGGATAGAACTGCCCCACAGGGTTGCCAAGGCTGTAGTCTTTACGGAAGCAGACAGCCACATCTTTCTTTTCTGGAGCAGCTGGTGAGCTTGAACCGCTGACCTCTTGGTTAGCAGCTAAGCGATTTCACCGCTGCACCACCAGGGCTCCTTTGAAGGGAGCCTGAATCCAGTTCAAGTGGTGTGTGGAGTGGAGGGAGGATGGGACACCGCCTGGGCACAGTGTGAAGGCTTCTTGAGCCTGTGTTAGCTGAGTGAGCAGGTCAGAGGTGCAGGTGGGAGGACAGGGCCATCCCTCCCTGTCACTGTCCTTTGGGCCCACCTGGGAGCCGGGGGGTGGGGAGGTGATGGAGACCAGCTCTGGCACATCCGGCCCTGAGGCCATGCTCTTCCTCCCTCCAGTGCGGGGACGACCTTCGCCAAGACATGCTAACCCTTCAGATGATCCGCATCATGAGCAAGATCTGGGTCCAGGAGGGGCTAGACATGCGCATGGTCATATTCCGCTGCTTCTCCACCGGCCGGGGCAGAGGTCAGTGGGGAGGAGGGGGTGAAGACGCAGGTGGGAGGGAGGGGTGGGCCCTTTGTTTACTGCCCTCTGCTCGTCCCCCAGTTCCCCAGCACGAACTCTAAATGTCTCTGGGAAGATGAAAAGGAGAAGATTGTTTCATTAGAGGCCGTGAAATGGCATAAAAAAAGAAGGAAGGGAGAGAGACATAAAATAAAACAGACGTGGAGACATAAGAACCAAACCTATTGTATAGTCTTTGCTTGGTTCCTGATTCAGACTTAAAAAAAAGACATTTTTGAGACAATTAGGAAAATCTGAATGTGGATTGGGTATTAGATCATATGTAGGAATGCATGCTAAGTTTTGGGATATGACGATGGCATGGTGGTATGTCTGCGTTAGTTATATACTTGAAGTATTTATGAGTGAAATAACATGTCTGGAATTTGCTTTAAAATACTCCAGCCAGGAAAGAGAAAAAAAAAAAAAAGCAGAATTGGACGAGTGAACTAACTAGGGGAAACAAAATTAGCAAAGTGTTAACTTTTGAAGGTGGGTAATGGCTGTATGTGAATTTATGGTACTGTTTCCTCTGTTCTTATGTATATTTGGAATTTTCCAGTATAACATTTGAGAATGTAAGAGAGCAGTAGGTGTGAGCTGGGAAAGCAGCAAGTCACAGGGTGGCATATGAGACTTGGGGAATGACCCTCCTTTCCACCGTTATCCTTGCCCCCGGTTTCGTGCCCGTATTATCAGGCTTAGTCCCTCTGCCCTTGAGCCTGACTTACAGGGGAGCACCCCACAAAGCCCTCACAGTCCACTCCCCACAGCGCCCCTCACTCCGCTCCGGAGGGTGACCCTGATTCCTCCTCTCTCAGGGATGGTGGAGATGATCCCCAATGCCGAGACCCTACGCAAGATCCAGGTGGAGCACGGGGTGACGGGCTCCTTCAAGGACCGGCCCCTGGCTGACTGGCTGCAGAAGCACAACCCTGGTGACGAATATGAGAAGGTAGACCCAGGGGCTGCGGTGTGCGTGCCTGACTGGCGCTTGGCTGTCGTCTTACTTTCCTGGTTGCTATAACATAGACCACAAGTGGGTGACTTTAAAGAACAGCAGTTTATTTTCTCATGGTTCGGAGGCTAGAAGTCCATACCCAGGGTTCACGCTCTAGGGGAAAACTCTCTGTAGGCTCTGGGGGAAGGTCCTTGTCTCCTTCAGCTTTTGTAGCCCCAGAATTCCTCAGTTTCCTGGCAGTCTTCACTTTGTATCTGTCTTGTAGTTTTTGCTTCCTTGTGCATCTAATCTGCTGTTTTTATATCTCAGAAGTGATTAGGGCCAGTACACACCCTGTGTTGACACAGCCTCATTAGCAAAAAATCAAATCCCCCTGGCAGATCCAGTTTTGTTCTTGACTTAGTTTTTGTCATGGATTTGAGACTTAGGACACACCAGGTGTTACAGAGTAGAACTGCTCCATAGGGTTTTCTTGGCTGTGATCTTTACGGAAGCAGATCACCAGGCCCATTTCTTCCTCGGTGCTGCTGGGTGGGTTCCAACCATGCCAACCTTTTGGTTACCAGCCAAGTTTGTGCTTCCTTCCTGGCAAATAGAGTTTTGGAGAAGGGGGGCCAACTTTTGAGAACCCCTCCTAATCGTGCCTCCATCTAATTCCTCCTGTGCTCTCAGAGGGGCTCAGTGGTACCTATAGAATAAGAGTTTATTGGGAGAGATGTTGGAGACCATTTCAGTCCAATCCGCCTTTTTATAGACGTGAACTAAGAGTCACTTAGTTGTTCCTCATTATGGAGCTGGTTTGTGGCAGGGCTGTAACTCGCTCTAGGATTGGGGTTCAATATGAGACAGAGGTAATAGAAAGGGGCCTGGCTTGTTCCTAAGGCGGGACTTCACTAGGTGGTAGGACTTTGTGGCCTACTATGGTCCAGTGCCGGTTCACAGCTTCACAGGGCTAGTCCTTGGGATGATTAGATGTAGGGAAGGAGGGAACAAGTCACAATAACCAAACTCATAAGAGACTGACTATGAGCCAGGATGCTAATTTGTATAAATTTAACTTCCAAGGGGATCCAGATACTATATATATATATATATATATATATATATATATACATTTCAGTGTTTAAATTTTATTTATTTTTGTCATTGAGAACGTACACAACAAAACATATACCAGTTCAACAATTTCTACATGTACCATTTGGTGACATTGATTACATTCTTCGAGTTGTTTAACCACTCTTACCCCCCTTTTCTGAGTTGTTCCTCCCCTATCAACATAAACTCAGGGCCCCCTAAGGTTCCTATCCAATCTTTGAGTTGCTGTTGTCCATTTGATCCCATATAGATAGGTAAGATACCCTGGTGGTGTAGTGGTTAAGAGCTCCAGCTGCTAACCACAAGGCTGGCAGTTTGAATCCACCAGGCGCTCCTTGGAAGCTCCTTGGAGTAGTTCTACGCTGTCCTATACAGTCGTTACGAGTCAGACTCGACCTAATTTTGAATTGATCAGTGCATTTTATCCCTGAGGAAAAACCTACACAGGAAGCCAAATTATGATTAGAATGTTGTTTAGTGAACATGTAATTAAAAGAAACCAAACCCATTGCCGTCGAGTTGACTCTGACTTACAGTGACCCTATAGGACAGGGTAGAACTGCCTCATAGGGTTTCCAAGGAGTAGCCAGTGAATTCGAACTGCTGACCTTTTGGTTAGCAGCCAAGCTCTTAACCACTGCGCCACCAGGGCTCCGAACATGTAATTAGATGATCTTAAATGGTCTTAAATGTTTGCATTCCCCAGGGTTTAATTCCTAGCCTGCTGTGTGCTCTCTCTGCATTCTTTTTGTGTCAGCCCAACCTCTCTTATTACTTTAACTACCACCCATATGCTGATGGCTTCCAAAGCCCTTGCTCTGGCCCTCTTCCCTCCCTTCAAATGTATACTCTTTAGCCATCTGCTTCTCACACATACCCATTCGTGTTTCACCAACGCCTCAAGCTGGTATAGGCAAAACCAAATTTCCTGTCTCGCCTTCACCTCTTAAAACCTGCTTTTTGTGTGTTTCGTATCATTAAATGGCATGTTGCTGTCCAATCACCCAAGCCACAGACCCGTGACTTTCCTTGATCCTTCCTTCTGCCTCAGCTCCTGCAGTACCATGCCCTGTTGTTTCTTCTCCCCTAATACCTCCCAACTCCGTCCTCTTCTTTCTGTTTCCTTACAAATGCTTTAGTTCAGCTATTCTCTGTCTGTCCACTAAACCACTGGAATGGCCTCTCCTCCTTCCACTGCATCCTCTGCTTGGTTTCCTGAGTTTTTGTTTTTTTATGAAGTGCAAGCCTGCCCATGTCAATCCTTTGCTCTAAGTTCATCAGTGGCTCCCTGTGTCCTAAAGATAAGTCCAGCCTCCTTAGCCTTGCGTGCACAGCCTTTTATAATCCAGCCTGTCTACCTCTGCAGTCTCATCCACTGCGCTTTCCCATCTTATGCTCTGGCTCAGGGCGTCGCTGCCTTTTCCTCGATAGCATTAGGCAGTGTTCCCTTTGCCTGGAACGCCATTTCTCCCTTGCCCATCCCTTGAAACCTACTCCCTTCATTGATACCGAGGGTAGAGTTAGTTTCTCTGTGTATGTTCTTATTACATACATTTATCATGTTTACTATGACACTCGTTACACCGGTAGGAAGTAATCACAGTTCTAACACCTGGTACAGTGTTGCTGTGTGGCGGGTGTTTAACGCCTGAAAAACATGTGGAAGGTAAATAATACGTGGGGGCTGGGGGAAGAATCGATATTATTTCTCTCCAAGAGTAGAGGGGCTTTTTGTGGAGTCGGGCTATATTTGCCTACCTGGGCCTAAGGAAAACCCCCACAACAATCTCATCAGGTGAAAACACGCATAGTATAGTTGAAAGAGTTGAGTTAAAATCATTGCATTACCTGCCTGCCATGATTTTTGGGCAAATCAATTAACTTCTTTGAGTTTCAGCTCCCTTGTCTATAAGGTGAGGGGACTGAGCAGTTGCTAAGGCTCTTCCACCTCTAACAGCCTATAGATGTTTAATGGTGGTCTCTGAAAGGTACTTTCTTCCACTGGCAAAATGTGCTGGTTCCCTGTGGTGACTTCCGGGAGGAAAGAACTAGAGATGTCTTTCTTTTGTCCAGCTACTCATCAGAGAGGTTCTCTTCCATCCTACAAGCGAAGCCCCTAGATCAGGAGGGCATCCCTTTATGTGATGAGACTTCTTGCCAGTAAAAAGCGAGCCCCTGGTGTAACTTAGTCAGGTGGTAAGTGCTGAGTAATTTTCCCACAGGCGTACAGCTGTTTTGTGAGCCAAGACTGGATGCATTTAAGGAAGAAAGGATATCTGTGAGAGGAAAACCAGCTAACAGAGGTGAAGGTCAGGCCTGGGAGTTGATGGTCTGTATTACTTGTTAAGCAGTTTCTCTTCATTCATATATGTATTTCCCTTTCATAGAAATCACCTTTTTCTTCCAGAATTCTGTGATATCTTTATAGACTTTCCATTCTTGGTTTCCTGTGGTTTGATCATCCAGTCGTAATATGACAAGTAGTGGGGTGGGGGGCAGAGGAGGGCTTCTGTGTGTGGCTGGTTTTAGAATAGGGCTTCTGGAACAGCCTAGAAGCCCTCAGGGGGGCTTATAATTACTTGGGATATAAGACCCTGACCCCTGGAGAATGGGGGTAGGTGATGGTTCAATGGCAGAATTCTCACCCTCCATGCAAGAGACCCAGGATTGATTCCCAGCCAATGTACCCCATGTACAGCCACCACCCGTCTGTCAGTGGAGGCTTGCGTGTTGCTGTGATGCTGAACAGGTATCAACAGAGCTTTAGACAAAGACAGACTAAGAAGGAACGCCTGGCAATGTACTTACAGAAATCAGCCAGTGGAAGCCTATGACTCACAGTGATCTGATCTGCAACTCATGGGGATGGTGCAGGATCCAGCAGCATTTTGTTCCATTGTGCACGGAGTCACCATGAGTTGGGGTCCAACTCCATGGTGGCTAACAAACCCTGGGGAAGTGTAGATGAAGCACCAAGTGAATGGTGGTGGCGGTGGATCTGTAGGGCTCAGAGGAGGAGCAGGAGTCAGTCTGAGCTGGGAAGGTCTGGGAACAGTGTGGGATTCAAGGAGGGTCCTTGAAAAAAATTTGTGGAGGGAGAGAGGATGGATGTTCTACATCTGGGAAGCTTTCTCTCATTCTCAATTTTGTACATTTCTTGTTGGCTATGACAACTGTTGCCAGCTGCTGATGAGACTTTCTTGAGTCCTTGAGAATTCTGAAAACCTCACAAAGTGCATTGCAGTGCTGATTCCTGGACAGATTAAGGTGGATTCCTCTTCCCCTATTTTAAACTCAAAAATATCTCTAACACATTTTACCAGCTAGAGTTGTCTGATTAACACTGCCTCAGCACTTCTTTGGAGTGAGGTGACTTTAGTTAGCAGTTAGCTGGTGTCAAGAACTCTGGGAATGGCAGTTTTATTTGGGGCAAGAGGAAGGGCAGGAGAATTCTGAGCAGGGTCAATAAATGTTTGTTGAGGGAATTAATGAATGAACCATGCCTACTTCCCAGTTGTGATGAAAAATGGCATCAATGAAAGCATCTTTTTTTTAATAGTATTTTATTGTGTTTTCACTGAAAGTTTACACAGCAAATTAAGTTCCCATTTAACAGTTTATACATAATTTGTTCAGTGACATTGATTATATTTTATACAGTGTGTCAATTTTCTTATTACTTCTGTTCTGGTTGTTCCATTTCCAGTAATCTGATCGTCCTGTCCCCTTGCTTTCTGGTCTTTGCTTTACAGGAAATGTTGACCGTTTGGCTTCATATAGATGATCTTTTTAGCCAGCACAGTACTGATGGGTGATATTGTTTATTTTATGAGCCAGTTATGTAGCTAAAAGATGGCCTTATGCAATAGTTTTGGTGCAAGGTTTAAAGAATTATCTCAGGGCAATAGTCTCGGGGAGTCTTCCATTCTCAACTGGTCCAGTAAGTCTGGACATTTAAACAACTGGAGTCCTGTCCACATTTTATTTCTATTTTATTAGGATCCATCTATTGTGGCCATGATCAGAATGGATGGTAGTGGTAATAACTCACCATCTATTTCTCCCACTTAATTTTTTTGTGCTGAGTAGTTTATTTTTATATACTGTCTTTTCCTCGTATTCATTGTTGTTGATTTTGTTTTTGCTGAGTCTTTTTTTTTTTTTTTTTTTGTATTTTATTTTGATGAGTAGGATTGTTAGTCTCCTTTATGGTTACCTTAATATTTACCCCATTTTTCTAAGTTTAAACCTAACGTTTATTTCTTTATATCGCCTTGACTTCCTCTGCATATGAAAGATCTATGACTACATTTTTTAGTCCCTCTTTATTGTTTTAATGTTGTCATCTTTTACATAATGACATTGCTGTTTCCCTGTTTTGAGCACTTTTTAAATCTTGATTTATTTTTGTGATTTCCCTATCTGGGTTGACATCTGGTTGCTCTGTCCTGTGATCTAGTCTTGGGTTGGTATCTGATATTATGGATTTTCTAACCAGAGAACACTCCCTTTAGTATTTCTTGTAGTTTTGGTTTGGTTTTTACTAATTCCCTAAACTTCTGTTTATCTGGAAATGTCCTAATTTCACCTTCATATTTGAGAGACAGTTTTGCTGGATATATGATTCTTGGCTGGCAATTTTTTTCCTTCGGTGCTTTATATAAGTCATCTCATTGCCTTCTTGCCTGCATGGTTTTGGCCGAATAGTCCGAGCTTATTCTTATTGACTCTCCTTTGTAGGTGACTTTTCGTTTATCCCTAGCTGCTCTTAAAATCTCTTTTTATCTTTCATTTTGGCATGTTTGATTATAATATGTCTCGGTGACTTTCTTTTTAGATCTACCTTATGTGGAGTTTGATGAGCATCTTGGATAGATATCTTCTCATCTTTTGCAGTATCAGGGAAGTTTTCTGCCAATAAATCTTCAACAATTCTCTCTGTATTTTCTGTTATCCTCCCTGTTCTTGTACTCCAATCACTCGTAGGTTATTTCTCTTGATAGAGTCCCACACGAGTCTTAGGGTTTCTTCATTTTTTTTTTTTTTAATTCTTTTATCTGATTTTTCTTTGAATATATTGGTGCCAAGTGTTTTATCTTCAGCCTCACCAATTCTGCCTTCCACTTGCTTAATTATGCTCCTCTGACTTTCTATTGAGTTGTCTAATTCTGTAGTTTTATAGTTAATCTCCTGAATTTCTGATTGCTGTCTCTCTATGGATTCTTGCAGCCTATTAAATTTTTCATTATGTTCTTGAATAACCTTTTTAATTTCTTCAACTGCTTTATCTGTGTGTTCCTTTGCTTGTTCTGCGTTTTGCCTGATCTCATTTCTAATGTCTCGAAGAGTTCTGTATATTAATCTTTTGTATTCTACATCTGGTAATTCCAGGGTTACACCTTCATCCGGAAGGTTCCTTGATTCTTTGTTTTGAGAGCTTATTGAAGTGATTATGGTCTTCTTCTTTATATGATTTGAAACTGACCGTTGTCTCCGATCCATCTATAAGTTATTGTATTAATTTATTTTGTTTGCTTACTGTATCCTAGCTTCTTGCTTTGTTTTGTTTTAATATGCCCAAGTAGGCTGCTTGAGAGAACTAGCTGGATTATTTGCACCTTTGAAGCTCCAGCGTCCTATCACCAGATGACTAGAGCTGTTACCAGGTATATGAGCCTGGGAGTCCATTTACTTTTCTTGTATGCATTCAGCTCAGGTGTCCAGGGAGTTGATCATCAAGTGCATGGTACAGGCTCTGTCCTACAGTCTTAGGGGGCAGGGGTAATTGGTGTAGGCACAGGTATCTGGCTGCAGCAGGGGGTCACGCTCTGAACAAGGCAAGGGGCTGACAACTGTCCCCTGAGTGTCTGTGAGCAAAGCGCATCCCTGTTCCCTAGAGCACACAGGTAGGTGGGTTCTGCAGCTGAATCATGGGCACCCGGTGCTTTTGGTTGTAAGGACTGGGAGGTACCACTTGTCCTTGGACCCCTGTCACAGGTGGCTAGGTGACATGGGTAGAGCCACCAGTCCTTAGGCCCCTGATGTGGGTAGGCGAGGACCATGTTTAATAAGCAAAGTGGTGTCAAACGTCAAAAACCCACCTCTCCACCACAGAGCTGAAACAGTTGCAGTCTGCCAACAAGGGCCTATTCTTCTGGAATGGACCCGCACAGGTCCCCGCAGGGGTGATAAGTTATCAAAGTCCATGGACCATCTATGCCTGGACGGGAGCCACTTCTGTCCTGAGCTCCTCAGCTTAGTGGAGCTGGCAGATTATCTTTTCCCCCAATTGTGAATTTATTCCTTCTCCAAGGCTGGGAGAATGGCTCAGAACACTCAGCAGCACCTATCTCAAGCCCAGGGAAACTGACAGCCACAGAAATTGGCTTGGGGCTGGAGCCATGGTAAAACAAACACAAGCACTTAGCTTTTGCCGAGAGCACTGTTCTCTGGTTCCAGAGGTGTGAGTAGGCTGTGTGGCTGGATGTTTCTCCCTGAGGAAACCACATCTAGAACGTACTGCCAGCCCTGCTGCAGTCGCTCCAGGGGAGCATGCCCGAGGGGCGCTGGTTTCTGACAAATCAGTTCCGGCAACTCCTCACTGCTTCTGAACCGTCTCTCCCACCCCCGGCTGCTCAGTCCATTTTCTAACTTTGCCTTTGATGTTCAGAGCTCCTAGCTTGTCATAAGTATAATCGTTTTGCTTGTTTTTTCGGGTCTTTGTTGTAAGAGGGATCACTGGAAGCATCTGACTACTCTGCCATCTTGGCACCATCTATTTCATCTGGTCTCAGGGTAGATGAAGTCATGATTCGTGTAGACTGTTAGTCCTGTAGACTGGCTTCTTCTCTGACTCTTTGGTTTCCTTCAATGTCTTTTACTGCAGGTGCATAGAGGCCAATAGTCGTATCTTAGATGGCTGCTTGCAAGCTTTTAAAACCCTAGATGCTACTAATCCAACTAGGATGTAGAAACTAAATTTTACATACTATATTATGCCAGTTGACTGAGTTGCCCCATAAGGCTATGGTCTTAAGCCTTCAGACCCTACAAACCAGTTCCTTGAAGTGTTTAATAAGTATGCATGTTTATGCTCCCTATGTGGTTTATTGTATATATGAATATATATGGATGTATACACTCACATATGTATACACCTGCGTATAGATATATCTGTATGTGCCCACCTATATGCACATATGTACATACCTACACTCTTGTGTGCATACAGACATGCATGTGGGTCCACACTCCTATTAAGTTGTTGTTGCACAGTTGTATATGTCCTAGCATTTACCAAAAACCTACTTTTTTCTTGTATACTTCTTAGTGACGTCGTTTTCCTTGGTCAGGCTGTGCACACTTCACCCACATTTGGTGTTATATTTCCCATCCCCCCAAATAACAAGTGTCTACTATCCAGAGAATGATGTCCCCCCCCTCCCAACTATTCCTGGTAACCACCAGGGAACACTGGTTGCAGTATGTATACCTGTTCTTGTCTTTTTATAATAGTGAGATCATACAGTATTTGTCCTTTTGTGATTGACTTGCTTCACTCAGCATAATGTCCTCCAGTTTTATCCACATTATATTTTGAGAACTCATCATTATTCTTTATGGCTGCATAGTGGTCCATTGTATGTATGTACCACATTTTGTTTATCCATTCATCTGTTGATGGGCATGTAGGTTGTTTCCATCTTTTTGCTATTGTGAATAGTGCTACAATGAACATAGATGTGCATATGTCTGATTGTGTCTTTAATATTAGATCTCTAAGGTATATACCAGAAACCCTGGTGGCGTAGTGGTTAAGTGCTACAGCTACTAACCAAGAGGTTGGCAGTTCAAATCCACAGGTGCTCCTTGGAAACTCTACGGGGCAGTTCTACTCTGTCCTATAGGGTCGCTATGAGTCAGAATTGACTCAACCGCAGTGTGTTTGGTTTTTTTGGTTTTTAATGGGTTGCTGGATCATAAGATAGTTCTATTTCTAGTTTTTCGAGAAATCTTATATTGTTTTCCATAGTGGTTGTATCATTTTACAATCCTACTCGCAGTGGATAAGGGTTCCAATCTCTGCATGGTCTCGCCAGCATTTATTTTCTGTTTGTTTTTTTTTTTTAGTGACATTTTTTGCAGGAATAAGATGGTATCTCATTGTAGTTTTGATTTACATCTCTCCAATGGTTTTTTAATGGCTAATGATCGCGAGCGTCTTTTCATGTGTCTGTTGGATAATCGAGTGTCCTCTTTGGTGAAGTATCTGTTCATGTCCTTTGCCCATTTTTAAATTAGATTGTCTTTTTGTTGTTGAGTTGTTCAAGTTTTCTGTATATTTTATTGAGATTTGACCCTTGTCAGATATGTCATTCCCAAAGATTTTTTCCCCAGTATGTGGGTTCTGTTTTTACTCTTTTGACAGTCTTTTGATAAGCATATGTATTTAATTTTTAGGAGATCCCAGTTATCTAATTTGACTTCTTCTGTTCGTGCAGTAATAGCTGTGTTTGATAACTTTATTTTTTAAATTAGTTTTGTCCCTACGTTTTCTTCCAAGAGCTTTATAGTTTTAGCTGTAACATTTAAGTCTGTGATGAATTTTGAGTTGATTTTTGTGTATGGTGTGAAGTATAGGTCCCATTTCATTTTTCTGCATGTGGATATCCAATTTTGCCAGTACCATTTTTTTAAAGAGACTGGTTCTTACTGGTTCATCCCCATTTGATGGACTTTGACTCTTTGTCAAAAATCTGTTGCCCAGAGGTGGATGGATTTATTTCTGGATTCTCAATGCTATTCCACAGTTTATGTGCAATGAAAGCACTTTGAAACAATCAAGTATTATACCAGTGTGAGGGATTGCATCAAACGTTGTCTAGGAGGAGCAGCACAAGGTCTGGAGTCAAACAAGCCTGGGTTCAAACCCTAGATCCAAGACTGACTGGCTGTGTACCCTGATCAAATTACTTAATCTCTGCACTTCAGTTCCTTCATCTGTAAAATGGAAATTATAATACCCATCTGATCAAGTTTGGAGAGTAGATTTAGCCAACAAGTGTAAAATGCCTTCTGCGGTACATTAGCACATGTAAGTTACTGTCATGGATTGGATTGTGTTCCCCAAAGATATCTGTCAGCTTGGCTAGGTCATGATTCCCAGTATTGTATGTTTGTCTACCATTTTGTCATTTGAAGTGATTTCCCTTTGTATTGTAAATCCTATCACTATGATGTAATGAGATGGATTAGTGGCAGTTATATTGATGAGATCTACAAGATTAGATAGTGTCTTAGGCCAACCTCTTTTGAGATATAAGGGGGAGGAGCAGGCAAAGAGACATGGGGACCTCATACCACCAAGAAAGCTATACTGGGAGCAGAGCGTGTCCTTTGGACCTGGGGTTCCTGCTCGAAGAGGCTTCTAGTCCAGGGGAAGACTGATGATGAGGACTTTCCTCCAGAGCCGACAGAGAGAGAGAAAACCTTCCCTTGGAGCTGACATCCTGAATTTGGACTTCTAGCCTACTAGACTGTAAGAAAATTAATTTCTCTTTGTTAAAGCCATCCACTTTCTGTTATAGCAGCACTAGATGACTAAGACAGTTACCATTTGTGAAAATTACTCAGCCATAAAGAGGAATAAAGTTCTGATACATACTACAACATGCATAAACCTTGAAAACATTATGCTGAGTGAAATAAGTCAGTCACGAAAGGACAAATTGTACCATCCCACTTATATGAACTATCTACAATAGGCAAGTGTATAGAGACAAAAATTTATTAGTGGTTACTAGGGATGGGAAGGAGGGAGAAGGAAAGGAGGACTCACTGCCTAGGGGACACTGAGCTTCTGTTAAAGGTATAATTTTGGAATCAGTAAGGATGACAGGGTCATGGTTGAGTAATATGAACCTAATTAATGCCACTGAACTGAGCATGTGAAAATTGTTGAAATGTCACATTTCGTTGTCTGTATATTTACCACAATACAGAAAGTTACCATATGTCAAACAACTACCATTATTACTTTCATCTTGTACAGTCACAGTGCTTGAGTTAGGATCACCATGACCAGTTGGGAATGCTGTGCACTTCAGTCTTCCCATCTAGTACTGTCTCCTTAATCTGGGCTGGTCAAGTCATTGCTGCTGGATTAATCCACTCTTTTCAACCAGTCTCCCTAGGAAGAAAGCAGGACAAAGGAAAAGAAATTCAGAAAGAGTGGTGGAGATGTATATGCCTTCTGTCTCCTTATACTGCATAAGATATGGTAGCCATTCCTACACGTGTGAGTGTGTATATTAAGATATGGTAGCCATTCCTACATGTGTGAGTGTGTACGTTAAGATATGGTAGCCATTCCTACACGTGTGAGAGTGTACGTTAAGATATGGTAGCCATTCCTACATGTGTGAATGTGTACGTTACTGTGTGATGAAGGCTGGAAAGGCAGATGTCAGGTGCTTTTGGAGCTCACAGGAGAGAGAGGCTGAACTCAGCTTGGTTGTGGCTCCTGGAGCCCCTCCAGGTGAGCGTTGTGTCCTCTCCTCCTATCTGCCTTCACTCCTCCCAGGCTGTGGAGAACTTCATCTACTCCTGTGCAGGCTGCTGTGTGGCCACTTACGTCTTGGGCATCTGTGACCGACACAATGACAACATTATGCTGAAGACCACTGGCCACATGTTCCACATTGATTTTGGCCGCTTCCTGGGCCACGCCCAGATGTTTGGCAACATCAAACGGTAAGTGGTCTCCAGAGTCCAGGGTATGTGGGTAGAGAGTATAAGCCAGGGAGGTCAGCAGAAAATAGTTCAGATCTGGAAAACAGCCCGTGATGACTGGACTTCTGAGCATGGCCAAGTCCTGATAGGGCCGGGCAGAAGAAGATGGGGACCAACTGTTCTCCCTCTCTCCTGAGGCTGAGCAAAGGAAAATGAGCCCAAACTTCAGCAAAAGGGAGCAGGATTAGATATTCGGGAAAAAATATTGATTGCTCACAGACAGGGAACCAGTGAAATAAGTGGAATATCTGTTACTGCTGGCAGTGGCATCACTAGGGTTGGTGTCACCCAGTGCTGTAACTCATAATGTCACCCCCCCCCATGCTAATTACCACAACGTTGTAGCTAGAACACCAGAAATTTTGACAAAATCAGTCACTGTAAAAACACTGGCAGCAATGAAAACAACAGCACGTACTTGCAGTGCAGGCAGGTGAAATCACGTGATTTGAAGTGTCATTGTAATTGGATAACAATGACAGCTCTTACTGGAGAGCATTAGAAGATTCAAAAAGTAAGTTAGCATAGAGTTTTAGGCTTGTGGGTGTATTGATACGTGTAAGCTGGGCTTACAAAGAATTTTTTTGTTATAACTACAGGGATATATATATATATTTTTTTCCCCCTTGTAGAGTTTTTTTATATATATATAATTTTTATTGTGCTTTAGGTGAAAGTTTACAAATCAAGTCAGTCTCTCACACAAAAACCCATATACACCTTGCTACACACTCCCAATTACTCTCCCCCTAATGAGACAGCCCGCTCTCTCCCTCCACTCTCTCTTTTCATGTCCATTTCGCCAGCTTCTACCCCCCTCCACCCTCTCATCTCCCCTCCAGGCAGGAGATGCCAACATAGTCTCAAGTGTCTACCTGATATAACTACAGGGATATTTTTATAAAACATAATAAATTTCTGGTGAAACATTGCACAGAAATTTTATTGACAATCATTTTGATGTCACCCCCTCTGACGGTGTTATCCAGTGTGGTCTGCACCCCCCATCGCCCCTAGAGATGCCACTGACTGGTGACCTTCTAAGATTAAGGTAGAAGAAAGAGGAAAAAAGTTAGGGAGATCCCCGTCTATCCAGGCTCATATGAGGGATGAGGGAAACTATCCCCTAACGCAGTCCACAAGGGAGCCATCCTCCTCCCTGTTGACCGTCCATCTGTATGTTCCCCTTGGCCCAGGGACCGTGCCCCCTTTGTCTTCACCTCGGATATGGCATATGTCATCAATGGGGGTGACAAACCTTCCAGCCGCTTCCATGACTTTGTTGACCTTTGCTGCCAAGCCTACAACCTCATCCGAAAGCACACCCACCTCTTCCTGAACCTTCTGGGCCTGGTGAGGAGCTCCATCCTTGGCTGAACCCCTCCTTCTTACCATCTGGAGCCATCTGTAAGACTCCCCTGCCTTGCTTGAAAGGATTTCTGGAGGTCCACTTCTTCAAGCCCCAACTGAGTACCTGCCTGCCCTAGATAAGGGCAGGAACCTAGGGTACCTGTGGACAGTGGTGTCTGTGCAAGTGTTGGACACCCTGCTCCATCCCCTCAACCCCTATGGTCCTCTAGCCACTGCCCACATCATCCGCCTACTGCAACCCTCTAGAATGGTCAAGGAGCCTAGCTATAAAAAATCTTGCCTTGTGGTAGGGGAGAAGCAAGGATTCCTTGTTATTACAGATACTATTTCTCCTTCTTTCCTCTCCTTCTAGATGTTGTCCTGTGGGATCCCTGAGCTCTCAGACCTGGAGGACCTCAAGTATGTGTATGATGCCCTGAGGCCTCAGGACACGGAGGCCAATGCCACGACCTACTTCACAAGGTAATGCCCTGTGCAAAGCAGAGTACTGCCTACCCTGAGTAATTTCCAGGCTGCCTGATTGGTAGAACAGGACTGTTGTTATTGTTAGGTGCCATTGAATTGGCTCTGACTCCTAGCGACCCTACGTACTACAGGACAGAAACACTGCCTGGTCCTTCACCATGCTTACATCGTTATTACACTTAAGCACATTGTTGCAGACACTGCGTCAATCCATCTCGTTGAGGGTCTTCCTCTTTTTCACTGACTCTGTATGATACCAAGCATGATGTCCTTCTCCAGGGACTGATCCCTCCTGATAACATGTCCAAAGTATGTAAGACCCAGTCTTACCATCCTTACTTCTAAGGAGTGTTCTGGTTTTAATTCTTCCAACACAGATTTATTCGTTCTTCTGGCAATCCATGGTATATTTAATATTCTTCCCTAACACCACAATTCAGAGGCATCAATTCTTCTTCAGTCTTCCTTATTCATTGTCCAGCTTTTGCATGCATATGATATGGTTGAAAATACCATGGCTTGGGTCAGGCGCACCTTAGTCTTCAAGGTGACATCTTTGCTTTTCAACCCTTTAAACAGGTCTTTTGCGTCTCTTGATTTCTTGACTGCTGTTTCCATTGTTGTTGATTGTGGATCCAAGTAAAATGAAATCCTTGACAACTTCAATCTTTTTTCCATTTGTCACGTTGCTTATTGGTCCAGTTGTGGGGATTTTTGTTGTCTTTATGTTGAGGTGTAATCCATACTGAAGGTTGTGGTTTTTAATCTTCATCAGTAAGTGCTTCAAGTCCTCTTCACTTTCTGCAAGCAAGGTTGTGTCACTGCATAAAACAGATTGTCAACGAGTCTTCCTCCAATCCTGATGCCCCGTTCTTCTTCATATAGTCCAGCCTCTTGGATTATCTGCTCAGCATACAGATAGAACAGGTACAGCAAAAGGATGCAACCCCAATGCACGCCTTTCCTGACTTTAAACCACTCAGTATCCCCATGTTCTGTTTGAACAACTGCATTTTGATCTATGTACAGGTTCCGAATGAGCACAATTAAGTGTTCTGGAATTCCCATTCTTTTCAATGTTATCCATAGTTTGTTATGATCCACACAGTTGAATGCCTTTGCATAGTCAATAAAACACAGGTAAACATCTTTCTGGTATTCTCTGCTTTCAGCCAGGATCCATCTGACATCAGCAATGATATCCCTGGTTCCATGTCCTCTTCTGAATCTGGCCTGAATTTCTGGCAGTTTCCTGTCAATGTACTGCTGCAGCCACTTTTTGAATGATCTTCAGCAAAATTTTACTCGCGTGTGATATTAATCATATTGTTCAGTAATGTCTGCATTTGGTCGGATCACCTTTCTTGGGAATAGGCATAAATATGAATCTCTTCCAGTCAGTTGGCCAGGCAGATGTCTTCCAAATCTTCTGGCATAGACAAGAGAGCACTTCCAGCACTGGATCTGTTTTTTAAACACCTCAGTTGATATTCTGTCAATTCCGGGAGCCTTGTTTTTCACCAATGCCTTCAGTGCAGCTTGGACTTCTTCCTTCAGTACCATCGGTTCCTGATCATATGCTACCTCTTGAAATGGTTGAACATCGACCAATTCTTTTTGGTATGATGACCCTGTGTATTTCTTCCATCTTCTTTTGATGCTTCCTGCATCGTTTAATATTTTCACCATAGAATCCTTCACTATCGCAAGTTGAGGCTTGTATTTTTTCTTCAGTTCTTTCAGCTTGAGAAATGCTGAGCGTGTTCTTCCCTTTTGGTTTTCCATCTCTAGCTCTTTGCACATGTCATTATAATACTTTGTCTTCTTGAGCCACCCTTTCTTTTACTTCATTTCTTCTTTTTGCTTTAGCTACTTGACATTCAAGAGCAAGTTTCAGAGTCATTTCTGACATCCATTTTGGTCTTTTCTTTCCTTCTTGTCTTTTTAATGACCCTTTGCTTCCTTCATGGATGAAGTTCTTGATGTCGTTCCACAACTCAGCTGGTCTTTGGTCATCAGTTTTCAATGCGTCACTCGAGAGTGAGAAAGGCTAAGACGGCAGCCTAAGAGCTGACAACATGGATCTGTTTTCCCACCTTTGCTCCTGGCTTAGATAAATCACTTTCCTTCTCTCTGCCTCAGTTTCCCATGTACGCTTTGGTGCTAACTTTTGTATATAGAGGTGTTGCAATCTGACTTTTACTTGCATTCTTACCACATCCCAGCCAGAAACTGTGTCTAAGGGACAAAGTATAATATGGACTTTGTAATAGTTTTTAGCTCTCTAGGATCAGGCCCACCACCCCGTCAAAACATAGAAGCCTATGGTTCAATTTTTTCTGTATTTGACAGTTTTCAGGAACTGAAACTTTTAGTATGAAGACAAGGATGTTTCTGTGTACTAATGCCTATAATTTTGTCCATGTAGATGATGTCTCCATTTTATTATGCACTCTTTTTGGAACTTAGAGAACTAAATTTTCTCTATTGGGTCTGACATAGAACCTCTCCTTTAGTTTGTCTTGTTTTTTGTTCCTTTTATGTTTTGTTTTGTGTGGCTGATTATGTTGTTGGTGTGTGTCATCAAGTTGATTCCAACTCACAGGAGTAGAACTCCCTATAGAGAACCTCTCCTTTTGAACTGAAATCTGTAGATTAAATAGTCCTTGGTGAGATTGCACAGTACTGAACAACCTTGGAATTCAGTTTGAGAACAATATTTAGACATTTACATGGCAACCCCACAGTGGTTCCCTAAATTCTTTCCTACCGTGGGCCTGGAGGAGAGATAAGACCCCAGAATTTACACAGGTAAATCCCATGTAGATAATTGTGTGCCAGCCTTGCCCTCTATGAGGGTATTTCATAATGAAAAGGATTTGATCTGTGGTAGCTCTGTCAAGGCTTTGGGGACTTGGGTCCATGGTTACATCCTATTCTTCCCATCCTCTTGCACCAACAGGTTGATTGAGTCCAGCCTGGGCAGCGTAGCCACAAAGCTCAATTTCTTCATCCATAACCTGGCTCAGATGAAGTTCACGGGCTCAGACGACCGGCTGACCCTTTCTTTTGCCCCACGGACACAGACCCTCAAGAGCTCCGGCCGCATCATTGATGTTTTTCTCTGCCGCCATGAGAAGGTCTTCTACCCCAGCAAGGGCTATGTAAGTGTCTTCTCCAATCCTGCTCCCCCTTGCTCCCCATTTACCCCAGCTTATTGGAGCTCTGACTCTTCCTTTACACCCCATGCAGTGGGCACTGGAGTTGTCTGAGCATCCTACCTGGAAGCACTCCCAGACTACTTCCCTGTCACTTGCTCAGGTGGCCTACCTAGAATCTGGGGGCTGAACTGGATGGCACTTCCCTCTGAACATGTACAGGAAATGTGTACTGGAAAACTTTGCTTTCAGATTTCTGCTGTAAAAACCATTAATCTCCATTGGAGACACTGATGTCTTCTTCCTTCTAGAAAATGAACTCTTCCCACACACACTGCTCCCTTTCCTGCTCCCTTCTTGGGTGCAGAGGGGTGGATAGTTAATACCCTAAATCTGGGCCTTTGCAGATATACGTGGTAAAGGTGATGCGAGAGAATGCTCATGAGGCCATTTATATCCAGCGGACGTTTGAGGAGTTCCAGGAATTACACAATAAGCTGCGACTGCTCTTCCCTTCTGCCCTCTTGCCCAGGTAGCGCTCCTTTACTCTGCAGAGAGAAGTGCTGGGGAGGGAGACGGAATGGGGGTGGGCAGGACTGCATGGGCATGGAAATCACTCTTTCAGAGCTCTAGCTGCTTTACTTGGCCTGGTAATGAGTTTGGTGAGAAGTGCTCCCCTTGGTGGCCAAGATCTCCTGATACCCTCAAGAGGTCTTACTAAACCCACTGCCCATTCAGTTGATTCTGATTCACAGGGACCCTATAGGACAGAGTCGAACTGCCCCATAGGGTTTCCAAGGCTGTAAGTTTTAAGGAAACAGACTGCTACATCTTCCTCCCGTGGAGCAGCTGGTGGGTTCCAACCACTGACCTTTTGATTAGAAGCCAAGCACTAACCACTGGACCACCACAGCTCCTTAAAGGTCTTACTACAGCCTTGAAAATAAGCTTGGGCCCACCTGCCAGAAGGGAAGCAAACTGGTTCAAAGGCAGGAGGATTGAACGAACGTGACTATGTTTCAAAGTTTCTGATTTTTTAAAGAGTAAAACTATTCTTCAAATGAATTTTTACATTGGTTGGAGACAATCTAATTGAAAAATTAGGGTGCTCTGAACCCCTGAGGCACTCCTAGGGAGCCACAGGACTCCGCAAAACAGTTTGGTTTTCTTGTCTGATGTGAGATGCTGAGCATGTGTGTCGCTGGCACAGTCCTGGGGAGCTGAGAGGGAACGAGGGTTGGGGTGATGGTCTCCAGGAAGGGAAGCCATTGGAAAGTGTCAGTCAGGTGACTGAAACTGCAAATGACATTTGATAAGAGCCTGTTGTCTCCTAATTTTTTTCCTATCTTTCCCCTCTTGTGTTACACCTGCCCACCTCCCACCCAGCTTCCCTAGTCGCTTCGTGATTGGCCGCTCCTGGGGAGAGGCTGTGGCTGAGCGGCGGCGGGAGGAGTTAAATGGATACATCTGGCACTTGATCCACGCAGCCCCCGAGGTGGCTGAGGTGGGTCTGATGTCCTCCTTTCTGGCTATTCTGGTTACTGGTGTGGGGAATAGGGGAGCAGAAGGGTCCCAGCCTGCTGGGAACCAGAGGGTAGATTGGCTCTTCTGTTTTTGCTGGTGAAATGACCAGTGCTCCCGACTCTGAGAGGAAGATAAAGAGGAGAAAGGGTAGGTCAGTGGTTCCAGCCTCACAAAAGTCATGAGAGCTGTCCTAGTTATCCAGTGTTGATGTAACAGGACTACCACAGGTGGGGCTGTAACACACAGAACTACCGCAGGTGGGGGCTGTGACACACACAACTACCACAGGTGGGGGCTGTAACACACAGAACTACCACGGGTGGGGGCTGTAACACACAGAACTACCACGGGTGGGGGCTGTAACACACAGAACTACCACGGGTGGAGCTGTGACACACAGAACTACCACGGGTGGGGCTGTGACACACAGAACTACCACGGGTGAGGGCTGTGACACACAGAACTACCACAGATGGGGCTGTGACACACAGAACTACCACGGGTGGGGCTGTGACACACAGAACTACCACGGGTGGGGCTGTGACACACAGAACTACCACGGGTGAGGGCTGTGACACACAGAACTACCACGGGTGGGGCTGTGACACACAGAAATGCCACAGGTGGGGCTGTAACACACAGAAATGCCACAGGTGGGGGCTGTAACACACAGAACTACCACAGGTGGGGGCTGTAACACACAGAACTACCACGGGTGGGGGCTGTGACACACAGAACTACCACGGGTGGGGCTGTGACACACAGAAATGCCACAGGTGGGGCTGTAACACACAGAAATGCCACAGGTGGGGGCTGAAACACACAGAACTACCACAGGTGGGGGCTGTAACACACAGAACTACCATAGGTGGGGGCTGTAACACACAGAAATACCACAGACGAGGGCTGTAAAGCACAGAAATACCGCAAGTGGGGGCTGTAACACGCAGAAATGCCACAGGTGGGGCTGTAACACACGGAACTATCTCAGGTCACAGAAACACCACAGCTGGGGCTATAACGCACAGAACTACCACAGAGGGGGCTATAACACACAGAAATACCACAGGTGGGAGCTGTAAAACACAGAAATGCCACAGGTGGGGGCTGTAACACACAGAACTACCATGGGTGGGGTTGAACACACAGAAATACCACGGGCGGGGGCTGAACACACAGAACTATCACGGTGGGGACTGTAACACACAGAAATACCACAGGTGGGGCTGTAACACGGAGAAATTTATTTTCTCACGGTTTAGGAGACGAGAAGTCTGAATTCAGGGCATGGTTCCAGGGGGTGGGCCTTCCTTGTCTGTATCCCCAGGAGCTCATTGGCATTCTTTGCAGTTCTTTAGAGTTCCTTGGAATCTTAGTTATCTAGTGCTGCTATAACAGAAATACCGCAGATGGGTAGCTTTAACACACAGAAATTAATTTCTCACAGTTTAGGAGGGAAGGCTTTCTCCCTCTGTCAGCTCTGGAGGAAGGTCCTTGTTTCTTCTGAGCTTCTGCTCCTGGGCGATCTTCATGTGGCTTGGCATCACTCTTCCCCATCTCTGCTTACTCACTTGCTTGTTTAATCTCTTTTACATCTCAAAAGATATTGACTTAAGACACATTCTACACTAATCCTGTCCATTACCATAACAAAAACAACTCATTCCAAAATGGGATTATAACCACAGGCATAGAAGTTAGGGGACATATATTTTGGGGACACAATTCAATTCATAACATACATAAACACGATTAAATGAAAACTTTCATGCAGCCAGTCACAACAAGAGACATTTCTACATTAGATGCCATCCCGGAGCTATTAAGGAAAGAATTCTTGAGGAAAAGGAGTTTTGAACAGATTGAGTGTAAGTGTATATCTGCTTAGATATTTTTTAACAAGTGAAGTGGGTGTAAAAACAATATAGTCATCAGGAATCCCATCACCCCAACTAAATCACCTACCTCTGTTTTCCATGTCCCCTTTCTATTTGTCCACATGTGAACGTGACTTTTACAGTAGTCATAAGGAGCCCTGGTGAAGCAATGGTTAAGAGCTTGGCTGCTAACCAAAAGGTTGGCAGTTGGCACCCACCCAGCAGCTTCCTAGGAGAAAGATCTGGTGATCTCTCGTAAAGATCGCAGCCTAGAAAACCCTACGGGGCATTTCTACTCTGTCACATGGGGTCATTATGAGTTGAAAATCCACTTAATGGCACCTAACAACAATAGTAGTCACAGCTTAAATATAATTTGGCTTTTTTTTTTTTCTACTTAGTGTCTATAGTAAGCATATACCATAACTTCCTTTACAATTTGCTTCTTAAAAAACATTTTAACTTAGGTCCATTTTTTTCCCCCAGTATTAAGGCTAAAGTGGGTATTTTAACACATTTAGGTGTTTTGTCTTTCAAATTAGTTAGGAAACATTCTCATGAGTAGGATTCATGGTCTGTGTCCAAGATTGGCTCAAGCTTTTCTCCGTGCTTACCGGGTGTGTCTACCAGTGTATGCACGTATGTGTGTATTGATAGGGGAGAGTAGTGGAAAAGAACAAACTGCTTTTGACCTGGTGTGACCTAGTTTTATTTGTTCTTCTTTTTTTAAACTTTTTTAGTATGTAACCTTTCATACCTACAGAAAAGTAGTACAACATAATGAGTGCCCATATATCTTTGACCTTAATAGTCATGATTATCTATTTTCTATGAGGTATTTTAAATTACAGACACCATGACATTCTACCCTGAATACTCACTGTGCATCTCTAAAATGTAAGGATATATTCTTACATAATCACAGTGCCGTTATTTCACCCAGTGCATACTCCATATTCAAATTTTCCCTATTGTCCCTTGTCTTAGATAACTAGTGCTGCTCTAACAGAAATACCACAAGTGGATCGCTTGAACAAAGAAAAATTTATTCTCTCACAGTCTAGTAGGCTACAAGTCCAAATTCAGGGTGTCAACTCCAGGGGAAGCCTTTCTCTCTCCGTCGAGTCTGGAGGAAAGTCCACGTCATCAGTCTTCCCTTGGTCTAGGACCTTCTCCCCACAGGAACCACAGGTCCAAAGGACACACTCTGCTCCCGGCGCTGCTTTTTTGGTGGTATGAGGTCCCCAGGTCTCTCTGCTTGCATCTCTCTTTTATATCTCAAAAGGGATTGGTTTAAGACCCTATCTAATCTTACAGATCTCATCAATACAACTGCCGCTAATCCATCTCATTAACATCGTAGTGACAGGATTTACAACACAGGAAAATCAGATCAGATGACAGAACGGTAGACAATCATACAATACTGGGAATTATGACTTAGCCAAGTTGACAGATATTTTTGGGGAACACAATTCAATCTATGACATCCCTGGAATATCTTTTCACAGTTGGTTTGTTTGAGCCAGAATGCAAATAAGAATTGCACATTAGGTTGTTACATTTTATGTCTCTTTTAATCTGGAAGAACCACCCCCCCACACTTTTTTTATTGTTCCATTGTCTTACTGAATAATGATCCCATTTTCTGGTTCATTCCAGTGTGATTTGGTATATACCTTCTTCCACCCCCTGCCCCGGGATGAGAAGGCTCTGGGCACCAGCCCAGCTCCCCGATCCTCAGGTACAGTGCCTTCTCTCTGACATCCCTGCCAGCCCCAATGAACCGCTCATAAGGGCAACTTCACCTCCCGCCCCCACCTCTACCCAGTTCTCTTTCCTTGTCTCCAGTTGCTTTCTCGCTGGCTAGGGAATCTGGTTTCCCACTTAGGCTGTGGGGTCCATAGCTTCTTGCCCAGGTTCCCCAGGGGTTGAATATTCAGCTGGTGATTACACCTTCAAATCAGATAGACCCATCCCAACCCAAGGCCATATCATATTCATGGACTCCACTCATGCAGGTCCCCCAGGGGGTACCAGGAAGCTCCAGTCCCTGGATGAACTGGACAGGAAGACATGCGGGAGGGGGCAGGGTCAGAAGGAAACTAGAAACACCTGCCTGGCACCAGAAAGAGTCGTGGCTGGCCTCATGAACTTTCTTACTTTTGTTTGTCCCTACAGACGGCTCATGGGCCCGGCCCATCGGAAAGGTGGGAGGGGAGGTGAAGCTGTCCATCTCCTACAAAAACAATAAACTCTTCATTATGGTGATGCATATTCGGGACTTGGTAAGTGCACAGGCACCCCTCATTTGTCTCCTTTTCTGGCACTTTTCTCACTGGTCAGACCTTCTCTGTTCCCATGTCATGAGAGTAGCCCGCCTACGATATGACCAAATAGTACAAGACACTGCTTCATATTAGCTGTGATCTTTGTCAAGTGACCTAGTTACTCTGAACCTCATTAAAATGAGGATAACATTAGTCCACTGCCTCCTAGGGTCATTATGGGGATTAAATACTTCAGCAAAGATGGAAAGGAGGTGAGGGAGGATTGTTCCACGCAGAGGGAGCAGTAAGATCCAAAAGGCCTGAGCGGGAGCCTACCTGGGGTAGTGTGGCTGCGGCTGATGGAGCAGAGGGAAGAGCTCTCGGGAGGTATGGTCAGAGAGGGCCCAGCAGGCCAGAGTCTGTGAGTCCCACGGCAAGGACTTTGGCTTTTCCACAGAATGAGGTGGGAGCCATTGGGGGTTTTGAGCAGAAGTGTGACATGATCTGATTTAAATTTTAAAAGGATCAGGCTAGGTAAATCACTTACTAGTTGGCTGCCTTGGACAAGCAACTTGATCTCTCTGACTCATTTCTTCATCTCTTAGGGGATAAGACGGGCAGTGGTGGTTCAGTGGTAGAATTTTCACCTTCCATGCAGGAGACCTGGTTTCAATTCCCGGCCAGGGCCCCTCATGCATAGCAACTGCTCATCTGTCCGTGGAAGTTGGTGTGTTGCTAGGACGCTGAACAAGTTTCAGTGGAGCGTCTAGCCTGAGACAGACTAGGCGATCTGCTTTTGAAAATGAGTCAGTGAAAAAAACCCTGTGGATCGAACAACCAGAGCACGATGAGAGGGAATGTTGACACATGGTGAAAAATGTACTGATATCAACTGAACAATTTGTGGAGAAATTGTCAAGTGGCAACCTAATTTGCTGTGTAAACTTTCACCAAAAAAACAAAAAATATTATTTAAAAAAAAAGAAAAGGAACCCCTGTGGATCAACAGTCTGATCCCCAGCTAATCGTGAGGTTGGCACAGGACCTATCAGCATTTCATTTCATTGTGCATGGGGTCCCCGAGTTGGGGACCAACTTGATGGCAGCTAACAACAATGAGAGGTTAAGTGGGCCATGTGATAAAATAGACAAAGATATTGTGGCAGGAGGATGCCTGTGGACATGAAGGTTCATTGAAAACAGACCCCATTATGGGGTACCCTGAGCAATCAGATAAAAAATACAGACTTGAGATAACGGACAGTCTGATTGTAGAACACCTAATATCATCATGGCGGATTTCTCTGTCAGAGTGGAGTGAGATGGGAAGCAGGCGAATATGTTACATGTGCGTTGAAGAAGCCAGGTGTGGGAAATGAGTCTCGATCAGGGTGTGAGCACAGGAATGGTGATGAGAATCTTTATCTTTTGTGTTTTCATTCCCTTGTAGCAACTGCTCCAGGATGGGAATGACCCTGACCCCTATGTAAAGATTTACCTCCTTCCTGACCCTCAGAAAACCACTAAGAGGAAAACCAAAGTGGCCCGGAAAACCTGCAATCCCACCTACAATGAGATGGTGTGTGGGGAAGTTGGTGGGGGTAGGACAGGGACAGGCAAACTATGCTTGTTTTTGTAAATAAAGTTTTATTGGAATGTAGTTACATCCATTCATTTCTGTATTATCTGTGGCTGCTTTCATGTTGCGACTATAGAGTTGAGTTGTTGCAACAGAGATTATATAACCTGCAAAACCTAAAATATTTACTATCTGGCCCGTAGGGTAGATTCCACAGCTGGAGTGTGGCCTGGGCCCTGTCCTGTGAGGGGGTTCCTGCTGGTCCTATGCTGAACATGAGCAGGGGCCTCAATAAAAAGCCCTTACCTGCTTGGACTCTGAACAAACAACAGAATTGGATTCCGTATACCTTTTCTATTCCCTTGGATTCTCTAGGGTTAGAGAGATCAAGTGGTCTTAGCCACAGCCAGATTAAACCACAACAGACTTAAGCATCTTGTTCTTCCACGTTCCCTCTGGATTCCTCGAGTTCTCTCTCTCACCACCTCCCTCTCTCCCCGTTCTCCACTTTTGCAGTTGGTGTACGATGGGATTCCCAGGGGAGACCTGCAGCAGCGGGAGCTACAGCTGAGTGTGCTGAGTGAGCAAGGATTTCGGGAGAACGTCCTCCTTGGGGAGGTGCACATCCGCCTTCGAGAGCTGGACCTGGCTCAGGAGAAGACTGGCTGGTTTGCATTGGGATCTCGAAGTCACGGGACCTTGTGAATCCAGTAGAGCCACGGTCCAACTCCAGGGTGGTGGCAGGAGCTGGGCGAAGGAGCCTCTCTTGCTTGACACTTCCTTTCCTTGTGAAGGGCGAGGGCCCTTGGTGGGCCTCCCCTCCATCCAGGTGGATCTGTCCTCCATGACAGGAGGCAGGGAGAATAAGAAGCTCTCTGCTGTCCCTTCCTCTGAAGACCGAACTTGGGTTGATTGTGATGCTCAGCCTGTTGGAGGCTGTGAGGTTGCAGCAAAGTTTTAAGTTTACCTTGTGTCAAGGGAGCAATGCCTGGTTTGGAGTGTGTGGGGGCAGGTTATATGAAGTAGCATTTTGAGGGAGGGCAGGTAGATATCTTTATTTTTATTTTTAAAAAATGAAATAGTAACGTTGTCCTAACTGGACAGGAAGCCTTGTGAGAAGGGACGTACATATGCCTCAGAAGGCAAGAGAGGAAGACTATTTGGACTTTTTGTATAATTAAGGTTCTTATTGGACTTTTCCCTAGGTTTGTTTGTTTTTGTTTTTCTGTCTATAGGAATTATTTGGGGAGGGGCCCAGTGGTCCTCAGTTAGAGCCCTCCCTCTTTAAGGGCAGGCAGGGGAGGGCTGCGAGCACTAGGCTGAGGCCTGGGCCCCGGGCCTTTCTGATTTTGCCTCCAAAGGAGAGCGCCGTGATACCTGTGTGTGTGTAAGGAAGGGCCTTTGTATTGGGGCTCTGCCAAGGACCTGTATTCAGGGACCCATGCTCTTTTGGGGTGAGTTTTTCCTCTCATCATCCCCTACTTTGTTAGGACTTGCCCTGAATACTGTCCTCTACCCCTTGTTCCCTCCTTTCGGCCCTTCTGGGGGTCACCTGCTCCCTGTGAATACGCTGGGGGTGCTTCCCCCTAGTCTCGCCCTTAATTTTTCTCTCATGGGGTATCATCTGCCTCGGCCCTTAGGTTTAGTTTTCCTGAGGGCGTCTTGGCCCTGGGAAAGGGTCTCTAGGCTGCGGACGCCAACTTGGCTGCCTGCTAGGCAGTTTCTGGGAAGCATTCCCTGTCACCAGCTACTTCTTTCTTTTGTGCTTCTTTTCCCCAAAACCCTTTTCTGTCACCCTTTTTATAAGAATTCCCCTTATTCTGTGGGGCCATAAACCTATTTAACCTGGAGCCAAAGGGATGCCTAACTCAAGAAAATGGGCATGGGGTGGGGAGTTCAGTCTAAACAGTTGTTTTTTCCAGTTACTATCTTGGGTCATGAGGAGGCTGGCTTGGAGCAGCGGTTATTATACCCCTGAGCTGAGCTCAGGAGCTGGGAGAGAGACTGGGTCTCTTGCCTCTTCATATTTTTTATTCCCTACCAGACAGAAATTAAGTTCACTGTTTTACACTGCACTCCAAAAGCTTGTCCTCCTTAAAAAAGGAGAGACTTTGGATTTGATATTAACTTTTCCCCCAGAATGGGCTGGCTGTGCCCTGTGAGGGGGAAAGGAGTAAACAGGGGCATTCTGTAAGCTGTCCCTCACCAGGACCTACCTACCATATTCCTCCCCAACACCCAGGAGAGGAAACGCCCCCTCTTGCTGACTCATTCCATAACTGCAGAAAGAAGCTCCATTCACTGAAGCCACAGGACAGCAAGGGAGCCTAAATTGTTCTTTTAAATTAAAAATTCCAGGATTGAAGCAGGCTGCTGTGGGAGGGGCTGGGGGAGCGGGAACGGGGGTGGGACTTTTCTAGATGAATGGACCATATAGATGTGTTACTGGCTTTTTGCCTGTTAACTCATTTTATTTTGACCCTTTATGCCCCTGATTTAAAGAGGTCTGTGTACTGTATCCACTTCCCAGATGCCCTGTATCTCCTATTTTCTCTGGAATTGTATTTTATAATAAATGACATTTGAGAAAAACAAAGAAAATTGTCATTTTCAAGATTGGTTGATGTTTAAATGTTCAGATTAAACCATCTGACGTACAAGATAAAAATAGTAACAGTAGTCGTTTTACAAAGGGCAACTTTCACGTGCACAAAAGCACTGCAGAAGGCATTTTACATTTGTCTGCTAAATCTGTCATCACAACAACTTGATCAAGTGGATATTATTATCCCCATTTTACAGATGAAATTGAAGCTCAGAGAGATTAAGTAATTTGCATAAGGGCACACAGCCAGTTAATCATGGAGCTGGAATTTGAACCCAGGTTTGTTTGACTCCACATTTTGTGCTAAACACTCCTCCTTGGCAATGTTTAATACAATCCCTTATGCTGATTTGGAGTCCCTGGGTGGTGCAAACAGTTAATGTGTTCAGGTGCTAACCAAACAGCTGGAGCTTTTAGTCCACCCAGAAGCACCTCAGAAGAAAGGCCTGGTGATCTATTTTTTAAAAAAATCAGCCACTGAAAACCCTATGGAGCACAGGTCTACACTGACACACGTGGGGTTGCTGTGGGAAGAAGATATAGGTCATTCATTAATTCTTTCAACCAACCTTGTGGTAATTAGCACTTACCAAAGAAGACAGTGTGACTGATGCCCCCTAGAGTTGTGCACTGGGCCCTGTATGAAGTACTGTGAGGGAGGTGGCTACAAAGATAAATTAAGACAATCTTCTGCATTTAAGAAGTTTACTGCCTAGTTATATTAACCAACCCCCTTTTTATAAGAGAAGAAACCGGAACTCTTAAATGCCTCGTAAGGATTTACTGTGTGTGCAGACCTGTATCCCAGAATTAAACTCCCCATATGGAGGATGAAAGTGACAGGATCTTTGTTTAGGCATTTTACCCAGAAGTTTTCTAAATCTCCAGTGGGGAGTCATATTTCATGCTGGGGAATTTTGTGGGGACTTCTGAGGGATTGTCAGTAGTAAACAAAAGGAAGTGTTACTTGTATTTCTCAGTGGTTTCTAGGTGTCACCACACTTCTGTACAAGTCCCTATAGACCTTTTAAAAGTTAGAATTTGAATCTGGCAAAGTCTTAGGAAATTTCTTGGCCAAATGGGGTAGAAATCTGAACTACCCTGAGGGAATGCAATGAGAGAGCTGGGGACTGGGAAAGAGGTGTTGCCTAGGGAGAAGAGAAACAAAAAGAAGCCCAGGAGGCTGAGTTTTCTAAGTTGGAAGAGGTGGCAACAATGAAGTAACTTGACTTGCTGGGATTTGGGGGACAAAGGTTAGATTGGGTTTGAAAGATCAAAAATGAGGCAGTATCTCATCCGTTGGTCCCAACCCACCTGGAACATAGGAGAGTGAAGAACACCAAAGACATGAGGAAAACGTTAGTCCAAGAGACAAAAGGGGCCACATACACCAGAGACTCCATCAGCCTGAGACCAGAAGAACTAGACGGTGCCCAGTTACCACCAATGACCACCCTGACAGGGAACACAACCGAGAGTCCCTGACGAAGCAGAAGAAAAGTGGGGAGTAGAACTCAAATTCTAGTAGAAAGACCAGACTTAATGGTCTGCCAGACTGGACGAACCCCAGAAGACATGGCTCCTGGACCCTCTGTTAACCCAGAACTGAAACCATTCCCGAAGCCAACTCTTCAGGCAAAGAATAGCCTGGAGTATAAGACTTAAAATGATACTTGTAAAGAGTGTGCTTCTTAGTTCAAGTAGATACATGAGACTAAATGGGCAGCTCCTGTCTGGGGGTGAGATGGGAGGCCAGAAACCGATAGGAGCAGGTTGAATGGACAGAGGAAATCCAGGGTGGAAAGGAGGAATGTTCGGTCACATTGTAAGGATAGCAACTAGGGTCACATAACAATGTGTGTATAAATGTTTGTATGAGAAACTAACTTGAACTGTAAACTTTCACCTAAAGCACAATTAAAAAAAAAATTGAGGCAGCATCCTAATGAACGAGTTTAGTGCTTCTGTTCTATCTCCTATTTCCTTGCGTACTGCCTGGGGTTTTTAAAGCTTGCAAGCAGCCATTCAAGGCACAATTGGCCTTTATTCACCTGGGGCAATAGGGGAAGAAGGACAGCCAGGAATAGGAGGAGGATATGGAATCTGTGGCTAATTGCCTCCATGAACAACTGCCTCCTTTGCCATGAGAGGAGAAGAACTGGATGGTACCTGGCCACCATTACTGAATATTTTGATCAAAGTTTCTATAGAAGCATCCTGATTAAAATGTAAAAGAGAATTTCAAATTCTCATGAACTATAGACTTTCTGGAGCCATGGAGGGTGGATGAACCCCTGAAACTATTGGCCTGAGATAATCTTTAAACTTTAAACCAAAAATATCCCCTGAAGTCATCTTAAAGCTGAACAATAGTTTAGCTTCAAAGGTAAATAATAATGGCCTTGAGCATTGTGGTGCAATGGATCACTTTTGTATGGCCTTTCTTGCCGTGGTCTTATAACTCCCACCCAAGTAATTGGGTGGGACTGTGGAAATTGGGTAACTGTGACCCACCAAGGGGATAGGTCAATTTTGCCTTCCCACTGGGCTTGAAATGAGCCACCCAAGAGGTGGAAGGAGAGGATCCCACCACCACCAAGGAAGGAGAGCCAAGAGCGGAGCATGTCCTTTGGACTTGGGATTCCTGCACTAAGAAGCTCTTGGAACTGGGAGAGAGGAAGAGAGAGAGAGCTGTAACACTGAAGACTCAACATGCTGGCAGAGAAACAGTGGCAGGAGAGACCAGCAGAACAAGAAAGCTGAGTGCCTTTGAGCAGGAGGCTTATGGTGGAGTAGGGTGCCTCCAGGCACTTCGTGGAGCTAGGTTTGCCAACCTGCAGAGCTAGAGCTGAGCGCCTTCTGGCTGAGACTTACTGGCAGTGGGGTGCCTCTGGGCACTTAACTGCAGAGCTAAAAGAGCTTTGTAACACTTGCCTGAGCAGGGCAGAGGCCAAGTGGCCAGGGAGAGGCCTGCCTGCAAGCACAACTGGGAAAAGGCTGTCCTGATAGAAGAACTGTATCCTGAGCATTACTCAACCTGAATTGTAACCTGTTACTTCCCTAATAAACCCCATAGTCATGAGTATTGTCTGTGAGTTCCATGTGACCATTGCAATGAATCGAACCCAGCAGAGAAGTAGAGAGGGCTGTGGGAGGCACGGTGGTGTCAGAATTGATAAAGATGGCAGAGAGAGGAGGCATGTTTGACCCCTGCCTCATAGAAATCAGCCTTTGGCTGTTGATCTTGATTCTCCTTCCCCCTTGTAAAGTTGCCACACCCACACCCTTTTTACAAGCATTATGCTGTTTTAAGAACAATCTATACAGGATTAAATTGACAACAGCAACTAGGAACCTTAGTGGGGCAGTGAATTTATGTTAATGAGGGAGAAACAACTCAGAAGAGGAGAATGAGAGTGGTTGCACAACTCGAAGAATATAATCAGTGACACTAAATTGTACCTGTAGAAACTGTTGGGTTAGTGTATGCTTTGCTGTGTATATTCTCAACAATGACAACAAAATAAAGTTTAGAAAAAAAATAAGGCAGCATCTTATGTTGGGAGGTAATTCTGGTGGCTGGGACTTGTCAACAACACTGATGACCTACTCTGTATCAGGCAAGCTTCCAGGCACTAAGACTACAAAAGGTGTGGATCCTGTCCTCAAGGAGGTCACAGACTAGTTAGGGAGACAGACATGGAAACAATTACAGTGCACTGTGGTATGGACAAGGCGGAATGGTTGGAAAGTGGAGGGTTGGGGCAGAGAGGACTTGAGAGGAGATATTTGAACTGAACTTCAAAGGCAATCATAACTCTAGATCTTAGTCTTACAGGGGCACCATTAGAATTTTTTGAGAAAGGGACTGCAACACTCCAATTTATATTTTAAAAGGTCCTTCTGGCTGCTGTGTGAATCAAAAATGGAAGCAATGGAAGAGAAACCATTTGCAGCAGTTGAGGAGGGAAATAAGGAGCCCTGGTGGCTCAATGGTTAAGTGCCTGGTCGCTAATCGAAAGGTCTGTGGTTTGAACCAACCAGCTGGTCCAGGAGGAAGATGTGACATTCGGCTTCTGTAAAGATTTATAGCCTTGGAAAGCCTATGGGGGCAGTTCTACTCTATCTTACAGGGTCACTATGAATCAGAATCCACTGGATGGCAACGGGTTTGGTTTTTTCGCGGGTGGCTCAATGGTCAAGCAACCCAGCTGCTAACTGAAAGGTTGGTGGTTCGAACTGTATAGGGCAGTTCTCCTCTGTCATATAGGGTCGCTATGAATCAGAATCAACTCTATGGCACGCAACAGGAGCAGGAAGCGAAATGATAGTGGCTTGGGAATGATGAAAAGTAGTGATATTCTGAATATATTTTGAAGGTAGAGCTGGTAGGATTTGCTGATCGGTTTGGGATGGAGTTCAGGGAAAGAGAAGAGTTGTGGATGACCCTAAGTTTGGAGCCTCAGCACCTGGGTGAAGAGTACTGTAGTAGCATCAGTGAGATAGGGAAGGTGGAGTTGGTGGAGCTGAATTAAGGATTTTGTTTTGATCATGATAATTTGAGGTGACTGGTAAACATCCCAGCGTGGAAGTAGTATGGAGTCTGGAGCCCAAGAGACAGGACAGTCTGGAAGTTTAGCTATGGAAGTCATCAGCATTTAGGTGATTTTTAATGGGTAGAAAAAAAGATGTGGGTGGACTGAGCTCTGATATATGCCAACATTTAGAGGTTGGGTGGAAGAGGAGAAGCAGCCATTGACGTTGTAGGCAACTAGGAGAATGGCGTCAAGGGAATCTAAAGAAAAGAAGTACGGTCAGAGAGTTGGATTTCGCAAAATGTTCTTGGTGACCTTGATAAGAGTGTTTGAATGAGTGGTGAAGATGAAAGCCACATTGGAGCAGGTTAAAGAGAAAATAGGTGCTGAGAAAGTGGAGATTACGAGTATAGAAACTCTTGAGAAATTTTGCTGGGTGTCATAGAAACTGGGGAGCAGCATGTATCTAGGGAGAGGCTTTTTTGTTTTGTTTTTAAATAGGCAATATTAAACTATGTTAATGTGCATGATCTATTAGTGAAAGAGAAAGTTATGTTACAGGAAAAGAGGAGAAATGGAGGCCAGAATTCCTTGAGTGGACATGAAGGAATAGAATCCAGCAGGTCTTGCTCCTTGTAATGGGATTGTGTTTACCAGCATGCACACAGCATGCACACAGCAACGTTATCACTGTGTACAGAGCTGTGCTCCCTCCACCCTCTAGCTGATAGCAGGCTTGAGAAGGCAAGTTCACACTTTATTTTCCTGTCAAGACTGACAAACACTTTGAGGGACTGAGATCCTGGGATTGAGGGCTGAGGATCATAGTCCTGGGGGGCACGTAGGTCAATTGGCATAACATAGTTCATAATGGTCTACATTGTGGTGAGTAGCATTGGGGGTCTTATAAACTTGTGAGTGGCCTTCTGAGATACAGCTATTTGGTCTTTTCCTGTCTGGGGCAAAGGAGAGCGAAGAAAACCAAAGACTCAAGGAAGCAATTAGTCCAAAGGACTAACGGTCCTCCTGATCCACAGCCTCCACTAGCCTGAGACAGAAGAACTATATGGTGCCTCGTACCACTACCGGCTGTTCTGACCAGGAGAAAAATGTAAAACAAATTCGAACTCATTTTGAATTCATTAAAAAGAAAGACTGGTCTGATAGAGACCAAAGGAATCACTGAGACTATACTTCTGACACCCTTCTAACGTGGTACCAAAGCCAGTCCCAGAGATCACCTTTTAGCCAAATAATAGACCCATACCCTTGCCGTTGAGTCTATCCTGACTCATAGTGACCCTATAGGGCAGAGCAGAACTGACCCACAGGATTTCCCAGGCTGTACATCTTTATGGAAGCAGAGTGCCATATCTTTCTCCCTTGAAGCCACTGATGGGTTCAAACCTCTGACCTTTTGTTTAGCAGCCGAGTGCTTAACCACCCACTACCAGAGCTCCCTGAAATAATAGACAGGCCTATAAAATAAACAATAACACCCATGAGGAATGTGAACTTTAGAACAATCAACTATATGAGACACAAAGGGCAACATTTACCCAAAAGCAAAGATGGGGAGAGTGCCAACACATTGCAGGGAGTGCAACCATTGTCACGGAACAATTTGTTTATGAGTTATTGAATGGGAAACAAATTTACTCTGTAAATTTTCACCTAAACTGTAATAAAATATTCTTAAAAAAAAAAAAAAGACTGACAAAGCAAAGTCACATATGCTTCAAGGTTGTATTTTTCCCCCCTCTAGAACAATTTCCAAAAATATAAAGAAGAATAAGATTATGTATCTAATGACTAGGTGGGGAAGGAGTGGCCAATTTAAAGTTTTCAGAAATTTGTTTTAGGGGCATGTGGTGTCAGTCAGTGACAGAGTTGAGAGTAGAATGCTTGGTTATAAGGAAGATGCTATGACTTTAAAGCGTTATTACTTTTTTCCATTCATTCCACAAATGTTTATTGGGCACTAGATATGTGGCAGCCAACATACCAGGTCAGTGGTTCTTAAACTTTTTGATCCCAGGGTTCCTTTATACTCTTAAAAACTTTTGAGGACCCTGAAGAACTTTTGTTTATGTGGGTTATATCTGTTGATTTAAAAATTTTTTAAACTAAAAATTGAGGAATTTAAAATATTTATTAGTTCATTTAAAAAAATATTTTTCAAAACAAAAATAGTTGAGAAAGAAGAGTGACATTGTTTTACTTTTTTTTTGCAAGTCTCTTTAATGCCTGGCTTAATAGAAAACAGCTGAAATCTCAGAGCTGCTTTTGCTTTCAGTCTGTTGCCAGATGACACATCACATATCCTCTGGAAGGCTCCACTGTACACTCATGAGACAATGAGAGTTAAAAAGGAAAATAACAGCTTAGTAGCTCAGTATTAGCATGAAAATATTTTTGACCTTGAGGACCCTGAAAGTATTTGAAAATGAGTTCCTCCCCGGGGGTGCCCTGACCACACATTGGGAACCACTGTGCTAGACATTGGGATACAGCCCTCAAGGAGCTCAGAGACCAGCTGGAGAGAACATTTACAGGTATATGTATGTATGCAATGTGTTAAGTAGTCTGATTGAGTATAATGATAAAAGTGCTGGGAGAGATCAGTTAATTCTGACTGGGAAGGTCAGCAAAGGCTTCAAGGAGGAGTTGACATCTGAGTTGGACCTGGAAGCATTAGTACGTCCATACAGGAGAGGTGAGTGCTTTCTGGCCAAGGAACAGCATGAAACAAAGAATAATGATTAGTCCAATGTTCCTGGAGTATAACATGAATGAAGTGACTGACTGCAGAGGAAGCTGGGAAGTGTGGTGGGAGGACAGACTGTATAGAGCCTTCATTCTGTAGGCGTTGGGAAACAATGGAAGGTTCTAAAGTAGGAGAAAGACATAGGAGTGTTAGCTAATGTTTACTGTGCCCCTACTCCATCTAGGCTAGGCACTGTACTCGGACATTAGTTCTCTTACCAACCCATTGAGAGAGGAATTATTAGCCTCACTGTATAGCTGAAGAAACTGAGGCGTCTAATCATTAATTTGCATACTTGAATCTCTTCTCTATTATTAAACTATTATTGGAACATTTTTCTGAAATTCTTAGAATTGAGATATTTCCAGAGATATGGATAATAAGATGATAAAGGGTAAACAGGAGAAATCGAGGACTTTTAGTTCCCTAGCAGTCTCTGAGTGGCGCCAGCGGTTTGCAGTCAACTACTAACCTAAGTTGGCAGTCAAACCCACCCAGCCGCACAGCAGAAAAAAAAGCCTGGAGATCTGCTTCCCGAAAGATTACAGCCAAGAAAACTCTATGTAGCAGTTCTACTCTGTAACACATGGGGTCACCATGAGTCAGAATCAGCTCCACAGAAATCTGTTCGGTGTTTTTTTTTTTTTAATTTCCTAGAAAGAAGTTTCCTTGAACTGGCCTAATAAGGTAAGATTCGTAGCTGGCCTCTTCCTGGCTCCCAAAAGATCTTTTTCCGCTGTCCCTAGTGCTCATTACTACTACCCTCCCTCTGTAATAGATACTTCAGGGTATGGATTTAAAAGTTTTAGGAGAAATAAGTAAATGAACTAAGACTAAACTCACAAGAGAGAATCAAATGTAGCAATTAAAATTACCGGCCAATTTTTTTTCGAAATATAATACTCTGTGCTTTCTTCTTTGGGTGTCGCACCCTGTAGTTTTGTGAGCTTAGAAAATAAATATGAACAGAATGTGTTGCCTGCTGGGAAGCAAAAGCTCGAGAAAACGGTTCTAGGACTAAGTGTCTTCCCTCCTCTGTGACTTCAGCTTGCTCCACAGTGACAGCGGATGGTCTGATAGGGAGGCACTACCCAAACAACGAACGTGTACCTGAGCATGTCACCTCAAAGCTAGATGCCCGGCAATGCTGAGTACTTATTTAGAAACCCTAAAACCGAGAGGGCAGGGATACCTAAGGATGACTCATTTTCCACTTAAGATTGAAATGTCTTAACACCAGGCGTCTACCTACTACAGAGCATTGCCTAACGCCTGGTACAGTATATGTTAATCTCAGGCTGGTGATCTACTCAGTTCTCAAAAATACTGGAACCCCTATACATACGGTAAGTGTATACACTTCGGTGTGTATTAGGACATTAAAAGGGCTCAAGGGAACTCTCTGGTTGTCTTGAAATACCTCCACCTCCCGGAGCCCGTCCCTTTAGCCCAGAGGGCAACAGGGCGATCTCCTAGGAGACCACAAGGAAACAAGTGCGCACGCGTAGGGCACAGCCTGGCTGATGCAACCTCCCGCGTGCGAGCGGCGTCCGCCGAGAGTAAGGAAGCCGACAGGGAAATGGGCGAGACCAATCAGCGGCCACACGGAAGTGCGCGCTAAGGCCCGCCCCCCGGTGCTCTGCGAGGGACGTTCGGCTGCGCCGGGCTGGCGGCGTAGGCGCCCCGGCCGTGCTGCGTCTCATCCGGTTGCCTCGGGGTGTCCTGCCCCGGCGCTGGCCCTGCGGCCATTTTGGACTGGGCTTCCACCCGCGTTCGCCTGCCTACTCCGTCCTTCCGGTGTCGTGCTGTGGAGGGGCTTTTTAACGGTCCCTCTCTCCTGGAAGGTCGCCGCCGGAGGAGCGTTCCCATCTATGGTGGCCAGGCCTCGAGCGAACTAGGACACCCCCTTCCTCGCCGGGATGGCTCTCGCCTCAGCTGCCGCGTCCTGTTCCTGCAGTTCCGGGCCGCGATCCGCCGCCTGCTGCCGAAGCCGCTTTGCTCTGTGGCTCCTCTCCTGGCCCGGGGACCGGCCTGGAGCACCGACTCCGCCGCTTGGTAAGGCCAAGACTGTTTAGGCCTCTTCCGAATCGCGTCCGCCCTCCGGCCGCCGAGGTCCGAGTGCCTGAGACATTGCCAGGAAAAAGGAGATGGAGCCGGGAGCAGACAGGTCGCGGAGACGGGCGGGCGCCCGGTTCCGGCTGCCCTTCCTCTTCCCTTGGCCATCGCGGCCAGGCTCTTCCAAGTTCCCGACACCCGTCGCTCCGGAAAGCTCCGGGGACCCCAAACTGGCTTCCTCTCCCCCCCAGGCTCGGACCAGCTACTGGATGAAACTGCTTTCCCAGCTTTTTGCGCCGCTCCCCAGCTTGTTTCAGAAGCTGCTGATTTGGAGCCAGCTTTTCGGTGGGCTGAGTCCCACCAGATGGCTGGAGTTTGCTGGAGGCTACAGCGCCCTGAGAGCCCTGAGGGGACGGGACGAACCTGCCGCGCCCATCGCCCAGAAATCTGTGAGTTCGCTGCGGCTCGACCTCTCGGACGACTCGGCTGCCAGCCCCCTTGATTGGCTAGAGGAGGGCATCCATTGGCAGTGCTCGTCCCCAGATCTAGAATTGGCACTTACAGCCAAAGGGCGCGCATTGGACCCTGCGGCACCCGCTTTCCTCTTAGAGCAGCAGCTGTGGAGAGTGGAGCTGTTGCCGAGTAGCCTTCAAGCCCAGCTCTTGAACCGGGAACTTGGCTCTTCGCCCTCAGGGCCTCTCAACATTCAGCGCTTAGGCAACTTCAATTTAGTCTCCTGTTGGCTGAACGCCTCCTACCTGGACTGCCTTCCTCGCCTAGAGCTCAGTTATCAGAACAGCGTGGGAAGTGGCCAGCTGGTGGATTGCCAGATTTGGACTCCAGAGAGCAGCTGCCTGATTGATGACCATTGTCACCCCAAGCCACTGAATGCAGAGGTCACTAAAGCCTCGTGGCAAGAATGCCCACCTCTTTCTACAGAAGGCCTGCCCGAAATCCACCATCTTCGCATGAAACGTCTGGAATTCCTGCAGCAGGCTGGCAAAGGGCAGACGTTACCCACCCCTGACCAAGATCACGGCTACCACAGCCTGGAGGAGGAGCACAGCCTTCTTCGGATTGATCTGCAACACTGCAGAGAGAACCCAGCACAGTTTGTTTCACCTGCGGAAGCCATACCTGGAACCTCCCAGGAAGTCACTGAGGAAAACATAGAATTGCTGACTGAAGAGGCTCTCCATGCTCTGGAAAAACAGGACCCTTTGGGAAGCTGCCCATCTTGTGAGATATCTGTGGTTGAAGAGCCTGGAGAGGACCAGGTTTGTGGGGTTGACAACTCAACCCTAGAAGATGACCAGCCCATGTCTGCCAGACCAGCCTGTAGCAACAAACTGATAGATTACATTTTGGGAGGTGGGTCCAGTGACCTGGAGTCAAGTTCTGATTCCGAAGGTGAGGATTGGGATGACGAAGCAGAGGATGATGGTTTTGACAGTGATAGCTCACTTTCAGAGTCAGACCTTGAGCAAGACTCTGAAGGGCTTCACCTTTGGAACTCTTTCTACAGTGTAGACCCTTACAATCCCCAGAACTTTACAGCAACCATTCAGACTGCTGCCAGAATTGGTCCTGGAAACCCCTCTGATTCAGAGAACGATTTGTCCGACAGATCTGATCTAGAGAATTCTCCCCAGACTAGAAGCCTTCCTGAGTCTCCTGACCAGAGTTCTGGAGAGGAAGATGACTGGGAATCTAGCGCAGATGAGGCTGAGAGTCTCAGACTGTGGAACTCTTTCTGTAACTCTGATGACCCCTACAACCTTTTGAATTTTAAGGCTCCCTTCCAAACATCAGGGAAAAATTGGAAAGGCCATCGTGACTCAGAGAGACCATCTGAGTCCTTTGTAGCCATTTCTGAGTGTCACACCTTCCTTTCTTGTAAAGTGCAGCCGTTAGGGAGCCAAAGAAGTGACTGTCCAGACTTGGTCCACTACCAGTTTCTCTCTGGGGAAAGACACAGGCATATCAAAAGAAAAAAGGTTCGTTTATTTTCTTAACATGCGTGGTGATTTGTTCTCACGGTGGATGTGGTTAAACACAGCAGCATGACTTTTTTGGAGGCATAGTAGTGCATCTTTTTGGAGAAGATCTCTAAATGGGTTGGGAGTTTCCCTGCAGGTTTCAACTTTTCATGCTTTTTCAGGGAACGGAAATATACACAATTTTTCTAGAGATTGGGACGGTTCTATCATTTAGAGTTTTTAAATGGTTATCATGTGATATGCCATTGGCAAACGCTTAATATTTTACTTACATGATAACAGCGTCCTCATTTTTTTTTTTGTACTTTAGATGAAGGTTTACAGAGCAAATTAGTTTTCTTATTAAACATTAATACACATTTTGTTTTGTGACATTGATTGCGAACCCCATGACGCGTCAGCACTTTCCCCTTCTCGACATTGGGTTCCTCATTTCCATTCCTGCGGGTTTCCTGTCCCCTCCTGCCTTCTGGTCCTTGCCCCTGGGCTGGTGTGCCCATTTAGTTTTGTATATGTGGTTGAGCTGTGTGTATTATTGTTTGTTTTATGGGCCTGTCTAATCTGGCCAAAGGGTAAACCTCAGGACTGACTTCAGTACTGAGTTTAAAAAAACAGTGTCTGGGAGCCATTCTCTTGGGGTTTCCCCAGTCTCTGTCAGACAGGTAAGTCTGGTCTTTTTTTGAGTGAGAATTTTGTTCTGTATTTTCTCCAGCTCTGGCCGGGACCCTCTTGTGATCTGTCAGAGGGACCGTCTGTTGTGATCTGTCAGAGCAGTCGGTGGTGGTAGCCGGGCACCATCTAGTTGTGCCGGAATCGGTCTGATGGAGGCCTTGGTAGTTGTGGTGCCTTTGGACTCATCTTGCCTTTGTGTCAGTGTCTTCATTCTTGTCCACCAGAACACCAAGTGCTGATGGCACCAGATCAAATTTATTCGGTTGTTTGCCAGGAAAGAAAAGATTAGTTTCAGTGTAAAAACTTTTTTGACATTTACATGGTTTGATTGACAGTCAAAAACAATACAGGGAATGATCCTGCCTTAATGCAGTACTAGTTACCAAAAACCATGAAAACCATCAAAAACCAAACCCACTGCCATCCAGTTGATTCCGACTCATAGTGACCCATAGGGTTTCCGAGGCTGGAAATCCCTGTGGGAGCAGACCACCACATCTTTCTCCTGCAGAGCTGCTGGTGGTTTTGAAGTGTCAAACTTTGGGTTAGCAGTCATTGGTTAGTTATTATTGGCCAACTGCAAGTTGAAAATTATATGTAAACAATAACGGTTACTTGTTTTATCTTGAGTAGTTGCTTCCTGTTCCCAGGCTAGTCTTAAAACGTCATGGAGCATTTTGCTTTTATAGCATATTATCAGATTAACCTTATTTGGGGAATTTTTTGAATTGCCTTTTTTTTTCCTTTACTCTTAAATCAACTAAAGTTATTAATTGAAAAAAAAATCCCCCAAAATGCACAAGGGTTTTTTTTTTATTTTTTTTTATTGTAGAGGGGGAAGTTTCTTTATCTGCCTAAATGTTTATTTGGAAGGCGAAAGGGTGGGTCAGTCGTTACCGACCTCAGATTCAGCAGCATCAGGGAGTCTCACGTGTACAGTACAGTACACGTATTGGTTCCAACTCTTCCAGGAATATAACATGTTTCTAAATGGTGATAATCGTATACCTTATCATAGAAGCAGAACAGACATGTTAAAAATTAAAATTTAGTTCACTCTGAAGTAAATGTGATGATAAAAGAGCTTTTCTTTGCCCTTGTAGGGCCCCCGACAAAACCTGTGTAGAATAGATAGGTAAGAAACAGTGGGGCAGTGGAGTGCGCACTTGGCATCTGGAGCCTGTGTTCTCTGCCAGGAGAGAGACAGCTGACCTGGGAAGTTACGTGACCTCTCATGGCTTTGATTCACTTCCCTGCCTATGGAAACAGTTACGGCACTACTCTGTGAGTTAGTCCAAGGTTTACATGAGATGAGGAAGTAAAAGTCGGAATTCAATTCCTTGCCTTTATATGGTAGCTCTCATTGTTCAGGGACTCAGGAGTCTTGCGTCTCGTTTTAGCTTATTCATTGAGTAAAATGAGATGAGTAAGTAGACATGAGACAATGAACTAGAAACAAAACTTGTAAAGAGGATGTCTAAAATATGGTGAAATTATGTGACAGCCTTTGGCTACTTGCCATTCTTTGGTAGTGCCTGATTCTTGGAACAAAGCTTTCAGGTGTAGTTTCAAAATGCTTTGTGTCATGGCATAACAGTGCACATTATGGAGCAAGGCTCAGTGTTGGAATCCTGATTATACCACTTAGAAGCTGTGTGACCTTGGGTAGGTCAGTTAGCCTCTCTTTGCCTCTCTTTCCTTATCTGTACTATGGGGATGATAACAGTACAGACCTCTTAGGGTTGCTGTGAGGATTAAATGAGATAAAAATTGCAAAGTGCTTTGGCATATGGTGAACACTGTAGGGTCCTATAGGGTGACTCCATGGAAGCTAACAACAGCAACAAACACTGTATAAGTGTTTGTTATTACTATATAGTGTTTGTTATTATTAATCTTAGTGACCCAGTGAATGAGTAATGACTAGAATGCAATATTTAGTAAGGTGTTACATACCTACTAATTGTCCTCAGGGGCATTCCCAGGCCTGATGTAAAAGGAATGAAAGTAGTAGGCCACAGTGGGATTAGCTGATGTAACTCTTGAACATACTTTAAAGCGAGTATTTACTTCTGTAGTTTGGTATCTTAGAATCTTCTGTATTAGAAATTAAATAGGAGTTGAAAAGGACTCACAATTTCCTGTAAGTACAGAATCCCCGTTGCCATTGAGCCGATTCTGACTCATAGCGACCCTATAGGACAGAGTGCAATTGCCCCATAGGGTTTCCAAGCAGCTGCGGGTGGATTCGAACTGCTTACCGTTTGGTTAGCAGCATAGCTCTTAAGCACTGTGCCACATTGAGTGGAAATATAGAGTTTGTATCTCAACTACAGGCTTTTATTTTGCTGCGCTTTGTTTACCAGGTAACTTTCTCTTCTATATTCTGATTACAAAATTAATAATACCAAAATAGAAATATGTGTTTATAATCCAAAAATTGGAAAGCCTGGAGTAAATTTTTTTTTAAAGGAGAAATAGAAGTGAGAACGTTGCTAAAGCCTGTGTGCTGAAATAAAAGCGCTAACTTCCTGGGATATAGTGGGGATTTCCTGGAACTGTTTCTTTGGAAACTTTGATCATTTTTGAGGGAAGAGTATTACAACTGTATTTTCTTAAGGATTAAAAAAGCAAGGATTAGTAAGAGGAAAATTGCAGTTCTCCATCTGGATTCATTTTATTAACATCAGAAGTCAAGGGGGAAGGTATGTTTATATACACAACATACACGTGCATATACAACACACACGTAAATCTGTATGTGTGTAAATGGAAGAATCTCAGGTGGCATTTGCTCGTCCAGGCAGAGCTTTTTCTTTCTTTCTTTTTTTTTTTTTCCTGCTGCTTTTATGGTTGGAACTAAGTTATTTCTGTAAATATGTGATATTCTGAAAGAACTAGTAGCATAAAGGGTTATTGACCTCAGTGCTAATTGTAAGATCCTAGAGAGTTATTAGTCTTTGTCTTTATAGGTGACCTTTCTCGAAGAAGTTACTGAGTATTATATAAGTGGAGATGAGGATCGCAAAGGACCCTGGGAAGAATTCGCACGTGACGGATGCAGGTTCCAGAAACGAATCCAAGAAACCGAAGATGCTATTGGGTATTGCTTGACATTTGAGCACAGAGAAAGAATGTTTAATAGACTCCAAGAAACATGCTTCAGAGGACTTAACAAGCAATGTTAAGGTGATCTGACAGCCTCTAGCCCTAGCAGGCACTACCTCTTACTTGAGAGGTTTCTTTAAAAAAACGAAAATTGGCAGCTGTCCTTTGAAAATTCTATTTTTTAAAGGAAATGCAGCTTGGATCCAGTGACCTAGTTTAATATTCTTTGCAACGCATCCCACTCAGAAATATCCAGGATTGAAGGATGAGATAGTGTGATTATTTCTAATCCTTCCCTTTTTTTTTAAGACATTTCTTTTATGATTTAATTGTATGTGTTTTTGAATGCAGGTTGCTTGTTGAGCTGGAAAGGGGACCTTTTACGTTGTAATTTTGCACTTTCAAAACTTATTTTCTTGGGAAACAATATTTATAGGGTTCAAAGTCTTTTTTCAATTCTAATTTAAATTATGTATACTGTCTAAGGAAACCCTGGTGGCGTAGTGGTTAAGTGCCACAGCTGCTGACCAAGAGGTCGGCAGCTCAGATCCACCAGGCGCTCCTTGGAAACTCTATGGGGCAGTTCTGCTCTGTCCTATAGGGTCGCTATGAGTCGGAATCGACTCAACGGCAGTGGGTTTGGTTTTTTTTTTGTTTTGTTTTATACCTGTCTAAAAGCTTGGGGCTCTTTCTTTCTCTTCATGACATTTTGAAATTAATAGGCTTTTGTGTTTTCTCTGTATATTTTATTTCAGTTATTTGGCTTGCCTAAGGCTAAGAAAATATCTTGTATATGTTACCTACTTAAAGTATATCATCTTGTGTCCTGTATTTTTTTGTTAATGACTAGTTGAAAATGTATGGTGGCTTTTTATTTTTAGTTTCTGTTCCACCTAAGTTATTTCCAGGGACTGTCACAAAACCTCCATGGGCAGTCCTCTCTACTATTTTGGGAATGCAGCATCTTTCTGCCAAATGTAACTTCCAATATATTTAATTTCTGTGCAAACTGCTCTATGGAGGAACTTCTGTATATGTTATTGTAGTTCCCAGTTGAGTGTGGTTCTTTTTATCTTTCAACAGGTACAAGTTGTTGTAAAAGACTCTAGAAAGTAATAATTGCATCATAGGCATTTATTTTTTAAACTTAAAAACCTAGAGTTTTCTTAGGAAGAAGGTAGGGATGTCTCAGAGCAATTTGGTTTTGTTGTATATCCTTAACAAAAAATCAGTGTTAACTAATCTTATGCCTCAGCACTGTCACTTTTAACACCTGTCACGGTGACACTAGACTTGGAAATGGGCAGTTCTGAATTTTCCATTTTGAAATGTAAAATACAGTCTTAGTCACTGTCCAGGTTTCCTGTGTCCCATGATTTTAATGGGAGAAGTAATAGCAAGGCCCAACTTCTCTCAAGAAGGGGTAGAACTATAGATTTAACAACTAGAAAGTCTAAATATCTTTAGCCCAAAGTTTACTTTTGAATCAAACTTTTTGTAGTGACTGGTTGTGCTTGGTTTATTTAGTTAAGTCCACATGGTGTGCATCTGATTGGTTGCGGGAATATTAACCAACTCATTACTAGTCTATTTTACTCCATGTACCTCCTGTCACAGATAATGGAAGACGTGAGTAGAATAGATGCCCTCTTAATTTTGAACTTGTTTTAGTATGGGAATGAATTTTTCATCAGAAGAGCTTACAGGGTTACTACCTCAGTTTATAATCTACCTGGCCACTACTTTATTCCTCTCTGGTTTGCTCTAAGAACAGCCTCCAGTGTTAACACATACATTCTTGCACACACACTGCGAGTGCAACGCCACAAAAATTGGTCCGGTTTTTGCAGAGCCCGTATTCTTGTCCAGTGCACCTCCACGTCTAGTAACGCTAGGGAGGGAATGCATTTCCAGAGTCCGGTGTGATACCATGGAAACAGGCTCATTTCAGGCACCAGCTGTGTCACTTGGAAAGCAGGCATCATTTGTCTTGAAAAAAGCTTTTTCAAAATGTAAGGGCATTTTTCCAAAACTAGACCGAAAGCATCCTGTTTTACTTCAAAGACTTAGGTTGTGTTTCGTGTTTCTGAAATCTAGCACCCCTGTGTATTTGAAAATAACAGGGCATCTTTACATTGATTGGATTTTGGAAAATTGTTCCTTTGGCATTCCAACCTCACTACCAAAAAGCTAGAGTAAAAGCTTGCTTAAGAACTCTCCCATATACTCCCCTCCTCTAAAAGAAATGGACAGACAGTGATGAGCAGGACAGAAGGGACCACTTTTAAGTTGGACTGAAGGAAAAACAAAAAGGAATTGTTTCATCCCAATCCTAGTTAGAACAGTTAGATCCCCACAGTCTTAGAAATAAAATCCTTGGAGGTTTTAGTTGAATATTTTACACATTTAAAGTCTTATAATGGTGCTTTAAGTGTCAATGTAGCATGTGAACGACTTTGTACAGACAGGTAACATTTCTATTTCTGACTGTTGAAATGTGATAACGGCGCCTCTTTAACTTGAAATCAAAACTATCAGATTTTATTTTTTTATAATTTAAGGAAGGTGAAGTTAGGGGACTAGAAAACTTCTAAATTGGCTTCTACAGATCTAATGATTTAAATGTAACCAGTTTGTTGGGATTTTATAGCTAAAATTCTATTTGTGTATAAAACTGTTAACTAATCTGTAAATTGTAATAAATATATTTGCAATTATTAAATGTTGCATGATATTTTGGTTCAACATTGTATATTTCATAGTATTTCACCTTGGTTTTGAGCAGGATTTTCAGAATTAAATCACGTATTTTTGTAGAAGCACTAGAAACTTTGGAGGTGCTGGAAGGATTTCTGTGGTTTAAAAAGGTTATATGACATGCACATTGCACCTCATCTGACAGAGAGGAGGGATAATAAGAATGAATATGATTGCAAACCACAGTTTAGTAATAGAATTTGGTTCTTAGAATATGAAAGACCTGTTGTGTTAAAGATGATATTTTATACAGCAAGTTAGGCTTTCATTGAACAGTTCCTACACAAGTTATTCAGTGGTATTAATTATATAATGTGTCATCATTCTCATTCCTCCCGTTCTGTTTGTACCATTTCCAGTACTCTTGTTGCCCTGCCCCCTTCTCATCTTTGCTTTTGAGTAAATTTTGACCATTTGATCTCATCTAGATGATTTTTTAAAGGAGCTTATTCATTACTCACAGGTGACATTCATTATTTTATGAGCCAATCTGTTATTTAGCTAAAAGGTGACCTCAAGGGATAATTTCAGTTTAAGGTTTAAAGAGGATCTCAGTCTTGGGGAGTCATCCAGTCTCAGCCAGTCACATAAATTTGGACTTTTTAAGAATTTGAGTTCTTTTCCACATTTTTCTCCTGTTCTATCAGGATCTATCTATTGTGGCCTAATCAGAATGGTGAAAAGTGGTCATTGGGCACGACCTAGTTCTGGACTTAGGGTAGATGAGGCAGTGAGTCCTGTAGACTATCAGTCCTATAGACTGCTTTCTCCCCTGAGTCAGGTGTCCTTCTTCCTCTTTTGTTCCAGGTGCATAGAGACCGATAGCTGTATCTTAGATGGCCGCTCGCAAGCTTTTAAGACCCCAGACACTACTCACTACAATGGGATGTACAGCATATACTTTATGAATTATATTATGCCAAGTAATTGAGTTGAGCCATAAATCTATGGTCCTAAGCCTTCAAACCCACAAAACCAATCTCACAAGGTGTTTGGTTGTTTAACTGGAAACCCTGGTGGTGCCGTGGTTAAGAGCTACAGCTGCTAACCAAAAGGTCACATCCACCAGGCACCCCTTGGAAACCCTATGGGGCAGTTCTACTCTCTCCTATAGGGCCGCTATGAGTCGGAATTGACGGCAATGGGTTTGGTTTTGGGTTTAAGAGGGATCCGTACCTGTGTCCCCTGTGTGGTTTGTTATATGTGTGGATATACATGCATGTACACACAGACTTACATGTGTCTATGCCTAAAGATGGATCTCTCTGTGCATACGTATGTGCCCACATAGTCATGCTGATAGCCTATACACGTATTTGTGTAACAAAAACCATAGTTTTGGTCATTGGTGTTGCTGCAAAATTGTATTTGTCATCTCCTTTACCAGAAATGTCCTTTTCTCTTACGTACTTCTTAGTGACATCATTTACTTTGGTCAGGGTGTATGCACATCACCCACATTCGATGCTACCTTTCCTGTTACCAAAAATAAAAAGTATCTACTATCTCGAGAGTGCTTCCCCCTCTCTCCACCCCACCAATTTGTGGTAACTACCAATGAGTGTTGGTTTCTGCATTTTTATCTATTCCTGTCTTAGTGATTTGATTCTAAAGTTGACCTCAGCTGTCCACTTCTGTGAAGAAAACAGTTAAATAAAGAGTATTCACAGAAGCAGTAGAATTCATGTGGTAGCTTAGCATAGTGTTTCTCCTAAGTATTACTATTCGTGGGTAAGAGCTGAGCTGTTAACTAAAAGGTCAGCAGTTCGAATCCGCCAGGTGTCCCTTGGAAACCCTATGGGGCAGGTCTTCTCTGTCCTATAGGGTCACTGTGAGTCAGAATCAATGGCAGCAGGTATTCATGGTAACTACATTATATGAATCGTGGTGTTCTCCCATTATAATACTGAATACCTGTGATGGTGTCATCAGAAAAAACAAACTTACTCTGAAGATGGAGACATTTGGGTTATGGCAAGCCTGTTAATGCACTAAGCAATAACAGCTTTCTTAAGCATTTGGATCCTCCAGCTAATGAAGAAAGGTTATTAAAAGTGTATTTCTGAACTGGAAGGAAGGACATAATTTAACATTTAGTTTAGATAATGTTTAGTTCATATAGAATTCATAGTCCGAGGTTATGCTTTTTTTTTTTGTTAACCATTTTGGGAACAAAAAAGCTGTCTCTCCCCAGGAAGGTGTATGAAAATAACCATCTTCTCATCAAGGCAGATTTATTGCTGTGCCCATCCTGGTACAGAAATTGTGCTGTTTTTCTTTTCTACTTCAATAGAAAGCTTAAGTATTTAGTTGCTGACCTCAGAAATGTTGACACACAGATTTGGGAATTTGGTGGTCTCACATATTCTCATTTGGAGTCATCTTTTGCACCTCCTCTGTGTACCTTTTTTGAATAAAAAAGGAAATATCCTCGTTTTTCTCATGAAAGTACATTTTATTTATAAAAATACCTAATATAGATACGGACAAGGGCATTCTTGGTACATTCTAAAGAACAGACGTGATGCCCAGGGTACCTTTTTGAGCTGAGAAACTTAATTTTCTTTTATGTGTCAAAAGATATTTTGATATTTCTTCACTTAACTGATTTTGCCACAAATGTTAGCTAATTGGAGTCTTCCTACATCTGAAATTAGAATTCTTTCTTTATGGACTTAGTTGAATGCTTTGTGATCAATACAAAACAGACGAGTCTTTTTCTTCCAGGATTGTACCAGGGAGGCGGAAGTTTGTGTCGGTCATTTATGGCTGTAAAATACAAAGGCAGCATGGTACGGGGATTTATAACAGGAGGTATAATAAATAGGATAAATAGATCTACCTCTGCTCACATGGAGGATTCATTAAGCAGGACCTGTAATGCTTTAGCTAATACATTTCAGTAGCAGGTTTGGCATCAGGGAATTTAAAGAGAAATCATTCTACACATAGAATGGGGAACACTCTGGGGTAGAGGGGGAAGGTATGTATTAACACGTGAGCAATTTGAATTCTTTTACCACTGGCAGACTACTTAATCTCACCAGGGAAAGATGAGGAAACTAATTTATGAAAAGTGGGCTGCTTAACTCCTGGGAAGGATACCCTAATGGTCTAATGAGATTGAGGGTCTAGAAAGCTGAACTATAATAAGGTAAGGACCTTTGGAGCAATTTTTCAGATTTTGTTCATTTTAATCTCTTACCCTTCCCTTTTATTTTTCTCTTCCAGTTTCTTCCTTTCTTTTTTGCCAAATATTTTTTTTTCACTGCTGTTTTATAGATCCTTACCTATAAGAAGGATGAGGACCTTCACGGCAAAAGAACAGCACAGCTGCCAGAGATGTGTGTCCATTCAAGATAGTATCCATCAAGAAAACAGAAGGACCTTATGGAGTTTTTAACGCTCTTCAGAGCTTACTGCACATTTTCCCACCAAAATGTTGGGTAAATATTTATGCTCAGAGATGGAATTGATTTTCAGAAACATCCCAAAGACATTCAGGGTCAAAAAAAGAAGTGATTAAGCTGAATAATGATGCTTTGAATTAAGCCTCCTTGTCTTACTTTGGTTTTGGGTTTTGGTCTTACTTGAGTTCATACATTGGCTGTGAAGGCAAAAACCGAAGAGGAGTCCCATTGGAGTTTTTAAAGAGACTCACCTGGATATAAACAGATTTGTTTTAAACACAAATTTCATCATGAGAAGACTAGCTTCTCTTTGGATATCAAATGTCATTTCTGAGAGACCTTCTTTCACCACCCTATTTAATGATGCCTCAATTCCTCCTTTCTCTTCCACATTACCTTTTCAAATTATGTTCACTTCTGAGCATTTTTACTTCTCTGCCCTCGCCCTCACTAGTCTGTAAGCTCCATGAGAACAGGGACTTGGTTGTGTGTCTTGGGGAGTCTGCGAGCCGAGAGCCTTGAACTGTGCCTGGCACGTTATAGTCAATAACTATTTCTTAATGAGTTAATGACTTTCTTAAAGCAACTTGTCATGTAGCCTTTCCTGAGCTTTCATCAACGTAGCCACTTGTGATCAGAAACAAACATGCCACAATGTAGAATCAGGGAACTGAGAGGTCCTTAAAGCTGAAGGTGGAGTGTAATTACAGCTTTCAATTTGACTGGGGATACCACAGCAACTAGAGTGTCATTCATAAGGTGCATATTAATAATGTGAATTTAGTATGTGAGCAAACCAGCTGAGACCTTTCTCTTCCAGAATTACTATTTTGTTGAGGAGGACAAGGGTAGTCTTCCCACCACATCATGGGTGTAAGTTCTACCTACCCCTTTTTGGCAGAGTATTGGCTTTGAGTGTCTTAGAGATGCTCTGTTGAATCCACCAGATGGCGTTACTTGCCGTCCCAGAGTGCATGGTGTTACTAATCTGATGGCCATCGCTCCTTTGGAGGTCATTCTTTCCGTGTATAAACAAGCTGGGAAACGGTGCTGCCCTGCCCATTCCAGGCTTGCCTGGCCCATTGTGACTCCACCTCCCGTTAGTGGGAGGTGTTTCTTGTGGGAGAACAAAGATTTGTATTTGAACACAAACAAATGAACTGATTTTTCCTGATATACACAAAGGGAACCCTGGTGGCATAGTGGTTAAGTACTATGGCTGCTAACCAAAAGGTTGGCAGTTCAGATCCACCAGGCACTCTTTGGAAACCCTGTGGGTCAGCTCTATTCTATCTTACAGGGTCGCTATGAGTCGGAATCGACTCAACAGCAGTGGGTTTGGTTTTTGGTTTTGACACAAAGGGAGAGAATAAAATGAATAATTAGAGGTGAGGTCTGAGACACTGACATAAGGATGTTGTGTGCTGTGGAGTCGATTCTGACTCATAGCGAACCTGTAGGACAGAGTAGAAGTGCCTCGTAGGGTTTCCTAGACTGTAATCTTCACAGATACAGATCTCCCAGGTCTTTTCTGCTGAGGAACCACTGGTGGGTTTGAACCGCTGACCTTTCACTTAGCAGTCAAGCTCTTAACCATTGTGCCACCAGGGCTTCTTGATGTAAGGGTATTTGCGAGGTTTTGTATATTAGGATTTTTCCAATTAGTGCTTCATCTCACTTAACTACTCGTTTTCTGCATTCCTGTGTGTCAGGGCAGTCATTCTCCATGGGAGTAGGGGAAGGGTGCCACATTGCTCCTGGCATGGAGAATCACTGTACTTGATAAGAGTTTTACACATGACTGGCCTGGATGGTGGAAAAAGCCCCAGAAAACATTGGGTTCAGTTTCCTTCTTAGCGCTAGTTGCCACGGCCAGGTAGCTTATCCAGGACTGGTATTTGGTAGGTTAGTATTAGCTCCAAATGAACTGAGATCAACAAACTTAGGTGAGGGAGCTATCCCCGGGTCACTTCCTGGTGTGCAAAATGGAAGGCCATTGTGTGTTTGCATCTGTTTTCCCTCTGTCTGAACTCAGAGGTTGGCAGTTCAAATCCACCAGTTGTTCCTTGGAAACCCAGTGGGGCAGTTCTACTCTGTCCTATAGGGTTGCTATGAGTTGGAATTTACTCGAGGGTAACGGGTTTGGTTTATTTTGGTGAGGTGTTTGTAATGTCTGAGGAGCCCAGGTGGTGCATTGGTTAAGAGCTCAGCTGCTAACCAAAAGGTCGGCAGTTCGAATCTACCAGCTGTTCCTTAGAAACTCCATGGGGCAGTTCTACTCTGTCCTGTAGGGTAGCTGTGAGTTGTAATCATATCAAATCAATTTGACAGCAGTGGGTTTTTTGGTAGTGCCTGAAAGGAGCCATGGTGGTGCAGTGGTTAAGTGCTCAGCTGCTAACTGAAATGTTGGTAATTTGAACCCATCAGCTGCTCTGTGGGAGAAAGATATGGCAATCTGCTCCCGTAAAGATTACAGCCAGGAAACACTATGGGGTAGTTCTGTCATGTCCTATAGGGTCACTAGTCTCGATTGCAATGGGTTTGGTTTATGGGTAGTGACTGAGGCAACCTTCAGTTGTGTTATTGTGCAGATTTTCCTTTCGTTTCTGCTTGATATGACTGTAGGTAGGGGTAACCAAACCAAACCAAACCAGTTGCCATAAAGTCAATTCCGGCTCATGGGAATCCCCTGTGTTTCAGACTGGGGAGGGGTAAAGTTCTCTTTTTTGTTGTTGTTGTTTGGTTTGCATCAAGTCAGTTCTGTACAATAGAATGAAACACTGCCTGATCCTGCACGATCCTTGCAATCATTGCTGTGTTTGAGCTCATTGTTGCAGCCACTGTGTCAGTCCATCCTGTTGAGGGTCTTCCTCTTTCTCACTGACCCTCTACTTTACCAAGCATGATGTCCTTCTCTAGGGACTGGTCCCTCCAGATAACATGTCCAAAGTATGTGAGACAAAGTCTTGCCACCCTCACTTCTAACGACCATTCTGGCTGTACTTCTTCCAAGAAAGATTTGTTCGTTCTTCTGGCAGTCCATGGTATATTCAATATTCTTCACCAATACCATAATTCATAATTCTTCAGTCTTTCACATGCATATGAGGCAATTGAAAATACCATGGCTTGGGTCAGGTCCACCTTAGTCCTCAAAGTGACATCTTTGCTTTTTAATACTTCAAAGAGGTCTTTTGCAGCAGATTCGCCTAATGTAATGCATCATTTGATTTCTTGACTGCTGCTTCTGTGGGCATTGATTGTGGATCCAAGTGAAATGAAATCCTTGACAACTTCAGTATTTTCCATGTTTATCATGATGTTGCAAGGATTTTTGTCTTCTTTGAGATGTAATCCGTACTGAAGGCTACAGTCTTTGATCTTCATCAGTAAGTGCTTCAAGTCCTCTTCACTTTTAGCAAGCAAGGGTGTGTCATCAGCATGATGCAGGTTGTTAATGAGTCTTCCTCTAGTCCTGATGCCCCGTTCTTCTTCATATAGTCCAGCTCCTTGGATTATTTGCTCAGCATACAGATTGAATAAGTATGGTGAAAGGATACAACCCTGATGCATGCCTTTCCTGATTTTAAACCACACAATATCCCCTTGTTCTGTTTGAACGACTGCCTCTTGGTCTATGTACAGGTTCTGCATTAGCATAATTAAATGTTCTGGAATTCCCATTCTTTGCAATGTTACCTATAATTTGTTATGATACACAGATAAATGCCTTTGTATAGGTAGTAAAACACAGGTAAACATCTGTTATGGATTGAATTGTTTCCCCCCAAAATGTGTCTCAACTTGGCTAGGCCATGATTCCCAGTATTGTGTGATTGTCCACAATTTTGTCATCTGACGTGATTTTCCTATGTGTTGTAAATCCTACCTCTGTGATATTAATGAGGTATGACTAGTGGCAGTTATGTTAATGAGACAGGACTCAATTTAAAAGATTAGGTTGTGTCTTAAGCCAGCCTCTTTTGAGATATAAAAGAGAGAAATGAGCAGATAAACATGGACACCTCATAACTCCGAGAAACAGGAGCCAGGAGAATAGCCTGTCCTTTTCACTCGGAATCCCTGTGCTGAGAAGCTCCTTGACCGGGGAAGATTGACGACAAGGACCTTCCTCCAGAACTGACAGGGAAAGCCTTCCCCTGGAGCTGGCACCTGAATTCAGACTTCTGGCCTCCTAGACTGGGAGAGAATAAATTTCTCTTTGTTAAAGCCATCCGCTTGTGGTATTTCTGTTATAGCAACACTAGATAACTAAGAAAGAATTTGGTACTAAGTGGGGTGTTTCTCTAACAGAAACCTAAAATGTGGATGGAGTTTTGGAACAGAATGAATAGAGGCTGAAAGAGTTTTAAAGTGCCTAATAGTAAAAGCCTCTAGATTGCCTTGAAGAGACTGTTGGTGGAATTATGGACATCAAAGACAATTCTGGTGAGGACTCAGAAGGAAGTGAGGAGAGCAGTTACACTGGAGATGGTGCAAATGGTGAGAAGCAGCAGCAGAACCAGGAGACCAGCACAAGACAGTGCTGGAGCTGACCACGAAGTGAGAGAGCTGAATGTGGTACCTCCGAGCACTTATTGGTGGAGCTAGGCGTGCCGACTCACGGAGCAGGAGAGCTGAGTGTCTTCAAGCTAAAGTTCGCTGGTGGAATGGGGTGCCTCCAGGCATTTATCAGTGGAGCCTACAGAGCTTTGGAACACTTGCCCCAGCAGGGCAGATGCGGGCAGCAAGGCCCTAGGGATCAAGAGACCAAGGAGCCCAGAAAGCAGACCTGCCTCAGTCTGAAAGGGCAAGGCCACGACTTCTGGGGTCTTGAAGGGTGGAATCACCACTCAGATGGACTAGGAGAATGGGGCTGCCCAAATTAGAGGGAGTAGAGTTGCCATTCCAGTGGGCTTGGAAGGTGGAGCTGAAGCCCAAGGCCGAGGGGCCTCCACTCAGAATCTAGAGAGTGTGGCCAATACCTAGAGTCCAGAGGGCAGGGCCGTTGTATAATTGGTCTCAGAGAACAGGATTATTTTCAAGCTTTGAGGGCTAATGTAATGCGTTCTGCTGACTTGCTTGATGCCTGTTATCCCTTTCCCTCTAATTTCTCCCACTTGTAATGGAAATGTCTAGCTTGCTGTGCCTGTCTGCTCTACCATTGTACTTTGGAAGCAGATAACTTGTATTCTAGATTCCACAGATGAAGAGGAATTTTTGGATTTTGGACTTGGAGTTGATTTAAGACTTTTGCTATGATATCATGGGGTGAATGTTATTTACACGTGGCAAGGGCATGAATTTTGGGGGTCAAAGACTGAAATGTTATGGATTGAATTGTGTCCCCAGAAAACATGTGTCAACTTGGCTGGGCCATGATTCCCAGTACTGTGTGATTGTCAACCATTTTGTCATCTGATGTGATTTTCCTATGTGTTGTAAATTCTGCCTCTATGATGTTAATGAAGTGGGATTAGTGGCAGTCATGTTAATGAGGCAGGACTCAATCTACAAGATGAGGTTGTGTTTTAAGCCAATCTCTTTTGAGATATAAAAGAGGGAAGCAAGCAGATAGACCTGGGGACCTCATACCACCAAGAAAGAAGAGCCAGGAGAATAGCATGTCCTTTGGACCTGGGGTCCCTGTGCTGAGAAGCTCCTCAATTGAGGAAGATTGATGATAGGAACCTGCCCTCAGAGCTGACAGAGAGAGAAAGCTTTCCCCTGGAGCTAGCACCTTGAATTCGGACTTCTGGCCTCCTAGACTGTGAGAGAATGAACTTCTCTTTGTTAAAGGCATCCACTTACGGTATTTCTATTATAGCAGCACTGGATGACTAAGACAACATCTTCCTGGCATTCTCTGCTTTCAGCCAAGATCCATCTGATATCAGCAATTCGAATCCAGCTTGAATCTCTGGCAGTTCCCTGTTGATGTACTGCTGCAACCACTTTTGAATGATCTTCATCAAAATTTTACTTGTGTGTGACATTAATGATATTGTTTGATAATTTCCATATTATGCTGGATCACCTTTCTTTGGAATGGGCACACATACAGATCTCTTCCAGTTGGTTGGCCAGGTAGGTGTATTCCAGATTTCTTGGCATTGATGAGTACCTCCAAAAATTTACATAGGAGCGTTTTTATTTTTGTTTTTTTACTTCTGATTGTCACATTTTCTGGACTCCGTCTTTGAACAGATGTCCTCTCCCAAGCAACCTTCCAGAAGGCATGGCTCCATTGCCCTGCAGGTGTAACCCAGGATTACCTGAGGGAAGGTAGTTTTTTAGAGGAAGATTGAATTACAAAAGAAAAGTCCTTCTGGGGAAGTGGAAGGGTAGAAGCAATTAATTTCTCAGGTTGTTTAAAGTGGGATGACAAGTTACAGCTATGCCAATGTCCCCTTTTAAACCTTGTGCTGATTCCGACTCATAGGGACCCTATGCAGATTAGAAGTGCCTAAAGGGTTTTCAAGGTTGTAAACTTTATAGAAGCAGACTGCCACATCTTTCTTCCACAGAGCAGCTTGGAACCACTGACCTTTCAGTTAGCAGCTGAACACTTAACCACTGTGCCACCCTTCTCTGTATACCAAACCATCCCATTGGGAATATTTACTTTCCTTCATCAGGTTTCATCCCCCCTCTATAGGCTTCCCTGATAATGACTCCATCTCTGAATCCTCAGAGTTTATTATCTTGTTTTGAGTATTAAGCAGAAACCCTGGTGGTGTCATGGTTAAGTGCTACAGCTGCTAACCAAAAGATCAGCAGTTTGAATCCACCAGGCGCTCCTCAGAAACTCTACGGGGCAGTTCTACTCTGTCCTATAGGATTGCTATGATTCAGAATTGACTCGATGGCAATGAGTTGGTTTGGTTTAGTTTTTTTGAGTGTTATAGCACCTTGCGCACTTTTTTTTTCTAAACTCACTGTAACACATTGAATTGTAATTGTGGTCTGCCTTTACATTCCTTCCCGTAGACGTTGACCCCTCCGGTGGAAGGGTCCTTAGCACAGAATATGTTAGGTGCGCTTTCTTCCAAAGGATAGGCTTTCCAACCCCCAGCCCCCAAACAATTATGTAACTGAATTCATGTGTTTCAAAGAAACAATTAACTGTATGAAAAGCCCTAACTTCATGTTATACATTGCTTTTACTTAGAGTATTTGAGGTATTTTTGCTTTAAACTGAAAGTTTTAAAACAGTGGATGTAATGTGTTCATTTCTGATCTTTCAAGTGATTGAATGAGGTTCATTGGAACTTGCTCAGTTTATGAATGGCATGTCTTCATTAGGCAGGGTATCATTCGTATCCAATTTTCCTAGATGATTAAGGACATTTTTTAAAAAGCAGCATAAACCAAAAAACCAAACCCAGGGCCATCGAGCCGATTCCGACTCATAGCAACCCTATAGGACAGAGTAGAACTGCCCCATAGAGTTTCCAAGGAGCGCCTGGCGGATTCGAACTGCCAACCCTTTGGTTAGCAGCCGTAGCACTTAACTACTACGCCACCAGGGTTTCCAAAAAGCAGCATATTGAGGTATAATTTATATACCATTAAATTCACGAGTTTTAATTGTAGAATTCAGTGAGTTTTGGTAAATGAATGCAGTCCTATAAACCACCATTATTAAAACATAGAACATGTCCATCATCCCTAAATGTTATCTCATGCTTTTGTATTCAGTCCCCTCTCTGATCTCTAGCTTTTCATAAGCCACTGATCTGCTTTTTATCATATTACCTTTTCTAGAGGAGCCCTGGTGGCACAGTGGTTAAGCACGTGTTCTGCTGCTAACCAAAAGGTTGGAAGTTCAGGTCCACCCAAAGTTGCCTTGAAAGAGAAGCCTGGCAATCTGCTTCCAAAAATGAGCTATTGAAAACCCTGCGGAGCACAGTTCTATTCTGACACGTGGGGCTGCCATTAGTTGGAATCAACTTGATGGCAATTTAAAAAATTTTTTTATTAGCTATACCTCTTTATTTTATTTGGTTTTAGTGGCTGTTGTAATGTTTAAATATCATCACAGTATACCTTCAAATAATATTATACCACTTCATTGATAGTTTAAGCACCTTCCAATGTGATACTTCCATTTCTCCCCTCCCGCCCCTTGTGATAATGTTGTCATATGTTTTTCTTCTCCAAAAGTTATAAATCTACAATACATTGCTATTATTTTAGTTTTAAAGGTTGGTCACAGTCACCCCTTAAAAAAAAAATTAGAAAAAATGTCTTTATTATTTACCACATATTTACTGTTTCCACTGCTCCGTCTAGGTCTCAGTTTCTATCAGTCTCCGTTTGCCTTCTGCCTGAAGAATGTCTTTAACATTTCTTGTTGTGCAAGTCTGCTGGCAGTGAATTCTTCCAGGTTCTGTTTGTCTGAAAATGTCTTTATTTCCCTGACATTTTTGAAAGATATTTTAACTAGCTGTAGAATTCTAGGTTGAATTCTCATCAATTTTTTTTTTTTTTTTTTTTTTCAGTACATTAAAGATGTCACTTGATTGTCTCATCTGGCTCTAAAACTCTTTGAGTCCCTGATTTTGTGCAAGGTCTCTTGGAGTGAAAATAGTAATGCTTGTCTCCTCAGGTTAACAGTTTCAGAAACACATTTAAATTTTCCCAGTGACAAATTCTGCTATTGCTATGGGATCATAGCCAGGTGTAATGTTCCCTGTCATTTTTTTTTCTTCCTTGTGGGGTTACACTCTGGCTTATGCTTTGCCTTGGACCCTGACCCTAATACTACTTTTTTATGACTGTTTCTCGGTGCTCCCTCAGAGCACACATTCTCCTTTACCTACTCCATCCGAGAAGAGTTTTGAGGAATCGGTCTGCTCTGATTTCCTTCCCCAGGCTCTTTCCAGAGCTATGAAAAGAACCTAGGCTTTGCCATAGACAGACCTCGGCTTGAATTCCAACTTTCCATTTCACCAACTATGTGGCCTTGGGGAAATTACTTGAGTCTTAGGAAGTCATCTGTAAAATTTGAATAATCATATCTCTCAGAGTAGTCAGGGAGATTAAATTAGATAGTACACGAGAAGTTCTTAGCACCATATTTGGCACATAATAATATCAAATGCTTACCTAGCGTGTGTTATATGGCGTAAGTATTTGGCCTGTGCAAAGAGCAGCTGGGTCTTGGAGAAGGACAGCAGATGATCAAAAACTTACCCAGGTGGTGGCTCCCAGTGCAGCTGCTGCTCAGACGTGGTTTTGTTGCTTGAGCAGATTAATACCTCTCTCTCCTTGTACCTGGTGTGCAGCTGTTGATCTGGCTAATGCCTTTTCCCCATACCTGTTCCGAAAGACCATCAGTGGGTGGAGGCCAGGGATGCTGCTAAACATCCTACAGTGCCTTGGACAGTCCCCCACCCCCACACACAACAAAGAATTATTCAGCTCAAAATGTTAGTACAGAGATTGAGGAACTCATTTCTGTAATATTTCATACTCAAAGCTCTAGCTGTTTTTCAAGAACAAAATCTTCTCAATTTTTTCTTTGCCTTTGGTACAGTTTCAGAGCCCTGAAGTGTTTCTTTTTGACAGTGGTGTTCAGTTTTACATTTGATTTTGGTGAAGAGAATTTGCTGATTTCTTTGCATCACCACAGCCAGAAGTTCTTCCATCCTTTTACTTTCAACCTGTTTGTGTCTTTATATATGTCAGAAGCAGTTTGCCTTCAGCAGGCAAGGCCAACAATGCACCTTCAGTGCCCTACCTTGAGGTATATCACCTCCCTAGCCCTATGTCATAATTTAGTCCACAGGGACCTTGATCACCTTTTCCTTCCACAGAACATCAAAGTGGACTGTTACATTGATGAGATTATGTTGATTGGACCTAGTAAGGAAAAAGTGTCAATGACTGGACTTACTGTTAAAGCATGTGTGTGCTAGAGGGTGGGAAATTAATCTGAAAAAATTCAGGTGCCTTCCACCTCAGTGAAAGGGGTCCAGTGGTGCAGTGCATGTCGAGGTATTCCTTCTAAAGTGAAGGATAAGTTACTGCATCTGCCTTCCCCACAACTGAAAAGGCACAACACCTGGTGGGCCTCTTTAGATTTCGGAGGCAGTGTATCCCTTCATTTGGATGTGCTACTCTGGCCTATTTATCAAGTGACTCAAAAAGCTGCTAGTTTTGAGTGGGGCCCAGACCAAGAGAAGGCCCTGCATCAGGTTCAGGCTGCCATGCAAGCCACTCTGCCACTTGAGCCATATGATCCAGCTGGTCCAATGGTGCTTGAAGTATCAGTGGCAGATAGAGATTCTGTTTGGAGTTTTTGGCAAGCCCCTATTGGTGAATCACTGTGCAGAAGAGGGACTTGAAGCACAGAAACCCACCCAAGGTTACACAACTAGGGAATGGCAGAGAACTGGGAGTTAAACCCATGGTGGCCCCAGAGGCTGTGCCTTTAATGCTTCATTCCTTTTTCAGTAAATGTCAGTTTCTTCTCTTGGATGACATGGAATTAGGATTGAAGCTTGAAGAATAAGTACTCTTGATTAGGTAGATGTCGGAGAAAAAGGGACAGTTAAAGTGTAGGGAGGCAAAGGACATTTCACGTAGAAAGAATAGCTTTAGAGAAATGGTGGAAATGGAAGAATATAGGAAGCATGTTGGGGAAATGGCTAACAGGCCTGTAAAGCTGAGTATAGGGTCTATGGGATGGATAAGTATGGTGGAAGATAGGATTGGTTATGTAGGGTACTTTGAATGCCATGCTAAGAACTTTGTTCTGTTTGATTCTACACAAAGCGATGAGTCATCAGGGCAGTGACATGGTCAGACTGGTTCTTTGGAATTGCTCTTGGGTCGTTTGGTGGATGGATTGAGGAGAAACTAGAATAGGGAGACCAAGTAGAATGTTTTTGTACAAGTATAGTATGAATTAATGACCTCAATGAGAGGGCTGGTTAGATGGGGAAGGGGGGTATCATGGAGGTATAATAGTTGGCAGGATTCAGTGGTTTACTAGATGAGGGAGAAGAAGAAATCACAAATGACGCAGCTTCACTCTCCTTGGTGACTAGGAGGAATGTGATGTTATTAACTCAATAGAGAACTCTGAAAGAGGAGCGGGTTGGTGGAGGGTATAAGAATCTGTTCTACATGGATAACTGATCAGTTTTAGCATCTCATCCTCCTCCCCATCCACAAGAAGCAGCAGGGGGGCGGAGCACCTAAGGAGATTTTGTAGAGGAATCCCAAGTAGGGAGGGGAAGAAGGGAAGGGCTTGGTTGGAAAGAGGTGGAATCCACGGACCAGAGGCAGGTTTGGAGCAATTTTCCTTAACTGAAAATGGAATGAGGGTTTGGAGAGATCCTCTGAGTAGGTGGAAACCCTGGTGGCATAGTGGTTAAGAGCTATGGCTGCTAACCAAAGGGTCGGCAGTTCGAATCTGCCAGGCGCTCCTTGGAAACTCTATGGGGCAGTTCTACTCTGTCCTATAGGGTCACTATGAGTCGGAATCGACTCGACAGCACTGGGTTTGGTTTTTGGGTTTTGTGAGTAGGTTGGATCAACACTGCTCCCACAAAGCCTCCACCTCAATTCCTTTTACCTATCCTTTTTCCCCTAGTCTAAGGAACTGTGAAGCCTTGAGCCAGGAGCATGCGGGCCAAGGTGGAATGAAGATTAAAGGGCGCTTCCTGGATATTTTGGACTCCTAGAACCTCCTTATGGCTCCAGAGTTTGGGGGAAAGGGGCGAATAATGATTGAGATTGAATTTCCTGCTACGCCAGAGGGATGAGGGTCTAGAGCAGATCACATTTTCTTTAAGAAAATTAAAGAGTATGACATTTCTTACCTTCCAGCATATTTATAACAGTTTTGCATATTTAGTTTAAAAGGTTGATTTACACATGTTTCCCAGTAGACCATAAACTCCTCAAGAACCATATCATAGTTATTGAGGTGGTCCCAGTGCCTGGTATAGAGCTTGGCTGGCTCTCATTAATTTGTCCATTTAATATCATTTCCTGAGTGCATTGAGAAGCCCTGTACTATATGCTAAATATTCACTTATTCGGCAATTATTTACTGCACATTTACTGTAGGCCAGGCTCTGGGCCAAGTGCTGGGAACAGTGATGTGAACAAGACTGTCAAGTTCTCTACCTTCGGGGAGCGTACATCTTAGATGGGCAAGTTAATAACCAAAACCAAAAAAAATTAACAAGATAAATTCAGGTGGTGATTCGTGCCATAAAGACAACAGAAGAGGGTGATGTGATAGGGAGAAACTTTGGATGCAGTGCTGGGGAAGGCTTCTCTGAGGAAGTGACCATTGACCTCAGACCTGAATGTTAGGAAGGAATGGGTCATGAGGTGATGAAGAGGAGGGCAGGGAAAGGATGAAGGCTGTGGGTAGACTATAGTAAACAAGAAGGAGGGAATTATGAGATGACAGTGAAAGGGTAAACAGGCCATGTCATGTGGACCAGTTGTTAGTTGCCATAGAGTAGATTTTTGACTCATAGCAACCACATGTGACAGAGTAGAACTGCCCTATAGGGTTTCCTAGGCTGTTATCTTTATGGAAACAGATCACCAGGTCTCTCTCCCACAGAGCTGCAGTCTAGGTTTGAACCACCAACCTTTGAATTAACAGCTGAGCACTTAACTGTTGAGCCATCAGGGCTCCTTCATGTGGGCCTAGAAGAAGGAAATTTAGATTTTTTTGTAAGTATAACTAGAGGACTTAAAGTGGTGGTTGGGGTGGGTTGTGCTACAACCGTATTTTCCCTTTGAAAAAGTTCTCTGTTCTGGTTGTTGTGTGAAAAATGTAGAGGGCCCAGATGAAGGGGCTATTGTGATGGTCTAGGTGGGAGATAATAGAGGCTCGGACCAGGCTAGCAGTGGAGGTGGGAAGAAGGTAGATTTGGGGTCTATCTGGAGGGAGATCCAACTGATTGGTTGTGGAGTGTGAGGAATAGAAAGGAATCTAGGGTGACTCCTTAGTAGGGTGACCAATCATCCCAGTTTGCCTGAGACTGAGGGGCTTCCTGGGACTAACACCAGGGCAAGTCCCAGGCAAACGAAGACAGTTGGTCACACTACCAGGTTTTTTGGACCAAGCAATGAGGTGGGTGGTTGATGGTTACATATACTGAGATAGAGAGGCCTGGGAGAGAATGAATTTGGAGGTGTAAATCAAGAGTTCTATTTTAGCCACGTTAAGTTTGAGATGCTTGTTAAACTTCCAAGTGGAGATGTAGTAGGCAATTGGATATACAAATCTGAAGTTCACAGGAGAGGGCAGATTCAGATACAAATTAGCAGTATATGTTGTTGTTGGGTGCCATAAAGTTGGTTACGACTCATAGGGACCTTACGTAGAGCAGAATGAAACACTGCTCAGTCCTGCACCATCCTCATAATAATTGCTATGCTTGAGCCCATTATTGCAGTCACTGTGTCAGTCCAGCTCTTTGAGGGTCTTTCTCTTCTTCACTGATCCTCTACTTTACCAAGTATGATGTTTTTGTCCAGGAACTGGTCCCTCTCGATAACATGTCCAAAGTATGTGAGACGATATCTCACCATCCTCGCTTCTAAGGAGCATCCTGGCTGTACTTCGTCCAAGATGGATTTGTTCATTCTTTTGGCAGTCCATGATATACTCAATATTCTTCATCAACACTGTAATTCAAAGGCATCAACTCTTCTTCAGTCTTCCTTATACATTACCCAGGTCTTACATATGAGGCAATTGAAAACATCATGCCTTGGGTCAGGCACACCTTAGTTCTTAAAGTGACATCTTTTGCAGTAGATTGCCCAGTGCAACGCGTCATTTGATTTCTTTTCTTGACTGCTGCTTCCATGGGTGTTGATTGTGGATACCAAGTAAAATGAAATCCTTGACTACTTCAGTCTTTTCTCTGTTTATCATGATATTGCTTATTGGTCCAGTTGTGAAGATTTTTGTTTTCTTTATGTTGAGATGTAATCCATACTAAAGGCTGTGGTGTTTGATCTTCATCAGTGTTTCAAATCCTGTTCACTTTCAGCAAGCAGGGTTGTATCATCTGCATAACAAAGGTTGTTGTGAGTCTTCCTTCAATCCTGATGCTCCATTCTTCCAGCTTCCCGGTCTCTTTGCTCAGCATACAGATGGAATAATAAGTATGGTGAAAGGATACAACCCTGACGCACACCTTTCCTGACTTTAAACCATGCAGTATCCCCTGCATGGTTTAAACTACTGTTCAAACTACTACCACTTGGTTTATGTACAGGTTCCTCATGAGCACAATTGAGTGTTCTGGAATTCCCATTCTTTGCAATGTTATCCATAATTTCTTACGAGCTACAGTCGAATACGTTTGCATAGGCAATAAAACACAGGTAAACATCTTTCTGGTATTCTCTGCTTTCAGCCAAGATCCATCTGACATCAGCAATGATATACCCGGTTCCACACCCTCTTCTGAACCTGGCTTGAATTTCTGGCAATTCCCTGTTAGATGTACTGCTGCAACCACTTTTGAATGATCTTCATCAAAATTTTACTTGAGTGTGGTATTAATGATAAAAAAAAAAACAACTGTTCAATGATTTCCACATTCAGTTGGATCACCTTTCTTTGGAATAGGCATAGATGTGGATCTCTTTTGGTTGATTGGCCAGGTAGCTGTCTTCCAAATTTCTTGGCATAGATGAGTATGCACTTCTAGTGCTGCATCCACTTGTTGAGACATCTCAGTTGGTATTCTGTCAATACAGATGGTGTTCAAAACAATGGCGGGGTTGCCAGGGGAGAGTACACTGATAGAGTGCAGGAAAGGGCAGAGGGTAGAGTTTGGATACTCCAATGTCTTGAGGTTAAGCAGAGGAGAAGCAATCACCAAAGAGATTAAGAAGGAACAGCCAGTGAGCCAGGGGAATATGGTGTCATGGAGGCTGTCATGGACTGAATTATGTCCCCTCAAAAATGCATCTATGAATTTAGCAGGGCGTGATTCCCAGTATTGTGGTGTTGTCCTCCATTTTGTGATTGTAATTTTATGTTAAAGAGGATTAAGGTGGGAATGTAACACCTTTACTAAGGTCACATCCCTGATACAATGTAAAGGGAGTTTCCCCAGGGTGTGGCTTGCACCACCTTTTATCTTACAAGAGATAAAAGAAAAGAGAAGCAAGCAGAGAGTTGGGGACCTCATACCACCAGGAAAGCAGTGCTGGGAGCAGAGCACATCTTTTGGACTCGGGGTCCCTGCACAGAGAAGCTCCTAGTCTGGGGGAAGATTGATGAGAAGGCTGACAGAGAGAGAAAGCTTTCCCCTGTAGCTGATGCCCTGAGTTTGGACTTTTAGCTTACTTTACTGTGAAGAAATAAATTTCTCTTTGTTAAAGCCATCTACTTGTGGTGTTTCTGTTACAGCAGTACTAGATAACAAAGACAGAATTTGGTACCGAGAGAGTGGGGTGCTGCTCTAACAGATACCTAAAATGTGGAAGCGGTTTTAAAGCTGTGAATGGATAGACGAGCGGCAGTGACAGAGGACAAGCAGCAGGAGAGAACCTGCAGTGGAAGAGAAGTGGCAGCAGCAGAGAATCAGCAGCAGCAAAACCAGGAGACCAGTGCCAGACAGTACTGGAGCTGACCCACAGAGCAAGAGAACTGAGTGCCTGTGCACAGGAGGTTTCCTGGTGGAGTGGGGTGCTTCCAGGCACTTATTGGTGAAGCTACTGAGCTTTGGAACACTTGCCCCAGCAGGGCAGATGTGGTTGTGAGACCCGAGGGCCAAGAGGACACAGGAAGCAGAAGCTGAAGAGACGAGGAACACAAGAAGACAAGCTGCCTCAGTCTCAAAAGGTATGGCCAGGACCTCTGGGATTTCAAAGGGTGGAACCATGGCCTCTAGTGTTTCTAAGGGTGGAGTCACCACTCAGATGGATTAGGAGAATGGTGCCTAAAGCTGAGGGACCAGAGTTGCTGTCCCAGTGGGCCTGGAAGGCAGAGCTGAAGCTCAGGTCCGAGGAGCCTCCACTCAGAATCCAGAGAGTGTGGCCAACACCTAGAGTCTGGAGGGCAGGGCCATTGTGTAAATTGTCTCAGAGAACAGAGGATTATTTTCAGAGTCCTGAGAGCTAATGTAATGTGTTCTGCTGACTTGCTTGGTGCCTGTTATTCTTTTCCTCCAGTTTCTCCCATTTGTAGTGGAAATGTCTAGCTTGTGCTTGTTCTGCCGTACCTTTGGAAGCAGATAACTTGTATTCTAGATTTCACAAATGAAGAGGAATTTGGGGGTTTTAGATTTGGAGTTAAGACTTTTGCTATGATATAATGGGATGAATATGTTTTGCATGTTGCAAAAATGTGATTTTGGGGGGCCAAAGGGTGGAATGTCATGGGTTAAATTATGTCCCCCCAAAAATGTGTGTTATCAGTTTGGCTGGGCCATGATTCCCAGTATTGTGTGGTTGTCCTCCATTTTGTGATTGTAATTTTATGTTAAAGAGGATTAGGGTGAGATTGTAACACCCTTACTAAGGTCACATCCACATCCCTGATCCAATATAAAGGGAGTTTCCCTGGGGTGTGGCCTGCACCACCTTTTATCTTACAAGAGATAAGAGAAAAGGGAAGCAAGAAGAGAGTTGGGGACCTCATACCACCAAGAAAGCAGTGCCAGGAGCAGAGCGCGTCCTTTGGACTCGGATTCCCTGCACAGAGAAGCTCCTAGTCTGGGGGAAGATTGATGAGAAGGCTGAGAGAGAGAAAAAGACCTCCCCTGTAGCGGATGCCCAGAATTTGGACTTTTAGTCTACTTTACTGTGAAGAAATAAATTTCTCTTTGTTAAAGCCATCCTCTTGTGGTATTTCTGTTATAGCAGCGCTAGATAACTAAGGCAGAGGCCTAGAGAAAAAAGCTTCATAAAGGACCAAGTGGCTCTGTCAAATGCAGCAGAGAGACTTAAGAAGCTGTGCTGTGAAAGATGGATTGAATATAGGCTTAAAAGACAGTCCCAGCTCCTGAGAAGTTTATAGTCAGAGGGAGACAACACGGCGCTATAGACAGAAGCACTATGCTGTCCCTGTGCAGCAAAGACTTGAAAAACTAAGTAAAACAGATACAAACGTCAGTCCTGGAAACCGAAGCACCAAATGAAGGAATAAAGAACTCGATCAAGCACCAGATAGAATAAGAAACTGATAGAGAACGGAGAACAAGGAGAGCTATGAAGTAGAGGTCCCTTACCAGTTTACATGGCCAAATTCACTATCTTGGACTACGGCCACCAAAGAACTCAGACAGGGAGCATGGAGCTCACAGCAGGAGACGGAGCACCTGGTAACCAGAGATACACGCTTTCCCACTCCCCTTTCCCTCTATGCGGCCACCACCATGGGCCACAGCTGCTCCGCTGAAGAGACACCAGCCCACTGCTGCTGGGTCTGCCCTGCCTCCACCAGCCAGCCCCGAGTGCCATTTATTTATTTAATTTATTTTTTGGTTTATATTTTTGTTTCCTTTTTTTTAATTTTTTGGCATTTTTTGTTGTTTCTCTCTCTCTCTCTCTCCTTCATTCCTTTCCTTTCTCCTGCCCACCTAGCCCCATATGCCATCCTCTCCCCTTCTTGATGGGCTGTGATTTTTTTGGTTTGTTTTGTTCTTTTTTGTTTATTATTTGATATATATATATATGTACATATAAATGCATATAGGCTTTTTTTGTTGTTGTTGCTTCTCTCTTTCTCTTCCTTCCTTTCCTTTCTCCTGCCCAGCTAGCCGTGTGTGCCATCCCCTCCCCTTCTTGACAGGCTGTGATTTTTTGGTTTGTTTGCTTTGTTCTTTTGTTCTGTTTCTTCTCTCTCCTTTTTCTTTCTTCCACCCACATCAGCCCTGTGCACTGCTTCCGCCCCTTCTGGAGGGGCTGTGCTGCACAGCTTGGTTGAAGAGTCATTGTGCATGGCCTCCCTGGGTCTTCATCACCATCACGGACTGGCTTCCCCAGTGCCACTTTATTTATTTATTTACTTATTGTTTGTTTGTTTTCTTTCCCTTCTTTCTGTTCCTTTCTCCCATCCACCCAGCCCTGTGCACTGCTTCTCCCCCTTCTGGGCGGGCTGTGCTGTACCGCTCAGCTGGAGAGCCTCTGGCACATGGCCTCCCCAGGTCTGCACTGCCCCGACAGTCCAGCTTCCTCAGCACCATTTTTTTTTCTTTCTCTTTCCCCTTATTTTCCTACTCCCTCCCACCTAGGCCATGCACTGCCTCTCCCCCTTGTGGACCATCCCACCTTGCAAGAGAGACATCAGTTTGTGCCACCCCCATTTCGCCCCACCCTCAGTGGCTGGCTCCTCCACCACCATTTTTTTGGTTTGTTTTTATTTTTATCATTATTTATTTGTTCGATTATTGGTTTCTTCTCTCTCTTTCCCCTCTTTCTCCTGCCCACCTAGCCCCATATGCCACCCACGTCTCTTCTCGAAAGGCCCAGCCACACCGCTTGGCTAGAGAGCCATTAGCACATAGCCTCACCAGGTCTGCCCTGCCCCTACCTGCTGAATTCGGCTGTACCACCATTTTATTTACTTAAAAAAAAAATACATCAAGTTTTGCTTTTTTTCTTTTTGCTTCTTTCCTTTTGTTTCTCTTCATTCTCTTCTTTCACCCACTCAGCTGTGCACGTCCTCTCCTTTCCCTCTTGCCTATCTGCACCATGCACTGAGTGCCATGCCCCCAAGCAGTATTGATGTGGTCCCCTGGACCCTGCCCTGTGCTGCCCTCCAGCCTTGCCTCGTCACCCCCAGTTCATGCAGCAAATTACCCATCCCTGCTCTTCCACCTGCAATGGACCCATCCTGCTGCACCATAGCTGAATGACCAGCCTTGCCTACCTGGACAAGGTGGTGAGAAGTATCACGCCCACAGGCGAACAAGCAAGAAAACACACCCAGCCCACCTGCCCAGACAATCAAATAAAACAAAAAAGCAGGATGAAACAATCAAATCTACAGTCAATAAATGAAGAAAATAATCCCTGAATGCCCCAGAGACTGCAGACAATATCAAAACATATATATATAAAAAAAAGACACGATGGCTCCAGAAATAAAGTGCTAAATGACCTTCTGCTAGAAGAAAAAGTGCTGGCACTACCTGATAGGGAATTCAAAACTCTAATATTCAAGGTTCTCCAACAGATGATGGAAAATGCAGACAAAAATTAGGAAAAGTAGACAAAATAATGGAAGAATTCTGGAAATAGTACAAGAAAAATGTCAAACTAAACAATTAGAAATCATACAAAAACAGCAATTAGAAATCTAAAAGATAACAAGATTTCAGAAATGAACAGTGCAATATAAGGTTTTAGGAGAAAATTTGAAACAATGGAGGACAGGATCAGTGAAATTGAAGACAAATGCTTGGATACCACTTTGAGGGAAAATCAGAGAAAATAATGAAGAAAAATGAAGAAACCCTGAGAACAATGTGGGATGCAATCAAAATAAACATTTTTATGTGATCAGAGTTCCAGAATAGGGAGAGAAAGTGGAAGACACAGAGAGGATCATTGAAGATTTGCTGACAGAAAAATTCCTTAATATCATGAAAGACAAAAAGCTGACCATCCAAGAAGCTCAACAAGCCCCATATAGGATACACCCCAAAAGAAAAACATCAAGACATATCATAATCACACCCGCTAAACCAAAGACAAAGAATTCTGAGAGCAGCTTGAGAAAAACAAAAAGTCACATACAAAGGGGAAACAATAAGACTAAGCCCTGATTACTCGGCAGAAATCATGCAGGCAAGAAGACAATGGGATGACATATAAAATCTTGAAAGAAAAAAAAACAAAAAACTGCCAACCATGAATAATATATCCTGCAAAACTCTTGTTCAAATATGATTGTGAAATTAGGACATTTCCAGAAAACAGAAATTAAGATACTATGTAAAAACCAAACTAAATTTACAAGAATTATTAAAGGGAGTTCTTTGGTTAGAGAACCAACAACATCAGACAGCAACCTAAATCCAGCACATAAGATGGCATCAGCCAGATACCAACCTAGATAATGAACTCTCAAGTATAAAACAAAACTAAAAAGTTTGCAAAAGGGAACCAGAGAGGTCAATCGGTAAATGACAACAATGTCAGAACAATAAAAGAGGGAATAAACAGTGTAGGTACAGAACTTTCAAATGGAGAGGAAGTCAAGGCATTATCAAGTAATAAAAGACTGGTTTAAACTTAGGAAGATAGGGGTAAATATCAAGGTAACCACAAAGAAAGTTAACAAACCTACTCATCGGAATAAAGAAGAAAAACATAAAGTCTCAGTAAACACAAAATCTACAAAAACAGGAGACAAAAAAAGATCCACAAGTGAATTCAGCACAGAAGAGTAAGAACAAAATGTCACCACTGTGAAGAGTAAGAACAAAACATCAGCATCACAAAAAAAAAGCACTACAAAATGACAGAAATAAACTCACACCTATCAATAATCACACTGTACGTAAATGGCTTGGATGCACCCATAAAGAGACAGAGAGTGATAGAATGGATTAAAAAACAGGACCCATCAATATGCTGTCTACAAGAGACACACAGAAACAAAGACATAAATATATTAAAAATCAAGGGATGGAAAAAATATATCATGCAAACAGCAACGAAAAAACAGCAGGAGTGGCAATACTAATATCAGGTAAAATAGACTTTAAAACAAAATCCATCATAAAAGACAAGGAAGGACATTATATAATGGTTAAAGGGACAATCCACCATGAGGACATAACCATAATAAATATCTATGCACCCAAGCACAGAGCTCCAAAATACATAAAACAAACTCTAACAGTACTGAAAAGAGAAATCAGCAGTTCCACAATAATAGTTGGAGACTTCAACACACCACTCTCAGTAAAGGACAAACATCTAGAAAGAAACTCAACAAAGATACAGAAGATCTAAAGGCCACAATCAACCAACTTGGTCTCATAGACATATACAGAACACACCACCCAACGGCAGCAAAGTACACATTCTTTTCCAATGCACATGGAATGTTCTCCAGAATAGGCCACATCTTAGGCCACAAAGCAACCCTCAACAAAATCCAAAACACTGAGATAATATAAAGCATCTTCTCTGGTCACAATGCCACCAAAGTAGAAATTAAAAAAAGGAAGAGTGAGGAAAAAAACCCAAATACATGGAAACTGAATAACACCTTGCTTACAAACCACTGGGTAATAGAAGACATCAAACATGGAATAAAAAATTTCCTAGACTCAAATGAGATTGAAAACACATCATACTAAAACCTCTAGGACACAGCAAAAGCAGTACTCAGAGGTCAATTTATAGCAATAGACACATCAAAAAAGAAGAAAGGGACAAAATCAAAACACTAGCTATACAACTCAAAGAGAAAGAGAACAGCAAAAGAAGCCTACAGTCACCAAAAGAAAGGAAATAATAAAGATCAGAGAAGAAATAGAGACTAGAAAAACAATAGAAAGAATCAACAAAACCAAAAGTTGGTTCTTTGAAAAGATCGACAAATCATTGGCCAAGCTGAGAAAAGAAACACAAGAGAGGATGCAGATAGCCCAAGTAAGAAATAAAATGGACATTAAAATAGACCCAATTGAAATTAAAAGGATCAATAACAGAGTACTATGGAAAACTACACTCTGATGAATTTGAAAACCTAGAGGAATTGGTCAAATTTCTAGAAACACAATACCTATCTAAACTAACACAAGCTGAGGTTGAAAATCTGAACAGACCCTGTAAGAAGAAAAGAAACTTGAAAAAAAAAAAAAAAAAGTCCAATAACAAACAAACAAAAAAAGAAGCCCTGGCCCGGATGGCTTTACTGGAGAATTCCACCAAACACTCAGAGAAGAGCTTACACCAGTACTACTCAAACTATTTCAGAACATAGAAAAGGAAGGGATATTTCCAAATTCATTCTATGAAATCAGCATAATCCCTGATACCAAAACCAGGCAAAGACACCACAAAAAAAAAAAAAACCAATAACTCATGAGTATAGATGCAAAAATTCTCAATAAAATTCTGGCCAATGGAATTCAGTATCATATAAAAAAATACACGATGACCAAGTGGGATGCATACCAAGTCCGTAAAGATGGTTTAACATTAGAAAATCAATCAATGTAATCCACAACATAAAACCAAAGAATCACAGGATCATCTCAATTGACTCAGTGCGTTCAATAAAGCCCAACATCCATTCCTGATAAAAACTCTCAATAAAATAGATATAGAAGGGAAATTCCTCAACATAATAAAAGGCATCTATACAAAACCAACAGCCAACATCATTCTTAATGGAGAGAGGCTGAAAACATTCCCCCTGAGAACAGGAACAAGACAACCAACCAAACCCAGTGCCATCGAGTCGATTCTGACTCATAGCAACCCTATAGGACAGAGTAGAACTGCCCCATAGAGTTTCCAAGGAGCACCTGGCAGATTGGAACTGCTGACCCTTTGGTTAGCAGCCATAGCACTTAACCACTACGCCACCAAGGTTTCCGGAACAAGACAAGGATGCCCATTATCCCCACTCGTATTTAACATTGTGCCTAAAGTTCTAGTTACAGCAATAAGACAACGAAAAGAAATAAAGGGCATGCAGATTGGTAAGGAAAAAATAAAACTATCCCTATTTGTGGATATTATACCATACATAGAGAACCCTAAAGACTTCACAAGAAAACTACTGGAACTAATAGAAAGATTCAGCAGAGTAGCAGGATGCAAGATTAATAAAAAATCAGTTGGATTCCTATACACCAATAAAGATAACTACGAAAAGGAAATCAGGAAAGCAACCCATTTATAAAAAATAAAATACTTAGGAATAAATCTTACCAGGGACATAAAAGACCTATACAAAGAAAACTACAAAACACTATGGCAAGAAACCAAACAAGACCTATATAAATGGAAAAACATACCATGCCCATGGATAGGTAGACTCAACTTTGTGAAAATGTCAATTAAACCCAAAGCAATCTACAAATACAATGCAATCCCAATCCAAACTCCAACAGCATTCTTTTATGAGATGGAAAAACTAATCATTAGCTTTATGTGAAAAGGAAAGAGGCCCTGGATAAGTTTAAAAAAAAAAAACACTATTGAAAATAAAGTAGGAGGCCTTGCACTACCTGACCTCAGAACCTACTATACAGCTACGTTAGTCAAAACAGCCTGGCACTGATACAACGACAGGTACATTGACCAATGGAACAGAATCGAGAACCCAGATGTAAATCCATCCACCTACAGTCACCTGATCTTCGACAAAGGCCCAAAGTCCCTTAAATGGGGAAAAGATGGTCTTTTTAACAAATAGTACTGGCAGAACTGGATGTCCATATGTAAAAAATGAAACAACCTATACCTCGCACCATACACAAAAACTAATTAAAAATGTATCAAAGGCCTAAATATAAAACCAAAAAGTGTAAGATCATAGAAGAAAAAATAGGGGCAACACTAGAGGCCCTAATACACAGCATAAATAGCATACAAACCCTAACTAACAATACATAAAATCCAGAAGATAAGCTAGATAACTGAGATCTTTTAAAAATTAAACATTATTCTCATCAAAAAATAAATAAATAACATTTATTTTAAAGACTGCAAAAAGAGTAAAAAGAAAACCTAGACACTGGGAAACATTTTTGGCTATGACAAATCGGTGAAGGTCTAATCTCTAAAATCTGTAGGAAAATGCAACATCTGTACAACAAAAAGACACATAATCCAATTAAAAAATGGGCAAAAAATATAAACAGACACATCACCAAAGAAGGTATTCAGGCAGCTAACAGACACAGAAGGAAATGCCATTAGAGAAATGCAGATCAAAACGACAGTGAGATACCATGTCACCCTGACATTATTGGCACAAATAATAATAAAAAAAAAAAAATCAGAAAATAACAAATGTTGGTGAGGCTTCAGGGAGCTCGGAACTCTCACGCACTGCTGCTGTGAATGTAAACTGGCACAACCATTTTGGAAAACAATATGGCGCTTCCTTAAAAAAGCTAGAAATACCATACGATCCAGCAATCCTGCTCCTAGGGATATATCCTAGAGAAACGAGCCATCACACGAGTAGACATATGCACACCCATGTTCATTGCTGCATTATGCTGAGTGTAATAAGTCAATCACAAAGGACAAATATTGTATGAGACCACAATTATAAAAACTCATGAAAAAGTTTACACACAGTAAGGAACAATCTTTGATGGTTACTGGGCGGGGGAGGATGGGAGGGAAAAACACTAGTCAGTAGATGAGTGGTAACTTTGGTGAAGGGCAGAGAGTACACAATTCTGGGGAAGTCACCACAACTTGACCAAGGCATGGTCATGGACATCCAAACTCCATGAGGGACTGGGCGGAGGGCTGGGGACCATGGTCTCAGGGGACATCTAGCTCAACTGGCATAGTTTATAAAGAAAATATTCTACATTCTACTTTGGCGAGTAGCATCTGGGGTCTTAAAAGCTTGTGAACAGCCATCTAAGATACTCCACTGGTCTCACCCCATCTGGAGCAAGGGAGAATGAAGAAAGCCAAAGACGCAAAGGAAAGATTAGTCCAAAGGACTAACGGACCACATGTACCACAGCCTCCACCAGACTGAGTCCAGCACAATTAGATGGTGCCTGGCTACCACTACCAACTGCTCTGACAGGGATCACAATAGAGGGTCCCAGACAGAGCTGGGGAAAATGTAGAACAAAATCCTCACTCACAAAAAAAGACTAGACTTACTGGTCTGACAGAGACTGGAGAAACCCCCAGAGTATGGCCCTTGGACACATTTTTAACTCAGCACTGAAGTCACTCCTGAGCTTCACCCTTCAGCCAAAGATAAGACGGATCCATAAAACAAAATGAGACTAAATGGGCATACCAGGGCAGGGGCCAGGACAAGAAGCCAGGAGGGGGCAGGAAAGCTGGCAATGGGGTAGGCAAGGTCGAGAAGGGGAGAGTGTTGACATGTCATGGAGTTGGCAACCAATGTCACAAAACAATGTGTATTAATGTTTTTAATTAAAAATATTTATTCATTTAGAATAATAAAATAAACCCATTGCATATTAACATAACAGCTCTTTCAACAAGCATTAATTGTTTAATGAGAAACTAATTTGCTCTATAAACCTTCATCTAAAGTGCAATTTAAAAAAAAGAAGAAAGTTTACAATCAAGTGGGGAGACAGAAAATTCAGTTCCCCCCAGTGATGATGCTGTAACAGCCACAGCACGGGATGCCAGGTGTTTTAGTTATCTGGAGCTACTGTAGCAGAAATACCACAAGTGGGTGGCTTTAACAAACAGAAATTTATTTTCTCACAGTTTAGAAGGCTAAAAGTCCCAATTCAGGGTGCCGGCTCCAGGGGAAGGCTTTCTCTCTCTGCTGGCTCTGGAGGAAGGTCCTTAATGCTCTGAGCCTCTGCTCCTGGGTGATCTTCATGTGGCTTGGCATCTCTTCTTGCCGGCTTGCTTGTTTAATCTCTTTTGTGTCTCAAAAGAGATGGACTGAAAACACAAATACACTAATCTTCCCATTAACATAACAAAGACGAACCTTTACAAAATGGGCTTATAACCACAGGCATAGTGGTTAGGATTTACAACGTGTATTTCTGGGGGACACAATTCAATCCATAACACCAGGCGAGGAGCAAGGGCTTCTTCCTGGGATGGATTTTGGAGGCGAACTGAAAAACAGGAAGGGAAGGGAGAAGACTTTCCAGGCAGAAGAAGCTACAGGCATAAAGGTACAGGCACGGAATTGTATGGGCTCAGGATAGAGCCCTGGTGGTGTAGTGGTCAAGAGCTTGGCTGCTAACCAAAAGGTCGGGGCAGAGCCAAGATGGCGGAATAGACAGACGCTTCCGTGGAGCCCTCTTTACAACAAAGACCCGAAAAAACAAGTGAAATGAGTACATTTGTGACAAGTTGGGAGCCCTGAGCATCAAAGGCAAGCTTAGACAACGAACTGAGGGGGAGGGGGCGGAAGAGACTGTTCAGAAGCGGAGAGGAGTTACGGACCTGAATCGCGGGGAGCCCTCAGGCACCATTCCCGGAGTGGCTGTGACAGCGGCAGTGCCAGCGGTGGGCTGGTCCTAGCGTGGCTGCAGTTTCCTCAGGGAGAAGCAGCCAGCCACACAGCCCACTCACACCTCCGGGACCTGAGCAGAAGGGCGCTCTAGGCAAAAGCTAAGTACTTGCGTATATTTTACCGCGCCCCCCACCCCCACCCCCAAGCCGGCTTCAGCAGCTGAATCCCTAGGCCTGAGATAGACCCTGGTGAGCACCTGGAGCCATCCTTCCGGCCTTGGGGAAGGAAAAAATTTCCAACTGGGGGGGAAAGATAATTTGCTAGTTCCATTAACTGGGGGAGCTCAGGACAGAAGTGGCTCCTGTCCAGGCATAAACCGTCCATGGACCTTGAGCACCTTTCCCTTCTGCATGGACCTGTGTGGGCCTATTTCAGGAGAATAGGCCCTTGTTGGCAAACTCCAACCATTTCAGCGGTGCGGTGGAGAGGTGGGTGTTTGACGTTTGACATTGCTTTGCCTGTTAAATAAGGTCCTCACCTACACACAACAGGGACCTAAGGACTGGTGGCTCCACTTGGGTCGCCCAGCCACCCGCGACAGGGGCCAAGGGATAACTGGTACCTCCCAGTCCTTACAACAAAATCTTTGGGTGCCCATGGTCCCTCTGCAGAGCCCACCCACCAGCACGCTCTAGGGAACAGAGACGCCTTTTCCTCAGAGACACTTGGGGGTTGGTTCTCAGCCCCCTGCCTTGTTCAGAGTGTGACCCCCTGCTGCAATGAGATAGGGGTATATACACCAATCCCCCCTGCCCCTCTAAGACGGTAGGACAGAGCCTGTACCACACACTTGATATCAGCTACCTGGAAACCTGAGCTGAATTCATACAAGAAAACTGAATGGACTCCTAGACTGATATACCTGATAACAGATCTAGCCAGCTGGGGACAGGACACCAGAGCTCCAAAGGTGAAAATAATCAAGCTAGCTCACTCAAGCAACCCATAGGGGTATACCAAAACAAAACAAAGCAAGCAGCTACGACACAGTAAGCAAGCATAAACTAATACAATAACTTATAGATGGCTCAGAGACAACAGTCAATATCAAGTCACATAAAGAAACAGGCCATGATCATCTCAACAGGCTCTCAAAACAAACAATCCAGGGATCTTTTAGATAAAAGTGCATTCCTGGAATTACCAGATGCAGAATACAAAAGTTTAATATACAGAACCCTTCAAGACATCAGGAAGGAAATGAGGCAATATGCAGAACAAGCCACGGGACACACAGATAAAGCAACTGAAGAACTCAGAAAGATTATTCAGGAACATAATGAAAAGTTTAATAAGCTGGAAAAATCCGTAGACAGCAATCAGAAATTCAGAAGATTAACAACAAAATTACAGAATTAGATAACTCAATAGAAAATCAGAGGAGCAGAATTGAGCAAGGCTAGAATTTCTGAACTCGAAGATAAATCACTTGGCACTAATATATTTGAAGAAAAATCAGATAAAAAAAATTTTTTTAAATGAAGAAACCTTAAGAATCATGTGGGACTCTATCAAGAGAAATAACCTACAAGTGATTGGAGTACCAGAACAGGGAGGGATAACAGGAAATACAGAGAAAATTGTTCAGGATCTGTTGGCAGAAAACTTCCCTGATACTGTGAAAGATGAGAAGATATCTATCCAAGATGCTCATCGAACTCCACATAAGATAGATCTTAAAAGAAAGTCACCAAGACATATTATAATCAAGCTTGCCAAAACCAAAGATAAGGAGACGGTTATAAGAGCAGCGAGGGATAAAAGAAAAGTCACCTACGAGGGAGAGCCAATAATAATAAGCTCGGACTACTTGGCAGAAACCATGCAGGCAAGAAGGCAATGGGATGACATATTTAAAAAATTGAAGGAAAAAAATTGCCTGCCAAGAATCATATATCCAGGAAAACTTTCTGTTAAATATGAAGGTGAAATTAAGACATTTCCAGATAAACACAAGTTGAAGGAATTCATAAAAACCAAACCAAAACTACAAGAAATACTAAAGGGAGTTCTTTGGTTAGAAAATCAATAATATTGGGTATAGACCCAAGACTAGAACACTGGGCAGAGCAACCAGAAGTCAACCCAGACAGGGAAATAAAAAAAAAAAAAAAGCAAGATTAAAAAAAAAAAAAAGCCCAACACAGGGTAACAGCGATGTTATTATATAAAAGAATACAACATTAAAATAATAAAGCAGGACTAAGAAATGTAATCATACACCTTCCATATGGAGAGGAAGATATGGCGATAATAAGGTAACCACAAAGGAGACAAACTATCCTACTCATCAAAATAAAATACAAGGGAAAAATACAGACTCAGCAGAAACAAAATCAACAACAACAAATATGAGAAAAGGACAATATTAAAGAAAATCTACTCAGCACGTAAAATCAAGTGGGAAAAAGAAGCTGTCAACACACACACAAAAAAAGACATCAAAATGATAGCACTAAATTCATACCTATCCATAATTACCCTGAATGTAAATGGACTAAATGCACCAATAAAAAGACACAGAGTGGCAGAATGGATTAAAAAACAAGATCCGTCTATATACTGCCTATGAGAGACACACCTTAGACTTAGAGACACAAACAAACTAAAACTCAAAGGATGAAAAAAATATATCATGCAAACAACAATCAAAAAAGAGCAGGAGTGGCAATATTAATTTCTGACAAAATAGACTTTAAAGTTAAATCCATCAGAAAGGATAAGGAAGGACACTATATAATGATTAAAGGGACAATACACCAAGAAGATATAACCTTATTAAATATTTATGCACCCAGTGCCAGGGCTGCAAGATACATAAAACAAACTCTATCAGCATTGAAAAGTGAGATAGCTCCACAGTAATAGTAGGAGACTTCAACACACCACTTTCGGTGAAGGACAGGACATCCAGAAAGAAGCTCAATAGAGACACAGAAGATCTAAATGCCACAATCAACCAACTTGACCTCGTAGACATATACAGAACACTCCACCCAACAGCAACCAAATATACTTTCTTTTCTAGTGCACATGGAACATTGCCTAGAATAGACCGCATATTAGGTCATAAAGCAAGCCTTAGCAGAATCCAAAACACTGAAGTATCACAAAGCATCTTCTCGGACCATAAGGCCATAAAAGTGGAAATCAATAACAGGAAAAGCAGGGAAAAGAGATCAAACACATAGAAACTGAACAATACCCTGCTCAAAAAAGACTAGATTATAGAAGACATTAAGGATGGAATAAAGAAATTCAGAGAATCCAATGAGACTGAAAACACTTCCTATCAGAACCTTTGGGACACAGCAAAAGCAGTGCTCAAAGGCCAATTTATATCAATAAATGCACACATCCAAAAAGTAGAAAGGGCCAAAATCAAAGAACTATCCCTACAACTTGAACAAATAGAGAGCAACAAAAGAAACCCACAGGCACCAGAAGAAAACAAATAATAAAAATTAGAGCTGAACTAAATGAAATAGAAAAGAGAAAAACAACTGAAAGAATTAAGAAGACCAAAAGCTGTTTTTTTTAAAAACTCAACAAAATTGATAAACCATTGGCTAAACTGACAAAAGAAAAACAGGAGAGGAAGCAAATAATCCGAATAAGAAATGAGATGGGCGATATTACAACAGACCTAACTGAAATTAAAAGAATCAGATTACTATGAAAAACTATACACAAACAAACTTGGAAACCTAGAAAAAATGGATGAATCCCTAGAAACACACTACCTACAGAAACTAACACAAACAGAGGTAGAACAACTAAATAGACCCATAACAAAAGAAGAGATTGAAAAGGTAATCAAAAAACTCCCAACAAAAAAAGCCCTGATCCAGACGGCTTCACTGCAGAGTTTTACCAAACTTTCAGAGAAGAGTTAACACCACTACTACTAAAGGTATTTCAGAGCATAGAACAGGATGGAATACTAGCAAACTCATTCTATGAAGCCACCATATCCCTGATACCAAAACCAGGTAAAGACATCACAAGAAAATTATAGACCTATATTCCTCATGAACTTTGATGCAAAAATCCTCAACAAAATTCTAGCCAATAGAATTCAACAACATATCAAAAAAATAATTCATCATGACCAAGTGGGATTCATAGCAGGTATGCAGGGATGGTTCAGCATTATAAAAACAATTTATGTAATCCACCACATAAATAAAACAAAAGACAAGAATCACAGGATTTTATCAATTGATACAGAAAAGGCGTTTGACAAAGTTCAACAGTCATTCATGATAAAAACTCTCAGCAAAATAGGAATAGAAGGAAAATTTCTCAACATAATAAAGGGCATTTATACAAAGGCAACAGCCAACATCACTCTAAATGAAGAGAGCCTGAAAACATTCCCACTGAGCCCGGGAACCAGAAAAGGTTGCCCTTTATCACCACTCTTATTCAACATTGTGCTGGAAGTCCTAGCCAGAGCAATTAGGCTACATAAAGAAATAAAGGGCACCCACATTGGCAAGGAAGAAGTAAAAGTATCTCTATTTGCAGATGACATGATCTTATACACAGAAAACTGTAAGGAATCCTCCAGAAAACTACTTAAACTAATAGAAGAGCTCAGCAGAATATCGGGATACAAGATAAACATACAAAAATCAGTTGAATTCCTCTACACCAACAAAAGAACATCGAAGAGGAAATCACCAAATCAATGCCATTTACAGTAGCCCCCGAGAAGATAAAATACTTAGGAATAAATCTTACCAGAGATGTAAAAGGCTTATACAAAGAAAACTACAGTACACTTCTGCAAGAAACCAAAAGAGACTTACGTAAGTGGAAGAACATACCTTGCTCATGGATAGGAAGACTTAACATTATAAAAATGTCTATTCTACCAAAAGCGATCTATACATTTAATGCAATTCCGATCCAAATCCCAACGACATTCTTCAATGAGATGGAGAAACAAATCACCAATTTCATGTGGAAGGGAAAGAGGCCCCGGATAAATAAGGCATTACTGAAAAAGAAGAACAAAGTAGGAGGCCTTACTTTACCTGATTTTAGAACCTTTTATACTGCCACAGTAGTCAAAACAGCCTGGTACTGGTACAACAACAGATACATGGACCAATGGAACAGAATTGAGAATCCAGACATAAATCCATCCACATATGAGCAGCTGATATTTGACAAAGGCCCCAAAACAGTTAAATGGGGAAAAGACAGTCTTTTTAAGAAATTGTGCTGGCATAACTGGATATCCATCTGGAAAAAAATGAAACAAGACCCATACCTCACTCCATGCACAAAAAGTAACTCAAAATGGATCAAAGACCTAAATATAAAATCTAAAATGATAAAGATCATGGAAGAAAAAATAGGGACAACGTTAGGAGCCCTAATACATGGCATAAACAGTATAGAAAACATTATAAAGAACATAGAAGAAAAGCTAGATAACTGGGAGCTCCTAAAAATCAAACACTTATGGTCATCCAAAGACTTCACCAAAAGAGTAAAAAGATTACCTACAGACTGGGAAAAAGGTTTTAGCTATGATATTTCTGATCAGTGCCTGATCTCTAAAATCTACATAATACTGGAAAAATTCAACTACAAAAAGACAAGGAACCCAATTAAAAAAATGTGCAAAAGATATGAATAGACACTTCACTAAAGAAGACATTCAGGTAGCTAACAGATATATGAGGAAATGTTCATGATCATTAGCCATTAGAGAAATGCAGATCGAAACTACAATGAGATTTCATCTCACTCCAACAAGGCTGGCATTAATCCAAAAAACACAAAACAATAAATGTTGGAGAGGCTGTGGAAAGATTGGAACACTTCTACACTGCTGGTGGGAATGTCAAATGGTACAACCACTTTGGAAATCGATTTGGCGCTTTCTTAAAAAGCTAGAAATAGAACTACCACACGATCCAGCAATCCCACTCCTTGGAATATATCCTAGAGAAATAAGAGCCTTTACACAAACAGATATATGCACACCCATGTTTATTGCAGCACTGTTTACAATAGCAAAAAGATGGAAGCAACCAAGGTGCCCATCAACGGATGAATGGATAAATAATTATGGTATATTCACACAATGAAATACTATGCATTGATAAAGAACAGTGACGAATCTGTGAAACATTTCATAACATGGAGGAACCTGGAAGGCATTATTTTGAGTGAAATTAGTCAGTTGCAAAAGGACAAATATTTATAAGACCACTATTATAAGAACTTGAGAAACAGTTTGAACTGAGAAGAAAACCTTGTTTTGTGGTTACAAGAGGGGGGAGGGAGAGAAGGTGGGAGAAGGGTATTCACTAATTAGATAGTAGATAAGAACTACTTTAGGTGAAGGGAAAGACAGTACACAGTACAGGGGAGGTCAGCACAATTGGACTAAACCAAAAGCAAAGAAGTTTCCTGAATAAACTGAATGCTTCGAAGGCCAGCGTAGCAGGGGCAGGGGTCTGGGTACCATGGTTTCAGGGGACATCTAAGTCAATTGGCATAATAAAACCTATTAAGAAAACATTCTGCATCCCACTTTGAAGAGTGTTGTCTGGGGTCTTAAACACTAGTAAGCAGCCATCTGAGATGCATCGATTGGTCTCAACCCACCTGGATCAAAGGAGAATGAAGAACACCAAGGACACAAGGTGATTACGAGCCCAAAAGACAGAAAGGGCCACATGAACCAGAGACTACATCATCCTGAGACCAGAAGAACTAGATGGTGCCCGGCTACAACTGACGACTGCCCTGACAGGGAACGCAACAGAGAACCCCTGAGGGAGCAGCAGAGCAGTGGGATGCAGAGCCCAAATTCTCATAAGACCAGACTTAATGGTCTGACTGAGACTGGAAGGACCCCGATGGTCATGGCCCCCAGACCTTCTGTTGGCCCAGGACAGGAACCATTCCCGAAGCCAACTCTTCAGACATGGATTGGACTGGACAGTGGGTTGGAGAGGGATGCTGGTGAGGAGTGAGCTTCTTGGATCAGGTGGACACTTGAGACTATGTTGGCATGTCCTGCCTGGAGGGGAGATGAGAGGGTGGAGGGGGTTAGAAGCTGGCAAAAAGGACACAAAAAGAGAGAGTGGAGGGAGAAAGCAGACTATCTCATTAGGGGGAGAGTAATGGGGACTGTGTAGCAAAGTGTATATGGGTTTTTGTGTGAGAGACTGACTTGATTTGTAAACTTTCACTTAAAGCACAATAAAAATTATTAAAAAAAAAAGTTCGGCAGTTCAAATCCACCAGTTACTCCTTGGAAACCCTATGGGGCAGTTCTGCCCTGTCCTATAGGGTCGTTACAAGTTGAAATTGACCCAACAGCAACGGGTTTGGTTTGGTTTTTTTTGTTTAGGATGGCTGGGGCATAGAGTGGTATCATGAAAACAAGTAGAGGCAAGGAGCTGGGAGGAGGGAAGAGCCCAAGCTGTCATATGCACCAGAGAGGTCATCTAAGGTGAGAACTGAAAAGTGTCAATTGAATTTAGCAATCTGGGTAGTTGTTAGCTGCCATGGACTTAGCCTCTGACTCATGGTGACTCCATGCTTAATGGGATCACACTCTTGCGCTCCATCAGGCTTTCACTGGCTGATTGCTGGAAGTAGATCACCAGGCCTCTCTTCCTAGTCCATCCTAGTGTGGAAGCTCTGCTGAAACCTATTTGGCATCATAGCAACATGCAAACCTCCACTGACAGATGGGTGGTGGCTGCTCAGGAGGTATGCCGGCCTTGAATTGAACCTGCATCTTTCGCATGAAAGGTGAGAAGTCTACCCCTGAACTACCACTACCCCCTTAAACAAACAAACAGAAAAACCCCAAACCCATTGCCATCGAGTTGATTCTGACACATAGCGGCCCTATAGGACAGAGTAGAACTGCCCCATAGGGTTTCCAGGGAGCAGCTGGTGATCCGAATTGCTGACTTTTTGGTTAGCAGCAGTAGCTCTTAACCACTGTGCCACCAGGGCTCCATTAAGCAACCTAGAAATAAGTATTTATCTTTGCCAGAATAGTTTTACCCATTTTCAAGGAGTTATGGGGTCACAAACCAGATTGTGAGTAACTAGGAGACAAGGAATTTGATACCCTAAGCGTAGACCTCGCTGTGAAGTGAAAGGAAGTAGAGAGAGGGTGATATGGCAGCTGTGGGCATTTAAGGGGTAGGGTGAAGGGCATGGGGTTGGGTTTTGCTGTTTTTGTTTGTTTTTTAATGGTAGAAACCTTGAGCTTAGTTATAGGCTGGAAGGTAAGAACTAGAAGTGAGGGAAAGGTTGAAAATAGAAGGGAGAAGAGATAATTGATGAAATAAGATTTCTGAGAAGCTGGCAAGGAATGGGTGCTGGACATGGAGGACGTTTAGCTTTTGATAAGATGAAAGAGAGAGAAACCAACCTCATTGCTGTAGAGTCATATTCCAACTCATAGCAACCCTACAGGGCAGAGTAGAACTGCCCCATATGGTTTCCAAGGCCATAAATCTTTATAATAGCAGACTGTACCATCTTTCTTCCATGGAGCAGCTGGTGGGTTCAAACTGACAACCTCTCAGTTAGCAGCCAAATGTGTAACCACTGTACCACCAGGGTTCCTTGAAAGAGAGATAGATGGTGTCTTAGGCTGGGTTCTCTAAAAAAATTGGTAAAGTGTATAGATACATACATACCAAACAAAAACCAAATCCGTTGCCATCGAGTCTATTCCGAATCACAGTGGTCCTATAGGACATAGCAGAACTTCTCCACAGGGTTTCCAAGGAGCAGCTAGTGGAGTCTAACTGCTTACCTTTTGATTGGTAGCCAAGCTCTTAACCAGTGCGCCACCAGGGCTCCAAGCGATTTATATTAAGGAAATGGCTCATGCAGTTGTAGAGGCTGGAAGGTCCCAAGTCCACGGGTCAGGCTGGAAGTTTCTCCTGATTCACGTAGCGCAGGGGCTGGTGAACCCACAAGCAGCAAGTCAAATCTAGCAGGGCTCTGGTTCACAGGCTGCGAAGACTGAAAAATCCCAGGATCAGCAGGCAAGATGGCAGGTAAGCTGCTAGCTCAAGTCCCAAGAACTGGAGGTCAGACGAACAGGAGCCAGTTGCAGGATCCAGAGCAAGCAAAAGGCCAAGAGCCTTGCCAGAAAGTGTACCCACATGGGACACAGGCCACACCCTCAAGGAAACTTCCTTTCAGTTGATTGACTGCTCACAGCAGATCCCATCATGGAGGTGATCACATTATATTGAATCTCATCATGGAGGTGATCATATCATTATGGGACTGCTAAACTACATTATAACTGCCAAACCACTGAGAATCATGGCCCAGTCAAGTTGACACACAACCCTAACCATCACGGATGGGTAGAAATACAGATAAGATTGTAATGGTTGGGATAGAAAGGCTGAAGTGAAGGTGCTACAGTTAAGGCTGCTCCTTTCTGATGGCCTTTTATTTTCTCTTGGAATAATGATGAGGCCAGCTGCTGAGAGTGACAGCAGACCTGGTGAGAGGCACGTAGAAGGCTGGAGAGTATGAATTTGGAGGGATATCAACTTACTTAATCCCTGCAATGGTTTCGTGTGATTTTTTTTTTTTTCCTGAGGCCCAAGAGCCGAAAAGATAGGTTAATCCAGAGTTTGCAATGTGGATACAGCTGAAGACAAGCAGACAAGGATATTGGCCAGTGAGTGGCCCTAAGTTTGGTTTGGGTGGTTCGGCAAGTGAAGCAAGGCTTTGGGTGATAGATTAGAAGGAAATGTGAGAGGTTGAGGGAGCTGCAGGAAGACAAGGAACAGGTATAAAGGTAAGAAAGAAATGAGGGTGTTAGAAGGACCAAAACTGTGTCAGAAAGTAGAATAATAGAGTTTATATTTTCAGGGTTGGAGCAAATATGAGTGGTGGGAAAATCTAGAGTATGGCCTTGGGTGTGAGTGGCTTAACTTGAGTGGAGGTGAATATCCCTGGAGTTGAGGGTATCGAAGAGTTAGAAGGGTAGGACATTGGAGAGTTCATCCACATCAGCACTGAAATCACCCAGGATGAGAGGGAGATACGGGCTGGAGGGGAAGATGCTGAACCAGGAGCCAAGGTCTCTGGAGACTATAGAGGATTGACCAGCAGGTTGGTGGGCTGCAGAGACAAGAGGGGAAGAAGTGGGTGGGCTGGAAGGCAGGAACAGTTTTTACATAGTAATAGAGGTGTAATGGCACTCTATACGTTTATTGACCTAAACTGAAGGCCTGTGTTAGTTCCATGAAACGTCAAAGTCAGCACCAGCTGCCATTTTCTAGGAAAAACCCAGGACAGACATTAAAGTCAGCACAGAAGGAGCACTGCCCAAACCATAGAGTCAAGAAGAAACACTAAGAAAAAATATCAGTGGGTTGACTACTGGGCCATTCTCCCACTCTCCACTGGCCCACATCTCTTGCCCTGGGCTGATTACTGACACTTTAATTTCTCCCCTCCCCTTCTGGGGAGCTGCCAGTGCTAGCTCTCTGCTCCATGACAGTCCTGGCAGAAAAAGTCAGCCAGCCATCTTGGGCTGGCATCATTCCCAGGAGAAGCAGAGGCAACCATAGGGCAGCTTGGAAAGATGGAGCTAGAGGGAGCACATTTCAGGCGGACTTCTCTACCAGTGAGCAAGGGTTCATTAGCTAAAATGATCATTTTCTCAGGACCATTCTCAGATGAACCTAAAAATAACCTGAGCTGTCTCTCCACCCTTTCACACAGGAGTACTAGCCGCTTCCTGCTCAGACAGAACCCACCCTAACTTCAACCCTTCTAGGACATGAGCACCATTTGCACATTCCTTCTCTCTGTGAGTGACAGGACTACATACAAGGCTCACTTCCAGGACTCTATTCTCTCTTGTTCTCCTCCCACTTCACAAACCAACAACCAAACCTGTTGCTGTCCAGTCAGTTCCAACTCATGGTGACCCCATGTGTGTCAGAGTAGAGCTGTGCTCCAGAGGGTTTTCCGTGGCACATTTTTCAGAAGTAGATTGCTACGCCTTTCTTCCAAGGCACCTATGAGTAGATTCAACGCCAACCTTTCAGTTAGTAGCCAAGTGCTTAACTGTTTGTGCCACCCAACGACTGTCCTACTTTACTAGCCACTTGTTATTCAGTCTCCTTTGTGTGTACCTTCTCATTAACTTGAGTTCTAAAAGTTGGAGTGTCCTTGATCTTCAGGCCCTCATCTTCTCCTCCCTACCTTCCCTTCATTTCCTTTGCGATGTCAACCAGTATCATGGCTTTAATACCATGTAACCATGGAAAAATACCAAATTTGTCTCTACTCCTGAGACAGGCTTCAGTCTTATATATCCAGTTGGCTCCTCAACAACTCTGACTGGGCATCTCATTGGCATCTCCAACCTAACATCCAACCTAACATGCTCAAAATTGAACTTGTTTTCCCCTCTCCCCTGCCATGCCAGCTCTCCCTGTAGCCTACCCCCATCCCAGCCAACGGCAACTCTATCCTTCCAGTTGCTTAGGTCAAATACCTTAGAGTCATCCGGACTCCTCTCTTCCTTTCACAGCCCAATTACAAACTATCACCAAACCCTGTCAGTCCTCACTTCAAAATATACCCAGGGTCCAATCACCTCTCACAATGTCTGTCCCACCACCCCAAAACCAAGCCATCATCATTTCTTGCCTGTATTATTGCGATAGCCTCCTAACTTGAGTCTGCTTCCACTCCATTCCCAATAGCACCCAGAATGATACTCTAAGGAGGCTAAGTCATGAAGACCCTGTCACACCTACACTCACAACCCTCCAATATTTTCCCATCTCATTTGGAATCAAAGCAAAGCTCCTTATAATGGCCTGGGATGATCTGGCCTCCCTCTGTCCTTGTGTCCTACTATTCTCTCTTTTCTTCACTCTGATTCAGTCATACTGACCTTATTGTTGCTTCTTGAACACACCAGAAATGTCCCTGCCACAGAGCCTTTGAACTTGCTATTCCTTTGGCCTGGGACATGCTTTCCCAATGATGTCCACATGATTTGCTTCCTCACTCCCTCAAATGTCATCTCCTCTGTTAGGCTTTTCCTGTTCACCTTGTGTGAAATACATAAAATATCAAAGGAGCACCTGCTGTCCTTCTATCCCCTTTACTTCTTCAGTTTTTCTCTATAGACGTATCATCTTCTGAGACTATATGTTTATTAAATGCAAACCCTACAAGAGCAGAGACTCCTGTATGCCCTTTACCTAGAACAGCTCCTGGTCCACAGATGGTACTTCATAAATATCTGTGGAACAAATGTAATTCAGTTCACCTGGCTGCAGGGAAATCTCAGGATTCTGTAACTCTCTTGGTCACAACATTAGTACAGCAGTTTTTATAACAAAAGCCTCTTCTCTCAAGCCCTGACAGAAGCACAACTGTAATTAAGGAACTACTTTTTCTAGGCTCCTGCGTGTTTGTACAACCATGTCGCTAATCCCAGAAGAGTTATTCCTTGCCTTCCTCTTCCTTGATCCCTAGTTTCTATAAGAAAATCAACAGTGGCTTGTAACCTAGCCTGCAGGTGACATAACTATTAAACGACAGCATTCAATACAAACTTACCGTTGTGGTTACTCTTTTACAGAGCGGAGGAATCTGTTGTGATCCTCTTGTAACGATGTGTGCCTCTTGGCCAAGATGTTTAATGATATAGCAAATGTCTCAAAATATAGCTTTCTACCGATCAGGTTTTCAGGAGACCTGAGTTCTGGTCCCAGCTCTACTGTGGCATTGCCACAACTCCGGGTACTTCTCCTAAGTTCTTCAGTGTCCTCGTTGGGGAAAGTGTGCGCTTTGGACTAGATGATCACTAAGACCCTTCCCTGATGTAAAATTGTTGGTTTTTTTGAAAGAGAAGCGTTTGCATGCCCAGGTCACTAGAACAGCTCTTGATGATCTCATTGGCTTTCCAAGTACACAAGATGCTGAGACTGTTGTATCAGTCAGGACTTTTTCAGATGTTAGGGACAGAAACCCAGCTCAAACTGGCTAAAGCAAAGAAAGGTGTTCATTGGTACCTGCAACTGGCAATGCCAGGGGTAGAGCTTCTTCTGGCTAGCTGGGTCCTGGGGCTCATGGGATGTAAGGAACCCAGTTTCTCTTCGCCTCCTGGCACACTTTCTTCTGCATTGGTCTCATTTTCAGGCAGGCTCTCCTCACCTGGGACCCCAGCAGCATCTTCTAGCTTCAAGGGAAGAAAAAGGGCTTCTTCCCAGGAATTCTGGGATTTTTTAAAAAACTGAGTCTCATTGGTTTGGTCTGAGTCATGTGTTCTTTCTTGAACCAATCACTATGGCCAGTGGCATGGAGACTCGTATTGGCTAGACCTGTGTCACATGCCCTCCCCACCCCCCTCCATGGAGCTGGGTGAGGGTGGGGTCAGCTTACCCACCACATGCACTGAGAGTGGCCGAAGGGTAGATCCCAAAAGGAAACTCAGGGAGCTATTAATAGAATAAGGGAGACTGGATAGTGGACAGTTAAAAATAATAGACACTGACTTCAGTCCTCATTAAGTTATGATTTTCTTGTAGGTACGTATTAGTTTTCTGTGGCTGCTTTAACAGATTACCACAAACTGGCTGGCTGAAAACAGGAGAAATGTATTCCCTCAGAGTTCTGGAGGCTAGAAGGCTGAAACCAGGGTGTCAGCAGGGCCACACTTCCTCTGGAGGTTCTAGGAACTAACCTGTTCCTTACTTCTTTTAGCTCGTGGTGGCTGCAGGCATGCCTTGACTTGTGGCCACATCACTCCATTCACTGCCTATGGACACCTTGCTTCCTGCTCTTCTGTCTGTCACGTCTTACCTGTGTGTCTCCTGTAAGGATATCTGTCATTAGATATAGGGACCGCCTGGACAATCCAGGATGAGCCCCTCATCTCAAGGTCCTTAACTATGTCCGAAAGACCCTTTTCCAAATAAGGTCACATTCTGCAGGTTCCAGGGATTTGACCTGGATATCTTTGGCGGGGGTGGCGGTGGTATTTTTTTGCCTACCACAGGTTCCAAAACAGGAAGATAGTATGATTTAAGTGACTGATCTACAGTCTCAAAAATATGTGAGAGAATCAGAATAATTTCTAAACGTTATTGGTATATTTTATCCACACACTTTTTCAATACATCAACCCTCCTTCGCTCTCCCAGGTTATTTGTTGCACCAACAGCTGTTTGAGATTTCTGCTCCCTTTCTGCATTATCTTTAGCTCTTTTGATAAAATATCATTAACCCAAGTATTAATACTGATCATAATTGATAATCAAGAATGAGGACTTAAAAAGTCACTAGCAACCATGCACCAGAGTTAGAAAAGTATTTTCAAACCTAATTTTTTTCTCTTATTTTGAATAAGTAAAAAAAAATTCAAAATTCCAACCGCCACTGGCCTCTCCTTGTCTCGGTCAGAATTCCTAGGAACCCCAGACAAGACTAGAGATTAACAAGCACACGATCTCTTGAAGAAATCAAGAGCAGCCCCCTACTCCTCAAAGAAGACGGTGGCATAATACATGTTTTCAAAGACATGTCATTTCATCCCCTGTTTTCACCCACATCCAGCCAAGCAGCTGCCCTTACTGGTTGCTCAGGTTAGACTGGGAATGCGCTGGTTGCTGGTATTTTCCCTTGAGGCATCTTGGCAGCAATTCTGGTGTTTTAGATCCTTGGATATCACAGAGCCTGGGCACTTGGCTGTGTGCTTTATCAGGGAGGAGTCTTCCAGATGTTTCACAAGGCTGGGAGCTGGAGCATGGAGCTGGTGAGAAGTCTGCTCCCTCAACCTTCCCACCTTCCCCAGTTCTGGAACTCAGGGGCACCTAGAGCCTCATCTGTGCTTCTCAGGTGCGGCTCTGTGTTATTGAAAAATGCAACTTTCACTGTTAGAAATCTGTAGGATCCGAGAAGGGAGAAGAGTTGTGTGTTGTGGGTTTCTGTCCTCTTCTGCATCTGGAGAATGGACTCAGCTTAGAGCTGGCACCCAGGATCAACCTGTATGTGTCAGCAGAGTTCACTACCCGTGTTGGAGGCAGAATGCTGTAATGGAAAGAGCTCCGGCCTGTGACATCGGTGGGCAGATCCTTTTCTGCTACCACCTACTTGCTCAGTGACCTTGACCAGTTCTTCCACTTCTCTGGTCCTCAGTTACTCATATTTAAAACAAAAGGACTAGACTGACTAGAAGCTCTCTGAGGCACAGTCTAGTGTCACCACCCGTCGGCTGTATACACATTACACCTTCCAGGTTGACCATTTGGGATACTTGGAAAAGCTGTTCCCTCCCTCCCCTGAAAGCCCCCCTCACCCTCACAGACTCTGGGTTATAATTGGCATGTCCCTAAATAAGGTCTTAAAATCCAGGCTTTTTGCTACAGTTCAGAGCTGTTCCCAGTTATGACAATATCAGCCATTCATCAAACATTTGATCGGGTGCCCAGGCAAGTGCTGCGGTTAGAAAGATGAATAAGGTAGAGCCCTTACCCTCAGGAGCACTCAGTCTAAGGAAGGAGACAGATGAGTAAATCAAGGATTGAATTACAATGTGACAAGTACCACTATCGGGTTATTCATAAGGCACCCTGACACATAAAGGATTGACATAGAAATCTGTGGGTAGAGTCAGGAATGGCTTCCTGGAGGAGGTGACATATGGGTGGACACTGAGGGAAGAACAGGAGTTACCTAGGTGGAATTGGTGATCATTGCTTACAGGAGTTGGCATGACTTACCAACTGCCATGCAACATATTGCTTCTTTTAAAGACAGGTGTCTCTCCCAATGTCTAATTACTCCTTGAGTCTGGCAAATGGAAAGAAGGCCCGGTGGTGCACAGCTGAAGTGCTCAGCTGCTAACCGAGCCGACTAGTGGCTTTGCAGGAGGAAGATGTGGCAGTCTGCTCTTGGAAATCCTGTGGGACAGTCCTGCTCCGTTCTAAAGGGTCGCTATGAGTCGGAATCCACTCAATGGTTTGGTTTGTTTGTTTTGGGCAAATGGATTGGAACAGTGTGCACCCAATCCAAGCCCCAGGGGAGACAGGTAGGTTCTGAGTAAAGCTGAGGAAGCAGACTGGACCCCAACTTTGATACAGACCCAGAGACAGCACAACTGCGGTCTCCAGCAGCAGCATTTTTGATATGTCAGTACTGAATGCTCACCACTTGTCTGGTGTACACAGAACACATTCCCATCTCTCTCTCTCTTTTTCTTTCTCTTTTTCCCTCTTCTGGTGCAAGTTAGGGGGAAGGAGTGGGGAAAGACAAGGGCTATTGGTTTCTGAGTGTTTCTAAGGTCTCACTGATACTACTACTTAGTCACGGCAGGCTTCTTGGAGGAGGTGCTCGGAAAGAAACTTAAGTACTAGCTTGACTAATCAGGCTGACCTCCTGGCAGGAGCTGGCCTGTGGGGAGGAGACTTAGGGCCCCTTGCGACTCATACTCACGCCACCCGGCTTCTGCCCTTTGTCCTTCTACTAACCTCCCACCCAGTAGAACCAGTTTTGACCACTTCCTTTTTCCCTTTCCGCGGCGGGCCATGTCCCTCAGGTTCATGATTCAAAGCTCTTGCTGTCGAGCTGGTTCCCCTGCGCTCTGCGTCCCCGGCGCCGGGACGTGGGGGACCGGCGGGGCTGCGGGGCGATTGTCCCGGCTGGGAATTACCTTCCGAGGCGGCGGCTTGGCTCCGCCCTCCTCTCGCCCGGCCGGCTGTTAAGTGCAGGCTTGGGCGCTGCGAGCTGAGAGGGCAACACCCCTTGCTCACACACAGTAACCTGCTCCCTTCGGGGAGGGACCCTCCCGCTCCAGCTCCCGGGCTCCGTGGGCGCCGCCTGGCTGGCCCGCTGCACAGCGCGAGCAGGGACAGAGACCTCGGCGGTTCCCGTTAACAGGCCAGGAAGAGGAGCGTCATAATTACTCACCTGCACTAATTGCCTGTCATTAAAGTTAAGGAGATAGTCGGAAGAGGAGCCCAGACTCAGGAGGGGCAGGTGGTGTCTGAGGCTTGGCTCTGCGGCCGCGCGTTCCCGGGGCTCCCGGCTGGGCCAGGGTTAAGTGCCGGCCTGTTCCCTGCTGCCCGGCGCGCGGCCAGCTCGCCTTCAGTGAGAGGCCAAAGTCACTGCCAGGCGCCCAGGAGGTAGCCGGTAGCCGGGCTGGACCCACACAGGGCGCCCCGCCCCATCCCTGCTTCTCGCAGGAGGCCGAAAGTGGGGTTCCCGGGCTGGAAGCACCAGCCGCCAGCCCAGCGCCCTGGTGGCAGAGAGCAAGAGGGGCTGAGGGGACACTGAGATGGCTGATGAGATTGACTGGCTGGACTTGCCAGGCCGGTGGACATATGGAGTGGACTGCGGTGGGAGAATTTTCTTCATCAAGTACGTTAATCTCTCCTTTTTTTTCCTTTTTTCTTTAAAGTTGTCTAACTTGAAAGGTGGCAGGGCCAGGGGCAGGCTTGAGAGGGTGGGGGGAGCCGGTGGCTGGAACAGCGTGCGTGAGTAATAAGTTTATCAGGATGCCCGTTTGAATGTCTCTCCCGCCTTTTCCTCAATAGTTCAAAGTCCAGCGAAGGCTCATGTGTTCCCTCATCTTGGAGAGGCTGGGCAGGGCTGATCTGCCAGGTGCCCCACTAAAAATGAAAATGGAGATTTGAATCCACCCAGTGGTGCTGCGGAAGACAGGCCTGGCGATCTGCTTCCATAAGGATTACAGCAAAAAACCACAAAAATCACCCTGTGGAGCTGAGCAAGAAGCCCTATGGAGCTCAGTTCTACTCTGTAACACATGGCATGGCCATAAGTGGGAATCTGCTCTATGGCAATGGGTTTGTTTTCGTTGCTGGAGGATGATAAGACCCAATGCCCAGTCTGGACTGTTTTCCTTCCAGCTCAGTCCACCCAAAGGGGCAGAGGTGAGGTCCCCCACCTTCCTACAGGAAGCCTTGGGCTATGTGATAGCTCACCCGGTGACCTTGCCTCTGCCAATGAGTTACCTGGTTCCCTCAGCAGGACGCAGTGTCCTCAGGATGGAAGTCCCTCTCCGTTACTGCTCTTTGTGGGGCTGTGGTGAAGGGGGCGGGAAAGATACCCACGGTACATTTTGCGTTCTTTAGCAGGAGGGAGCCTCTGCTGCTCTCAGTAATATATTAGCACTCTCATATTAATTTCATAAACCACAATGGCTCTGGCATAATCTCATTATAACAGAGTGGTCCGGCTGGCCCTATTTTGGCTGCCTTCTATTAGTCATCTTTGGCCAGGATAGAAATCTCCCAGTAATATAGCAAGCCTGGAAGCTCAGCCTTCTGGACTGCTGCCTGCAGCTGGTGAGCCTTCCCTGCCTCAAGATAGCCACTCACACAGAACATTACAACTGAAAGGAACCCTGACACGGCCCTCTTACTCTTTAACTGGGTAGGTGGAGCTCTAGAGAGCCGGAAAGTACTTGTCTAAGATAAACCAACCCAAAACCCACTGCCATCCATAAAGCCACTAGCTAATCAGTGCTCAGCCTAAGGCTGTATCCACTGACTCTAGCTGTTGCTTTTGTCCCTGGTCCAGGAGGTCAGGCAGCCTGGTGTCTCTTTAGTGTTTCTCAGTTTTCACATTTGCGTTAGGCCTTTCTTCTGTAATTATAATCATCATGATCATAACAGATATTGTCATTATATTATCACAGAAATGCACTCCACTGAAGTTCTTGACTGCAGGTCACATCCTCAGATAACAGAACTTCTCCAGTATTAAAACTGGATTCCCCTTGATCAGTAGTTTGAGACTTCAGAGCCCGTAAGCGTCACCCCAGGAATTTGTTAAAAGTGCAGATTCCTGAGCCCTACCCCCAGACAGTCTGATTCAGAAGACCTGGCATGGAACTTCAGAGTTTAAATTTCTGCAAGCTGCCCTTCCTGATTCTTTTCATCTTTTATTCCATAGACATTTATTGAACATTCACTATTTGTCTGCTGCAGCACTAGGCACTAGAGATTAAAAAAAAAAAAAAAGAATAAGATACAGGATTTGCCTTTAGGACAGTAGGGAAGACACAAACACATACTTACAAAATCATATGCGACATTCTAGAGGCATTTGCATGGTGCTATAGGAGTTCTGGAGCCCTGGTGGCGCAGTGGTTAAGCATTTGGCTGCTAACCAAAAGGTCAGCAGTTTGAATTCACTGGGTGCTCCTTGGAAACCCTATGGGGATGTTCTATCCTTGTCCTAAAGGGTTGCCATGAGTTGGAATCCACTCAATGGCAATGGGTTTGGTTTGACTTTTTTTTTAATGGGCATCCCAGTGTGGAACAGTTAAGCGCTCCACTGCTAACTGAAAGGTTGGCGATTTGAACCCATCCAGTGTTTCTGAGAGAGAAAGATCTGGCAATCTGCTTCCATAAAGGTTATAGCCTAGAAAACCCTGTATGGCAGTTCTGTTCTGTCACATGGGATCACTATGAGTTGGAATCGACTCTACGGCAACTACCACCACCGCCAACAACAACATGGCATATAAAGGAGCCCTGGTGATACGGTGGTTCTGCTGCTAACTGGAAGTTTGGCACTTCAAACTTACCCAGCAGCCTTCTGGAGGAGGACCTGACAATCTGCTTCCATAAAGATCCCAGTCAGGAAATCCCTATGGGGCAGTTCTACTCTGTCATGTGAGGTCACTGTGCACCTAACAACAACAACAATAACAACTAGACATAGGAGTATAAGGAGGAAAAAACTAATGCTCTCTGGAGAGGTCAGGGAGGGCCTACCTGAGGAGGAAATATTTGAGCTGAGCTGATTCTAGAGGAGAGAGAAACAAGAATGAAAATGGCCTTTGACGCAGAGGTCTGTGGGAAGGAAGGCACCAATGGGTGCCAGGACACAGGGTATCTAGAACATTCTGAGGGTTTAGTAGAGATGGAGTATAGGCTGCCGAGTGCTTCCAAGGATGAGGACTAAAAAGTAGGAAGGAGGTAGCTTGAGAGAATCCTATGCACTAGGCTGAGGAGCTTGATCCTATAGGCGATGGGAAGTCTAAGGAGATTTTCAAACGGGACTGACAAAAATCTGCATTTTATGAGGATCACTCTGACAGCTGCATGGATGATGATTTGGGGCCTAAAGAGGGAGGCAAGGGAAGAAACTTGAGGTGTGGAGAGCAGTTAGGAGTCAATTGCAGAAGTCCAGGGAACAGCTGATGAATTAAAGCTGGGAAAACAGAGGTCAAACTGGGGAAGCCCACACAACTTGTCCAAGGCAAGGTCATGAAAGCTCCACAGACACAACTAAGCTCCCTGAGGGACTGAATTTGCTGAGCTGAGGGCTATTGGGACCATGGTCTCAGGGAACATCTTGCTCAATTGGCATAACATAAGTTATAAAGAAAACATTCTACATTCTACTTTGGTGAGTACACATCTGGGGCCTTAAAAGCCTGTGAGCAGTCATCTAGGATTCTCCATTGGTCTCACCCCTTTGGGAGCAAGGAAGAATGAAGAAAACTAAAGATACAATGGAGAGATTAGTCCAAAGGACTAATGGACCACATCTACCACGGCCTCCACCAGACTGAGTCCAGTACAACTAGATGGTACCTTGCTACCGCCACTGACTGCTTTGACAGGGATCACAATAGAGGGTTCCAGACAGAGCTGGAGAAAAATGTAGAACAAAATTCTAACTCAGAAAGAAAGATCAGGCTTGCTGGCCTCACAGAGACTGGAGAAACCCTGAGGGTATGACCCGCAGACACCCTTTCAGCTTAGTAATGAAGTTACTCCTGAGGTTCACCCTTCAGCCAAATATTGGACAGGCCCATAAAACAAAGCGAGACTGAAGGGGTGCACCAGCCCTGGGGCAAGGACTAGACGGTAGAAGGGAATAAGAAGTTGGTAATAGGGAACCCAAGTTTGAGAAGGAGAGTGTTGAAACATTGTGGGTTTGTTAACCAATGTCATGAAACAATACGTGTACTACCTGTTTAATGAGGAACTAGTTTGTTCTGTAAACCTTCATCTAAAGTACAATAAAAAAAAATTAAAACAAAGGCCAAGGGGAGGGAGAGATGGAGAATGTTTAGCAGTAAAATTGAGGGCTCATCTACTAATTGTTGGGGTGAGGGAAAGGGGAGAATTGAAGATAAATCTTAGAATTTCTAGCTTGAGTTTGACAGCAATCAGGAGTGTGGGAAGAGGAGCAGATTTTAGGGGTTGAGCACACTCACTGGAGAAATACGGAATTTGAGGCCCCTGTGGGACATTCAGAGAGTCCTTGCGTAGCGCAAACAGTTAATGCACTCGATTGCTAACTGAAAGGTTAGAGGTTTGAGTCCACCTTAGAGGTGCCTCAGAAGAAAGGCCTGGAGATCTACCTCCAAAAAATCAACCATTGAAAACCCTGTGGAGCACAGTCCTACTCTGACACATGTGGGTTCTCCATGAGTCGGAGTCGACTCCACGGCAAATGTTGGGGCATTCAGGGGGTGATGTCTAACAGGAGTTGAAGAGAGAGGCCTGAGCTGGAAGGAGAATCTTGGGAGTCATTGTGTAGAGGTGGCACCACCCACACGTGTGTGAGGGAGAAGAGGGGAGGGCACCCAGGCAGCACCAGCATTTAAGGAAGGGATAGAAGAAGAAAGGTCAGGAAGGAGGATAAAACCATGGGATTGCAGAGGCGGGCAGCACCATGGCAGAGTGCTGCCCTATAAGGCTAGGGAGAGGGATTTTAAGAAGGAAGCCATAGTCAACGGTGTTGAATGTAGTAGAAAAACAAAATGAGCTGAAGACTGAGAAGTGTTTATTGGATTTAGGAAATTAAAAAAAAAAAGAGCTATTTAATGACCTCTAGGAAAGTTTTTTTTCCCCCCCTAGGGAAGTGTTATGCATAACATTGCGAAGAATGGGGATTCTAGAACAGTTAATTGTGCTCATGCAGAACCTGTACATAGACCAAGAGGTAGTCGTTCGAATAGAACAACGGGATACTGAGTGCTTTAAAATCAGGAAAAGTGCACGTCAGGGTTGTATCCTTTCGCCATACTTATTCAGTTTGTATGCTGAACATATAATCCCAGAAGCTGGATTGTATGAAGAAGAACTCAACTCGGCATCAGGATTGAAGGAAGACTCATTAACACTCATTAACACAAATGATACAACCTTGCATGCTGAAAGCGAAGAGGGCTTAAAGCAGTTACTGATGAAGATCAAAGACTACACTATGGATTACACCTCAACATAAAGAAAACAAAAATCATCACAACTGGACCAATAAGCAACATCATGATAAACAGAGAAAATGCTGAAGTTGTAAAGGATTTCATTTTACTTGGATCCACAATCAACGCCCATGGAAGCAGCAGTCAAGAAATCAAACGATGTATTGCATTGGGAAAATCTGCTGCAAAAGACCTCTTTAAATTATTAAAAAGTGAAGATGTCACCTTGAGGACTAAGGTGCACCTGACCCAAGCCATGGTTTTTTGAATCACCTCATATGCATGTGAAAGCTGGACAGTGAATAAGGAAGACTGAAGAAGAATTGATGCGTTCGAATTATGGTGTTGGTGAAGAATATTGAATATACCTGGACTTCCAGAAGAACGAACAAATCTGTCTTGGAAGAAGTACAGCCAGAATGCTTCTCAGACACGAGGAGAGCAAGACTTCATCTCACATACTTTAGACATGTTATCAGGAGGGACCAGTCCCTGGAGAAGGGCATCATGCTTGGTAAAGTAGTGGGTCAGCGGAAAAGAGGAAGACCTTCAGAGAGATGGATTGACACAGTGGCCGCAACAATGGGCTCAAACATAGCAACGATCGTGGGGATGGCTGGCCTAGGATCAGGCAGTTCTTTCAGTTGTACACAGGATCACTATGAGTCAAGCAACTCGACGGCATGTAACTTCAAGAAGGGATTGGAAACAGAATCCAGGTTGCAGTGGACTGGTGAATGGGAGGACAGGAAGTGTAAAAAGCTAGAAGAGACTGGTTTCCAAGAGGGATGTTTGGTCAGGAAGAAGAAGAACATGAGACAAGAAGTTGGAAGGGGAAACAGCACTGAAAGGAAGATAGAGTGCTCAGACTGTGAAGACGCAGACATGTGTGGAGCTAAAGGGATGGACCTGACAGGGAGAAAGCCGTGGAACATACACAGCTGGGATGATTATACAATGTTGTCAGTTGCCATTGAGTCGGCTCTGACTCACCGCGACCTTATGTATAATAGACTGAGGTGTCGCCCCGTCCTGCACCATCTTCATGATCGTTGGTATGTTGAATCCCTTGTTGTGGCTATTGTGCCAGTCTGCCTATTGAGGGTTTCCATTGTTTTCCCTGACACTCTACCAAACACGATCCTTTTCTAGTGACGGGTCTTTCCTGATGATGTGTCCAAAGTAAGCAAGTCAAAGTCTTACTACCCTTGCTTCCCTGTTCCTCCCATCCAACTTCAGCAATTCTCTCAAATGTCACCTGTTTAGTGAAGGTTTCATGCTGTTCCCCTTCCTCACCTCCAGCCCAGTCAGGACTTCCCTTTCTGTGATTGAGTGACACGTCCTGTGCACAGCTATAATACAGATTACAGTTCCTATCACATTGTATGGCAGCTGCCTTTTTATGTGTCTGTTTCCCTGTGGGAGGTCCCTGGGTAGCGGGAGCTGCCTGCACTTGACTGCTAACCTAAAGGCTGGCAGTTTGGACCCACCCAGCAGCACTGTGGAAGAAAGGCCTGTAAAATTACAGCCAAGAAAACCCTATGGAGCAGTTCTACTCTGTAACATATGGGGTCACTATCAGTCGGAATCAACTCGATGGCAACAGATTTGTTGTTTTTTCCCTGTGGATCATAAGTTGTTTTAGGTTGGGGATTAGATAGTATTCATCTAAGTAAATACTTTGTGAATATGAGTGAATGAATGGCAGTGTGGATGTTCCCATTCCTCGGTGCCTGGGATTGCACAGTCAGTGCTGTTCCCACTCAGGGAAGCCTCTCGTGTATCTGATGTTTTCTTATTTATTTATTTTTCAGTGATGAGGAAAAGTCAACCAGCTGGGTGCACCCTAGTACAGAATGGCCCATCCAGAGCGGTCATTCCACCAGCCCAGGTAAGGAGCAGATCTGTCCCTACCTTTGCGTGTAAAGGAGGAAGCAAGAGTCCATCCATGGGTGAGGTGGCAGCAGCAGCGCCACACCCACCCCCCCGCCCCGCCCCACGCACACACACTGTGTTGCTTCTGACTTTTTCTTTCCTCCATGAATAGACCCAGTTTAGCATTTGGGCAGCCAACTGTGGCGATGTTGCAAGAGGGTTGGTTCTCACCTTCAAGGGCTCTCCAAGCTTCCAGCTGTATGGTTAGTACCTTGGACAGACTTTTGGGGACCAAGATTTACTCCTCTCTCTCTCATCCTCCCACACAGTCAGAAAATCCCCTCCATATTGAAAGGTCCTGAACTGAGCAGAGCTCCAGCCCCAGTGCTGTCCAACAGAACTTATGCTGTGATGGTAGCGTTCTCGGTCTGTGCTGCCCAGTACAGTAGTCACAAGCCCCGTGCGGCTACTGAGCAGCTGAAACATGGTTAGCAGGACTGAGGAACTGAATTTTTAACTTGAAAAAAAAAGTTTTCCTTTTATTTCTGGTGAAAACATATACACCCAAACACGCTCCCATTTAACAATTTCTATTTTTTTTACATGTACCGGTCAGTGACATTGATTACATTCTTCACATTGTGTCAACGTTTTTGTTATTTCCGCTCTAGTTGTTTCATCTCCATTAGTTTAGACTCACTGCCCCCTAAACTTCTCATCTATGTTTGAGTTTTTAATTTTAATTTAAATAGCCCCAGTGTTGCTAAGTAGAAGACACCATTACTAGTCCTCAGGAAGCTCCCGGGCTAGTGGGGTAGATGGACAGCATATAGAAAAAAAATACACAAAGAAGCAAGCGAAGAAGAAGATGTCAGTCTAAATTGAAGAAGTGGACAATTGGCATAACATAGCTTGGTGAGTAGTGTCTGGGGTCTTAAAAGCTTGTGATCGCCCATCTAAGATGCTTCACTGGTCCTACCCCATCTAGAGCAAGGGAGAATGAAGAAAACCAAAGACAAAAGGGAAAGATTAGCCCAAAGGACTAATGGACCACAACTACCACAGCCTCCACCAGATTGAGTCTAGTACAACTAGATGGTGCCTGGCTACCACCACTGACTGCTCTGACAGGGATCACAATAGAGGGTTCCAGACAGAGCTGGAGAAAAATATAAAACAAAATTCTAACTCACAAAAAAAGACCAGACTTTCTGTTCTGACAGAGACTGGAGAAACCTGAAGAATATGGCCCCTGAACACCCTTTTAAGTCAGTACTGAAGTCACTCCTGAGGTTCACCCTTCAGCCAAAGATAAGACAGGCCCATAAAACAAAATGAGACTAAATGGGCACACCAGCTCAGGGACAGGGATGAGAAGGCAGGAAGGGACAGGAAAGCTGATAACTGGGAACCTAAGTTCAAGAGGGGGAGAGTGTTGACATGTCATGGGGTTGGCAACCAATGTCACAAAACAATATGTGTATTAATTGTTTAATGACAAACTAATTTGCTCTGTAAACCTTCATCGAAAGTACAATTAAAAAAAAAAGAAAGAAAGAAACAAATTGAAGATGTGGAGACAGCAAGAATCAATAGGCCTGGGGAACTTCAGATGAACCACAAACTTCAGGACACCACGGCAGGCCAGTAGGAAGAGGGGGTGAGGCAGCATGGGAAAATCTCCCACTGCACCTGCCCGATGTCCTTCACGCGGCCAGACACCAGGTGTCTAGTTCAAGGAGTCCTGGTCACTTGCAAGCATGGCCCACACTGCTGGGCACCCTTGGGTTAAAGTTCCCAGTTGCCCAGTGCCTACTCTCTTTTAGATTCCAGACTGGAATCATTGTGTTTTTAGAGCTGGAAGGAACTTAAGGATCATGTAGTCCAACCCCTTCATTTCAAACAAAATTGAGCAGAGAGGAAGCGCCTGGCTCAAGGCCACCGGGCTAATAAGCAAAGCAGTGTCGTGGTTAAATGTATGAGTTCTGGAGGCAGAGAAGACGTGAGCTCTAATCTTGGCTCTGCTTTCTATCAGTCTGGCTTTCAGTAAGTGGCTTAATTCTTCTGAGGCACTTCTTTTTCATCTGAAGATGGGGGTACTATTATGACTCTTTGAGGTTGTAGACCATGGAGACATAACGCAGACTGATAGTTGTCAGGAGCTGAGGGGAGGAGGGAATGGCGAGAAACTGCTCAGTGGGTAAAGGGTTTTACTTTGAAGTGATGGAGATGTTTTGGAACTAGCTGGAGGTGGTTGTTGTACAACACTGTGAATGTACTAAATACCACTGAATTGTTCACTTTAAAATGGTTAATTTGATGTTATGTGAACTTTACATCAATAAATTGCTTAAAAAATTGGGCAGTATCTAGGAAAGTTAAAAAAAAGAAGGCTGTAGTGAGGTTTGCATGAGAGAGCTGGCACCTTGCAGGCCTCTGAAAATGGAGGTAACTGCTGTTATCGTTACTACCGTATGGCCAAGGAGCTCTGGAGGTGCAATGGTTAAGTATCCAGCTGCTAACAAGAAGGTTGGCATTCCAACCCGCTCAGCGGCTCCATCGGAGAAAGACCTGGCGATCTGCTTCCATAAAAATTATAGCCAAGAAAACCCCATGGGGGCAGTTCTACTGTGTCAGAATCGATTCAACGGCACCCAACAACAATTGTATGGCCAGGGCTCTCTTCATCTACAGGTTTGTTGTCCTTGTCACGTTCACTGTCTCAGCTGTTTATTGTGTCAGTCCATCCATCTCATCATCTCCGTTGTAGAACTGGAAGATGAATAAAACCCCATGAACCAATTCCTTTCATTTTGGCTGCAGCCAGCTGGTTGCCCAAGGTGGGGAAAGGGTTAAAGTACCCCATGAAGCAAAGCTTGCTGGGAGGGCAGCTGCCTCAGCGGGCACTCCGCCTGGACTGGAATATAAGCACTCTTGGTGTTGCCCAGGCAGAGAGGGCAGTGTGGAGGGAAGTTGCTAGAAAAAGACAGGGGAAGTAATCCACGCTGGCCTCCTTCCCAGGCACATCACAGTGGCAGGATTATTTATGGTTCTGACCCAGTGAGGATCCCTCTACTCGGGGAGGCTGCCAACCCACGCCCTTCTCAATGGGAATGTCCTCCAGCAGGGATGGGGAACAAGTAGCATCTATGGAGTGCCACAGAGGAAAGAGTGTGGGTTTTGGAGGCAGCAGCTTGCTTACGTGCTGGCCTCGACACTTCCTGTGTGACCGTAAGCAAGCTGGTGAACCCTCTCGGGGCCTCAGTTTTCTCATCTGCAAAAAGGTTCAGGCCTATGCCTATTGCAGAATGTTGCTGTGAGGACTAAATACACTATTGTTGTTAAGTGCCGTTGCATCAGTTTCGGCTCATAGCGACCCCGTGTACAACAGAATGAAACAAAACACTGCCCAGTCCTGTGCCATCCTCACAATTATTTTGTGCTTGAGCCCATTGCTGCAGCCACTGTGTCAGTCCATCTCACTGAGGGTTGTCTTAGTCACCTAGTGCTGCTCTAACAGAAATACCACAAGTGGATGACTCTAACAAAGAGAAATTTATTTCTTCATGGTAAAGTAGTCTAGAATTCCAAATTCAGGGTGTCAGCTCCAGTGGAAGGCGTTTTCTCTCTGTCAGCCTTCTCATCAGTTTTCTCTCGGACTAAGAGCTTCTCCACACAGGGACCCTGGGTCCAAAGGACACCCTCTGCTCCCAAGGCTGCTTTCTTTGTGGTATGAAGTCCCCAACTCTCTGCTTGCTTCCCTTTCCTTTTATCTCTTATAAGATAAAAGGTGGTGCAGGCCACACCCCAGGGAACTCCCTTTACTTTGGATCAAGGATGTGACCCGAGCAAGGGTGTTACATCCCACCCTATTCCTCTTTAACCACAGGCAGAGATTATGATTTATAACACATAGTAAAAACAAAATGGAGGACAACCACACATGGCCTAACCAAGTTGACACGTATTTCAGGAGGCCAAATTCAGTCCGTTACAAGGGTCTTCCTCTTTTTCGCTGACCCTCTACTTTACCAAGCATGATGTCCTTCTCTAGGGACTGGTCTGTCTTGATAACATGTCCAAAGTACGTGGAATAAGTCTCACCATCCTCACTTCTTTTTAAAAAAAAATTTTTTTCACTCTTGTCACTTCTAAGGAGCATTCTGACTCTACTTCTTCTAAGATGGATATATTGGTTCTTCTGGCAGTCCATGGTATAGTCAACATTCTTTGTTGACTATACCATGGACACAAAGAATGTTGACTATACCATGGACTGCCAGAAGAACCAATATATCCATCTTAGAAGAAGTACAGTCAGAATGCTCCTTAGAAGTGACAAGAGTGAAAAAAATTTTTTTACTATAATTCAAAGGCATTAATTCTTCTTCTGTCTTCCTTATTCATTGTCCAGCTTTGACATGCATATGAGGCGACTGACAATACCATGGCTTGGGTCGGGTGCACATTAGTCCTCAAAGTGACATCTTTGCTTTTGAACACTTTAAAGAAGTCTTTTGCAGCAGATTTGCCCAATGCCATGCTTTGTTTGATTTGTCGACTGCAGCTTCCATGGGCTTTGAGTGTAGATCCAAGTAAAATGAAATCCTTGACAACTTCAATCTTTTCTCCATTTGTCATTATGTTGCTTATTGATGCAGTTGTGAGGATTTTTGTTTCCTTTATGTTGAGGTACAATCTGTACTGAAGGTTGTGTCATCTGCATATCGCAAGTTGTTAATGAGTTTTCCTCCAATCCTCATGCCACGATTGTCTTCAAGTAGTCCAGCTTCTCAGATTCTTGCTCTCAGTATACAGACTGAATAAGTATGGTGGAAGGATACAACCCTGACGCTCACCTTTCCTGACTTTAAACTGTACAGTATCCCCATGTTCTGTTCAAACAACTGCCTCTTGGTCTGTGTACAGGTTCTGCATGAGCACAATCAAGTATTCTGTAATCCCGATTCTTCACAATGTTATCTATAATTTCTTATGATCCACACAGTGGAATGCCTTTGCATAGTCAATAAAACACAGGTAAATATCTTTCTGGTATTCTCTGCTTTTAGCCAAGATCCATCTGACATCAAAAATGATACCCCTCATTCTACATCCTCCTCTGAATCTGGCTTAAATTTCTGGCAGTTCACCATTGATGTACTGCTGCAACCACTTTTGAGTGATCTTCAGCAAAGTTTTACTTGTCTGTGATATTAATGATATTGTTCAATAATTTCTGCATTCTTTTGAATCTCCTTTCTTTGGAATGAGTACAAACATAGACCTCTTCCAGTTGGTTGGCCAGGTAGCTGTCTTCCAAATTTCTTGGCATAGACGAGTGAGCACCTTCGATGCTGCATCTGTTTGTTGAAACATCTCAATTCATATTCCATCAATTCCTGGATCCTTGTTTTTCACCATTCCCTTCAGTGCAGCTTGGGCTTCTTCCTTCAGTACTATCAGTTCTTGATCATATGCTACCTCCTGAAATGGTTGAACATCAACCAATTCTTTTTGGTACAGTGACTCTGTGTATCCCTTCCATTTTCTTTTAATGTTTCCTGCATCCTTCAATATTTTCCCCATAGAATTCTTCAATATTGCAGCTCGAGGCTTGAATTTTTTCTTCAGTTCTTTTAGCTTGAAAAATGCTGAGCATATTCTTCCCGTGTAGTTTTCTAACTCCGGGTCTTTGCACATGTCATTATAATACTTTACTTTGTCTTCTCGAGCTGACCTCTTAAGTCTTCTGTTCGGCTCTTTTACTTCATCATTCTTCCATTCACTTTAGCTATTTTAGGTTCAAGACCAAGTTTCAGAGTCTCTTCTGACATCCATTTTGACCTTTTCTTTCTTTTTAATGACTTCTCGCTTTCTTCATGTATGATATCCTTGATGTCATTCCGCAACCCACCTGGTCTTCAGTCATTAGTGTTCAATGAGTCAAATCTATTCTCGAGATGGTCTCTAAATTCAAGTGGGATATACTTAAGATCATATTTCGGCTCCCATGGACTTACTCATTCTCCAGCCCCCATCTCTTCTGAGTACAGATTGGATTTGTGGGGCTGGATGGAAGAAAGGTTGATTGTGGTGCTTCTTATGCTTTATAAAAGGTGACACAGTGGTTATGCGCTTGGCTGCTAGTCAAAAGGTTGGTGGTTTGAACCCACCGGGGACTCTGTGTGAGAAAGATGTGGCAGTCTGCTTCTGTAAAGATTACAGCCTTGGCAACCCTGTGGGGGAGCTTTACTCTGTCCTACAGGGAATCCACTTGACAGCAATGGGTTCTGCTTTATAAAACCTCATGTGGAAGGCAGGAGCTGGGACTGACCAGGAAGGTGGCAGTGATTGTTTGTCCCAAGATGCCAACCACAGGGCTCTTGCGTCCCTAAAGGAATGATCCCACCAGAGCTCTGCCTGTTCCCGTCTTTGACAGCAGATTCTCTCTGGTCTCTCAGAAACCTCCTCCTCCTCAGCCATGGGGTGCAGAAATTCTGTTTGCAGGGGAGGTGGGCATTGCCAGGGTCTCTGTTCTGGGTGAGTGGGCAAGAAGAGACAGCATCTAAGCTGGAACGCTCTGCGGAGAGGGAGCACTGCCTCTCTGGAGCTGTCTGGACAGGGGCTGCCCTCACCTGTGAGGACTCTCCAGGAACCTGGGGCCAAAGCCAGCTTACTCAGCTGCTTAGCCCCATCACTCGGAGATGCTCACTCTGAGATTCTGTGATTCTCCTCTCTGAACATTTCCATGGGTAATTTTTTTCAGAGATACTATTAAAAATTTAAAAGAAAGAAGGACTAAAAAAAAAACTTCCTTTCCGTTTTCCCGGGACTGATTTCTCAGGTCCTCGGTGTCTTGTCCAGAAGCAGCAGAGTCCACAGGTAATAACATTGGCCTGGGATTTGTTGAGGTTCCCGGGTGGCACAAGTGGTTCGTGCTTGCTTACTAACCTAGAGGTTGGCGGTTCAAATCCACCCAGTGGTACCTCAGAAGAAGGCTTGGTGATCTGCTTCTGTAAAGATTACAGCTAAGCAAATCCTATGAACAGAGGTCCTGGGAAAATGGAGAGGTTGATAGCAGGGGGTTGGCTGGATGATCTCTGAGAACTGTCTGAGGGCAGCCATCTGTGTGTTCCCTGTGGAATCCCCAGCGCTTGGCACAGGGCCTGGCACAGAGTAGCTGCTCCATGTACAGTTGTTGAATGAATGAGTGGAACTGTGAGACAATGATTCATTGGGCCACTTGAGGCTCATTGGCTGGGGATGTTTTGTCCATGTCATCTCTCCTATTTTTTTCTGGAAACTTAGGCTATAGGAATAACGGACCAAAAGGGTGAAATGGCTATTTTGAACACTATTGACTTTTCTATATGAATTCTGGTTTTCTTCATTTTCCAGCCCCCATCTCTTCTGAGTGCAGATTGGATTTGTGGGGCTAGACGGAAGAGAGATTGATTCTGGGGTGTCTTATGTTGAGATTTTTTTTCTTCTCACAGGTTTGCCCAAGGGCTGGGAGATGGACTCCACCCAGGAAGGAGCTGTGTATTTCATCAAGTGAGTAAGGCTGAGTTTCCTTTCTGCTCTCACTGTTAGTCCTATTTTTGTCCTTGTCACTGACACCTCCTTCTGTGGGGGAGATGGTTGAAAGGTCTGGTTTCTGTTTATGGCATTGCTGGGGTCTGTGAGTGACCAGGAGGCATCAAGCTTCTGAGTGCTGCAGGTGGAGAGGAATGTGTGTGTGTCTCTATGTGTGCTTACGTTAGCCGGGGGCATGGCTGTGTCAGCCTCGGAGAGGATTCCAGGGCGGGGCAGGTGGAGCATCAGGCTGCGCTGCAGGGGTGGAGGAAGATGGCTCAACACAGTAGAAGGAAGAGGCTGTTCTAGACACACCCAAGGTCCAGAGGAAGGAGGAGCAGGAAGTGGGAGCCAGCTGGAGGGGAAGGTACAAGTGGGTGCACCATACAGGAAAACAGGCAGGGTGGGGTGCCAAGCCAGCTCCTGTCACTCTTGCTGTCCTGCACAGGAGCATTTGCAGTTCTGGGGGTGGTGTGTGCACACATATGCGTGTGCATGTATATGTCCGTGTTCTTGTCTATGTGTGTGCTCATGTGCTCAGACTCGCCGTTTTGTCCTAGGGGTTGGTCAGGCTCCTCTGGGTGCCTGTGTAGCCCTTGCTCTCACTGCAGCCTCGGGAGTCACCCTGGATTTCACCCTGAGAAAAGGAAGGAGCCCTCTGGGCAGGGGCCAGTGCACATCTACCTGGTTGGACTCTCCCCTCTGCCCTGGCCTAGGTCTCCCTCCCACCCCCCAGCCAGGCTGGTCCTGGACTTCCCCTCCACCCTGGCCTAGGTCTCCTCCCATCCAGGCTGGTCCTGGACTCTTCCCTCTGCCCTGGCCTAGGTCTCCCTCCCACCCTCACCCCCCTACCCCAGCCAGGCTGTTCCTGGCCTAGCTCCCATGGGTGAGGCCTGGTGTGCTCCAGATGGGCTTCCCCATCTGGTCCGGCCTCAGATTCTGAAGGGATGGCAGAGCTCGGCCACCCAGCTTCCTGGGGCACTGGCACTGCCAGAGGGACCCCCAGCCCAACCAGGGGAGGGGGAACCTCTTCTGTCCCTTCCACCTCCCTCTCTTCTTGGAAACCCTCATTCATCTCTACCATGAGAGGTTGTCGTCCCATCTGCCACCTCAACACCAGCCGGCGCTGTATCAACTCAGCTGTTTCCACGTTCTTAAAACAAAAATGCTACGAGTGATGTTTTGGAAATTTTTCGGCTATCACATGGCTCTTTGAGCCTGTGCTTTCCCTAAAATGGGACCAAAATTCTTCTTGCTTCAGTTAAGATTTGTTCCCTCTTTTCTCCTTCTTAAAGATACCATCTTAACGTTGCTTTGCGTAGGTTTGGCTCTGGAGATCCTTTACTCAGCATGTCCACATGTATCACCTCACCTCATCAGTCACGAAAAACTTCCCCCAACGTGACTCGGCCCTGTCCACATCTCTGACCTTGCCTCCCACCATTGTCCAGCCACGCTGACTTTCCTTCCATCATGCTGGACTCATGCCCACCTCAGGACTTTTGCACATGCTGTTATCTCTGCCTGGGAGCACTTTCCTCCTATTTTCAGACATCTGGCTCCTGGTTATCATTTAGCTCAAGAGTCATCTCCTCAGAGAGGCCTTTCCTGACTCCCCCATCTGAGGTTCCCCCAACCCCTCCTCAATCACTCTTTCTTATTTTTCTTCATGGCACTTTTTGTTTCTGTATGTGTTCACTTACTTATTGCTGGTGCTCCCCCACTGCTATGTGAGGCCCTGAGAGCAGATCTAGGTTTTGTTTTCCACCTTGTCCCCAGGACTTTTCTGGTACATGATCCAACCAAAGAAACCAGTTGCTGGGAGTCGACTCAGACTCGTGGCGACCCAATGTGTGTCAGAGTACAACTGTGCTCTGTAGGGTTTTCAGTAGGTGATTTTTCAGTAGATCACCAGGCCTTCCTTCCAAGGCACCTCTTGGTGAACTGGAACCTTCAACCTTTGGGTTAGCGGCTGAGTGTGTTAATAGTTTGCAACACCTGGGGACTACTTGGCACGTGATAGAACCCAATATTTGTTGAAATGAATGAATGAAAAATGTTGGGAGATACACATCAGAGGCATCATTAATTCCTGCCTCCACACCTAGCCCTGAACTTTCCCCTGAGCTCCAGTTCAGGGTGTCTGACCCACTGCCTTCCCCACACCTGTTCCTTCTCCTGCATCCTCTGTTAGAAGCACCATCAGAGAGAACCCTCAGAGAGGTCCTCAACCCTTTGCTCTCTCACCTGCTGTAACCAAAGAAAAACCCATAGATAGAGACCTTACAGCACAGGGTAGAACTGCCCCACAAAGTTTGCAAGGAACAGCTGGTGGATTTGAACTGCCCACCTTTTGGTTAGCAGCCATAGCTCTTAACCACTGTGCCACCAGGGGCCCACTGCTGTAGGTTCTGTCAATTCTTCTCCTAAATATCCCTCAACCCACCCCCGTCTCATCATCCCCATGTTTCCACTGGAGTTCAAACCCACCTTGGCTCCCGCCTGGATTATTCTAGTAGCTTTGTAACTGACCCTCCAGACCACCCTGCGGCAAGAGTGGGTTTTGTCTTCAAAGCAAACCTGGTCATATTCTCTTCTAGAGCTCTTCTGTGCTCCCCATCGCTTATGGGCTACAATCCGAATGACTTAACTCAGGCATTTAAGGGCCTTCATGCTGTGGCTTCTGCCTTCCTTCCCAGCTTTGCCCCACATACTGCCCTGTTGTCTCTTTAACCCTCTGCTCTGTTGTTGCTGTTGAGTTGGCCTTGACTCATGGTGACTCATGTAGAACAGACCCAAAGGTTGCCTGGGCCCGTGCCATCTTCATGATTGTTTGTATATTCAGGTCCATTTTTGCAGCCACAGTTTATTTTGGGTGCCTTCCAACCTAGGGGGTTCATGTCCCAACACTATATTGGACTATTGTTCCATAGGGTTTTTATTGGCTAATTTTTGGAGGTAGATTTCCAGGCCTTTCTTCCTAGTCTGTCTTAGTGTGGAAGCTCTGCTGAAACCTAACCACCATGGTGACCCTGCTGGTATTTGAACTACCAGGGGCACAGCTTCCAGCATCACAGCAACACACAAGCCACCATAGTATGACAAACCAACAGACAGGTGGTGACCCTCTCTCTGCTCTAGCCATACCAAATGACTGGTTCCCTCAACACACCTGTCCCTTCCATGCCTCGAAGCCTTTGCAAGTGCCCAATCCCTCTGCTAACACGGCTCGTGTCCATCTGATGAACATGTGCTCTGTCTTCAGGACTCCGCCATCACATCGCTTCTTCAGGGAAGCCACCTGTATTGTAATTGTTTGTTGGCATGTGTGTCTTTTTCTTTAGCCCTGTTATTCACAAACTTGAGCCTGCATCAGAATCACTCAGAGGATCTGTTGAAACAGATTGCTGGCTCTGTCCCTAGAGTTTCTCATTAGAGGGTCTAAGAGTTTGCATTTCTAACAGGTTCCCAGTTATGCTGGTGCTGCGGGTCTGGGGACCACACTTTGAGAACTACTGGTTTAGACTGAAAACTCATCAAGGGATGACACAGGGTGGCCATAAAGCCTGGAAACACAGATAATGTTGTTTTATTGTTATGGTAATAAATTATCGACAAACCGTTTATTATGCATTCACAAATGTTTCCAGACTTAGCGGCCACTCTGCAGATCAGTAGCAGTAGGAGCCCCTTCAAGAGCTGAGAGCTTGGCTACATCATCCCACGTAGACCTCACAGGAGCTTCATGAGGGAGGGGCTGTTATCCCTAACTGTTCTAGTGAATAATGAAAAAACTGAGACTTAGTAAATACCTTGTTCAATGTCACAAAGCTTGTAAAAAAGCAAAGCTTGGATTCAGGCTCATGTCTGCCTGATTTTACAGGCTGTGCTCTTAGCCCAACCCATGGTTGCCTCCCAGCATCCTTGGTGCTTAGCTTGGACAAGAGAGGTGCGCAATGCATCCTTGCTGAGTGAGGAAGGGAGGGAGGGAATGGATGAATCACTTGGCAGGCTCTCCTGATTTTCACAGTCCCCGGCACTGCCACAGAGGTTTATATTTTGTTGGTGGATGAGTTAGAAAGTGAGGAACCCAGACATGGATCCTAAGAGGTAATAATAAAAGATAACAGACAATTTAGGAAGTTACTTTTCCCCTCTACTCTGGAATGGCCAGATCTCAATGAGCAGATTGACAAGTACAATCACTGTCAAGAAGCCTGCCTCTTCATGGTGTTTGGGAGGCGATTTTCATGGTACCCACAACTGATATCATCACCCAAGTTGTGCCTGTGTTTCTGAAGGAGCCATTTACCAGGAAGGGTAGTGTGGGAAGAGAAAAAGCAAAGGGTAGAAATATGAATAAAACTCATTGCGAACCTATCTCCACTTAGTATACAAATTCACAAGAGGGCACCAGAGCACACACGATGGGTCCCAAGAGGCCAGCAAGGGGTTTACTTCTTGGTGGAGGATCCACAGATTCCTCGCTCCTCACTCAGGCTGATAGGGCCATCTTGTCCATCCTCTGCCACATCTCGGCCACTGTGGATCTGGTAGACGTCTTTCTGATGCCTAAAGCTCTCCTGGCTGTGGGACTCCCACTCCTGACTAACAGGAAGTCTTTTTGCTGGCTGCCTGACTCCTTCCCCTGCTTCCTGCTGAAGCAGCCAGCTATGGAGCTTGACAGTTCTGTCTCCAGGAGCACCTCTCTCTTCCTCCAAAGTGGGCAGGGAAGGAGTGGTGGCAGGACGTTTTCTGCAGAGGCACACCCCTGCAAACCCCTGTTCCCAGCTGCTCTTCCAGAGGCCAGTACCACATCAACCATGCTAGCTAGCCTGGGATACCTCCTCCACCCCCAGTGAGCCCCACCCTGCTGCTGTCACTTCTTCCTTGTTCTGGTCTGAACACTTCCTCCAAGAAGGTGCCAGAATGGGCAGTTGGTCACTTTGCTGGTGCCTCTTCTCAGCCATGAGCTGGTTAGTGCTGGGAGGTGTTGCTGGGAAGCCAAGTGGGTAAGCCCAGGGCTCTGACCCTGGTGCTTAGGGCTGGTTGGTGAGACCCAGGTGACACTGATGAGGCTGCCAGTCACTGCAGAGTTAACACAGACCCTGAGCTGTGCGACCTCCAAGGAGGTGGCACCCAGGGAAGGGTAGTGGAGCCACCAAGAGCTGCTCCATTGTCTCCAGAGGGCAGGAAGGGCAAAGGGGAGCAGTCATAAGTAATCCCAAAGACCTCTGTTCTCAGAAAGGTAGATAACACCCCAGAAGAGTAAAGAGTGAGACTGATGAGGGGTAAAGATAGCAAATGGTAGCGCATTCCGGGGAGAGAAACCCCATTTTACAGGTGAGGAAGACAGAGGCTTAAACACCAAACTACTCTTTCAATGTCACAGAGCTGGTGAGGCGTGGAGCTGGGGCTGGAATTCGGGCAAGCCACCAAAGATAGTTCATCATATGGGGCTCCCTTTTCCGCTCTCCAATAGGTACGAAAAAGGAGGGGTCGGGGATTCTGGGAGGGAGAGAGACTACTGTGAACCTGGCCCCAGGGTTAAGAATGAGCAGGGCGTGTTTGAGGGGCTAGGACGTCTAGCTGCCACCAAGACTGCGTGGTGGGGAGCCCAGTGATTAGAGACTGTGAATCTGTGACTAAGAATTTTGGACTTCATCCTCTGAGCAGTAAGGGCTGTAGATTCTTGGGCTTGGAAGGGGCAGGATCACAGAGCTGCTTTCTTCTGAATCTCCCGCCTCCTTCTCAACTCTTCCTGCCTGAGCCATTTAGGTAGGGCTTGCTTCTCCTCTGGGGCGTTAACAGAAGAAGAATTTAGATTTGGCAGAGGGAGTTTATTTTTTCTGTGTGTTCCACCTGCCCTTGTTTGAACTAAGACCCCCTGCTGCAACATCTCTCCCTCCTCGCTCCCCAAAACGAAGGCACTGCACCCCTCACTACTCCTCCCTTTGGCCCCTCATGCCCCCAAAGATGCCCAGCCACCCCCCCCCCCCGCCCGAAGCATCCTTGAGTCTGGTTAAGTCTTCCCTGAGGATCCCCGGGACTTGTCTGCAGCCCTTGCCCTCTGTCTGCCACAGAGAAAACCCTCCCTGCAAGCCCGTCTGTCGGCTGCTACCTTTTCCAGCTGCCTGAGAATTGTGTCGGGTGGCGCGGGGTCCTTGTCCTCTTTCCCACCCTCCTGAATGCTATACTTTCTGTCCCCCACCCCCATGCCCATTGGATCCTCATGGCTGGACCCTCCAGTACCCCTATCCTTCTCTGACTGGAAGCTGACCCCCCTGCCTGTACCGGCAGCCTCGCTAAGTCCTGGAGGGCCAGAGCAGGCAAGCCGGGCCTATTGGGCGGTGCCTGGCCCTGAGCCTGTGCCAGGACTTCTCTGCCCTTCAGTGGAGGGGTCTTCCAAGCCAATAAGGGGCTGGCCTGGCATCTTGGCCGATCTGGGGGAGCCTGGCAGGGGCAGACTAGGGACTCCCCTCCTTACAGGGCTGCGAAGCTAGTGCAGGCTGCTGCTAATCTGAGTCCTTGCTCTGGCCTGACTGATCCTGGGGTGGGGAGGATGGTCCCTCCCAGCAGCTCTCTCTGGGTTCCTGAGTTTGACCCACTTTGTAACGTGTGGGAGTGGGGTGTGGATCAGGTGTCCTCAACTCCCCCCACTAATGGGGCTCCCCTTACATCCCAGGACGGAACCTGTGCCCCTGCTCCTTCCTGAGGCCTAAACCTGTTGCCTTGATGACTCATGGTGACCCTATGTGTGTTGCTATTGGGTGCCACTGAGTCAATTCTGACTGATAGCGACCCCATGTGACAAAGTGGACTTGTTTTCTAGGCTGTAATCTTTAGGGAAGCAGATTGCTAGGCCTTTCTACCATGGAGCCTCTGGGTGGGTTTGAGCCACCAACCTTTTGGTTAGTAGCAGAGCACTTAACCATTGTACCACCAGGGCTCCTCCTGGACCCCAGGAGGGAAGCCTGCACCCCTGCTCCTTCCAGAGTAAACCAAACCAAACCCATTGCAGTTGACGACTCATAGTGACCCTATGTGTAGGTCCTTTTTAGATAGTCCACACAGATGGCATTTATACTCTGATCACATTCAAAGAGACCACAGAAAAGGGTAAATACTTATTTTTTAGCGAAGATGTATAGGCTGAATTTTTGTATCAAGTTGTACTAATAATAAACATATTCAATAAAGATACAGTTACCGTGTGGGTGAGGCCTTGCAGACCCCCATCACGTAGCCCCTGCTTCCTGAAACAGTTCCGTATTCAGCGGTGACCCTAGGAGTCACTGAGTCAGCCTCCAGCTTCTGGGCCTAAGGACAGGTGGGGACGAGACCAGGGAACCTGGGCAACCCCCCCCCCATTTTCTTTCCATCTTTCCAATTCTGGGGTTTCTATTGCACTTGCCCATACAGCCCCAGCCCATGCCCATTGCCATCAAGTGGATTCCGACTCATAGCAACCCTATAGGACAGAGTAGAACTGCCCCACAGAGTTTCCAAGGAGCGCTTGGTGAATCTGAACTCCCTACCTTATGGTTAGCAGATGTAGCTCTTGACCACTACGCCACTAGGGTTTCCCATACAGAGAATCTATAATTTTTCCAATATCCACAAAGATGTGAAAAGAGGGGAACCGAGGCAGAGAGTGAGAGAGAGACAAAGAGACGGAGTGACTGAGAGAGATCCTCAAAAATATGGGCTGTACAATAGCAGAGGCCAGGCTGCACCCTATTGTCTGAAGCCCCTCCTTCTGCCTCTGAGCCTCGATAATACAGGACCCAGGAGCCCCCACTGGCTCTGCCAGCGGCTGGCATCTTTGTCCCAGGTCATTGGGTACCAATTTGGGCTGAGGACCTGAGATACCCTGTTCTTTTGTCACCGGCTCCCACCCTCTCAAAATGTTATTTTTTTTTACTTCAGTATGTTGAGTAGGTGGGGGGCTGGAGGGATAGGGTGTCTGTGGAGGCACCAGAGCCCCTGCCAAGCCCACCTGATACTTAGAGGGGGCCATTCCTGAGGTGGGCAGCCACAGAGCTGGATGGAGACCACCAGGCAGGCTGGGTGAGGCCCCGGGAGGCCAGATCCCTGGGCAGTTCCCGTACCCTGCACTCTTGTGGGAGAGCTGCAGAAATGCAGTACACTCAGACGGCGGCCCATATCTCCTGTGGGGGGCAGCCTCTCCCGTGCGGTGGAAGGCCAAGGAGGCTGTGCCTAGCCGCCCCATTCTCTCCAGGGAGGAGGACAGGCAGGTGGGCAGCATGGGTATACTTAGCAGCTTGTCGCCGGTGTAGATGGAGTTAAACCTTTCCGGGGACTATTTACTCCTGATCCTAAGTGACAGCTTGGGGAGGGGAGTCACGTGGCCTGAAATCCCCGCGGGAGCCCATGGAGCATGCCCAGCCGCCTCTGCCTGGGAAAGATGCTGGGTCTTGCGGTAACCACAACAGCATCCTCTGCCGGCGCCAGGGACCTGCCAGCCGGAGAGATGACTGACTAGACCAGATCTGAGCCAGAGCCCACACTTCACAGGGGCCCCACGGGGCGAGGAGGAGGACCCCAGCTGGCTGGAGCTGGGGGAGGGGTGCCCTGGGCCCAGAGAGTCCTAGCTTTTCAGCGCAAGGATCACACCTTGAAGCTGGTGAGTCTGTTTTGATGCATTAGAGAGATGGGGTGGGAGGTGGGAGCTCTGGCAGGCTGGCAGTGCCATGCGGCCACCGGGTGAGCCTGGGCTGCTTGCACTGCGGAGCCTTGCCCATCCCTCATCCTGGCAGCTTTACTTGGGGATCATGGGTGCTGAGAATGCTAATTATAGCCCTCCCTGTGCCCCCCACCCCCCACAAGAAAAAAAATTCTCAGTGAGATCTGTGTGTTTGAATTTATTGCATTTGAATTGGCACCTCCTGGGTGAGGGTAGCTTTGGAGCTTCCAGCTTCCCCGGGTCCAGCTGCGCCCCCCAGCCAGAATAGAGCCTAAGAGGCTGGCCCCACCCTGACTCTTACCCTGGCCAGAAGGAAGGAGATGGGGGTGGCCCAGGGGTCAGGCTCAGGGCAGCCCCAGGGACTCACTTCCCTCAGTGTGTGTGGGAGTCAGGGTACGTGTCTTTCTTAAAGGTCAGGGATTGGGGCCCAGGGATACTGAGGCTCTTGGATTCCCCGGGGGCACCTGACCTCAGGTGTCTCAGGTTTAGGGGTGCTCCTGAGGTGCTGGAGCCTGGTGCACGGAGCACGGGGTGGTGGCAGCAGGACACGGTGTTGATGATGATGGGGCAGCTGGTGTGAGCCACAGTGTGCAGGGAGAGAAGGCGGGGGAGTGGCCAGAGGTGGGTGAGGAGAGCTAGGGTGGATGGCCAGGAGGGGAGTCAGACAGGAAAGGGGAGGGGAGAAGAGGTGATTGGGAAATGCTCTCTGAGACCACAGGGGAGCCACGGAAGAGAAGAGAGAGGGATGAGCCTAGGAGGCTGGGGGTGGGAGGATCAGGATGGGGGTGGGGTAGGGTGAGCTGTGGGGGGGGGGTAGTAGAAGGTGATGGGAGGAGGCTGCAGCTTGGAGTCAGTATCAGAGGAGGTCACGGCCTCAGGGCTTGGCAGTTCTTCCACAGCACCACAGACCCCTCACTCTCAGTCTGGGGGCTTTGATTCCACACTCCATCCAGGCACTCCTGGACTGGACGTGGGTGCGGGGGCCCTGGTTGTCACGTCTCTGCCTGAGCCTGCTGTCCAGATGGCCACAGGGGCATCAGGAGCACTGGCCCTACAAATCCCCCAAATCCTGGCTCCCAGGCCGCTCTGGAGGAGCGCAGAGCTGGGGAGGGTTTCTGAAGACTGACTGCTGAGTCGAGGCTTCCACCTCGGCAGCTGCACTTTCGCATCAGCAGGAGGTGAGCAGAGGCTGCTGGTGGAGAAGAGGTGGGAGGAACGTCCCATGCGGGCACGGTTCTCTTCCCCAAGCCGGCCCAGCCTGTGGCCTGAGGCTGGAGCCTGTCTTCAGGTGGGGATGGCAGGAGGCGCCAGGGCCACGGAGAGAAACCCAGGCCCCCGCCTGGCACCGCCACTGGGCTTTCCTTACAGAAAACAAGAGGGCTTCTGTGTTTCATCATGAGGCACAGAGCGCTGGGCTGCAGATATGAATTATTAAAGTCCTGGGTTTTCCAATCAGTGGAGAGGTGATAAATTCGTTTGCGCTGATGTGTAATTAATTTGGCTGGGCTGCCCCACCACGGAGACAATGGTGCTTTTTTTTTTTTCTTTTTGCTTGGTTTGGTTTCTTTTCCTTCTTCACAAGAAAGTGACAGTGCAAGGCGCATTGCATAGATAATTACTTTTAACGCTCCTGCCTGGATTATTGAGCTGGATTCTTCCTGCTCCGTGTAGATGAAGTAATTACCCAGAGAGCCACAGAGCGAGGCTCCTGCCTGAAGCAGCCCTGGGCCCTGGCTGACATAGCGGCCTGCCTGGCCTGAGACAACCCAGCCCAGCCTAGTGAGGCCTGCACCCCGCCTCGGGGAGGGAGCTTGCAGAAACAGGCTGAATGGGAGTATAGAGTGGGCCTAGACCAGAGCTAAGAAGCCGGGCCAGCATGCAGGAGTGAGGTGTCAGCCAGTCCTGACCATGTGCAGGGTCTCTCTAAGCCCGTTTCCTGGCTGTCCTCCTCGCTGACTTGGTGTGGAATACGCATGACGAGCAAATTAGCACCGTGCTTGGCACATAGCAGGGACCAGGTCCATGTAGGTCCCCAGAGGAAAGCCAGGAGTAAGAAGGTTGAACTGAGTGCTGAGGAAAGGGGCTGTAACTGCTGCAGGGGCTGCTGGCTTTGGCAGTTTTCCCAGCTGAGGTCTGGGGTGAGCCCTCTCTGTCCAGGTCGGCTCCTGCCCAGCGCTCAGAACCTTCAGATGGCCTTGGAAGACCACCTAGTCAAGCCTCCCTCTGAGCCCAGAGAAGCCCTCTTCACCCTCCCTGACACAACCATCCAGCCTCACCTGGATAGTTCTAGAGATGGGGACTTTATTACCTAACAGGGCAATTTGCTCCATGGTTGGAATGTTCTATATTGAATCAAAACCTGTCGACTTCTAAGTTTTACCCTGTGATTCTAGCTCTTTGAGGCAACACAGAACAAGTCAGCTCTCTCACAGGGTGATAAAAATGGTTTTCTTATTATCAAAATAGTACATAACAGTCAGCGTGTGGGCATAATGTATTTTATGTAACGATTTCTTTATTGGACATTGAAGTTGTTATCTTTATTTTCCTTTTACAAACAACACAACATGAACATTTTCGTGCACACGCTTTTTCTGTGTTTTGGCTTATTTCCTTAGGATAAATCCCAAGACAGAATTAATGTGATAAAGGGTACACATTTTTAAAATTACTATTCTGTGAGCAAAAAAGTAATACATAGTCATCACAAAAATGAAAAAAAAAAACACGTAGAAGAAAAATTTGAAAATACCCATAAGCTGTCTCTCAAAGATTTGGTATATGATTTTAACAGTTTGGTGTATATATATATTTATATTTATTAATTCATGCACAGACATATAACTGTTTTTATGCATTACAGTATAACAATACATACAATACACACATTTAACATTTTTGATCAGGTGTATATTTTTATAGGTTAAACAGAAAACAGGTTCCCGTGTCATTAAATATTCGTTTACAATATCATTTTTAAGTGGTTGCCCAGTATGTCATTATATACCTGTTCTTTTTTTGTTTAATTGACCCTTACGTTAAATCAGATGTTTCAAATTTTTCACTGCTATAAACAGTGCTACAATGAACACGTTTATAGCTGAATCTTTACATGTATCCATGATTTTTTTTCCCTTAGGTTACATTTCTAGAAGTGGAATTGCTGCGTATTTCAAAACATTTTGGCGTGTTTTACCGACCTCCTTGTCCGGGAGTACTAGCTTACATTCCCAGGAGCTGTGCATAAAAATGCGTTTTGCTTCCTGAGCATCAGCACTGAGTATTATAACTTTTTTCATTGTCTTAATTCTTTGTTTCTTCGTTGTTTTAGTCCATTTGTTTGATTACTAGTGAGATATAAAATATTTTAAAAAGAGGTTTATTAAGTGTATTTAGTAATCCATCTGTTGTCATTGGTTTGTTCAAGTCTGGCTTTTCTTAAAAGGCAGTTTAGTGCACTCATTAAGGTCACAGCTGCTGGGCTCAGAATCTCTGGGGTTGAATCCAGCCTCTGCCATTTACCAGCGATACGATCTTGACAATGACTTAATAGCTCTGTGCGTCTGTTTCTCCATCGGTAAAATGAAGACAACAAAGGTACCTGTCTCATAGGCTTCTTGTGAAGAGGCATGAGGTCATCTATGTAAAGCACATAGAATCATGCTCAGCAGAGAAAATGTATTGGTTATTGTTATTATCTTACTGTTATTGTAATTATCATAGATACCATGACCTCCGTCCCTCAGCACGCCGCCCCCAATGTCCCCATTCCTCCAATGACCTGGCTTCCCCCACTTCCTTTCTCAAGCTAGTCTGTTGTCTACACACCAAGTGCGATCTCGCCAGCATAGAGAATGGTGAGGTGGACACATCCCATTCCCAGAACAACTTCCCCCAGGGTGATCCCCTGGACTGTGAGACTTGCTGGAGGATTCCCCTGGCAAGTGTATGGACAAAGGGAGCCTGATGCCCCTAGTGTCTCCTGGCCCAATAGGACATCCACTGGAGCCCCTCCCCTGGCAGCTCAGTCCCCGCCCATTCCCTGTTCCAAGTATGAAGCCATCCTTGACCCTCCCTTGTCAAAATCTACCCAGGATATTTTCCATTCTCATGCATCTTTCCAAGGTAGCACAAGCTGATCTGATAAATGAATTCAGGATCATGTCTTAATAAGGAGTTGGTGCATTGCTTGGTAGGGTAGTAAAATGAAGGCCCATCTGGAATTTGAAGATATGGATTCAAATTCTGGTCCAAATTAGTAGCGCTGTGATTTGGGGCAAGGCACTTAATCTCTCTGAGCTTTTGTTTCCTGATAGGAAAACTGGGGTTAGTATCACTCCCCACCTACCTAGTTGATAGCCAGATGAGTAATATAGGTGGAAGTGCTTGTAAGCTACACACAAATACAAATCTGGATATTATATGTATTTGAACAATTTATATCAGAAGGCAATGCTTTAACTCACCCCCAAACCATGAGTGATTTGAGGCCAATGTTTAGCCCATAGTAACCAGTTGCTGTTGAGTCAACCTCGACTCATGAAGACCTCATGTGTGTCAGAATAGACCTGTGCTCCATAGGGTTTTCAATGGCTGATTTTTCAGAAGTAGATTGCCAGGCGTTTCTTTCAAGGCACCTCTGGGTGGACATGAAGCTCCAACCTTTTGGTTAGCAGCCAAATGAATTAACCTTTTGCTCCACCCAAGGACTCCTTAGCACACAGTGGGTGCTCAGTAAATGTTGGTTAGGTTATGGAGCCTTGGGCGGGAAGGAGTTGGGGAATGGGCATGGGGAAAAAACAGTCCAGAAAAGACTTTGATGGGGGCAGCGGTGGGGAGCCTTTACTTCCTGTTCCTCTCAGCCTTGCCCCTCACTTCACTCAGCTGCATTCGTCCAAGACAAGAGATGATCTTATTTGTCTTTGTATTTGTGATGCTTTGTGCAGAGCCAGGCACGTAGGAGTTGTCTGATAATCGATTTTTGAATGAATGAATGAATGTGGAGTTGAGAGTCAAATGAATAGGGCTTAGAGTCCTGGCTCTGCCACTTTCTTTCAGCAAATATTCACTTTATGCCCAGTATGTACCAGGCAGGTACTGGGTTGCAAAAACCAACTTTTAATTCACAATCTAGTAAGGGAGCAGACGTGGGAGCAAATGATTGTTCTGTGTAAGGGAGAGACGTGTGTGACATATGCTGACATACATGTGTGACGAGACTGACAGACTCTCCTGGGACATTCTGGAAAGTTTCCCTGAGGAAGGGACCCAGCGAGGTCTCATTAGCTTGGGAAAACTGCTTAACCTCTCTGGGTTTCAGTTTCCTCAGCTAGCAGGTGAGGAGCCTAAAGCCTCCTTCACAGAGGCGATGATGAAATGAAATAATATGAATAAAACACTTGCCACTGAAGAATCTTTAATAAAAGTTAAAATTCCTTCCTTGAAGCCGGGCCAGGCGGTGGGCTGTGGGGGAGGAGCAGGAGCCAGGCACCCATGGAATTGCAGGAAGTGGATCCATGTGACAATTTCCCATGAGCTTTGCCCCTTAGCACCTGTGCAGCCTCCAATGGCACCTTAACTTCTGCAAGTCTCAGTTGCTACATCTGCAAAGTGGGCTATGAAGTTTGCCTTATGGATCAGTTGAGAAAGGGCACATGAGGTACCTAGAACATGCTTGGCACATAGTAAAAACCAAAACCAAACCTGTTGCCATCTAGTCAATTCTGACTCATAGTGACCCTATAGGACAGGGTAGAACTGCTCCGTAGAGTTCCCAAGGCTGTTACAGAAGCAGACTGCCACATCTTTCTCCTGCAGAGTGGCTAGTGGGTTCGAACCTCCGATCAGCAGCCCAGTTGGCAGCCGGGCGGTTAACCACATAGTAAGTATTAGAAAATATTCTATTATTTTCTATTATTATTATTCTTACCAAAGGAGCCCTGGTGGTGCAACAGTTAAGCATTTGGCTAGTAACTGAAAGGTTGGCAGTTTGAACTTACCCAGACACACCACGAGAGAAAGACTTGGCTATCTATTCCCATAAAGATTAAACCAAAAAACCAAACCCATTGCCGTCGAGCTGATTCCGACTCATAGCAACCCTATAGGACAGAGTAGAACTGCCCCACGGGGTTTCCAAGGCTGTGATCTTTACAGAAGCAGGCCACCGTATCTTTAACTCACAGAGCGGCTGGTGGATTCGAGTGCTTAACCACTGTACCACCAGGGCTCCTTCCTGTGAAGATTACAGCCTAGAAAACCCTATGGGGCAGTTCTACTCTGTCACATGGTGTTGCGATGAATCCAAATTGCCTTGACAGCACCAAACAACAACACTGTTATTACCAGCATAGTTAGTGGAGAAACTACATCTGTGTGTAGACACACATATGGTTGCATGTATGTTGACTCCCAGATATACTCATAAAGGGAGGAGTGTGAGGGGCCCAGAGTTAGGCTGAGTGAAAGCCAGTGGCTGCTCAGTCTGGGAAGCCTTCCTGGAGGCGGAGCTTTGGTGAAAAGGCTGATGGGAATGGGACCAGGCTTGGTGGAAGGAACTGGGGATGTGGGCCTGTGGCTGATGCTCCAAGCTGGGAGAGCCTGCCTCACAGCAAACCAAGAGGTGGTCCTCTGACCACTAAAAAAAAAAACAACCCTGTTGCTGTCAAGTCAGTTCTGACTCATAACAATCCTACAGGACAGAACTAAACTGCCCCATAGGGTTTCCGAGGAGCAGCTAATGGATTTGAACTGCCGACCTTTTGGTTAACAGCCTGAGCTCTTGACCGCTATACCACCAGGGCTCTGGTTCCCTGACAGCAGGAACTTAATTCCCTCAGTCACTTAGGCCCCGCCTGGGTCAGGTCTGTCTGCAAGATCCCAGCTGCTCTGTAGCCTGGCTCGTCCCCTGACCCTCCTAAGCAAGACAGCCTGGCGGCCATGCTGGGTTGCCATGGTAACTGGCAACCTCCAAGCTGGGTTGCCCAGGCAACCAGTTAGCTGGTATTGGGGGAGGGGACCATGAGCTGGGATGAATGAGCCTCTGAAGAGGCAGAGAAGGGCAAGAGCGGGACCAGGAAGAAGACAAATCCCCGATGCCCCCAGCACAGCCCTCTCCCCTGTCCCTCATGGGATTGGGAAAGCCAGAGAAAGGCAGGTAGGAAAGGATGTTGCTTTGTTTCCTATCCTGTGTGTGTGTGTGTGTGTGTGTGTGTGTGTGTGTTGTGGTGTGAACCTTCTCGGCCAATGCAGACCAAGTTTGGAGCCTTAAGGGGGGAGGGGAAGGAGCACTCTCCAGCAGTGATAAGGACCATCCAGGCCCAGAACTTGGTCCTGGCTCCCCGCTAACCACCTGCATGACCCTAGACAATCGACATATCCTCTTTGTGCTTAGTTCCTCACCTGTAAAACAGAAGTACTAACAGGGACCCCCCGGGTGTTGATTGGGACAGGGCATGGCGCATGATACAGCACTGGGAGCGGCTCCCCTCCTGTCTGGCCATGTTGATTTTGCATTTGGTGGATGCTTTTGAATCTGAATAGCTTGCATAGGAAGTACCGGTGGCAGGGGCTGGGGGGAAGGTGTTAGAATTCTTGAGAACCCGGGCCTGGCTCACACTGTCAAAGGGTTTGCCATCCCAATCTGCTGAGGGCCAGAAGCAAGTTTATACAGGTGGGAATGTCTGTGTGAAAGTTTTAAAAGTAACATCTAATTGAACTGTTTTGACCGCGAGCCAGTGGAAATCCATTTTCCATACAATCCAGCAACATGTGTGTATCACCATTACCGTGTGTAGGGCATACTAGCTTACGAGGGGTAGTCTACCACCACAGCACCTATTGCTGTCAAGTCAGTCTAGTCTGGGCTATTTCATTAAAAAAAAAAAAGATAATCCTAACCCTTCAGCTTGCTGTCACACCCAGTGATGGGTCATTACCCTGAGTGAGAAACTCAGAGAATACAAACCAAAACTCCTCAGGCCCAGACAGGACCTCAAGCTTCTCTCACATCTACAAAGCTCTTTCACATGTAATGTTTTCTGGTTGGATCCTTACAACAACTCCAATTCGTGAGGTAGCTAAGGCTCAGAGGTCATACAACTTGCCCAAGGTCACAGAGGCAGCAAGAGGTAGAGCCAAGTCTTGAACTGGGGTCTCTGTGTGAGAAATTCCTGGTCTTTCCCATGTCTGCTGAATGTGTTGCCCCGGGCTTATTCTTGCTGCCAGAAGCACAGAAGGATTTTTCTTATAGAGAGACCGGAAACTAAAGACCCCAATGGATCTGTCCTGGGCACCTCAAAATCATGGGCGTGGAGCTGAGCCCAGAAGTCAGGTGCCTCTTGTCTGTTGACACGGGCACTGAAGAGTGGTTGCTGAGGAGAGTTGTCTAGAGGTGAAGCGGAGCCTGAAGCAATTTGGGTGTTTGTTCCCTCAGTGTTTGTGAGGGGAGTAAGTTGGGGAACAGAAGGGGTGGAGCCAGCTGTGTTAAACCCAACCCATCCCAACAAGCTTTTCCTGTTTCTGAGACAGACTGGGTATAACTGAGAGCAAATTTGATGTCATGGTCCTGGGGGATCTGAAAACCCCAGGTTCCTGGGAGATGTTTCTGACAGGGAAGCCTTAGACTGGTCCTCGGAGTAGACAGTTTTTAACTGTCTATCTCCTGTGTTAGAGTGGAGATGATTGTCACGCAGGAGGCCTGTCAAGTGTGGACTTGACCATAGGCTAGCTCAGCGTGGGGGAGGGGAAGATTTAGTATAAAGCGGCCAAGGTTAGGAGTGGCTGGGGGAGAGAGGCACACATGGCTCAGGAATACCCACGCAGAATGCTGACCCTATAAATATTTATTACAATAAATTAAAGATAAGTCCTGGAATAAGAATCAGGAACATGTGGAAGAATTCATACTGTTTGGTTCGATTTACAACCGCGCTCTGTGAATTTAGCTGCTTTTCTCCATCCCTTGGGACCCAGTTCTCCCATTTGTGGGTGGCTCATTAGCCGGTCCCTCCCTTGGACTTTGCTGTGGACTTTGCCCTTGGAAAACAGAAGAGCGGGCAAGGTGTTTACTGCGGAAAGGTACTTCCTTTCTGTTTGGGTGTATTTCCTTTTTGTCGGTCTACACGGCCCCTGCTGCACAATCTCAGCTAGAAGCTGCTCGACCTGCCCAGTGTTGCAGGGAGGGCTGGGAAGGAGTGTGGTCGGGCTTGAGGCTAAAACGGGGCCAGTGGCCCTGAGAGGAGATTCAGGGTGGGGAGCGTCAAACCCAGCTGTGTTGCTGTCTCTCTGGGCTTCTTGTTAATTTACTCAGTGCCCATTGATCTGGGCATCAACATTTCCAGCTGTGAAAATGAAAGCAGTCAGAAAACATCATGTCCAGGCACTTGATTTGATATTCAAGGCTCTTGGTGCCTTTGTAAGCCGTCAGTGTGGCCTGTGTGTGGTTAGGGTTGTGGTTGTGTGACTAGGAATTCTGCGGGAACTCTAGTGGAGTGGGCATTTCTGTCTCAAACCAGTTGCTGTCAACTCCATGTGTTTCTGAGTAGAACTGTGCTTTACAGGGCTTTCAATGGCTGTGATCTTTTGGAAGTAAGTCGCCAGGGCTTTCTTCCAAGGCACCCCGGCTGGCTTTGAACCACCAAACTTTGTTAGTAGCCGAGTGCTTAACCATTTGCGCCACCCAGAGGCTACCAATGCCTGGTGAATGGAGGCTGGGGAGATGCTGCATTTCCAGTAAGGAGAATTGGTACCTCAGGATTGTACCAGAGGGCAAGGAAGTACTGCCTGACACTTGAAGGCGAACCAATTCACATTGAGAAGTTCTTGTGGTGTTATTGTGGTTGGTTCCTACTCATGGTGACTCCATGAACAACAGAATGAAACATTGCCTGGTCCTGCACCATCTTCACGATTGTTGGTGTGCTGTAGTCAATTGTGGCAGCCACCGTATAGTCGAAATGCTTTCCAACCTAGGGGGCTCATCTGCCAGCACTATATTGAACAATATTCTGTTGTGATCCATAGGGTTTTCATTGGCTGATTCTTGGAAGTAGATCTCCAGGCCTTTCTTCCTAGTCTGTCTCAGTGTGGAAGCACCACTAAAACCTATCCCACAGGGGTGCCCCTGCTAGTATGTGAAATATGGTAGCGGAGCTTTCGTAGCAACATGCAAGTCACCACAGTAAACAAACATACCTCTGCATCCATATACTGTATTTTTACACAAATAATGCATACCTTTTATGTTTGTTTGCCGATTGCACCCTCCCCTGCGAGGCATTTTTGTAAGCACACTGTGCTAATTTTTTTACTGTACTATAGATGGAGGTTTACAGAACAAACTAGTTTCTCATTAAACAGTTAATACACATTATTTTATGACACTGGTTAACAACCCCAGGACGTGTTAACACACTCCCTTATCAACCTTGGGTTCCCTGTTACCAGCTTTCCTGTCCCCTCCTGCCTTCCAGTCCTTGCCCCCGGGCTGGTGTGGCCGTTTGGTCTCGTTTTGTTCTGTGGGCCTGTCTAATCTTTGCCTGAAGGGTGAACCTCAGGAGTGGCCTCATTACTGAGCTGAAAGGGTGTCTGGGGGCCATACTCTCGGGGTTTCTCCAGTCTCTGTCAGGCCAGCAAGTCTGGTCTTTCTTTTTGAGGTGGAATTTTATTCTCCATTTTTCTCCAGCTCTGTCCGGGACCCTCTATTGTGATCCCTGTCAGAGCAGTCAGTGGTGGTAGCTGGGCACCATCTAGTTGTACTGGACTCAATCTGTTGGAGGCTGTGGTAGATGTGGTCCAATAGTCCTTTAGACTAATCTTTCCCTTGTGTCTTTAGTTTTCTTCAATATTCCTCGCTCCCGAAGGGGTGAGACCAGTGGAGTGTCCTAGGTGGGCGCTCACAGGCTTTTAAGACCCCAGATGCCACTCACCAAAGTAGAATGTAGAACATTTTCTTTATAAACTACATTATGCCAATTGAGCTAGATGTCCCTTGAACATCTAGCTTTTTTTTTTTTTAACAGCAACATGTGAGAAAAAATTTGACATAGCGGCATAGCAGCACTTACAAAAATATCTTGCCGTGGGGATGGGGGCCGGGGAGGGCACAGCTGGCAAACAAAAGTAGAAGGTGCATATTATTTGCATAAAAATATAGTCCTCTGCCATGTACTGAGAATGCTGGATTCCCTCCTACTTAAATCCTGTGTCCAGGTGACTTAATCTCTCCTTTTACGTATGAAGAACCCCCATTTCTAAGAGAATGAATCACCTCTTCAAGGCCACTTTGAGAGGTGGGGGAGGAATCCAAATTTATGGATGTTTCCATGTTTCCTGCCCAGGCCCTCTTCTTGTCTGAGTGACCATGTTTGAATGCAGATGTATTGGCCAGTGAGTCAGTGCGAGGGATTATTTATTTAGTTCCCCTTTGTCATGGCTCCTCCATCAGTCGCGACTCACTTGTGGCTGCCCAGACCAGGTGGCTACCTCTCCCCAGGTGCCCAGACCCTGAGTCCTCTGAGGACTGAGTTTGTGTGCCCTGTTATTCATGTGTTCATGTGCACATAGGGAGGGGCTGTCTAACCACAGGGCCTTCAGCGTGTGCAGAAAGAGTCACAGAGGGGCTGAGGCAAAGGTCTGGGGCCGAGCCGGGGTTCAGGGAGGCTCAGAGATAGGTCGGTGCGGTACTTGCAGCCCCTTCTGCTCATGTAGGAGCCAGCGCCTCCCTTTGCAGCTCAGGCCTGCTCTGAATCCGGAAACCCAGTGTCTTCATTTAAACCCAACTTAACCATAGGGTTGCTATGAATCGGAATCAACTCGACGGCAACAGGTTTTGGTTTGTGACCTCTGGCAGGAACCCCGGTGGTGCAAAGGTTAAGCGCTTAGCTGCTAACCAATAGTTTGGGAGTTTGAATCCACCAGCCACTCCTTGGAAACCCCATGGGGCAGTTCTACTCTGTCCTGTAGGGTTGCCATGAGTCAGAATTGACTCAATGGCAGCGGATTTGGGTTAACCTCTGGTGGCAGCCAGTAGAGCGGGCTACCTCATTCTCTTCTTTTCCCTGCACTCTTCTCCTGTACCTTTCTGCTCATCCTTGTTCTTATTATTGTGGTCACTCTCCTCCTAACTGTGTTTGTGGGGGTTAGAAGTGAGTGTGGATAGTGGCTGGGGAGGGCAGGTGAGCAGATTTTCCCTGTGCCTCTGGTCCTTCACTGTGGAGCTCAAAGACTCAGCAGAGAAAGGGAGTGGTTTGCTCCAGAGGTGTTGTCGAGGGAACCTGCTTCGGGGAGGAGGGGAGGTGGGAGACGTAGGGTGGGAGCAGATGGAGCCACTGGTGACCCAGAAAGAGCCCCTGCTAGGGCCTGGCAGACCAGCCCCATGGTGAGGCTGGGCCCAGGTGAAAGTACACCGGGGTTCAGAGGGAACAGAGACAAGATGCTTGGGACCTGCCGGAAGAAGGAGAAATCAGACTTCTGAGAGTCCGGGATAGGAGTGTGAAGGGAGTTCTTGTGTGCCGTTGAGTTGATTCCGACTCATGGCAACCTCGTAGGACAGAGTAGAACTGCCCCTTACGGTTTCCTAGGCTGTAATCTTTACAAGAGCAGATTGCCAGGTCTTTTCTCCTGCGGAGCTGCTGATGGGTTCGAACTACTGACTTTTTGGTTGGCAGCTGAGCATTTTAACCATTGTGCTCCAGGGCTCCTGAGGGAGCTCTTAGTGATGAGAAACCTCAAAGGAAATGGGCCAAGGGTCTGAGAACGGCAGCCTGGGCCAGTAGAAACAGGGCTGAGCTGAGATCACTTTTGATGGGCTGCATCTGGCCTCTGCTGGTTTCCTGATTAGGGTCTGGCTTCCTAATTTTTTTTTTTTTTTTCCTAATTACAAAGTCCAGCTGGAAGGAGGCAGAGTGGCAGAACTGGAGTGTTGGAGAGTGATTTACCTCAACTCCAGATCCAGGAAGGATTTCCTTTAATCTAAATGGGAAGCATCCCAATTGGGCCCAACATCTTCTAAATATGGGGCTGTCAGAACCAAGGCCAGCCATCAACGCTTAGACTTACTGAGTTACTCCTTTCTAAAGTGTCCTTTGCTGACTGGAACAGCTGGTTGGGAATAGACATTGGTCTGATATTTTCACTGACGTGTACCTTTCTATCTGATACAGTCGTATCCCCCCCACAGTTATTAGTATAATGCCTCGAAATAGTTGGTGCTTGGTTAATACCGGAAAACCTGGTGGCGCAGTGGTTAAGTGCTCGGCTGCTAACCAAAAGGTCAGCAGTTTAAATCCACCAGGCGCTCCTTGGAAAACTCTATGGGGCAGTTCTACTCTGTCCTATAGGATCGCTGTGAGTGGGAATCGACTCGATGGCAGCGGGTTTGGTTTTTTCGGTTTGGTAAATACCCCCCCTTCCCTGAAAATATGCTTCTGTGCGGGTAACATGCAAGAGAGCGTTCCAGATATGAAGCTGCTCTCAGCCCAAGCCCTTCCATGGACTGAGATTTCAGATAATTTTTCCACCTTCTGGCTCAGAGCCAGGACCACACCTTCCCAGTCACTGGCTGAAAGAATTGCTTGCAGGGTGGAGTTTTTTCATACCTTGCCCATTCCTTCTCTCCTTTTTTCCTTGGAGATACACCTTTCTCATTCATTTCTGGGGTACTTGGATAATTTAAATGAGGTACCAGTTGCCATTAAGTTGATTCTGATTCATGGTGACCCCAGGTGTGTCAAAGTAGAACTGTGCTCCATAGGGTTTTCAATTGCTGATTCTTCAGAAGTAGATCACCAGGGTTTTCTTCTGAAGTGCCTCTGGGTGGACTTGAACCTCTAACCTCTCAGTTAGCAGCCGAGCATGTTAACCGTTTGCTCCACCCAGGACTCCTTAGATAAGGCGCTGGTCCACAATGTAACTTGGGTTAGGAAACACTGAATCTCTTTCATACTTTGTATAATTGACCCTCTATATTTGTAATATTGCTTTGAGAGGGAGCGAGCTGTTTTCATCCAGCTTAGAGAAGAAACTCACGAGATAAGAGGTCAGGGCAACAGAGGTGGCAGCAGAAGCTCATTTGCGTATTTTTTCCACAATTCTTCTCTTGGCTCAGTTTATGGACATCCTGGCCAAATTTCAGTCTGGGCATTGCTGTCACTTTGTCTTCATCGCACACACCAGAATTGATGGGCAAGTCCAGGCTAAATGTGGCTCGCTGTAAACAGTATGCTTCGGTGTCAGTCTGTTTTTCCAGATGGAAAGACCAAGAGAAGGCAGAGACTTAGAGTCTCAGCTTCAGAAGCAACGTTTCATTTGGTCCAGCCTTCCTCCCAAATAGCACTTTCCTCGCTGGGGTCCCAGACATGTACTCACCAGCCCCCACTTGAATACTGCCTGGGACTAGGAGCACCATTCCATGAAGCCACTCTTCCCATCGCTGGTCAGCTTTCACTGGTATTCTTCCCTAGTGCTAGCCTTAAACTTTTCTTTTTCTAACTTCCACCCTCTGGTTCTATTCAACACCTGGCCACCCTTTTCTGGGCTCACTTGTTTGTCATCACGTCCAGACATCATATTCAGACAAGTGTAGAGAGACGGCATTACATAGTAGGAAAAATACAGGCTCTGGCTTCTGTATGCCTGGGTTTGCAACTTGCTCCACCTTTTGCTAGCTGTGCCACCCTAGTTATAATTCTTAACTTCTCTGAGCCTCAGGTCATTGTTGTTAGGTGCCATCAAGTCAGTTCCGACTCATAGTGACCATATGTACAACGGAATGAAACTCTGCCTGGTCCTGCGCCATCCACACAAGCGTTATGCTTCAGCCCATTGTTGCAGCCACTGTGTCAGTCCATCTCGTTGAGGGTCTTCCTCTCTTTCCATGACCCTCTACTTTACCAAGTGTGATGTCCTTCTCTAGGAGATGGTGCCTCCCGATAACATGTCCAAAGTATGTGAGATGAAATCTCCCCATCCTCGCTTCTAAGGAGCATTCTGACTTTGCTTCTTCCAAGACAGATTTGTTCATTCTTCTGGTGGCAGTCCGTGGTATATTCAGTATCCTTTACCAACACCATAATTCAAAGGCATCAATTCTTTGGTCTTCCTTACTCAGCTTTCTCATGCATTTGAGGCGATTGAAAATACCATGGTTTGGGTCAGGCCCACCTAAGTCCTCAAAGTGACATCTTTGCTTTTTAACACTTGAGAGAGGTTTTTTTTGCAGCAGATTTGCCCAGTGCAGTATGTTGTTTCATTTCCTGACTGTTGCTTCTGTAGGCGTTGGTTGTGGATCCAAGTAAAATGAAATCCTTGATGCTAGTCTTCTCCATTTATCACAGTTCAGTTGTGAGGATTTTTTGTTTCTGTATAAAAAAATTATGTTGAGGTGTAATTCATACTGAAGGCTGTGGTCTTTGGTCTTCATCAGTAAGTGCTTCAAGTCCTCTTATTGTTCAGCAACCAAGGTTGTGTCATCTGCATATCACAGGTTGTTAATGAATTTTCTCCAATCTTGATGCTGTATTTTTCTTCTTCATGTAGCCCATCTCCTCGGATTATCTGCTCAGCATACAAATTGAATAAGTACGATGAGAGGATACAAACCTAACACACACCTTTCCTGATTTTAAACCACGCAGTATCTCCTTGTTTTGTTCGAATGGGTGCCTCTTGGTCTAGGTACAGGTTTCTCATGAGCACAGTTAAGTGTTCTGGAATGCCCGGTCTTTGTAATGTTACCCATAATTTGTTGTAATCCACACAGCCTATGCTTTTGTGTAGTCAGTAACACACAGGTAAACATCTTTCTCGTATTCTCTACTTTCAGCCAAGATCCATCTGACATCAGCCATGATATCCCTCATCCCATGTCCTCTTCTGAATCCAGCTTGGATTTCTGACAGTTCTCTGTCAATGTACAGCAGCGACCACTGTTGAATTATCTTCAGGAACGTTTTACTTGCATGTGATATTAATGATTGATAATTTCTGCATTCTCTTGGATCACCATTCTTTGGAATGGGCACAAATATGGATCTCTTCCAGTCAGTTGGCCAGGTAGCTGTCTTCCAAAGCCTCAGTTTACCCATCTATAAAATGTGGGTAATGATGTTACTTACTTCATAGGGTTGTTGAGAGCATTAAATCAATTAATACATGTAAAAAGCTTAGAACAGTGCCTGGCAACCAGAAGCAACTTAGTACATGGTAGCTTTTAATATTCTCTTAAAATAAGCTGTCTAGAATTGAACACAGCTCTCCAGATGTGTTCTGTTCATGGGACTCTGATGCCCTCCAACCTGACAGTGTATTTCCATTACTTCAGTCTACATTTGCAAACCACTGGTGTTTAAATGGAGCTTATTGGACTGAAACCCTCAGGTCTTTTCCCATGAACAGCTGTTAGGTTTAGACCTCCCCTCTCCTACATAAAAGATGTGATTTGAGTTAGAGGGAAGGTCAATGCCAAAGGGAGCCCAGAGCCTCACTTCCATTAGGTCCAAATACATGTGAACCCTCATTGATGCAGCTGGATCTTTTTATAGTGCCACTGTGTGATCCAGTGTTCTCTTTGGAAAATCCCTTGACCCACACTAGGCTGAAATAAAATCCCCCTTCCCACGGGTCTTTTCACTCACTCCGTGGGTCTCTTTCACCTTCTCTGTTCATTTGATGCATTTGCTCATCAAGGGAGCTGAGCTCACAGTTGGGGCCCTCTTTACCTCCAACTCCAACTCATCCACTTCTTCCATTTCCCAGCTGTTGGCGGAAGGTACACAGGTGCCCCAAGCATGTTCAGAGGGCCTGGCTTCACAGGTAGACCTTTCAGGTCCCCTGAGTCCTTGCTTTCTCCATGACCCAGCAGCATTTACATTACCAGGGAGCTTGTTGTTGTCATTGTCGGTGTGAGCTGCTGTCAAGTCAGCCCCTGACTTCTGACGACCCCACGCACAACGGTACAAAATGCTGCCCAGTGGATTGGACCATTGTGATCCATACAGTATTCACAGGCTAATTTTCCAACACAGGTCACCAGGCCTTTCTTCCTAGTCCATCTTAGTCTGGAAGCACCACCGAAACCTGTTCAGCATTATAACAACACCCAAGCCTCCACTGACAGACAGGCGGTGGCTGTTCATGAGGTGCATCGGCTGGGACTCAAACCTGGGTCTCCTGCATGGAAAGCGAGTATTCTATCACTGAACCACCGACCTCTGAAAGCTTGTTAGAAATGCAGAATCCCGGGCCTCAGCCCTGACCTCCTGAGTCGGGAGCTATGTTTTCTCATAATCCCTCAGGTGATGCCTGTGCACATTGAAGTTTGAGAAGCACTGCTCTAAATTATTCAACCTGGGGCAGGAATGAGGATGAGGGGGAGAGAACCCGATTTCCCAAGATCTTGAAATCAGCCCTACTGATACTGACCCCTGGAGAAGGATATATAACTATTTCCCGAATATTTGATCACAGACTTTCCACATTCGCCACGTACTTCTTGGAATGCTAGTAGCAAGATTATATGTCTTTCCGAAATACACTTTTCTCAGTGATGTTGCAGGTTTCCATGGGAATCTTCCATCTGTGTCTTCTTCAGGCTGATTTAGAGCAATCGTTATTTCATCCCCTGCAAAGCCTTCTTTGTTGTTGCTGGTGTTAGTTGCCGTCTCTTCAAAAGCCTGGACCAGATATCAGAATCCCCCAAAGATACAAACCTGTTGCCGTTGAGTTGATTCCAACTCATGGCGACCCTATTGGAAAGAGAACTGCCCCATAGGGTTTCCAAGGCTGTAAATCTTTACAGAAGCAGACTGTCACAGCGTTCTTTCTTCCGCAGCACTCTGGTAGTTTCGAACTGCTGACCTTTTGGTTAGCAGTCAAATGCTTTAACCACTGAGCCACCAGTGTTCCTTAAATATACAAAAGCCCCAAGTATTTCGGAGAGGGGGATAAGGATCAGGCACACTTGGTAAGATGGTAAGATGTCACCAGTTTGGGATGCAGATGGTGGAAAGATGCTTCTAAGATTAAACCCTAGACTGCAGCTTATGGTTTTCCAGCTTCCACGTGTTTGTGCCCGGGCAAAACAATGGTGTAGGTGCCCCCAGGGACAATCCCTCCAGGTTCATGCAGTTTTTTTAAATAGAAACTATATTTCTTTTCCCTCCACTTTATTAATAACATCCTTTTGAGCATATTTTTAACTTCCGGGCTGTACGTACAATTGATATCTTTTAATTTTAAATGTAGGGCTTTGCATTTATGATATATTTCACTTTGCTAATGTTAGGCCATTCTTTCAGTATATGGAGTCCTGATTCTGCCAAAACTGTGTTAGCCCTCCCTCCCGAATTTTGTCAGTAGCAAAGCTGATAGCCATGCCATCTTAGTCTGTATGCAAATCATGGGAAAAAATGTGGAACAAAGGAGGATCAAGAACAAACTCCCGCAGTGCACCATTAGAGGCTGTTCCTTTGGCCAGTTATTGCGTATGAGCCCCTTCCTCCCTGTCGCATGAGCTGGTTCTCCAGCCAGCTCTCTCCCTGCTGCCTTTGTCACCTTTGGCAAGGTATTGCTGCTGGACTCCAGTTTCTTCATCCATAGTTGAGGGAATTGGACTAGCCATCAGCCTCACCTGGGGTGATTTAAAGAAATGCACGTGCCTGGGCCTCCCCTCCCCTCCCCCAGAGATTCTGTTGTGCGACCCAAACCAGTTGTCATAGAGTTGATTCCAACTCCTGGCAACCCCGCATATGTCAGAGTAGAACTGTCCCATACGGATTCCAGTGGCTGATTTTTTAGAAGGAGATCACCAAGCTTTTCTTCCGAGGCTCCTCTGGATGGACTTGAGCCCCCAACCTTTAGGTTAGCAGCCCAGTACATTAACTGTTTGCCCTACTCAGGGACTCCTGGGGGGAACCCAGGCATCAGTATTTTTAAAAAGGTCTCTGGGTGATTCTAGTGCGAGTCCAGGAGTGTGAAGCAGACGGTCTGGGCCAGACAATCTCGAACATGCGTGATTCTGCATCTCTGATCTCAGAGGCTCACAGGCAGTTTGGGATGCCTCTTGTCATGCAGCCTGAGCTCTGCTGGCTGTGGGCTGGTGCAGCACCATGACCAGGCACCTGGTGTGCCATGCAGGATTTTAGGACCCTCCTGCTCTCCCCAAATCCCTGGGAAAGGAGTTGGGGTGCCTCCTATCAGCTGTTTGCTGCTTGCCCTTCTCTTTTGGACAAAAACAAACAAACAAAGCCATCTTTGACTTCTCTGATGTAAACTCCTTTTCTGTGTTTCTGAGTTTGATGCTTAAGAAAAAGGGCCAAAGGCCAGTGTCAATCAGTGGAGGTGGCTGTTTAAACAAACAGACAAACCAATCCGTACCCTCCCTGTTTGCCCTCTCTCTTTGCCTCTGTTTCTTTCCTCTCGTAACTCTGGAGGGGACAGCACCTCCGAGATCTTCTTTGGCGTCTCTCTCCCTCCATGGACTCCCAGGCAGCTCTGGAGCCTGGCTGGTCAGCACACGGGGCACACACAGTGCCCTTGGGCTCGTCCCTGGGGACAAAGCACCTCCTTCCCCCGCTTGGCTCATTTGGAGCAAGACTGGCTTCTACACTAGGGCTCAGGATATGGCTTTGAGCATCCCTCCCACTGCCTCTGGGACAGGAGTGTCCCCAGGCCCTGTGTTATCTCATCTCATCCCTCCCTCCCCACAGTGGCGCTGGGCCCTGGAGTGTCTCTGCAGTGGGCTTGTTAATTGGCGCTTCAGCTGCCGGATTGACTGTAATGCGGGTGAACACTTATTTACCCCAGCAGCCGCTAGCAGACAGCCGTTAATTGCAGACACGAGAGAGACAATAATTATGGGATAATGGGTGGCTTTTGTGGGAGTCCTTCTCCTTGCGCTGTTTCAGCAAACACCGTGGGTTTGTTTTCTAACATTCAGCTACCCTGCTGTGCAATGCCACAGCCCCCTCCCCTTCCCGTTCCTGTCATCCCTGTCATCCAGCTAGACCCTCCTCATCCCCTGCCCCAAATTCCCTGGGTGACAAAGAGGTATTCCAGTCTTGCAAAATATCGTCATCTTCCAAATCCCCTGCAGTAGGACCCCATTTTTAAGATTTGGAAGTTGGGTTGGTACTTTTAATCAACGTTGCCCACAAAAGGAAAAATAAATACTGAACTATATGTCTTTTTTTTTTTATGTCTTATTCCATGCGTCTTTCCCATCTTTGTTAATGTTTTCCCATAGTTGTAATTAGTGTGTATCTGTTATCTTGTGTCATGCATTTTTTGGTTTAGCATTATTTTATATAAACGCTTCCAGGTATGACAGGGGTCCGTAAATTTGTCATTTTAAATACATTATTCTGCCAGGTTGCTCCATTACTGTATTGCTCTTCTCTTATTACTGGGAATTTGGGCTGTTTCCAATTTGTTGCTGTTATGAATAGCCCTGCTCTAAACATCTTTACATGTACTGATTTTTTCCCCCAGTTGTTTCCCGGGGGGTAAATTGAATTATGAGTTAGGTTGATCTGGCGTCACCTTGGGAAGAGCTGAGGCAAGTGCGGGGCGGGAGGCTACTGGGAGAGTTTAACCATCCCCATGGCTTCCTCTCTGATACACGGTTCCTTCTCTCCTCACCTCTTTTCTCATCCTTTTCTAGTATGATCCTTGTCCCAACTTCCCTGGTGATACCCCAGCTTAGCAAAGCAGAGACCTGGCGTTCTGGCTAGCTACTGCTGCGTACAGATCACCCCCAAATGCAGTGGCTTAGGACAATTTATTATTACCTCTCAGGGTGCTCCTCATCTGGGTGGTTCTTGCGTGGGCAGTCTCCTACTATTGTGGTTGTCTGAAGGCTTGGCTGGGCTGGACAGCCAGGGTGCCCCCCGCCCCCCATCATCTGGGAGCTGATGAGGATGTCAACCTAAGCACCGACATGTGACCTCTCCGTGTGGCCTGGGCTTCCCTCCCCTCCACATGGCAGTTGAGTTCTGGGAGGGAGTATCTCAAGCGAGCATTCCAAGAGACCTGAGCGGAAACTATGTTCTTCTTATGCCCTAGCCTCAGATGTCACACGGTGTTACTTCTGTGACATTCTGTTGGTCAAACTGAGTCATAGGCCCAGCCCAGATGCAAGGGAGGGGAAATAGGCTCCACCTCTCAATGGGAGTAGTAGCAAAGAATTTGCAGCCACCTTGGATCCTGTACTTGCAGACCAGAAGAGTGTTATTGATAAATATCCTATGACTCCTAGCAGAGTCGGCCTTAGGAGAGGCCCCACCCTCCTTTTCCACTAGAAGCAGCCTGCTCCTATCTTAGCTCTGCTTCTCAAATCCTGCCCATTTTCACATCTCAGATGTCACAGGTCACCTCTCAGCCTTCCTTGGCTGCCAGCAGGAGTACCATCTCTCTTCCGGCATCCCTCCTCCCTCCCCTTTCTAAACTCCCAAGGCTCTTTATCTTTGCCCGCCTTTGTCTTACCTAGCTCTTATCGAAGATCACCTGGCATTCAGTTATTTGTGGACTTGGCTTGCTAGGTTGTAAACTTCTGGAAGGCAGGGACTCTGTTACATTCATTTTGTTAATCTCCACACCACACCCTAAGGACCTAGTAAAATTCTGGCAAATAAAAACCAGTCCACTCTGACTCGTAGTGACCTCACGGGTGTCAGAGTACAACTGTACTCCTTAGGGTTTTCACCAGCAGATTTTTCGGAAGCAGATTACCAGGCCTTTCTCCCCAGGCACTTCTGGGTGGACTCGAATGTCCAACTTTTTGGTTAGCAGCTGAGCCCATTAACTGTTTGCACCCAGGGACTCTGGCAGATAAAGGGCTTCCATAATTTCATTCCTTCTCCTTTTCACACAGTTGACACTCCACTGTCTGTTGAGTAAATAATTTATCTTAATGAAATGGGGGGAGGAGAACGAACATTTACTATGTGTGGTTTACCAGCACTGTGCTCGGAGATTGACATAAATTATTTAATTTTTGCAACAATCTGGAAAGTAAGTAGTATTATCCCCATTTTACTGATGATTAAACTGAGGCTCAGAGATGTTAATAACATATTCAAGGTGACATAGTTGGGTCACGTAGTTAGAAGGTGGAGCCATGATGTAAGCTAGGTCCTCGGGAATTTAGGGCATGTGTTGTCTTCTGTACATGTACCCTCTTGGATCTTCCGTTTTCTCTTCACTGGGGAAGTGGGGACCTTGGTAGAGCTAGGGGGAGAAAGACTAATACTTACCTCATAGGTTGGTTTGGATGAAGGAAAATACACACAAAACACCCTGCGTTGTGCTTGGCGTGAGAGTTGCTTTTGAGCCAGCTCCCACTCATGGTGACCCCATGTGCGACCAAGTAGAACTGTGCTCCATAGGGTCTTCAATGACCGATTTTTTTGGAAGCAGATCTCCAGGCCTTTCTCCCAAGGCACCTTTGGGTGAACTTGAACCTCCAGTCTTTCAGTTAGCAGTCGAGCATGTTAACTGCACTACCCAATGTTCATTCCATATTGCCTATTATGACATGACTTCTTATTCCCCAGGGTTTGACAAGCACTCTACACATTTGGAATGTCTTTATTTATGGTTAGTGATGCGGTTGATGTCTTTGGGTGTGTGCATTGTTCACCAACGCTCATACACATGATTACTCTGGTACCAGCTTCCCAATTATTCCCTTCTCCCCGCCCCTCTTGCCACCACTTCCTCCTGCCCAGAGCACACGGTTAGCCATTTACCCTGGCTTCCCCCTCAGTGAGAGACCTCCCGTCTTCTTTGTAATCACAGTGCAGACAGCCATGTCTCCAGTCACCCAGACGGCTTCCCCTAGAGCAGCTGAGCCTGGGGATTCCACCCTCCCACGTTAATTGCTTTTGTTTGCTCTTTTAAAATTAATTCCAACAAGAGCTGATTAGTTCCCTTCCTTTTCCTCGCCCTCAGGCTCTCTTGTTCTCTGCACCTCTCGGCTGTCTCCACTTCTTGGTCTCTCTCTGTCTCATCACATACAGAAACCCCATTCGGAATGGTTCTGCAGTGGTGCTGTTTCACAGGGTGAGTTATGACAGAGACTACGAAGGAAACTGCAGTCACTGGGGAAGGGGGGACCTTGGTAGAGCTGGGGCGAGCAATAATTTATGTTTTTCCCTCCCTTATGCCCTTCCTTCTTATTCCTTTGGCTCTAGTCTCATCATTCTCTGGCTTAAGATGTTGCCTGGGAAGGAGGAGCTAGCTTGTTTAGGCGTCCACTAGTCTGGTGCCTTCATTCCCAAGCTCAGTTCCATCTCCTACTCCCCTGCCTGGCCATTGATATATGGTATTGAGTTGCCAGATTCACAGAAGGCAAAGGAGGTTGGATTTTTTTTTTTTTTTAACCCTTCTCTTCTTCCCCTGAAGATCCAAACTAAAAGGACCGGGAGCCTGGAAAGAGGTGAGTTTCTTAAAATTTTGTCCTGCCTGCCCTCAGGCTCTCCGTTTGTCCTTGAGCTGGTCTTTTGGTGGAGCAGCAGGGCTCAGGCAGGTAAAATGGAAGGCAGCCCATCCCAGCAAACTGCCTTGTGAGGAGCCTCTTTAGAGGCTCTTCCAGACCCCCGTTTCTTCATCACTCTGGCCCAGCACTAGCCTGGGGTTTGTCCCAGGAAGTTGCTCGCTTTGATGATTCTGTTCCAGTCATTGATCTGGATGCCTGGAGTTTGACAAATCTTCAAGTACAGAAAAGCACTTCCTGCAGCCACATGGATTTGCAAATGAGTGTCCTTTAGGCTTATAAACCTGTGGCAGGGTGTGTATCAAGTAGGGAGGAGGAAGGCAGGACCATATGCAAGCTGGCCCAGTAAAAATGCATGCTTCTAAATAATATCTCCCCCATCTCACACACAGACACACAGACACACACATGCATTCACACTTGTACACATGCACACACGCACATGCACGCACACACTTCTATAAAGTGTGCCCTGATGGCCTCAGCCAGAAATGACCTCTCCTTCCACTGAATTCCTATGGCACCAATGATTTGCACCACTTATAGAAAATCTAAGGAGCCCTGGTGATGCAATGGTGGGCTCCTAGCCCAAAGGTTGGCAGTTTGAACCCACCCAGTGGCTCCATGAGAGAAAGACTGGGTGATCTGCTTCCATAAAGATTGTTGTTAGGTGCCATCGAGTCAATTCTGACTCATAGCAACCCGTGCACAACAGAAAAACTCTGCCCCGGTCCTGCACCATCCTCAAAATTGTTTTTATGTTTGAGCCCATTGTTGCGGCCACTAGGTCATCTATCTCATTGAGAGTCTTCCTCTTTTTCATTGACCCTCTACTTTATCAAGCATGATGTCTCTCTCCAGGGACTGGTCCCTCCTGATAACATGTCCAAAGTAAGTGAGATAAAGTCTTGCCATCTTCTCTTTTAAATAGCATTCTGGCTGTACTTCTTCCAAGACAAATTTGTTCATTCTTTTGGCAGTCCCTAGTATATATATATATATATATATATATATATATATATATATATACATATACATATATATATTTTTTTAGTATATTTGGTGGAAACCCTGGTGGTGTACTGGTTAAGTGCTACAGCTGCTAACCAAAAGGTCGGCAGTTCAAATCCGCCAGGTGCTCCTTGGAAACTCTACGGGGCAGTTCTACTCTGTCCTATAGGGTCGCTATGAGTCGGAATCAACTCGACGGCAGTAGGTTTGGTTTTGGTTTAGTATATTTGGTATTCTTTGCCAATACCATAATTGAAATGCATCAATTCTTCTTTGGTCTTCCTTATCCGTTGTCCAGCTTTTGCGTGCACAAGGGGTGATTGAAAATACCATGGCTTGGATTAGGCAGACCTTACTGCTCAAAGTGACATCTTTGCCTTTTAATACTTTAAAGAGGTCTTTTGCAGCAGCTTTTTTTTTTTTTTTGCTCAACGCATCTTTTGACCTCTTGACTGCTGCTTGCGTGGTTGATGATTATGGATCCAAGTAAAATGAAACCCTCACAACTTCAAGGCACCCAACAACACCAACAGGAAATCTAGGCTTTTAGTTGTAGGATAATACTTGTCAGGTGCTATCGAGCCTATTTTGACTCGTAGTGACTCCATGTGACTGAGTAGAACTGCTCAATAGTGTTTCCTAGGCTGTAATCTTAGAAGCAAATCACCAAGTCTTTCTCCTGTGTAGCTGCTGGGTGGGTTCAAACTGCCGGCCTTTTGGTTAGTAGCCAAGAATTTTAATCATTGTACCAGCAGGGCTTCTCAGGGTAGAAGCAGAAGATCATATTGGATAAGTAATTTGGGACGGGATTATAAAAGGCCTTGTGTTTCAAGCTAAGATGTTTAGCCTTTATCCTGTAGGCAACAGAGAATAACTGAAGGGTTGTGAGCCAGGGTATGGCCAAATTATCCTTTAGAAAGAGCAGGGAGACCAGAGACAGAGGCACTGTCATCTCCAGGGCAATGGGACTCGGCGACACGTCCAGGGGGATTGCTGAGTTTAATCTATAATATAAAGACGTAAGGAACACGGAAGACTGGTTGGTAATGAGGGTTTATGATGACATACTCACAGCTATTTCAGAGCCTCAAGGGATGGGGTGGGGTGGGAATCATATTCTAGGGTAAAGTTGAATTGGTGACTGGAGGCGGGAGGTGGGCATAGAGGGCCAGATGGGGGACTAAGTACAGGACCCCTTAGAAAATCCCTCTTGATACGAGAGAGGCTTACATTGGGCCACCTTCATATATAGGAGCTCATATATAGGCACAATAGTTAACTGCTTGGCTGCTAACCAAAAGGTTGGTGGTTCAAACCCACCCAGTGACTCCGTAGGAGAAAGGCCTGGCAATCTGCTTCTGTAAAGATCACAGCCTAGACAACCCTGTGGGGGCAGTTCTACTCTGTCACACAGGTCACTAAGAGTCGAAATCGACTCAATGTACCCAAAAGCAACAACTCCCATATAGAGGCTTTTGCCTCGAACACTTTAGAGATTTCTGGTTACCTGACAGAAGTGTTTGCAGGCCATTGAAGCAGTTGAGGCGAGGTGACAGGCTGGAGCAGAGTGGTGGCCAGGTGCTGGAAAGAAGGCTCAGATCTATCCTGTCACAGGCACTCCATTATCCCCACTGCACCGCTCTGAACAGCTGGCCCTCTGTTCCCCTGGGGGACTCAGCCCTTACTGCTCAGACTGGACAGGAGAGGGGGGATGATACGACTGCTTGTCTGTCGCTTTCTCCCAAGGTCACTCTTGGCACCATTTCCCTGGCCTGGAGCTGGGGGCTCCCGGGTGGGTCCCACACACCTTTTGCTTTAACCCACTTGCCCTGGCACAGAGCAGGGAAGGGTGGCACCGGCTGCAGCACCTTCTAAGATGCATTTGAGAGATGTGATCCTCCTTCAGACTCTTCCCAAATCCTGACATACAGCCCTGCTCTGCCCTCCTCCCCCACACACCATGAGGGGACTTCTCTAGAGTCTTTCTCTGCAGGGGAGGGTGGGGGAGGGATAGACTTGGTTCAAGGGGCCCAGCTTGGGCGTCTGTACATTGAGTGGAGCTGTCTGCAGTACTGGGCTGAGGCCAAGCTAAACAGCCCCCTGCCCAGCTGTCTGATATATCCTGCTTTCCATTGGTGCTTTCCTGGCCTGGCTTGCAGTGGACCTTAGGGTGGGGAGGATGCTGTTGGTTAACCCTTGGGAGTCCGGTGGGACTGCCTTTGTGGTTTCATAGATAGGTGACCTCATTGTGACCACACAGGCCACAATGGTGGCAGGCCCAGAGCCTCCCAGTGGTAAGCTTATGGAGAGCGCAGATGAATTTTATAGGTCATTAGAAAAGTTGTTTGGAGGGTCAGGGTCCTTGACTCCTTCTTTTCACACAAAAATTCAAGATTTGACTGAACAGGGATTCAAAGGGGGCTTTGCTCCCAACATATCACCTCTCCCTCTGGGATCGGAGGGTTGTATTAGCTCCACTGTTTGTCTTGTTCCCTTGCCCAGGAGCTTCAGGGGAACTCAGGGTGGATTAACCGTAAGCAAGGTAAGGACGGGCTTACCTGTGTTTACTCACTAAACTGTAGTACGCAATTTCACATGGGCTTTACCACATCAACAGGTGAGACTTCCACTTAGATTAGTAAATATGCATAAGTAAGCCTGTGCGTCTGTGCGTACCTTGCCAGAAAAGCAAAAAAAAGAACAACAACAACAAAAAAACCCCAAACCCATTGTCATCGAGTTGATTCCAACTCATGGGACCTTAGGATTGTAAGTAGGCTGAGCAGGAACTCTTGTCCATCAGGAGCAAAATGAGCGGACCGTTTCTTCACGTTTTAGGGGATTTATTTCCAATGATAGCCCTAGCTTGCCATACAGCAGTCTGTCTTTTTAACGCCTGAGGCCACTGAACTTGCCCAGGCCGGAAGTGGGTTGCTAATTTATGTGTAGCACCCAAAACCAAACCAAACCCCTGCTCTATCAAGTGGATTCTGACTCACAGCGACCCTAAAGGACGGAGTAGAAATTCTCCATAGGGTTTCCAAGGCTGTAATCTTTACAGAAGCAGACTGCCGTATCTTTCTCCTGAGGGGCGGCTGGTAGGTTCAAACTGCAGATCTTTCAGTTAGCAGCCAAGCTCTTTAACCACTGAGCCACCTGGCCTACTCTGTGTAGCCCCAGAGGGGAGATCTCCCAGAGCGCCTCCCAGGACCAGGACTAGGTGGCTTCTCCAAGGAACAGGACCAGGGCTGCCTGCTTGCAAGCTCCTTGTTTGTCAGAGCTCTGAATGCACTGAGGGATGTGAGACAGGGCTCCGAACTAGGAGAGTGGGACACCTGGGTTCCGGTCCTGACTTTGGCACTTCCCCTAGGATGCATAACTTCAGATAGTTCACTGTCCCCCACCTCCCCCGCCCCTCGCCCTAACTGTTTCATCAGCTGAAAAATAGGGATCATAATACAGGCTTCCCTCTTTTGGGTTATTGTTGAACTTGAGTGAAAAGTAGTCAATGTGTATAAAAAGCTATGCAAATGTAAGAGATTATTATTAACGTTTTCATCCTTCTTCGGAGAGGCAGAGAGCCTCTGGGTCCTGAGTCTGGGCTCTGATTCCACTGGGAGCCCCCGCAGCCCACAGCTTCCTCCTTGGGAAACTATTGGGGTATAATTTGCCTGCTCCTTCAATCCACCCAGAAGCCCCTGGGTGATGCAAATGGTTAACAGGCTCAGCTTTAATAGAAAGCTGGAGGTTCGAGTCCAGGAAGAGGTGCCTCAGAAGAAAAGCGTGGTGAAAAATCAGCCATTGAAAACCCCGTGGAGCACAGTTCTATTGTGACACACATGGGGTCACTGTAAGTCAGAACTGATTCAACGGCAACTGGTTTTTTTTTTTTTTGTTCTAAGCCACCCAGCCTCAGGCCAAGCCCTGGAGGGTTTAAGAAACCCCAGTCAACCCATGAGTAAACCTCAGGGCCAGACCATCCTCCTGCATCCCTTCCTTTGCCTTCTTCCTCACTCTGTTCACACAGCCACCATCCATCTCCTCCTGAAGGAGCTGGGGTGAGGGGACGCTCTGGCTCCCCTGGGCAGAGTGCCCGAGGTCTGGGGGCTGGGTGTTCTCTGGCTTGGCTTGTCACCTGCCTTATCCTTCTGTGGTGGAGGCATTGCCGAGCCTAACAGAAACCTGCCTGCTTCCGAGGTGTGGCAGTAACTTTCGTTTATGCTAATGATACCCATGTTTATAGAGCGTCTTTTCCCCGAGAGCTCAGAGCACATTTCCTCCCGTGCCTGCTGCCATCGCAGGTGGAGGGAAAGGATCACGGTGACTTTATAAACAGAGGCTCGGAGGCACTCAGGGACTTGGCTTAGGTCCCGTAGTGGCAGAGCCAGGATTTGAGTTCAGTCGGACGGCAGCTGGGAAGAGTGGTGAGGTCTCTTGACTTTGAGCACGGACTCGTTGGCCCACTTACTTACTCAGTGCCTGATGAGGAAGCTTGCTGGTCCTGGGTTGGTGTAGGCTGACTCAAGGGTAACCTTGGGCCCTGTGTTCTCTGAAGGTCAGCGAGAGTGAGGGGCGTGAGGCAGACATGGCTGGCTGTGCCCAGAGGCAGCTGTCCCTCAGTCGTCTTGTGACCACCCAGCATGGACATGAATATGGAAAGGCACTCTGGATGAATACTAAGTTAACCCTCTGTCTCCTTCAGCAACACGCCCCAAAAGGGCGGGCCAGGGCAGGCTCCCTTGGGCTCCCTGGATTGGCGGCCTGGTCTGAGGTGGAGACTTCTCCCTGGCACACGGCTGCTCAGGAGGCAGGTGGCTTAGTCCCACTTGCCTTTCTTCCCGGAGCTGGCTGTTAGGAGGTAGGAGAGAGACCATTTGGGATCTGAGGCGTGTCTGTGAGCCAGCTCCTGAACATCCCTCCCGGGCTGGACGGTAAGAGCAGGGAGCTCCCGCTGAGCCCACCAGGCTGGGAATGGCAGCAGGGGCCCTGGAGGTGAGGGGGGCAGGCTGCAGGGGCAGGGGGTGGGCAGTCAGCTGACCTGATTTGGTTTATTTGTTCCTGGGGGCCTCTCCAACCCTCCCCTCTCCATCTTTCTCCCCTCAGCTCTTACTGTTGCCTCTTTCTCCCGTTCTCTCTCTTTTATTCCATTCTTCACTCAGCGAATTAGAGCTCTGGAATGTGTCGGGGATGTTACTCTCCCCGTTTCCTCCTGTCCATAGCATTTCTCCACACACCCGCTCCCGGCTTTCCCTTTCCCTCTGAATCCTCTGTCCTTTTCTGCCTCAGAACTCTGCTCTAGAACGCTCTCCCACGAGGCTCTGGGATCAATAGCACCAGGAAGTGCTAAGGGAAGGACCAGCCTGGGAGGTGCCAGTTGTTTGTCCAAGGCGGGGCCGCCGCAGCCTGGGTCCCTGGGCTGGGCAGGCCTGGAGTCTGGGCTTGGGCACCTGGCTGTTCTGTGGCCTTGGCCCTCCCACACCTTCTTCCTGTCCCCTCCCCTTCCTTCCCTTACATCTGACATCTAATGGAGGCAGAAAGGCAACAGGGCACTTTGACCCGCCTGCTGCAGATGCTGCTTTGCTGAGAACCCACTTGTTCTGTTCCAGACCCTGGGTGTTGAGACACTAGATTCAATATGAGGATGGAAACGCTCTTAGTTTTAGTTGCGAGCCAGGGTGGTGTAGGGCGAGGAGAGCGTTGGACTCCACCCTCAGAGGACTGAATAATGTGGATAGGTCTCTGGGTTGCACAGGCAGTTTGTGCTCAACTACCAACCTAAAGATTGGTGGTTTGAACCCACCCGGTGGTGCTTTGGAAGAAAGGCCTGGCGATCTGCTTTTGTTAAGATTGTTGTTGTTAGGAGTCATTGAGTCAATTCTGACTCATAGCGACCCTATATGACAGAATGCAACTGCCCCAAAGGGTTTTCTGGGCTGTAATTTTTATGGGAGCAGATCTGCTTTCTCCCATGGAGCGGCTGGGTGGGTTTGAACTGCTGATCTCTCAGTTAGCAGCTGAGCATTTAACCGTTGCATCACCGGGGCTCCTTTATGTTAAGATTACAGCCAAGGAAACCCTCCAGGGCAGCTCCGCTCTGGAGTACCTGGGGTCGCTGTGAGTTGGATCTGACTCAATGGCCGTGGGGTAGCCACTGCCCACGGGACCTTGGAAGGGGCTGCTTTCTTCTTCAGGGCCTCTGTTTTCTCCTCTGCGGCAATGGCCCTACCTCTGTCAAAGGCCCCAGTGGGTCTAGCTGGAGAAAGTGGGGTACAAATTGTTGCAGCGGCTTTGGTGGAAAGGGAAAAACAGCCCGAGGGAGGTCCCCCATGTGTCCTCAAGGGCAGGAGCTGGGGGTCCAGCAGCTGAGAGGAGGCTATTGTACTGTGTTATATCACCAAGGTGATGATGATGGGGGATGTGATTTCTAGTTTGAAAAACTTTTCTTCATGGAAAATTTCAAACATATACAAAAGTAGAGAAAATAACAACCCTGTCCCCCCACCCCCCAATATACCAGTACCTGTCACCAAACTTCAACAGTTATGACTCAACTTATGGCCAATTTTGTTTTAGGCATCCCCCCAGTCCTTCCTGGAGTCCCTGGGTGATGCACATTGTTAACATACTCACCGCTAACCAAAAAGTTGGAAATTCAAGTTCACCTAGAGGTACCTCAGAAGAAAGGCCTGGTGATCAGCTTCTCCACATCAGCCACTAAAAATCCTATGGAGTAGAGTTCTACTCTGACCCATTTGGAATTGCCATGAGTTTTTCAGTCCTTCCCACCCTCTGATCATTTTGAAGCAAATCCCAGACAGCTTTTCATTTCATCTCTGAAGTAGGTACTCTTAAAAAATACCATTATCACAGCTAAACAAAATGAACACTTCCTTAATATGATCAAATATCCAGTTAGTGTTCATTGTTCCCCAATTATATTCCAAATTTCTCCTGGTTTTCTTTTTACTTGGGACCCAAATAAGGCCCATACGTTGTGATTCGTTGGTATAACTCTTAAAGCTCTCTTAATCTTTAGGTATTTTCTCCTTCTTTTAATGTTTTGCTGAGGAAACTGGGTCATTTGTCCTGTAGAATTTTCCACGTTCTGGATTTGGCCGATGCATACTCATTGTGCCATTTGACATGTTCTGCTGTTTCTATGCTTCCTGTAAATGCAGTTAGATTCAGGGCTTGGTCAAATTCAGGCTTTGATTTACTTACTTTGGGGCGAGGCAGGGGTGGGGCAAGAATCTGTAGGCACTGGGGCACATGTCAGGAGGCACACAGTATCTAGTTGTCTTCCTTCCTGTGGTGTCAGTGGCTTTGGTGATCATTGCCTAGATCTGTTAATTTATCACAGGCTAATTGCCTATTAATGACTGTGATTAGCTGGTGCTTCTTTCATCCCAGAGAAAGTATCTCTGACTTTGGAAAGAGACCTCCATTTCTGGAAGGTGCTGCTGTGGAGGCGGAGACTGCCTGGCAATGGGGGGGCTCGCACCCACCTGCCTGGCCTTTCTGTGTGTTGGAAAGGCAGGCTCTCCATAACTGCCAGGCTAGGGATCCTAGAAAGAGTCCTTTGCATCTCTGTTCAGTCCGATTTCAAGTGTTTGTGCTGATGGAGGGAGTCAGAGACCAAGTCACTCCAAATAACTTTCCAGTTAGCTCTGAGTTATAGTTCAGCTGTTCTTAACCGAATGAATGCTCAGACACAACTCCCTGACTAGCCTCTACCTGGCCCCTGCTTCGTGGCTTATCCTGTGATCAGTGACCTAATAATAACTCTTTATGTTTGTATAATAATTTACACTTGGCAACGTGTACACACAGACATGAGAAATAGTATAGCATAGAGGTTAAGCTTGCTGGGTGTGGATTTGGACTCCACCACTTAATAGCTGTTTGACCTTGAGCAGGTCAGCTAACTTCTCTCCGCATCTCTTTCTCTACTTATGGGGTTGCTATGAATATTAAATGGGATTATATAAATAAAGAGCTTAGCACAGTGCCTGGCACATAGTAGGTGCTCAATAAATGCTAGCTATTTTTATTTGTCTTAGTTTGCTAATGCTGCCATAACAGAAATACCACAAGTGGGCAGCTTTAAAGCACAGAAATTTATTTTCTCCAAGTTCCGAAGGCTAAAAGTCCCAGTCAGGGTCTCGGCTGTGGTGATTCCTTTGTGGGCCTCTCTCCTCGTTTCTGGTGACTGGCGGCAGTCCTCGGCCCTCCTGTGTTTGTAGACGATTCTCATGTGACTTCAGCCTTCCTGCTGCGTAAGTCTCTGAGTCTCACGTGCTCTTTTTATAAGGCACCACTTAGAAGTGATTGGTTTTAGGACCCACCCTACTTGGTATGACCTCACTAATGTAGCAAAAGAAAATCTCTATTTCCAAACAGGGTCCTATTTACAGGTACAGGGAATCGGGCTTCAACACATGTTTTGGGGGGGGGAACACAGTTCAATTCGTAACACTCTTGTTATTTTGAATCCCCTACTCATTTTTTTACTCATAGCTGCAAGAGGCCATGGTCACTGCACAGCACCACCAGAGGAGTGGCTGACACACGTAGGAGCTGACTGTACATCACAGATGCAGGACCGTGTGGTGCTTACTCTAGTGTCTGTCAATAGGGAGGGCCAAGCAGCATCTAGTAGCAGTTTCTTTCCTTTTCACCCTGGCTAGGGTCGTCAGAAAGTAGCCAGGGCCTCAGCCCTAATTTTGAATATGCAGAGAAGTCAGGGAACTTGCTCTCAGACTGTGTCAGAGGCTTTGCCTAAAACAGGTAAGGAGAGCCAGCTGCCTTGGCTCTCTGATACCTGCTCTGTCCTTCCTTAGGAATGGGAGCAAGTGGGGCGGGAGCAGAGGGGAGTGGGGTTTGGCTTGGGCTTGCTCTTGTATTTTTCCCTTTTGGATGTCTCGGCTGTCTCTTGTCCTTGAGGAGGGTCCCCTGAGGCCTTGAGTCGAGAACGCCAGGTGAACTTGCCTCCTCCCCAGGAGCCTACAGTCCCTGGGGTCCTGGCACAGGTGCTTGCCCATCTGCCCATGCAGATCAGAGATAGAAATCTGCCCTTAGACAATTAGACACGACAGCTTGCCTGGGCAGGGAAGGAAGCCCCCTTAAGAGGTGCCAGTCACCTATGGGCTCCCAGCACTGTTCCTGGCCTAAGTGGGCCAGAGACTCCAGGCCAGGAAGAGACTCCTAGAAGGAGGAGAAACCCATAGGTACTAAAGCTCGTTTCCTCTGTATTAACCCCTTATGGGAACCCTGGTGGTGTAGTGGTTAAGAGCTACAGCTGCTAACCAAAAGGTCAGCAGTTCGAATCCACCAGGTGCTCCTTAGAAACCCTATGGGGCAGTTCTACTCTGTCATGTAGGGTCGCTATGAGTCAAAGGAAACCCTGGTGGTGTAGTGGTCAAGAGCTACAGCTGCTAACCAACAGGTTGGCAGTTCAAATCCACCAGGCAATCCTTGGAAACTCTATGGGGCAGTTCTACTCTGTCCTGTAGGGTCGCTACGAGTCAGAATTGACTCGACCGCAGTGGGTTTGGTTTTTTGTTTTATGAGTCAGAATCGACTAGACAGCAATGGTTTGTTTTTTTTTTTTAACCTCTTATTAGAGTCCCTTGGTGATGCAAATGGTTAAGGCACTTGGCTGCTAATGGAAAGACGAGAGGTTTGAGTCCACCCAGAGGTGCCTCAGAAGAAAGACCTGGTGATCTGTTTCTGGGGGAAAAAAATCAGCCATTGAAAACCCTATAGAGCACAGTTTTACTCTGACACACATGCAGTCGCTATGAGTCAGGGTCAGTTCTATGGCAACCATTACCGGGTCGCTATGAATTGGAATTGACTCAAGGGCAATGGGTTTTTATCACTTAGTTCCTGTAACTCTCCAAGTGCTAGGCACTATAGACAATAAGACACCATTTGTGAGTCTTGAGAAGGGTAGAGAAAGGAATGGAGCTGAGGATAAATAGGGAGTAGGAAGGAGAGGTGGGAGGGCTGGGCACACCAGGGCTTCCAACCCCTGCTGAGAATTTGCATTTCTAACAAGGTCACAGGAAGATATACATAAGAATCACCCGGGGATCTTCTTAAAGCCATAGATTCTGATTCAGTATATCTGGGGTGGAAATGTAAATTCTCAGCAGGGAACTTGTTAGCAATGCAAATTCTCAGCAGGGGTTCAAACTGGAATGAACTAGACTGAAGCCCTGGGGCAAACAGCAAGAATTAGCACTGCTTTTTTCCAACATCCAAAAGGAAGGAGGGTATGTAATGAACAAAGTGAAATGTTATAGGTATTTCTGTTTTAATGGGGCTTCAGCCTGCTATATCCTTGAGCTACTTTTGCTGGCAGCTCAGCCTTGTGACTCAAACACGTGAGTGGAGGGCGGCAGGATTTCCATCCCAGGCAGAGGAGAAGGGGGGAGGGGAGAGGCCGAGGAAAGGCAGAAACCCAAGCAAGTAGTGCTTTGTCCATGATTTCCTACCATGAGGCTCTGTGCTGAGCCATTCTCTGCTGTTGATCTGCCTGGATGGTTCCCCACCTGAGCACAGGGCCCCAGTGCTTGGGATGTGAGTGGAGCTAAAGGGTGCACAGCCTTGACCCACTTGGATTATATAGAAATGGTTGACAAAGAGGTCAGGAGGGACCCAGAATGGGGATGATGAGAGGGAGTGGATGCTGAGTGAGGTTGCATTGAACACCCCTCCTCTCCAAGTCCCAGTGCCTAGCTCAGTGCTCAATACATGAAATATGTATTGAATGAATAGACGAATGAGTGAACCAATCAAAGAGAAAGAAAAAGGGGTTTGATGACATTCAGCCTTCTCCAGTTGCTGTCGAGTAGAGTCGATTCTGACTCATGGTGACCCCAGTGTGTCAGAGTAGAACTGTGCACCAGAAGTTTTCTTTTTCTTTCTTTCTTTCCTTTTTTAAATAATTTATTTTTTGTTGCTGTTATTGAGAATATACACAACAAAAACATACACCAATTCAAGTTTCTACATGTACAATTCAGTGACATTGATTACATTCTTCAACCATCCTCACCCTCCTTTTCTGAGTTGTTCTTCCCCCATTAACATACACTTACTGCCCCCTAAGGTTCCCATCTAATCTTCCGAGTTGCTGTTGTCAATTTGATCCCACGTAGATGAGTGTAATGCTGAAGGCAGACTTTCTTTACTAGTTAAGCTAAACTAGTGGTTGGTTTTAAGAAGACTTCAGGGAATATTTTTGCTTTAAGGTTTAAAGATTGTTCCAGGGCAATTGTTTCAGGGGTCCGTCCAGCCTCTATGGAGCCAGAAAGCCTAGGTTCTGTGGGAATTTGAAATTCTGTTCTGTATTTTTCACCTTTTGATCAGGATTCTTCTATAGAATCTTTGATCAAAGTGTTCAGTAATGTTAGCTAGGCACACTATCCAGTCCTTGTGGTCTCATGGCTAAGGAGGCACTCCATAGGATTTTCAATGGCTGATTTTTCTGAAGGTGATTGCCAGGCCTTTCTTCTAAGGCATCTCTGGGTAGATTTGAACTGCCAAGTTTTTTGTTAGTAGCCAAGCACGTTGAACTTTTGCACCAGCCAGGCACTCATCCACATTTGCCCTTAAACCAAAAAATCAAACCCATTGCCATCAAGTCATTTACAACTCATAGTGACCTATAGAACAGAGTAGAACTGCCCCATAGGGTTTCCAAGGCTGTAATCTTTATAGAAGCAGACTGCTTCATCTTTCTCTGTGGAGCAGCTGGTGGGTTTGAACCTCCAACCTTTTGGTTAGCATCTGAGTGCTTACGCACTGCACTACTGGGGCTCCTTCATTTATCCTTAACCCCTTTTAAGTCTCTGGTTTGGTCCTACGGGTCAGACTTAGAGCTCAGGTAGCAAAAGCTGTTTGTCAGAAATTTGTCGTAAGTTGACCAATGTGTCTGATTATCTATCAGACAGAGCACTGCTTTGTGAATTAACCATGCTCTGGCTTCTCTTTTGTCTGGGTTTCTCTACACATGCTCATATAGGTGGGGTGGGTGGGGCCGAGAGTGGGGCAGCCATGCATAGAATCTTCAGAATGAGAGTTGGGAAGGACCTGTAGGTTTCATCTCTCTGTGGTCTTCTTGGGTTCAGAGACTGGCTTCTTGCCCAGTGCTTTGCCCACCATGGGCACTGATAGAACATGTGGTGAATTAAGGAATGACTGTAAGCTGGCAGAGACAGGAGGAGAAGCTTTCTCAGTCCTAACTTTTTAGGCTTTGTTCCTTCTCCCTGGGCCTGAAATGGGGTGGGCTGCCTTTAAGGGACAGAGGAGCTGAGTGCCCACTCACGCCCTCTGGTCTCCACCAACTCAAGGGCACAGTTTGAGCCTAGGCACTGTTTCAGCTGGCAGAGGGGGCATGGAACTGGAGCCTGGTGCTGTCCTCAGCCTTAGAGAAAGTCGGCCACAGCAGGACTGGACACGCAGAGAGCTCAGCAGCTGGCCGCACAAAGCTACTTAGGAGAAAATTCTGTGGACTTAGGCCAGGGGAAGCACGGCTCACTGCACTGGGCTCCCAAGGGAGGGTGCTGGGCAGACCAGGAAGGGGGTCACTCTTGGCAAAGGAGCTGTGCCCCTTTTTGCGTTCAGCCCAGTCTGTAAGTTAATGGTAGCTCCACTGTGCTTACATGGGCAGCTTGGAGATGGCTATTATTGCGTCTTCCCTTGCCCATCCTTGAGCCCTCGATGGCCCAGGCCACTGAGGTCTTGTAGGGCTAAGTGACCTCTGGGGACAGCAGCAAGCATAGTTCTGCCGCGTGGCCTCCTCTAGCTTTGTTCCCAGGCTGCTCTGAAAAACACCAGTAAGGACCTTTCTCGGCAATGAGCTGGCTTCTGTGCTTTGTCCTTCATTTGGATAGGAAGGGAAACACATCCAGATCTTCCGAGGTGGGAACCACGTCCCAGCCAGGCAGGGCTTTACCCACAGTGACAACATGCCAAGGGCTCCCTGAGACAGGCATCTGGGCAACAGCCCCCCATGCCTGGGACCTGAGCTCTCAGTATCTCTGAGCATGGAAACATCACGTGATGCCTATCCGTTCCCTGCCAGAAGTCCCTTGATAGTGTGGCCAGTTTGTCCCGGTTTTCCCAGAACATTCCTGGTTTTAGCCCTGAAAGTCTGGCTTCCTGGGAGGCCTCTTTGTTTCAGGCAAAGCGGGCCAGTTGGCCACCCTATCCCTAGGGACTCTCCCTCTGCCAGCCCTGTAAGCCATTTGTATTTTTCTGTATTGCTTTAAGCACAGGGAACACGTCTTCGCACCGCTCAGCTTCTATGGCTGACCCCAGAGATCCGAACTCACAGACGACTGGACAGAGGTGTCACCTGTGCAAATGCTTGAGGCATGTCTCTCCTGTCTCACAGGGGCCCTAAGACAATCCAAACAACCGAGCCTCTCAGCTAACTATAGCTCAGGCGTGGCTCCTGCCTGTCTGCCTATTGGAAGCTGAGAGCTCTGATCAGATCTCGCATTTTTCCAGCATCATCTGGTCTCCCAGCTCCTTTACTTGAACATGGTCCCTGTGAAGACATGTACGGGTGACACAGTACTCTGTTAGTAAGTGGAAGAGCTGAAGTCTATGGAAGGTTAAGTAAGCTGTTGGCCTAGGGTCAGATAGAAACATTAGGATCAGAATCGACTTCCAATGCAGCACCTGTAGACACAACACTTTCAGGTTTCGTGACTTCTGGGATATTCTCTGCCATGCCACAACACTTCTCAGTCTTATCTGTCCCAGCGAAGACTGTGTCAGAGAAACTCAGCCTCGGGGAGGATGATTTCTCAGTTCTCTTTGTTTGGCCCTTTCCCTGTCTTATTTATGTTGAGACTCCGTCGAAGCTTCAGCTTCCTTTCTGCTGTGGCCAAAAAATAGCCAGAGCTGTGGTTTCCCTCACCATTGCCCAGCCCAGTCCTTCCATCCCACCCCTTAAAGAGGTTGTTCACTGAGGCCCCTTTCTTTATCCTATTTATAAATTCTCTCAGCCTGTCTTTGTCCCTAGTGACAAAACCTATTCCATCCTCCTGAACCCTGCCCTCTAATTCAGCCTTGGTTGAGATACCAGAAGGTCCCTGGGTGGTGCAAGCAGTTTGTGGTCAGCCGCTAACCTCATGGTTGTTGATTCAAACCCACCCTGTGGCTCCATGGGAGAAAGGCCTGGAGAACTGCTTCTGTATAGCTCACAGTCAAGAAGAGCCTATGGGTCAGTTCTACTCTGTAACACGGAGGGTCACCATGAGTTGGAACCAACTTGAACAGCAATAGGCTTTTGAGATACTAGAAATTTCCTTCCATCCTCTGTCCTTCAAAATCCTTAGCCCTGGCTCTTTCTAGGCCTGCCTGGCAATCAAAGTCAGCAAGAAGAACTGCCCTTTGGGGGACAGGACTGTGGGATGCGGACAGTGAAGAGGACTCATGAAATCCTTGTGCAACTGAAACCCATCACCAACAGTTGGGTTTTTATTACATCTCCTTATAGCCAGTAGTGACTCACGCAGACTTCTGCAGAACCTTGGGGCCCGGGGCGTGAGTGTGACTTTAGTCCTCACTCAGCAGTTATCAGAACACTCAGCTGGTGCACTTGTAATTAGAATTGAGTGCCATGGATGACGGAAGCATGTGAATGTGGCTAACTTGGTCAAGAGCACAGCTCTGGAGTCAGTCTGCCCAGGTTCAAATCCAAGTTCTACCACTTTGTCCTGGAGCAGGATATTTAACCTCATCTATAAAACGGACCCCTACATGTCTGTCAGTTTATCGTACTGTGGGGGCTTGTGTGTTGCTGTGATGCTGGAAGCTATGCCACCGGTATTCAGATACCAGCAGGGTCACCCATGGAGGACAGGTTTTAGCTGAGCTTCTAGACTAAGGCAGACTAGGAAGAAGGACCTGGCAGTCTACTTCTGAAAAGCATTAGCCAGTGAAAACCTTATGAATAGCAGCGGAACACTGTCTGATACAGTGCTGGAAGATGAGCCCCCCAGGTTGGAAGGCACTCAAAAGATGACTGGGGAAGAGCTGCCTCCTCAAAGTAGAGTCGACCTTAATGACGTGGTTGGAGTAAAGCTTTCGGGACCTGAATTTGCTGATGTGGCATGACTCAAAATGAGAAGAAACAGCTGCAAACATCCTTTTATAATCGGAACCTGGAATGTATGAAGTATGAACCTAGGAAAATTGGAAATTGTCAAAAATGAAACGGAATGCATAAACATCAATATCCTAGGCATCAGTGAGCTGAAATGGACTGGTATTGGCCATTTTGAATCAGACAGTCATATAGTCTACTATGTTGGGAATGACAACTTGAAGAGGAATGGTGTCGCGTTCGTGGTCAAAAAGAACGTTTCAAGATCTATCCTGAAGTACAATGCTGTCAGTGACAGGATAATATCCATATGCCTACAAGGAAGACCACTTAATACGACTATTATTCAAATTTACGCACCAACCACTAGGGCCAAAGATGAAGAAATAGAAGATTTTTATCAGCTGCTGCAGTCTGAAATTGATCGAGCATGCAGTCAAGATGCATTGATAATGACTGGTGATTGGAATGCGAAAGTTGGAAACAAAGAAGAAGGATCAGTAGTTGGAAAATATGGCCTTGGTGATAGAAACAATCATGGAGATCGAATGATAGAATTTTGCAAGACCAACGACTTCTTCATTGCAAATACCTTTCTTTCGCCAACATAAACGGTGACTATACACATGGACTTCGCCAGATGGAACACACAGAAATCAAACTGACTACATCTGTGGAAAGAGATGATGGAAAAGCTGAATATCATCAGTCAGAACAAGGCCAGGGGCTGACTGTGGAACAGACCATCAATTGCTCACATGCAAGTTTAAGCTGAAACCGAAGAAAATCAGAGCAAATCCATGAGAGCCAAAATATGACCTTAAGTATATCCCACCTGAATTTAGAGACCATCTCAAGAATAGACTTGACGCATTGAACACTAGTGACCAAAGACCAGATGAGTTGTGGAATGACATCAAGGACATCATCCATGAAGAAAGCAAGAGGTCACTGAAAAGACAGGAAAGAAAGAAAAGACCAAGATGGATGTCAGAAGAGACTCTGAAACTTGCTCTTGAGCGTCGAGCAGCTAAAGCAAAAGGAGGAATTGATGAAGTAAAAGAACGGAACAGAAGATTTCAAAGGGCCTCTCGAGAAGACAAAGTAAGGTATTACAGTGACACGTGCAAAGAGCTGGAGATGGAAAACCAAAAGGGAAGAACTTTCTTGGAGTTTCTCAAGCTGAAAAAACTGAAGAAAAAATTCAAGCCTCGAGTTGCAATAGTGAAGGATTCCATGGGGAAAATATTAAACGACGCAGGAAGCATCAAAAGAAGATGGAAGGAATGCACAGAGTCATTATACCAAAAAGAATTCGTCGATATTCAACCATTTCAAGAGGTGGCATATGATCAGGAACCGATGGTACTGAAGGAAGAAGTCTAAGCTGCTCTGAAGGCATTGGCGAAAAACAAGGCTCCAGGAATTGATGGAATATCAATTGAGATGTTTCAACAAACAAATGCAGTGCTGGAGGTGCTCACTCATCTATGCCAAGAAATGTGGAAGAGAGTTTCCTGGCCAACTGACTGGAAGAGATCCATATTTATGCCTATTCCCAAGAAAGGTGATTCAACCGAATGTGGAGATTATAGAACAATATCATTAATACCACACGCAAGCAAAATTTTGCTGAAGATCGTTCAAAAATGGCTGCAGCAGTGTATCGACAGGGAACTGCCAGAAATTCAGACTGGTTTCAGAAGAGGACGTGGAGCCAGGGATATCACTGCTGATGTCAGATGGATCCTGGCTGAAAGCAGAGAATACCAGAAGGATGTTTACCTGTGTTTTATTGACTATGCAAAGGCATTGGACTGTGTGGATCATAAGAAACTATGGATAACACCACGAAGAATGGGAATTCCAGAACACTTAATTGTGCTCATGAGGAACCTTTACATAGATCAAGAGGCAGTTGTTCGGACAGAACAAGGGGATACTGATTGGTTTAAAGTCAGGAAAGGTCTGTGTCAGGTTGTATTCTTTCACCATACCTATTTAATCTGTATGCTGAAGAAATAATACGAGAAGCTGGACTATATGAAGAAGAACGGGGCATCAAGATTGGAGGAAGACTCGTTAACAACCTGCGTTATGCAGATAACACAACCTTGCTTGCTGAAAGTGAAGAGGACTTGAAGCACGTACTAATGAAGATAAAAGACCACAGCCTTCAGTATGGATTACATCTCAACATAAAGAAAACAAAAATCCTCTCAACTGGACCAATGAGCAACATCATGATAAATGGAGAAAAGATGGGAATTGTCAAGGATTTCATTTTACTTGGATCCACAATCAACAGCCATGGAAGCAGCAGTCAAGAAATCAAAAGACGCATTGCATTGGGCAAATCTGCTGCAAAGGACCTCTTCAAAGTGTTGAAGAGCAAAGATGTCACCCTGAAGACTAAGGTGCGCCTGACCCAAGCCATGATATTTTCAATCACATCATATGCATGTGAAAGCTGGACAATGAATAAGGAAGGCCAAAGAAGAGTTGATGCCTTTGAATTGTGGTGTTGGCGAAGAATATTGAATATACCATGGATTGCCAAAAGAACGAACAAATCTGTCTTGGAAGAAGTGTGGCCGGAGTGCTTCCTAGAGGCAAGTATGGCAAGACTGCGTCTTACATACTTTGGACATGTTGTCAGGAGGGATCAGTCCCTGGAGAAGGATGTCATGCTTGGCAGAGTACGGGGTCAGTGGAAAAGAGGAAGACCCTCAACAAGGGGGACTGACACAGTGGCTGTAACAATGAGCTCAAGCATAACAACGATTGTAACGATGGCGCAGGACCAGGCAGTGTTTTGTTCTGTTGTGCATAGGGTTGCTATGAGTTGGAACCGACTTGATGGCACCTAACAATAACAACAACATAAAACAGAGGTGATCCAATAACCATCTCAGGAGGTTGTCATGAAGATTAAATGAATAGCATTTAGAATTATGCCTGACACATATACACTCAATAAATAAACCAAAACCAAACTCATTGCCATCAAGTCAAGTACAACTCATAGTGATCCAGTGGGCCAGAGTAGAACTACCCTATAGGGTTTCTAAGGAGCAGCTGATGGATTCGAACTCCCAACCTTTTGGTTAGCAGCCAAACTCTTAAGCACTGTGCCACCAGGGCTCCACAGTCAATAAATAGCTATTATTATTAGCTAAGGCCACCTGGGTGGTGCAAACTGAAAGACCGACAATTCGAGTCTACCCAGAGATGCTTTAAAAGAAAGGCCTGATGATCTACTTCTGAAAGGTTACAGCTGGGGTGGACTATCCAATAGGCAAGGTAAGCACTGTTCTAACCTTGCTTACCTGATCATCTGTAGTGAAGAGTTTCACAGGGGTTTCAGGATGGGCATGTATAAAATCCCTGGGGCCAGTCAGCTTGGATGGAGTGGGGGGCCCCAGAAGAAAGGAGTAAAAGGAGTAAGGGATGTTGCCCTCTAAGACCAGGCAGAGGAGTTTACATGGGGAGCGGCCGTAATTGAGTTTGAGGGAGAAAGATGCCTGGTAGGGGAGTGTGGAGAAGGGAAAACCCATCTGAGAAGTGTGATTGTGGTTGGTGGGGCCGTAGCCCACAGGGGGCTCACTGTCTGCTGTCTCCCCATTAAATGAAGAAGCTGTCTCTGGAACCTAGTCGTTGATAGCTCTGGATAACGTGGACTGTGGTTGAGGCTTCGTGGGCCTGGGGTCGCCTGCCTTGCAGCCAGCTTCTGCGGTCCACTGATGGCACTCTGAAGGTAGCAACAGCGGGGCGGCAGCACTAACCTGTGTATGATCACACTGGCTTCCTATGGCAGGGTGGGGAACTGGCCGGCCTGGCTTGTTAGGGATCTGGGAACTGCTGCTGAAGGGGAAAGGTCCCTACTAGGGAATTTCTAGAAGGGTATCTGGCAGCTAGGACTAAAGTCATCAGTATAGTGCCTTGAGGTTAACAGGTCATTATTTCCTCCTGGGCATACACAGGTGCTCATTTGTTAACATAGTTAAATTGGGCAGCCTGAGACTATGGAGCAGACCTAAGGTCATATCCAAGCTCTGCCACCTACTGTGTCACATTGAACAAGTTTCTCAACCTCTCCCAGCACCACTTTTTCATCTATTTAAAAAATCAAACCAGTTGATGCCGAGTCAGAACCGACTTGGGGCAACCCTAGGTGCTCCACAGGGTTTTCAATGGCTGATTTTTCAGAAGTAGATCACCAGGCCTTTCTTCCAAGACACCATGGGGTAGACTTGAACCTCCAACCTGACGTTAGCAACGATAGAGTTAACTATGTGTACCCCCAGGGACTTTTTGTCATTTATAGAGGCTGAGTAACAAATGCCTTGGTCAGAGTTAATTGGGGGGGGGGGTAAGAAAAAGAATGCATGCGAAGTGCTTACATCAGTGCCTACAGGGGGGAAGAAGGTGCTTGCCAGTGGTTTCTGCTTTCAGTTTCTTCTTCCCAGTCTCCTGAAGCCTTCCGCTAAATGGGAGGAGGCAAAGCTGCCTCTCCTGCAGGAGGGGCCGCTCTGCGCCTGCACCGTCCTAAGCACTGGGACACCAGACTGTGAGGCTGTCTTTTTCTCCTTTGTATCCTGACGCCTGACAGTGCCTGGCACAGAGCAGACATTTAATAAATGTTTGTTGAATGGGAGATGAACTTGACATGGTCCTTGTCCCTTAAAGTTCACAGTCTAGCAGGGGAGACAGACTTGTTCATAAAGAATTAAGGGAGTAAGATTCAGTGCACAGAGTGCTTTGCAAACACAGATGAAGGAAGATTGCCTGGGCGGAAGTCAGAGCAGCTGTTAGGGGCAGGTTTGGGCTGAACCTTAAAGTGTGTTCGCGGGGGGGGGGGGGTCGAGGCAGGAGGAACAGCATGAACAGCGGCTCAGGTGTAGAGGCAGCACGGAGCCTGGAACTAGATCAGGGTGCTCAGGGGGTGCAGCACGGGGGACCCTTCAAGGCTGCAGGGCAGGAGGCTAGAAGGTGGGCCGGCTTGCAGAGCCTAGACAGCCCTGCCCAGGAGGCTAGAGTGAATCCTCTAAGAGTCTGAAGCAGGCGTGGGGCACCATCAGTTTACTTCTTCTCTCCTTGCCCCCATCCTATGGCAGGGAGGAGACTGTCCATGTGCACATGAGTTGCCTGAAGATCAGAGAGGCTTGTGGCCCGCCTGAGGGTTTACAGCACACCATCTATGGGGTCAGCCATGAGCTCAGTGCCCTGGGCTTCCGCTCAGTGGTGCTCTACGTACTGGACTGTCCTGTTGATGTTGCTTGACTCCGTCAACCGTCCTGTGGACCTTCCCAAGGGTCATCATTGTGGCTGTGGCCTCTGGCTAACACCCACTCACATTCTGTCTTGCAACAACAGCCTTGTCCACTTAGAGAGCCCCCCCCACCCAAAGTTCTTTGGCACAAAGAAGATGCCACAAGATTCCCTGAAATCGCTTCCTGCTTCATTTCCAGGTGCCTAGCTGCCTGGCATGTGCCAGGCTTGGCTTGAGGACTTGTGTTTCACAAGAGATCAGGCAGGACTTGCAGGATGTAGAGGCATTATCCTGGGTTTTCGGAGGAGGCTGAGAACCCCCTCTCCCCCTCCTCCAGAGGTCTAGTTCCGAGAGTTTGCCTCTCTCCCTGGCTGGCGACACGCCCTGCATATGATGATGATGTTAATTGCCGTGGAGTAGGTTCCATCTCACGGTGACCTTATGTACAACAGAATGAAATGCTGCCCGGTCCTGCTCCATCTTCATCATCATTGGTATGCTTGAGCCCATTGTTGCAGCCAGTGTGTCAGTCCACCTCCTTGAGGGTTTCTCTTGTTTTTGCTGGCCTCCTACTTTACCATCCATGATGTCCTTTTCTATCAACTGGTCTTTCCTGATGTCATGTCTAAAGTAAGTGAGCCAAAGTCTCGCCATCCTTGCTTCTAAGGAACATTCTGGCTATATTTCTTCTAAGACTGATTTGTTCATTTATTTGGCAGTCCATTCGGTATTCTTCACTAACATCACAGTTCGAATGCATCAGTTCTTCTTCTGTCCCCCTTTTTCCTTAACCAACTTTCACATGCCTGTGATGAGATTGAAAAGACCATGGTTTCGGTCAGACACACTCAGTCATCAGGTGGCATTGTTGCTTTTTAAAACTTTGAAGAACACTGAATTGTACATGTTGAAATTGTTGAGATGGTGTATTTTTTTGTTGTATATATTTTCACTACAATAAAAAAAAATTTATATGAAAAACATTAAAACAAAAAAAACCTTGAAGAGGCCTTTTGCAGCATATTTGCCCAGTGCGATGCAAGTTTGATTGCTTGACAGTTGTTTCCATGGATGTTGATTGTTGAAGTTGTCAGTGATTTTATTCTACTTGGATCAACAATCAACTGCATGTGGTAGGTCTCCACACATGTGAAGTGAGTGGCTGATGAGTGCGCAATGGACCATGTGGGAGAGGTAGGGGACCCTGGACTTTCCAGAAAAGGAGCAGGAGCAGTGGGGCCCTCACAGGGGTTCAGTCTGACCATGGCTGATCAGAAAGTCTCCCTATCTGCTCCATCCTAAGGAAATTCCAGAGAGAAGCCGAGTTATTAAGTTATGGTTCCTAGCTTGCTTCTCCGAGTCATGTGGGGACCGAACCTTCTCAGGACCCCCTTCCTATGGAAGCTGCTCCTCCTCCCCACCTCACAGGCACCTCAGGGAGCCAGAGCTTTGTGTGTGTGTGGCGGGAGGGGGGGTGGGGGGAAATCCAGGTGGAGCATGGCTCCTTCCCCTGGTTCCTCAGGTAGCAGCTAAAGATGCTTAGCTCTTTGTCTCAGAACATCCCCAAAGCTCGCCCCTGCCTCTGGGGTGGGGGGTCAAGTGGAGGAGTCTCCCCAGCTTGTATGGCAGGTCTCCATTCTCCTAAATCCATTCCCATTGCCCAGGACAGAAATGAGCCTTCATTTTATGGATGAGAACATGGAAGCATGAGGGGCAGTGGAGCAGAGTAGGGCCCCGAGGGGAAGGGGCAGCTGGTTCTTTGCTCCTGTTCTTGAGGTGGGAAAGGAAAGAAGGACAGAAGATGGAATAGCAGCCTGCCCTCAGTAGCTGAAGCGCCACCGTGTTATGAGTGCTCTTTATGTCTCTGGATAGGCTCTAGGGGGGCAGCCTGTTTCCACGTGTCCCAGCTGGAGTTGGACCAGCAGAGGGCGATTTGCCAGGGTCCAATTCCATTGGCTTGAGATGATCATGATCTCCTGCTACCTGGTCGCCCACCCTTCCTCGTTCCCTCCCTCCTTCCTTCTCTCCTGTTCTGGATTATAGGAATGGATTTAGGAGCATGGAGGCCTGCAACATAAACTGGGGAGTCCTCACCACTTGACTCCCAACCTCTCCATCCCTCCCTCCCTCATTCTCTTCCCTCTCTTCCCCAAACATTTATTGAGAAATCACTATATGCCAGATATAGGAATGCAAAGATGAATAAACCATGGTCACTGTACTCAAGGAACTCAGAGGACTATGGAGGAGACGTATGTATAAACAAATAATTACAACACTGAACGATACGCCTGCCTCAGAAATACCTGTATAAGAGTTACAGAGCAAGTACCAATGAGGGAGCAATCACCTCTGTCCAGGTGGGAATGGGAGATTTATGGGGGGAATACAATATCCTACCAACTCCAAAAGGAGCCTGGCCTTGATGCGACCCACCCACCCGTATTTGCACATAGTTGGTGACCACGAGCAAGTCCCTTAACCTCTCTTGATCTCAGGTTCCCACTTGTTAAAAAAATGTTTGAGGCTTACCACAGAATGGCAAGATACAAACCAAATGCATGGGTTTTGCGTAGTCTGAGGTGCGTTAGCCAATTCACACTTCTGCAGCCCTTCATGGCACAGTGGTTAAGCACTTGCGTTCTAACAGAAAGGTTGGCGGTTCTAACCCACCAGCTGCTCAGTAGGAGAAAGATGTGTGGCAGTCTGCTTCCATAAAGATTACAGCCTCGGAAACCCTACGGGGCAGTTCTACTCTGTCCTGTAGGGTTGCTGTGGGTTGGAATCTACTCAATGGCAACAGTTTAGTTTTTTTTGTTTGTTCGTTTTCTCTTCCAAAGGGACCAGCTCGTTGCTGGGAACTTCTGAGGAAGTGGTCCATAAAGCTGACGCGATGGATTTTCTGTCGCAAGGTAAATGATTTGGACGACTCTGGGAGGAAGGGGAGTTAAATCCCCAATTACAGTCCTTTTTCATCATCTCTACCTTCCCATCAGAAGAGATATCAGCTGGGTTTGATGGAGCACATGGTCAGTTGCAGAGACAAACTGAGAGCCTTGTGTTGAGGAAATTTTCACCAACGTCAAGGTGAGAAGGAAACAGAGGCAAGTGGCAGGCTGGGAGAGGCTGCACTGCCAGGCACTTCCCCATCTACCAGAAGCTTCTCACTCCTCATGGAGAGAGCTCGCTCACAGAGTGACCCCTGGCTGGTCCTGGGCCCCTCAGGGCAAAAAGGGGAGAATCTTGTCCATCCTGACATCTCTAAACCATGGAGAAGATAAAATGAGACATGACCGGAAAGGAGCTGGGTCTTATAAAATTAAGGGTCTGGGAGAAATTCAATATCCTCTAGTCAAGTTTAGGAGCCCTGGTGGCGCAGTCGTTAAGAGCTATGGTTGCTAGCCAAAAGGTCGGCAGTTCAAATACAACAGCTGCTTTTTGGAAACCCTATGATGCAGTTCTACTCTGTCCTTTAGGGTTGTTATGAGTTGAAATCGACTCGATGGCACCAGATTTGGTTTTGGTTTGATTTGGTCAAGTTTGTAAGGCTCCCTGGTGGCACAGTGGTTAAAGCAATTGGCTGCAAACCAAAAGTTTGGCTGTTCAAACCCACTAGCCACTCTGCAGGAGAAAGATGTGGCAGCCTGCTTCCATAAAGATTTACATCCTTGGAAACCCTATGGAACAGTTCCACATGTCCTATAGGGTTGCTGTGAGTCGGAATTGACTCGACAGCAGTGGGTTTGGTTGGTTTGGTAGTCAAGTTTATACTGCTCAGATTAATTGAGTACTTAGCACGTTGTATGGTTATGAGCCTGATTAACCAAGTTCATTATCTCAAACTATTTTAGTAGAACTCTCCGGACTTTATGGTGGGACCCTGGAGGTGCAGTTTACTGAATCCACGTGATCAGAGAATTAAATTGCAGTTCTAGGCAAGTGAGTGCGTATGCAGCCGCCCCCTCACAAACAAGCCTGCTTCTCAGAGCCAGAACCTTCTTAGATCTGGCTTCCCCCTCCATGTGAGAAGTTGGCTTTAGAAGGAAACAGGCAATGTGGTGTAATGGTTAAAAAGAGGCCACACTGAAGCCATTGTTCCTTTTTCTCCTCCCCTCGTGACCCCATCTCTCTTTCTGAGAGGACTCTGTGGGGTAGTGTCCAGACTTGGGAGTTAGAGTTCAAATCCCAGCTCTGCTACTTATTAGCTGTATGACCTTAGGCTACTTACTTAACCTCTCCGTGCTTTGTTTTCCTCACTCCCAAAATGGAGTTAATAGTAGTACCCACCCCATAGGATTATATGGGGATTAAATGAGTGCATTTGAAAAGCTCTTAGCACAGTGCTCCCAGATGCTTATATCCACCCTCCGCCCAGTCACTGATCCTCAAATCAGCTATGCCTCTTTCCCTAAAGCTGGGGTACAAACACCTGTGAAACCCTCTGAGAACTGGAAATTCAACTCTAAACATATATTGTCCTTGGAAAACACTTCTTAGCTTCTCCCACAGCAGTTGCTTTAGGTTTTTTTTTCTCCACACTACACAAAATATATACCTTGTAAGCAAGGACGAGGAGCCCTGGTGGCACAGTGGTTAAGCACCCAGCTGCTTGGCTGCTAACTGAAAGGTCGGTGGTTCTAACCCACTAGCCACTCCGTGGGAGAAAGATGTGGCTGTCTGCTTTCATAAAGATTACATCCTTGGAAACCCTATGGAGCAGTTCCACTCTGTCCTATAGGGTCACTATGAGTCAGAAACGACTCAGTGGTAACGGGCTTGGTTTTGGTTTTGGTAAGCAAGGGTACACACACACGAAGGTACACACACACACTCGTGTGTTTGTGTATAAATATGTGAAATAACGGTTTTATGCAGCACTTGTGCCAAGTACTTGTCCCAGTGCTTTGTGTGTGTTAACTAATGTAATTCTCAGAACAGCCTTCGGAGCCTGGTAGTGTCCTTGTCCGCATTTTGAAGGTGAAAAAACTAAAGTGTAAAAAGATTAAGTGGCAGGGTCAAGATTCTAATATTGCGTGTGTGTGTGTGTGTGTGTGTGTGATGGATGTTAAAGATATCACCTACTCTTACCAGGTACAGTGAACTCCGATTTTTTCTACTGTGTTCCATTACATATTTAAAAATGCCAATCTTAATTTATTAAGTTAATTTCCCAACACACAAACAGTCAAAAACTACACTTTGAGAGATGCTACCCCACAGAGTCCACTCAGAAAGAGAGGTGGCGTCATGAGAGAATGTGCTCAGACCCTCAGAGATGGCCCAAAAGGCAAACGCTGCAGCTGGGGCAGGGTGTCAGCTCCTGACTGGCCGCAGGGCAGCTTCTGCAGATAAACTCTCGGAAGAGGCCTGACTTTCCAACCTGGAGCCGCTGCCTGGAGCTGAGGACATGGCGAAATTCCTGGGCATTTACTTTATGAGGTAATTGGAGGTTTATCAATAATACTTTAAAAAAAAAAACAGTTGCCATGGAGTTGAGTCCGATTCACGGCAACCCCACAGGGGTCAGGGTAGAACTGCGCTCCAAACGGTTTGCAATGACTGGTCTTTCAAAAGTAGATCTCCAGGGCTTTCTTCCGAGGAGTCTTTGGGTGGACTTGAATCTCTGACCTTTAGGTTAGCAGCTGAGTGTGTTAACTGTTTGCACCACCGCAGGACCCCTCAATAGTACCTTGTTGTTGTCAGGTGCTGTCAAGTTGGTTCCAATTCGAAGCGATCCTATGTATAACAGAATGAAACACGGCCTGGTCCTGCATCATCCTCACAATCATTGTTATGTTTAAGCCCATTGTTGCAGCCACCGTGTCCACCCATCTCATCAAGTGTCTTCCTCTTTTTTGCTGACCTTACCAAGCGTGATGTCTTTTTCTAAGGACTGGTCCTTTCTGATAACATGTCCAAAGTGTGTAAAGCGAAGTCTCACCATCCTCACTTCCAACGAGCACTCTGGTTGGATTTCTTCCAAGACAGACTTGTTCGTTCTTCTGGCAGTCCATGATATATTCAATATTCTTCGTCAAGACTATCATTCAAAGGCGTCAGTTCTCCTTCAGTCTTCCTCACTCATTTTCCAGCTTTTGCATGCATATGAGGTGATTGAAAATATGGCTTGGGTCAGGTGCACCTTAGTCCTCAAAGTGAGGTCTTTTTTTTTTAACAACTTAAAGATGTCTTTTGCAGCAGATTTGCCCAATGCAATACGTCTTTTGACTTCTTGACTGTTGCTTCCATGGGTGTTGATTGTTGGTCCAAGTAAAATGAAATCCTTGAAAACGTCAATATTTTCTCCGTTTATCATGATGTTGCTTATTGGTTCAGTTGTGAAGATTTCTGTTTTCTTTATGCTGATGTGTAATCATACTAAAGGCTGTAGTTTTTGATCTTTATCAGTAAGTGCTTCAAATACTCTTTGTTTTCGCCAAACAAGGTTGTGTCATTTGCATATCACAGGTTGTTAATGAACCTTCCACCAGTCCTGTTACCATATTCTTTTTCATATAATCCAGCTTCTAGGATTATTTGCTCAACATACAGATTGAATAAATATGGTGAAACGATACAACCCAGATGCACACCCTTCTTGATTTTAAAATATGCAGTATCACTTTGCTCTGTTTGAATGACTGCCCCTTGGTCTATGTATAGGTTCTGCATGAGCACAATTAAGTGTTCTGGAATTTCCATTCTTTGTAATGTTATCCATAATTTGTTATGATCCACACAGTCAAATACCTTTGCATAGTCAATAAAACACAGGTAAACATCTTTCTTGTATTCTCTGCTTTCAGCCAAGATCTATCTGACATCAGCAATGATATCCCTCCAATGAGTCCCAATAGTACCTTAGGCTTTGTTTTTAGTTAAGCTTTTTGAAATGTTTAATTTAATGCTCACAAGAGCTGAATTTGGTGACTATAAATTCCATTCCCATTTTACGGATGGAGGAACAGAGGCACAGAGATGTCAAAAGATTCGGCCAAGGCTCAGAGAAGACTGGAAGGCAGGTCTCCTGGCTTCAGTTCAGTTGTTATAGCTACAGAGCACAGGGTTGATTTTGTGATTCTGTATTAACCTTGGAGATGTTTAAGGAAGTAGATACAAAGAGGCGTTTACATTTCTGGGGTTCATAATTTGGCTTCTCTGTTCTTCAGCCTTGGTTCCCTACCAATACAGTGAAATACAGTAGAATAATTCCCTCCCTGGGATATCCCAACCCATAGGCCAAAGGAATGAGGAACAGGCTTTCATCTGCTTTGTGGTGTCAGGCTTACCCCAGTAAGTTTAATATCTGTATTAACTTTCCCTGTGGGGAGTGGATTTAAATTCCAGCCAGATAGAAAAGGTTAAAGTAAAGACTGGGAAGCTAGAAAAGGTAGAAACCAAGGGAAGTTGTGACCTTTTGGAAGAGACCTCCATCTCTCTGGAATGAGTTAGCCGAGGCACTGCGCCTTCTTGAGGGGATAAAAGGACAAGATAAGTACAGGAGCTGTGACAGCTCTGGAGTGCTGGGGGAACCCTACCCCACACATCCTGAACTGGCATGGGAGCAAGGACATCCAGGAAGTTTGGGTACCATGAAGACTTCCCTCCCACCATTGAGACCATTTCTCCTGTGTCCCTATTCTGAGGCATCCACAGCTGTCCTTCAGGGCAGCTGTCTCCCAACCCTAGCTTGGGTTTCTTGTGGGGACGGGGCATGCTGTAACACCCTCTCTCTACATCCTGTTTTGGGTATGCCAGGCTTTTACCTAGCCAGTGCCTTTCCTCCCCTCTCCTGTCTGGTGTTTCTTTTAATAGTTTAAAAAGTTTGAAAATATTTTTTAGAGCTGTCTTTGCTTTTGAAGGATCCAAGCTTCCTCTCACTGGGAGTGAACCTTCAAAGATCATTTTTATCTATTGATCAATGAGAAAATATTTATTGAGCAGGACTCACTTTGTGCATTGTATCATGTGGGTCATGGGACTCCACAGTGTGGCCCCCAAATGCCCTCCTAACTTCATTTAGTTACGAAGGATACACAAGATCATAAACACAAAGCATTTCCATCAGTGCCTGGCACATAGTAAACACATAACAAGTGTTCCACCACAAGTCAATGTTGAGTCGGTTCCAATTCATGGTGACCCCATGTGTGCTGGAGTAGAACTATGCTCTATGGGGTTTTCATTGGCTGATTTTTCGAAAGTAGATCAGCTTTCTACTTCTACTTTTGGAAGTGGTGGGCCTTTTTTTCCAAGGCACCTCTTGGTAAACATGAACCTTTTGGTTAAAATCTGAGCAAGTTAACCGTTTGCACCACCCAGGGACACCAAATTACCACTACATGCCTGTAACTTCACAAGGGAGGGGGCTTTCTGGGGGCTGGCCGTGTTTAACAGAGGCTTTCTGATGAGATGACGTTTGAGGTCATCCTTAAAGCAGTGTCCCTGTCACCCTCGCCCCCTCCCAGGAGATCTGGATTCAGTAGGCATCTGGGATGGAGTCTGGGAATCTATTTTTTAGAAAAGCCACTCAGGTTATAAGTTTGGCTGAGGTCTGCCACCTTAAGAGAGAGGAGTGGGCATCCTAGGGGAGACAGAAAGGGGACTGGCATGGCCAAAACCTGGGATGCCTAAGGCCTGTTTAGAAATAATGAGTAGCTCAGTCCAGCTGGATTAGAAAATTTACACACAGGAGCAGTGGAACATGACATTGGAAAGATGCACCGCAGTGGGCCTTGAATGCCAAGCCAAGGAGTTAGGCCTCCATGCAGCAGGGGAGGGGGGCGACCACTGAACATTTCTAAGCAAGAGAGTAACGTGATGAAAACAGGATACATTCAACCATACCTGCAGAGAAGAACTCGGCTTTTATCTTAAAGCCCAAGTGCAGAATTGTAAACTTCTCACTCGTTCCAAGTGCTTCTTGGTGTCTAAATCTTTTCTGTTGCAATCAAAATCCAATTTGTCTCACAACAAAACAAAACCCATTGCCGTCAAGTCAATTCTGACTCATACCAACCCTGTAGTTTGCCTCATAACCTGTCGCTCTGGAGTCAATTCCGACTCATGGCAACCCTATAGGACAGAGTAGAACTGCCCCATAGAGTTTCCAAGGGTGCCTGGTGGATTAGAACTGCCGACCTTTTGGTTAGCAGACATAGCACTTGACCACTATGCCACCAGGGTTTCCAGTTTGTCTCATAAAGGGTTTCCAGTTTGTCTCATAGGAGTTAGAAAACAGCTGGACAGGGCTCAGTGACTGTAAAGAGAAGTCATTGTCCCATTTCTGCCAGAGAGAACCCACATATCTTAGTGGAACAGGAGTGTGTGCCAGGGTTTGGGGCCAAGCTGGCAAAGCCCGGGACACGTGAAGGCACTGAGGCCTGCATGATACAGATGCACTTCCAGGGGATTGGGTTTGGGGTAATTGGAGCCACCACAGAATTAGAAGGCCTGTATCGATGGCACTGGGTTCTGGGATCTGTTCTTGAGGTGCTGCCCCCCCAGTACTGGCCTTCAGTAGAGTCCCTTTGAAAAGTGTGTGGGCATCAGTTCAGGCATCTCCACCCTCCTGTTCCATGGTGAAGGTAAGAGATAAGGCTGATAAAGGTGTCTGAGACAGCGAGATAAGGGCCAAGAAGAGGAAAGACAAGGTCTGATTTAAGGAGGGGCCCAGGAGAAGAGGTTCAGGGGTGTTTCACTGCTTCTCACCCATCTCAATTTAGGGTACCCATAAGACACCCAAGAGTGGCATTTTCCAGGAGCCACGGAGGCAGCAGGTGTCTCTTCCCTCCAGCCTCTCGGGTTAGACTGTTCCCAGGTTAGGGGGAGTGGTCACTGGCTAGAGCCTGTCTTGTCCTTCAGGAGCCCTCCTCTGCCATTGCCCTTGGCCCGTTTATTCCACCTTTATCCTCAGAAGTATCTGACGGAATCTCAGAGACCTAACCTCTAATAAAGAAAGATTTTTTTAAACAGAGAACCCCCTCCACCCCCCGGGCTTCTAGGGCAAGTGGAACATTCCATTTAAAGGGCAAAACAGAAACAGGTGAGTGTATAGTGCAGAAAAGAGGACTGGGAGACACAGGCCGGTAGAGGCGGCTGAGCCACTCACACTGCTCACCTCCACCTCTGTCACCTACCTACCATCCTGATCAAGGGGACCTTGCTTCCTGTGCCCTGACCCCAAAATGCTAGGACTGCAGGATATGGCTCTGGGACACCTCAAAAGGCCAGGTAAGGGGGTATCCTCTTGGAAGACCCTCTTCCTCCTGTCTGGGGGCCTTCACTTTCCCACCCAGTAGGGGCTGCTGCGTCCCCCAGTTCTGGGGGCACCATTCACATTGTGCTGTATGTGACTGGCACCCCGGGGATTGTGCAGAGGCCGGGAAGCTGGTGCCAGCAGATAAGTAGGAGGGCGGAATAGGACACTTTTCTGTGTTCTAGGCAAACAATAGGGACCTTTCCAGGAAGCCTGGGGGAGGGAGGTGCCTGTAAGAGGATCCCCGGTGGGTGCTCTGTGGTGGTGGCTTGAATGGGTTTTTGCATCTGCTGGTGATTTCTTAATTAGGCACCTACATGGTGCTCCCTGCTAATGACTGGGTCACCTAGGGTCATGACAGATAAAGGGATGGGTGGCTTCAGAGTGCCTGGTGAAGGCCCTAAGGACAGCCCCCTGAGGATGGGGGGAGTGGCAGTAGGGCATTGGGTAATTTCTGTGGCCAATACACAATATAGACCATCAAGGATACTGGGGATTTTCTCTCCAGGGATGGAGAAAAGAAGCAGTGGGCTTGGCCTGCCTCTGTCTCCAGGATTAACACGCCAGTGTGAGCTACAGCCTTGTGGCTGTGGTTTGCCTTCTTGAGAAATGGGGAGGGTCATCCTGTGTCCAAGGAGTCGCTGAGGCTAGGTGAGCCCAGGAGTGGTGTGTTTCTGGAGGTGGGCACTTTGAGCTGGCAGGCTACCAGGACTTTTTCCAGATACCCTGCAAGTTGGGTTGGACAGAGAACCAGGTGGGGAGCTGTGGGTGGGGAAGTGTATCACTGGGTATTTTTACATTCTGACTGGACAGACAATTAGGAGCCACTGTAAGGGGCCCTGGGTGGTGTAAACAGTTAAGTGCTGGACTACTAACCAAAAGGTTGGTGGTTCAAACCCACCCAGAGGTGCCTTAGAAGACTTAGGCGATCTAATTCTGGAAGGTCACAGCTTTGAAAGCCCTATGGAGCACAGTTCTACTCTGCACACGTGGAGCCACCGTGAGTTGGAATTGGCTTGATGGCAACTGGTTTTAGGTGTATGTGTATGTGTGTAGGATTTGAAGCTGAGTTTTGATAGTGGGCTAAGAACCTTGTTGGGATTGTTCAGAGCTTCTCAGAGGGTGTACTGTCGGTAATTTTCTGTTGTTGACTGGAAATTGGGGTGGCTTGACTGAAGCATTTGCGATTGCTCTGTGCCAGTCCTCAGCAGTCTCCTGTGGTGCTCAGCTTCCTAGAACTGGGGCTCTTGGATATCAGGCAGTGAGGCCCCGCCGACCCTCCCTCTGGTGAGTCAGCCAAATATTTACCAAAAGCAGGGCAGCAGAGAAAAGGTGTCAGGCCCTGGTAAATGTGTTTGTGCTGCCCAAACAAAGCCAAGCTTCATGAGCTCCCGAACTCCATAGCCCTGTTGTGAGGCCTGGAGCTAGGCCCCGTGAAAGTGCATTGTGGGAAAGCATGCGTCTGGAAGCCATGTGTTAACCAGGGAGTGCCCTACTCTGCCCCGGGGGTCTCTGGGAGGCTGGCATCCTGGCTTGGGATCTCCTCTAGTCTTGTTTCCTCCATCCTACACCACTTACCATTGTGTTGACTCCAACTCATGGTGACCTGTGTGTGTCAGAGTAAACTGTGCTCCATAGGATTTTCAATGGCTGATTTTACTGAAGTAGATCACCAGGCCTTTCTTCTGAGGTACCTCTCAAACTTCTAGCCTTTCGATTAGCAGCCGAGTGTGATAATTGTTTGTACCACCCAGGCTGAAGGGTGGCCTTGTGAGGGTGGCCATATGCTGCTTATCTCTTCAGTGCTTCTTTTCATGGGTGATGGAAATAATCACTTCTGCCCATTTCATAGATGCTTTGGACTGCAGGGAAAAAATGGAGCTGCACAGACCTACCTTTGAATTTTGACTTTGTCGCTTACTGGCTGTGGGACCTTGGGGAAGTTAGCTAACTCCTCTGATCGTGTATTCCCTATTCTGTCAAATGGAAATAGTAGCACCTGCTTCAGAGAAAATGAGAATGAAATGAGACAATATGTAGAAAGCATCTGTAACAGTGCAGCTTAGAGTAGGCACTCAGCTAGTACGTATTAGCACTGCTGTCGTGTAGCAGCAGGTTAACGCCTACTGTGAGAAGGAAGGGTGAAGGCGGGCTGAGGCCAGAGGACTTGCTCTGTTGTTGTTGTTAGTTGCTGTCCAGTTGATTCTGACTCATAGTGACCCCATGTGTTACAGAGGAGAACTATTCCATAGGGCTTTCTTGGCTGTAATCTTAATGGAAGCAGATTGCCAGGCCTTGTCTTGTGCAGTGCCGCTGGGTGGGTTTGAACCACAGCCTTTAGGTTAGCAGTCATTTTTTTTAAGCACCACCCAGGGATCTTGAACCTGCTCTAGCAGGAGAATTTAGTCTAGATTTTAGGATGCATTTTCTGAGGGTAAGGATTTTAGGACTTGTATTGCTATTTTTTTTTTATTGCTATGGGTGGCTGTAAAGTTTCCTTCTGTAAAGAAATAAATCAATTCCCTTTATAGTGAGACCTGAGTGCTTTCGTTTTCAGAAGTAGGAAGAAGGGACTATGTTCAGTTTCATTCAATACATATTTTTGAGCCAAGGTATCTTCAGTTCCAAAGAGTCAGTGATTTCATGTCTTTAAAAGCCATCTGAACATCTTGGAAGAAGGAAATATTTGAAAACTCTGTTATGTCTGGCAATTATCATTAGTTTTTTGTTACTCACTCAGGAAGTCTTAATCTGTTTAGTTCCAGAACTAGAAACGGTGGGTGGAAACAGCATAGCTTTCTAGTAGTGCTCTTCAACAATGGGCGAGGCTGCCTCCGGCAGTGGACAAGGCTGCCTTCAACAACAGGGAGCAGCCCCTCCCTGAGGGTGTTGACACAGCAGATGGATGATCAGCTTTCACAGGTGCCGTGAGTGCTTTTCCTGCATTTGGTGGGAGGCAGTCTTAGTGCCAAGATTCCTCCCAAATGTGGGAGACCCTGATTCTGTGATCACTAAACCCCCTAGCTGAGGATGGAGGGCTTTCCTACCAGGCCAAGGGATCAAAGAAGGGAAAAATGCCGCTGCAACTTCCTGACTTGGTTCTCCAAAGCAGAGCCCCTTTTACTTTGATAAGCCTCTGACATCATCCCTGTCCTCAAATATTCTTTCCTATGAACTTTTCCAAAGTCTACGAGCATTTGTGCACTGTCGGGTGTCTCAGAATCACGCTGTACTCTAGGTGGGTACTCCTGCAGCCCTGGGCTGGATCTTTTTCCTGTATCCCAGACCTTCTCTAGCCGACTGGGAGATTAGCAATCAAGCAACTATTTATCGCATTCCTACTAGGTGCTGCAAAGCACTGGTGGAAGAACTGAGGGGAAGACAAGGAATTGCAATAAGTAGGCCCCGCCTTTAAAAAGCTTCAGTCTCTCTTTTGGAAGCTGAGGCTACAAGCCTGGATGTAAAAGACAATTGAGTGGTAAAGACCATACATATACTAGGACTGTATGGAAGAGTAATTGATGACTAATGTGCCCCTGACCCAAGCCATGATATTTTCAACCACCTCATGTGTATGAGAAAGCTGGACAATGAAAAAAGAATACCCAAGAAGAATTGACACATTTGAATTATGGTGTTGGGAAGAATATTGAATATGCCATGGACTGCCAGAAGAATGAACAAATCTGTCTTTGAAGAAGTACAGCCAGAATGCTCCTTAGAAGCAAGTATGGCGAGACTTAGTCTCGTTTGCTTTGGACATGTTATCAGGGAGGATCAATTCCTGGAGAAAGACATCATGCTTGGTAAAGTAGAGGATCGGTGAAAAAGAGGAAGACCTTCGATGAGATGGATTGACACAGTCACAGCAATGGGCTCAAATGTACCTACAATTGTATGGCACAAATATACCTACTATTGGATGGTGCAGGACCAGGCAGTGATTCATTCTGTTATACATGAGGTTGCTGTGAGCTGCAGCCCACTAGAGGGCACCCAGCAAGCAGTGGGCTGAGGCACTTTGGTGAACTGGGCCAGGAGATTTTGGATACTGATTACTGCTGGGTGAAGAAACGGGGAGTCAAGTTTGGCTTGTTTGACTGAGAGAGTTATGGTGGCATTGGTAGAAGTCAGTTTTTACATCACCGTTAGCAGTTTCTCATGTGTGCTTCATGAGATGTTCTAGGCATGAGGTTGACCACCTGCAGCCTGAAGGCCAAATCCAGCCCACTGCCTGTTCTGGGGTGGTCTGCGAGCTATGAATGGTGTTTACGTTTTTAAGTGGTTGGAACAAAACCAAAATGAGAACAACATTTTTTTGACATGAAAAAGTGATATGAAATTCAAACTCCAGTGCCCACAAATGGAGTTCTATTGGAAGACACCATGCTCGTTTGTTGACATGCATTCATTTATGTGTGTTCTATGGCTGCTTTTGGCTACAGTGGCAGAGCTGAGTTGTAACCAAAAGAGACTACATGGCCCACGAAGCTGGAAAGATTTACTATCTACAGAAAAAGTTTGCTGACCCCTGCTCTAGGCAAATATAATCATATTGGTAGTTACAAATTATTTTTAACTCAAATGGCAGCATACTAAATTAATTACTCTGTTCCTCTCTATTTTCATTTACTGGAACTTGGAGATTGTTCTGTATTGATACTACGATATATTTAGACAGTGAGTGGGCAATCTTAAATTGATTTTAGACACGCTGAGGTGAGGGCAGAGGCTGGTTGGACCCCCAGAACTGCAGCATGGAGCCTGGAGATGGAGAGGTGGGGTATCTCTGCAGGGAGCCCTTCAGTGCCAGTCTCTGCCCGTGACCTTGGCACGTAGATCAAAGGTTTCCTTTACTGAAATGAAGCATTGCATTCTGATTACTGTACAGAGAAAACTACAGATGTTAATAGGCTGACATAAAGATGGTGAACGAGAAACATTAAACCAGCACCTGAAAGAACAGTAAATACTAAGGGCAAGTTAGAGGTACCTTCTGAGTAAGAAGTAAGCTAATGAAAAGTAGCGTGGAGTAGAGGACAGAGGGGCAGGGCAGTGTTTATTGAATGCCTACTGTGTGCCAACTGCGTTTTACTGTTACCTTCTTTGTTTTCTCGGGGGTTCTATCATTAGACTTCTTTTACAAACAAGGAAATCTCAGATCAGAGAAGTTAAGTGACTTTTCTTACAATCAGTGATTCAACTGTATGTATCGAGTTGTATTAAAGCAGGATTTCATCTGACTTTTAAAGTCTCCTCTTTCCATTCTATCGCCCAAGATGCTAAATTGGGCTGGGAGTCACTCATGGGGTCTGGTCCTGGCTTTGCCAAGCCATTGCATCTTCCTGGCCTCAGCTCCTTCCTCTGCAAAATGAAGCAGTTGTCACTGTGATTCTATTACCGGTGGAAGCATAAGGGAAAGGGGACAGCCCTATAAAAGCCATAAGCAGAAAACTGGAAGAGAAGAAAGGAACAAGAGGGGAGGGGAGGGGAGGGGAGGGGAAGGTGTCTTTTGCTCATTGAAGCCACAGAATGGGTCAGTTTAGCAATTAATACATGCCAGACCCAGTTATTTGGAATCGAGCAGATCCCTGGGAGAATATTTTTCCTTGATGTGGAGGATGAGTCCAAAAATCTCTGCTCCTAAGCTAGAAACCTCATCACCTTTACTGCTGTGACCCCGAGCTCCGCTAAGGTATGTGGACTGCTGGAGGGCTTGGGAGAAGGCAGCACCGGACAGGTCTTTCTCCCTGCCTGCTCTGCTCTGCTTGGCTCAGGGTTTCTGGAAGAGCTGCAGCTAGAGGGCTGTCTGGTGTTACCAAGGAGTGAGTGGGTGGGGAACGAGGGGAAGGAGAGGGCGGGAAGCCATCAGATCCGAGGAGCTGCGGGTGTGAGTGTGTTTATGTAGGACTGGGCCAACCTGCAGTTTCAGATTTCAGACTCAGCCTTATCGGGAGACGTTTCCCTGTTTTCAGTCAGCACTGGAGCAGGGAGAGAGCTGGCACCAGAGCCTTCCTGGAAGGCTGGGGAGATTCTGGACTCTCGGATTCCCTCCCTGTCTCCTTCCTTCTCATGGGAGCTGCATCGGCCACTCCTTGGATCTGGAGTATTGCTTCATTCCTTGCCAGTTAGCAGTCTGCGCCTCCCTGTTGACTCCTGGCTTCTTCCAGCATGGAAGGTAAAATCTGGGGACTGGGGACCTGGACGAGGAAGAACTCGGGCTATCCAAACTTCTAGTGCAGAAGACCGGGGAGAAAGACGCACATGTCTGGCCAAGAGGATAATTCAGAAGAGCGAGAGAACGAGTGTGTGTGTGTATGTGTGTGAGTATGCTGGGGCACTTCAATGGGAAGCAACTCTTCTTTTACCTTCCTTCCTTTCATACAGGCCCTCTTTCTCTCCTCACAGATTAGGATGTCAGTAACTATCCATCTTCCTCAGCGTCTCCCTATCTGCTTCTGTAAAGATCACAGTCAAGAACACCCCATGGAGCAGTTCTACTCTGTAACACATGGGGTCACCATGAGTCAGAATTGACTTGAGGACAGTGGGTTTGGTTTTTGGTTTTCAGTGCCTGCTAACAAAAATTAGAGAAAAGATCTGGCTTCTACAATATTTCCTCAGTCGGGGCAGGGGGTGCAGAGGGTATTTAGAGAAGATTATGTGTCCAGAAGACTAATGCTCCTAGCGTGAGACCTGGTTTTTAGAGGACCTCAAACCCCTCCTGATAAAGCTAACTGTAAGTCTGGCAGCTGTCTGCCTGGTGGGAAGGTGTACCTGGTATGGATTCCAGCATGGGTGTGATGTGGAATAAGCTTGAACTGGCCTACAGGGATCAAAGCTATGAGAGACAAGTGCCTGGAGCCCTTTCTTCTTAGGCCTCTGAACTGGGCAGGATGGAAGCCAGCACCTGGGGGGACTTGGCACCCTGCCTGAAAGCAGACATTTGGGTGGGGAGGAGATTGGTGGGTGGTGGGCAAGGCTGGCTGAATGTGGCTCCATCTTCTAGGGTTTGTGTGGTGTTGATGTTTCTCAGTGGCAAGGAACAGAGTTGGAGAACTATGGCATACAGAGGCTGGTGGGTGGGCAGCCTGGCAGAGCTGCCAAGACTCTGTGGCTCCCCAGTCACCGGCCCTGCTGTGAGGCTGGATCCGGCTGGAACGGTGGGTGGGCCAACTGAATGTGGCTCAGCAAGAGGCTGGAGGTGGCTTTTGAAAAGCAGATTTGGGGAGGTGAGAGATGTGTCAGAAGCTAGTGGAGAGAGCTAGGGGTGTGGCTTGGGGTGGAATGGAAAAGAATAAGGAGAGGAATCTGGAAAGTCCTAAACTCTGACCCATCCCAAAACTGCAGCCAGCCTAGGATCTCAACTCTCATACGGATACAACTCAGAATAGGTGAGAAGACCAAGGTTGGCCTCTTGACTTCGGAGTATAATGAGATAAACGTATGGGAAGCTGTGTGGGCCAGGCAAAAGGGCAGTGAAAACACATTTTCAGCACAAGGAATCTTACAGTGCAGTTGAATCTAGGCAACAGTCACATAGCCACTTGTTAGACAATATAATTAATAGGTTGAACAGTCTGGTTATTTTTAAAACCATGGGCATTTAAAAAATACATTTTTTAATTTTTATCACCAGCTACTCCCAAGAGAATTTCAAGTGTCTTTGTGTATTTGGTAGATGATGTGTGTAATTTTGGCCAACAGAATAATAATAACCCCTGCTTTTGCTCAGTCGTGCAGTGCTTCCCAGCTTGGAGCGTGCTCTCATTACATGCTCCCGCTCGGGCTCAATTCAGAAGACGTTTACCAATACCTACTCTTTCCTAGGCACTCTGCTTAGTATTGAGCATATAAAGAGGAATAAGACCTGGCTCCTGCCCTCAGAGATCTCACAGTCTAACTGTGGGGACAGAGACAGGGCCAGACTTATGCCTACGATATAGAAGAGGAAACTGGAGCTGAAAGATGCTAAAGGCTAGTCAGCAGAAGGGCAAGGATTGGAATCGAGATCCAGCTCCTAATTCAGTGCCCGTCTGTACCTCCTTCCCTCTACTTATTCATCCCACCTGCTTTGTCCATCAGGCCACTTGCTGTTGAACTGATTGTGACTCACGGCGACTCCACGTGCATCAGGATAGGACTGTGCTCCATACAGCTTTCAATGGCAGATTTTTTGGGAAGTAGATCGCGGGGTCTTTCTTCTAAGGCACCTCTGAGTGGACTTGAACCTCCAACCTTCCAGATAGCCTGTTAACTGTTTGCACCACCCAGGGACTCCGTCTGCATCAGAGTAATGAGAAAAGAGCCATACCCTAGGGAAGGCTGAGTGGGAAATAGCTCCCTGGAATGGAGTCAGTCCTCCACTCCTGGGCTCCTAATCAAACAACTGAAAAGGCATCAGTGAGCCTATATTATGTTGCTGATTGCTGTTTTCTGACCCCTCAGAAAACTGAAACCAAACCCATTGCCATCAAGTCACTTTTGACTCATAGCCACCCTATAGAACAGAGTGGAACTGCCTGTAGGGTTTCCAAGAAGTGGCTGCTGGATTCAAACTGCTGACCTTTTGGTTAGCAGCTGCACACTTAACCACTGCACCACCAGGGCTCCTAACCCCTTAGAGGCCTGTTTTATCTCACAGATAGTTGTTGATTTGGCAGCCGATGGTCTTCCTCTCTCTGCTCCCTGGATCCTGTGAACAGGCAAGGGGACGGTAAAATTCAGGGGCTCACAGAAGCTTGGGAAGTCCAACTTGGAGGTAGATGTGCCCTGAAGAGTCCATTTGTAAACTAACAACCAACATTTGTTCATGCTTTGTAACTGACAGAGTGCTTTTCCATATGCAAAGGATAGTCAGCCTGCTGATCTCCTCCTTCCTACATTGCCCAGCTTAGGTTTCCCAGAAAGGTCTACATCTCCAAAGCTTAGGTCATTTTCTTAATTTTTAGGCTTGAGGTAAATGGGACATGGAAAGGTCATCTGGCCCGGTGACAGCTTTCACCGGTCTGAGGAGAAATGAGAAAAAAAAGTTCTGATTTTTTTTCCCCACAAAGCCCAATATGTTCAGTTTAGAGGACTCTTTCTGGGGGCAGGAGATGTGCTAAAATATTTATTTTGAGGTTATGGCTTTCTTATTCTTTTCATGAGCTGATGGTGAGAGTAGATGGTCGGTTAGGCTTTTAAAATGCCCTTATTTGGCAAAATAAAAAATTGGTAACCTTATATTGGTTCCTCAGATTTCATTTTTTTAGATTTTCCTGGTCTATGAAATCCAAAAGTCTCGTCTCCAGGCAAGACATTCTCCAAGTAGACAGAATCTCCCTGTTAGGGCTCTTTGGGGCAGATTCCCGGTGTACGAATCAGAAGACTTGGATTCTGAGCTTCTTAACACTACTTTTTTCTTGTGGGTGTTTGGAATGTGCTAACCTCACTCGTCTATTCTCTGTCTCCCCATTGTTAAGTTGTGGGAGGTTCCTACCTCTGGGATGAGGCCATTGGCAAAGGTGTCCCATATGGTGGGGATCAGAGACTTTCCTTCCTAGTCAGTTCCTAGTCCCACAGCCATCTCTTGGAAATGAGCTCCTTACAGACCATGGAGATTTGTGGATCAAATTATGAGAGCAGCATGAGGTGTACTTTACATTTGGGGTCTTGGTGTCCAATGTTGATCATTTGGAAATACCTTTTTAACTGGATGGTTAAGAGTCAGGGGCATTTAAAAATCTTGACGTCAGTTTTTAAAATTGTGGATCTCCTTAAGCTCTCAAGAAAAGACTAGAGCTTTTCAACATTTGGAGGCTCCTAGAGGCATTTAGAGTGAGTTCTTCTACCTTCTGAGGATTCAGGTCCAGAATAGCAACAAGTATGTGGGAATCCCCAGGCAGATCCCCAGCTGCCAGAAACATGTGGTTGGGTGCGCACATTTGTGCAGACTTGTATGAGAGAAACCTTTTAGGGGAAAAACAGTTTGAAGTCAACCTGGAAGTTAAAGGAAATGCTATTTTTTGAAGTTCATTCTAGAACCCCTTTTCTGAAAGCAGGTGCCCGGGATCTTCTTTGTAAGTAAGAATTTTCTGATTATTTCCACTGCATTTTCACGCACTGCAAAAAGAGCCCTCCTAGCCTAGGAAGGCAGCCAAGGTTCTACTTAGCCAGAAATCAATTGCTGTCAAGTCAGTTCTGACCCATGGGAACCCCACGTGTGTCAGAGTAGAACTGTGCTCCATAGAATTTTCAATGGCTGATTTTTCAGAAGTATATCCCCAGGCCTTTCTTCTGAGGCATCTCTGGGTGGATTGGAACCTCCAACCTTTCAGTAAGAAGCAAGTGGGTTAACTGTTTCCACTACCCAGGGACTCCAAGTTTCTACTTAAGTTGTTGAGTTTTAGGGGAGTGGGTAGCAGCCCCTGAAGCTTTCCTGAGGCAGAGAGAGGTGGGACAAACTGCTAAAGGAAACAGTGGGCCTTTAGCATGTGAGAGTTTCCTCTCCCAAAGGTTTCTGGGTGGTGAAGGGCCAGGAAAGGGCACAGCCTGTAGGAAGAGTGCTATAGAAAAAGCTGAATCCATGACTGATGACAGACACTGTAGACCTGTCCGAACTGGCTGAGGGGAAAAGGCAAAGTAAAAAAGGATCCAAGAAGTGCAAATTAAAGATCTCTGCCACCTGAGGGGAAACCCTGGTAGCTCAGTGGTTAAGAGCTACGGCTGCTAACCAAAAGGTCAGCAGTTCGAATCCACCAAGTGCTCCTTGGAAACTCTATGGGGCAATTCTACTCTGTCCTATAGGATCGCTATGAGTCAGAATCCACTCTACGGCAACGGGTTTTTTTGGCCACCTGAGGAGCTGTCGCACTGTAGCCCCCCTCCATGGTCCCTCTGATGGCTCCACCTTTTGGGGGTAGGTAAATGACAATGGGAAAGGCAGTGGTTCTCTGAGCCCATCGCTGGTCACTCTTGTGGTGGCTTTCGCCAGTGAGGCTTTGTGAGGATTATATCCTGACTGTGGGGAAATTTGGGGCCCAGACAGAGTCAAGGAGCACAGCCAAATTCTTGGAGGTTAGAATCTCTTCTGAGATGTTCAAGACAGAAGGGCAGAAGGTATTAACTATTCAGCATAGCTTTTTCTGAGTGTGAAGACCAACAAGGACGTGACTAGAACCTTTAAAAATGTCGCCATCCTTGCCATGGCGAGGCCGTGGAAAGCAGTGTCTGGACTCCAGGGCCAGCTTTGTCTCTCACTCTTGTGTGGTCTTGGGAAACTCACTGCCATCCCTGGGCCTGGGCTTCCTCATTTAGCTCTACGTACCTCAGCTCTCCCATTTGACAGATGTTGTTGTTTGCCGCTATCAAGTCGGCTTTCAACTCATGCTGACCCCATGCACAACGAGACTGGGCCGTTGTGACTCATAGAGTTTTCACTGGCTGATTTTTAAGAAGTAGGTCACCAGGCCTTTCTTCCTAGTCTGTCTTAGTCTGGAAGCTCCACTGAAACCTGTTCAACCTGATAGCAACAGGCAGGCCTCCATTTGATGGATAGTGGGGTCTTTCTAAGAACTGTAAGTAGACCTTGCCACACTCAGCAAAGGAGAGCCTACTACCTCTTTCAGAATTACAGTCCGTTAATCCCCAGTAAAAATCCTCTGGGTCACCATAGTCCAATCCACAACCAATCATGGGGATAGCCCGGGACCGGGCAGCATTTCGTTCTGTTTTGCATGGCATCACTATGAGTCAGGGGCTGACTCCCTACCAGCTCACAGCAACATTGTCCAACAATTGTATGTTTGTTAGAAAATTGGCTCTAGGTGGCAGGCCAGAGCTGGATGTTCTCAAACAGAGTAGATCCAGGGTCAGAATGGAGAAGCCCACTGGGATGACTGTGCCTTGGCAGGGTCCCAGAGTCCCAACGACCATGAGTAAGTCTCTAAAAGGTTCGACAAGAGCCAAGAGACGGGAGAAGAGGAATTGCTCAACATTGCTCACTCTTATTGGCCGGGGCTGGTTTCCCACTTTAAAAAGCCTCCCAGGGCCATGAAACAGCATCAAGACAAATGCGCCAAACCTGTTCCGCTGTGTGTTGGCTGTGTTTCCTTCTCACCTCAGAGCATCCCATCTTCATCCTCCCCTCATACTCAGCATCTTTTTCCTCCTTCAGTCCAGTTCCTCACACACTTCGGCTCCCCTTCTTAGTCCCCACCCCCTCAGTCACTTCTTCCCCTGGGAACGCCCCTAGGCATTAGGTGGTGCCAATTGAGTTGTGGGGTGATGGTGGGGTGGAAGGGTGGAGAGAGGGCTGGAACCCAATGAGGTGGGGAGGAGAGAGGCATGTTCAGAATTTTCAGGCATGTCTATACCTGAAGTCCAGCCGGATAACAACAACACACTGCCGCTGCCAGCTCTGTCCTGGGTGGAAAGGGAGCAGACTCTCATGCGCTGATGGGCTGATCTTGGATCCCCTTCCCTTCCCCTGCCGACTTACCTTCTGGGGAGCCTGCCCAAGGCTGCAGGAACCAGGGACTCAGTCCAGATTGGTGATGATGTAAGTGCTTTGAAGGGCTGTGAACATCCTTAGCTTAAATAACTCCGGTGACTCTCCTGAAACCCCTGTGTTCAGGGGCTGGAGGAGTGGCATAAACAGCCCCACTGTTGGTTAGCTGAAACCCCGGGCCCTGTGCGTGTAGAACACTAACACCGTACACATACTATGTATTATATAAAACCTCTATGGGGTCTGAGCAACTCCCTAACCAAACATGCTAATGTTCCTGCGGCAGGACTTATCAGTAGTGACATAAGTGCGACAAATAAAGGCTATAAAGAACCCATTGCTCGTTTAGGTTGTGCTTTGCCGCCAAATAGGTTCAAGTCAGGTCAGGTTTTGCCACCAGCTGAGTTAGGAAAAAACTTCCAATTTTCAGATTTTTTTTTTTTGGATTTTGGAATGCTATGAAGGCTTTGTGGTCTTGTAGTGCTTCATATAACCCCAGGAGGTCAGATTTAGCATTCCCATTTTACAGTTGAGAAAGCTAGGGCTCAGAGGGCATCAGCAACTTGCCTAAAGCATTGGCCATGCTTCTCGTCCAGGTCTGCCTGTCCCCAAAGCTAGCATCTTTCCTGGAAGTATGGCACACATTGCATCTCTAGGGGTGAGCGCAGAAGGTTGGGGGTAAAGTGGGAAGCTCAGATTTTGGCGTCTTCCCTGATTAGGGAGGCACTTTCCGCACATCTGGGAGGAGACTTTATTGGCTGTTCTTATTTATACATTGACATCTGGGATCCCAGTAGGCTAAAGACTCAGAAGAGAGGAAACCAATGTTCAGTCAACTTTGTGGCTTACGAGTCAAATCCAGCTGGCTTTGTGGGGGCTGTGAGAGCCAAGAACAAATGGGGTCAAGTTGGGTTTAGTAAGTGAAGCATCCTCGGCAGTGAAAACCACTCCCGTGCAGAACCCGTGGGACACACTGTGCTTCCGGCAGCCCCACCCACTGCTGCACTGGGGAAGGTAGTCTTGCCTTGAATAGGGACTGGTCTTGAGACAAGGACTGTCTAGAAGGGTCACAAACACCAGATGAGAGTGAAGTGCAGCTTGAAATAGGGAGAATTCAATTAGGGGTCTCACTGGTCTTCATTAGTGATATGAAAGAAAGGTCAAATGAAGTGCTAATTCAATCTGCTGAAGATACAGTGGGCTTTTAACACTTCATTGGAAAGATAGACATTGGTCTGTTGTCTGGGTAATGGCATAGATAACCTCACTCTCCCTACTTCTAAGTGCAGTCAGGTGGGGACTTCCATTTCTGGGTCATCTCTAGGTCAGGCAAGATTTAGACTCTTAATGTTCAGGGACATGGCTCTCAGGGGTCCTGTGTTTATGGCTTTCCTCTGAGGCGAGGCACCTGCCATCAGTGAGCCCTAATCAGCATAGGGGCCAGCACTATGGTCGGGGAGAGGCCTGTGCTGTACCCTTCACCAGGAAGACACCCATTAATAAGGGCGGTAGGTTAATTGTCATAGGAACAAAGAACATCTGCTGCAGCCAGCTAGAGAACAGATAGGGGGAAATCTTCTGAAAGAGACCATTAGCTCATGGAATTGGTGCCGGGGAGGTAGGTTTTTCTGAGGGGCAAATTGGATCCCTTGGCCTGCAAGAGCTGTGAGGCTCTAAGACAGCAAAGAATCACGATTTGCTTTGATGAGTGCAGGAGAACGGTGGCAAGATTTTTTTCTCCCCTGAATGGCTGGCCTCTGGGAACATAGCTCAAAGATGTGTCAGCTCGCTGGCCGCCTGCTCCGAACTCCCCGAGTCTTTCTGTCAGCAGCTCTCACCTGCCACTTTCCCTCGAGATCTTAACTCACTTGTATGGACACACCCTCTTCTCCCATTGCCAGCTCCCTCTTAAATATCTTAGATACCTTTTTCAGCTGGGTAGTAATAAACTTGTCTGCTTTCTTTGGCCTTTCATTCTTGTCCTCTCAAGGGGCCTGATCTCTAAGCTGGTCAGCTTCTCCCAGCACCCTTTATTGCTGCCCTTAGGCAACTTCCCAGTTCCTTTCCCTTCTTCCTCCCTTTTGCCTTCCTTCCCTTCCTCACGTTGACCACATATACGAAGTCTAGATGAGACGTGGGCTTCTCCGGAAGTCATCTCCCACTGGTGTTAGTTAGGACTTCTGGGTATTGTAGCTGAATCCTATTCAACCAGCTTGAGCCCAAAAGGGGATATTGTTATAAGGGTACTAGGCTGTCTCTCAGAGCTCAAGGCCAGAGAAATGGCTGGATCCCAGGAACAAATTAGAAGAAGCTGAATGCCACAAGGACTGTCTTGTCTTTTCTCCTCTTGGTGTGCTGGCTTCACTCTTTTCTCTTGCTGCAGAGGGGCCACCTATTCCCTGGTCACTCCACAGGATGGAAAAGATGGTCTCCAATAGCCCCTAGTTACCAGTTCAGCTACCTGGAGAAGGACCGATCTCTTTTCTCCCTTGTTTCCAATTTCCATCCCTGGTGAGAAATTTTGGCCGAGCGGGGATCAGCTGGCTGCCCCTGGACCAATCATCTGTATCTGAGAGAATGGGCTTAGGTTTCAGGTATTATCGCTGTTTTAGGTATTACCACTGTTCCTATGTGGATATCTAGGTGGAAGGCAGTTTGTAGAAAGAGATTAGTACTTCCCGTCACATGTTAGCCCTTCTTGGACCTCCAAGCCTACACGAGTTGGGCTTGGAGAGCTTACACCCCTGACCCCTCTTGTTCAGCTCTTTTCCTGCCTGCCCACAGGGACTGGCAAGGCCTACCGGGATCATAGCAGTATCACTGAAGAGCACAGGGCCTACCTCGGTGTCATGGCTATTTCACGTGGGTGGAAATTGAGGCATAGAGAGATTGAATAACTTTGCCAAAGTCCCACTGCTAGTAAGGAGCAGACCTGGGATTCAAACCCAGGCAGTCTGGCTCCTCAACCATCCGTCCTCCTCTCCCTCTCTGATTAGGGAACTAAGCAGTCTATCCCAGATGATCCAGGACAAAACCCCACCTGATGTTGTCAGCTTCTCCAGGACAGCTATGTACCTTACACATAAGCCCATTAAACCCATTGCCGTTCAGTTGATTCCAACTCATAGCAACCCTATATGGCAGAATAGAACTGCCCCACAGGGTTTCCAAGAAATGCCTGGTGGATTCGAACTGCAGACCTTTTGGTTAGCAGCTGAATGCTTAACCACTATGCCACCAGGGCTGCCTTACACATAGTAGAAGGTTTTGTTGGAAAGAGGCAAATTAAAGAGGGAAGAGAATTAGTCTTTGTCTTGAGATTTTCCAGTGAGGGAAAAACAATTTATACTTAAAGAAAAGCCATGTGTTTTCCTATCAGAAGATAGTTCTAAGGAGTTAAATGTCACATCACAGAGACAAGTGATGTTAGAGCCCGGAGATCTTTTAGGAAGAGTGATGTGAGTCAGGCACTTTCTCCATCTGAACCTGTCTGTCTCTACTCTGGTCTCTCAAATCAGTCTGCCCATCTTTCTCATTTCTCTTGTCCTTTTCATGATGTTGTCCTTTTTATTACCACCCCTCTTCATGCCTCACCCCCAAACCTCTTACCACCAGCCACAGTAGCACCAGGCACGGAGCAGAAGAATGGCAACTGCAAGGAGGAGGGAGAAGGCAGGCCCTCTTGGCCCTGCGCTGTAACGGGTGTGTGGAGGGTGGCTGGATACCTGAGCGTTTCCCTCTGATCTGGCTGACTCCCCTGAGTCAGTGAGGTGGGGGTGTCTCTGAGTGGAGGAGAGGAGAGCCTGGGGGGCCCAGGAGCAGGCTGTTCTGGTAACACAGAGCACATCTGCAGCCAGCCACAGGGAAGGTCAAACTCTGGGCGCAGGGCTGGAATGCAAGGGGCCAGGCATGGGGAGAGCTCCACCCCTCTGGCTCCCTGGAGGGTTCAGGCAATGCCCTTTGGGGAAGCTGGGGCTGCCCACAGCCAAGTGTGTGGGGTAGGGAGTGACTCAGGCCCTGGTAGTGACCATGTGAAGTACTGGGGTGATGGGGGAGGGGGGCAGATAATACCCAAATACTCAGTGTGCTGAGGTAGAGAGGAATTTAATTCCAAGGTGTGGGACTCTGATTCGTTCTCTCTGCCATTAAAAAAAAAAAAAAAATCAGATCAGGCCAAAGTACCATGTGAAAAGAAAGAGAAATAGTGCTCATATGCAGTGTGGGCATATAAGCCAGTGTTCAGAGATGCAGGTGTGTGTGTGCGCATGTGTGTACATGTATGTGCGCGTGGGGAAGTGAGTTTACTGTGAAGCCAGGCAGCTTAGATTCAGGGCCCCTCACTCGCATAGGCCCCTTCTAAGGCCCTATCTAATTTGTATTTGTGTTCTTTTTCTTAATGAGGACCTCCCAAATTGTATAAACTTCGGTCCCCACAAAACCTGGACCCTGCATCCATGTACACCAGAATACACACACCCGCCTTCCTTCCCTCACTTCCCCCTTCCCACAGCTCTCTCTGCGCACACTCACTCTGTACCTTCTCTACTTTACCCTCAGCATCACACACAAGTGTGTGGGTATGTGGGTGTGTGGGTGGGTGGTTTTGGCTTCTTGAGTTTCTGTTTATAGTTTGAAAATTGCCCTGCTCTGGTCTGCCTTTGTCGTGGAAGGACCATCTTGGCTGAATCTGACTGCTGTCTGACCTTTGGCCACCCCGCCCTTGGTCTGCCCCTCTTCAGCCCCCTAGATGTATAATTTGTTGGTGGTTTTCCTTCTCATGCTTGTGGGTCCTTCTCGGTTGAACCCACATGTCTAAATTGGGGAGAGGGTGTCCAAATGGGAAATTAGACTTTAGAGAGGGGCCTTCTCTGGAGACCCCAAAGTGCTCAGGACTCAGCGGCCTTACCTGACCTATTGTTTACCTTTCACTTGCTCACATTACACAGCTGGATGGGTTCAGCAAATGCTGGAGCCCTGGTCTTCTCAGTCAGCGCTTTCTGCCAGGTGATGTTGCTGCTCGAGGTGACTTGCTTTTCACCTTCCAGGTGTGATATAACATGGAGAAAAATTCACCTTCCTAGTACAAAGCACGCTAGGGGCAGACCTCCCTCCCATTTGAGATTCTCAGGTGTTGATTATCCTGGCTTCTAAGGATGGGGGAGTCCCTGGGTGGTGCAAACAGTTAACGTGCTCAAAAGGTTGCCAGTTTAAGTTCACCCAGGGGTACCTCAGAAGAAAGGCCCTTGAAAATGCTGTAGAGCACAGTTCTACACTTATACACATGGGGTCACCATGAATTGGAGTCAACTTAAAGCAACAGGTTTAAGAACAGGGGGACAGGAGACTGCCTCAAATGATCACTTGATCTGAGGTGGGTGGTGGCTTAAAGTCATTGCAAACTGGGCATAGGGATCTCTAGGTGCTATCTTGACGAATAACTTCTTTATGAACAATCGTTAAGCATCCATCTTTATGTGTCAAAGTGCTCACAGGTTTTATAGTCATAATCAGGCCTGATCATTGTTTCCTAGGGGTGAACAGTCCAAGGGAGATGCAGACAGACAATAACGGTTACTGGCATTTATTGAACATTTACTAGGTGCCAGGAACTCTTAAATTCTCTGCTTTTATAATCTCATTTAGCTTTATGACAACCCATAAGGTAGGTGTTTATAATATCCCCTTTTTTATAGATAGGGGGATGAAGTCACAGAGAGGTTCAGTCACTTGCCCGAAGTCCCGTAGATAGAACTGGTGGAGCCAGTGCTGGAACTGGGGCAGTCAGACTCCAGAGCCAAAAACCTCAAGGCCAATGCAGATTCAACTCAGTAAAAATAAACTAAGGGATTAGCTTGTAGAATGATGCATGAGAAGGGAATTTTGAATTGCACAACTAACATAAAGTGGAAAGACAGCTGGCCCTGGAGAGTGTCCTGGGCTTAATCCCAGTTCTCCCATTTCCTAACTGTGTAGCCTGGGGCTAGTTACCTGGCTGCTCCAGTTCCTGCTCTGTAACAGCAGGGCGGCCATACCTCGCTCTGGAGGTTGAACAGAATTGGCTAGTGTGATGGTTTGGGTAGGTGTTAATTTTCTTTGCCTTTCTGTGCTAGTTGTCAAGTCTTCCTGGGAAGATGAGAAGTGATTTGGGATTTCGTGATTAATTCTTGTTTCAAGAGGAAAATGCTCAACCAGCCCCCCGATACCCTGTCTTCTGGATAAGACTTTCTATCGTCATCACTTCTGATTGTCCCCTCTTGGGACTGCCTGGAAGTGGAGGAGACATAGGCTGGAGAGAGAGTACTCAGGCAGCTGTCATCACCCTCTGGCCCTTCTTGCTTCATCTTTTTTTATTTTTTTCCCTTTTAGAACAAGGACGTTCTCTTGCATAACCATAAAAACCATAGTACAATGAAAAAATCCAAGAAATTTAACATTGATTCTACTGTGTAATATACAGCCCGTATTTAAATTTTACCAGTTGTCCTAACAATGTCACTATAATCCAACCCAGGATCATCTGTCTTTATAGTCATGTGTCACTTGAAGTTCACGATATGTTCTGTGAAATATGACATGTGATTTGGACGCTGTACGCGTATCGAATTATTTGCTGGGACAAATAATCTCTGTCTGCAATTTACTGTACCAGGCAGCATAATCGTTTGTATACAAGAGACATGAGAAACAAGTGCTGAGCGTGGAAAGCTGTTGCGTTCGCTATATCCAGTTATGTCTGCTATGTCCTGTTCTTTGATCAGGATTCCTGGACTCTCTTATAACCTTGTGGGACCACCGATATATATGCTGTGGGACGTTACCCGAATGGACTTTATGTGGTGCGAGACTATATTCTCCTTCAATCTGGAAGTTCCTCAGCCCTTCTTTGTTGTTATGCATTGAGGTTTTTTGAAGAATTTAGGACTTTCTCTGACCCTTTTGAGACTTGTCCAGTCTTTCTGTCTCCCTTCCATTGCCCCCAGCCTCTGCCACAAGCAAGGCTAACTAGGGTAAGTGAAGTGCACCTACTCCTCACTTACCAGCTATCTTATTATCCCATATTTCCCATTTACAACAATAGTAAAAAATCTACTATCTAACTATTTTGCATGTTAATGTTGTATGTCTGGTGGTAACAGATGCCTAAGGGCAAGGCAAAAGTAACAGCTGCCTGTGGTAAGACACATAAGGCCCACTTAAGGTTTTGACTGGGCTTCTTGGGCTGCCAATGCCTCACTTTGACTGGGTTTCTTGGGCTGCTGTCTGATCCCTGGGAAATGCACATTTTTGCATAAACGACCTGGTCTTTGAAAGCGAACCATGTCAAAAAGTGAGGAGTGGGTATATTCTCTTCAGGTGCAAAATTTAAGGTGGTGTCAAAAAAGTCAGTAATCGAGTTAAATTATATTTTGATGCAATTTTTTTTAGAATCAAAATTCATGTAAAAATTTCATGAACAAAATATCTACATTTTAAATAAAGATAAGATCAATAACAGTGCCACTCCAAGCCACATCAGAGCCCAAGGAAAAAGGAAAATTCAGCAATACCAATCCTGTGTTTATTTAAAATGTTGATATTTCATACTTCTGCATTAATTTTTCTTTTAAAAATATTTGCATTAAAATGTTATTAATCTTGATGACTGAGTTTTTTGGTGCCTCCCTGGTCACAGGCTGGGTTTTATCCTTCTCCCCAGCGTCTATCCTCAGATCAAGGGATAGAGTAATGGGGCTCCTAGCCAGCTGCTGTTCTTGTGTGCCAGAGGGGAGGAGGAGGGAGGGTGGGGACAAAGTCCTGGAGCCCAGCAGGGTCTTTGACCGGGGAGTTCTCTAACAGCTTCCAGCTGCTTCCACACCCACCAGACTTCCTGCTTTGGGAGTGGCGTTTGGTTTTTTTCCTCTTTCCTATTAAATGTGTGATCTAATTAGATCCTTGGATCCCCTCATGTCTACCAGTCTTCCCTATCTTACCACTGAACCTCTCCCCTTAGTTGATCCCATTCTGATCCTAGATTGGAATGAACGTTGGGATCCCGTTGGGTTCTGTCACTGGCGACTCTCAAGCATGTCTGCCCAGTGCTGGGTGAGCACCACGTGTTCTTCCACATTTAAACACCACTCACCCGCACCAGGGCAAAAGGACACAGACCGGGTGGCCACCAGGTGAGGGCAGGTCGTGTGGTAACTAGAAAAGTGCTCTGGACTGAAGTTAAAAACCCTGAGTTTAGCCTTGCCTCAGCATACAGATTGAAGTGGGTTATTTTAGCCAAGATCCTTAACCTCTTTGGGCTTCAGTTTCTTTTACAAAGTGAGGGTGATAATACTTGTTCTGCCTACCTCATGCGGCCGTAAGAGAATCAAATGAGATAATGATGAGAGTGCTTTGTGAACTGTAAAAGGGTTTTACTTGATATTTTCTCTCTGTCATAAAGCATAATCTTTTATAAAGACCATATTCAGGTCTACTGCATTGTTTGATCCAAATCCATGAGAGAAATACAGGCTGATTCAGTGCCCATGTCCATTGTCCATCTCTGCCTTTAATCAGCATTTCCATAAGACTAAGCTGGTCACTTACACACACACACACACACACACACACACACACACACACACACAGTCCATTCACAGTATAAAACACCAATGGGTGGGACCCAGGAGTTTGTGTTTGTTTGCCTCAGTAACTCAGCTGAAGGCTTTCTTTTTCCTTTCCTTTTCCTTCTTATAGCTTTATTGAGGTATATTTGATACACAGTAAACTGCACATATTTAAAGGGTAAAATTTGATACATTTTGTGAAAGTATAACCACAATTAAGATAATGAACATACCCATCACTCCCCAAAGTTGCTTCCTGCTTCTTCCTACCCCATTTCCAGACAACCATTGATCTACTTTCTATCACTATGGATTTTTAAAATATGACACGGCTCTGCATTTTTTAGAATTTTACAGAAATGGATCATAGAGTATGCATTTTTATTTTTTGGGGTCTGGCTTCTTTTACTCAGCATCATTATTTTGAGATTCATACAGTTTGTTGTGTAGCTCATTTCTTTTTTATTCCTGAGCATATTCCATTGGATTGACGTACCACATACATTGTATTCGTCTGTTGGTGGACATTTGGGTTGTTGGCTAATTATAAATAAAGTTGCTATGAACATTTGCATACAAGTCTTTGTGTGGACATATGCTTTCATTTCTTTTGGGTAAATACCCTGGAGTGAAATCAACAAGTTGTATGCAAGGTATGTGTTTCCTTTTTTCTGTTTTCCAAACTCTTTTCAAAGCAAATGCACCATCTTACATTCTCACCAGCAGTGTATGAGAGTTTCAGTTCCCACATATTCTTGCCAACATTTGATATGGTCAGTCTTCTAATTTTAGCTATTCTAGTGGGTATGCAGTGGAATCTCATTGTGGTTTCAATTTGCATTTCTCTAATAACTGAAGATGCTGAGTATTTTTTCATTGGCTTTATTTGACATCTGTATATCTACTGTGGTGAAGTGTTTGTTGAAATATTTCACCCATTTTTTAATTGTGTTGTTTGCCATCTTACTATTAAGTTGTTAGAGTTCTTTATATGTTCTAGATTAAAGTCCTTTGTCAGTTATTTGTTTTGTAAATATTTTCTGTCAGTTTATGGCTTACCTTTTCATTTTCATATCAGTGTCTTTAAAGAGCAAAAGTTTTTTATTTTGATGAAGTTCAATTTATTGGCTTTTCTTTCTAGTTGATATCTTTAGTGTCATATTTTTTAAAAAATCTCTACCAAACCTGAGGTGACTACGATTTTCGCAAGTTTTCTTCTAGAAATTTTATAGTGTTAACTCTCACATTGAGGTCTGTAATGCTTTTTTTCCCCACTCATGTGGTTGTTGGTAAGATTCAATTCCTTTTGAGTTGTTGGACAGAAAGCCTCAGTTGTTTGATGAGTGTCAGCCAGGGGCCAGCCTCAGTTCTCCGTCACATGGATTTCTCCATAGGGCAGCTCCCAACATGCCAGCTTGCTTCAGCATAACTAGCAAGGGAGAAAGTGACTACAGCTTTATTATAGCAAAAAGGATACAAAAGAAGAGACACATTGGGCAAGGTCTGGGAGGGTCCCCTCATCGTGGAGCTTCCACGTTCCAAAAAGGGACACACTCCCCCTCATATGCATTGATGTCTTTTACCAACCAGGAAGCCCTATGATCCATTTTGAGTTAAATATGGATTTCCAGATTTTCTGCTACCATGTATTATAAATACTATCATTCTCTAATGAATTGCCTTTGCAGTTTTGTTGAAGTCAATTGACCATATATTTTTTTTTTATGTGTGGGCTTCACTATTCTCTTCCATTTATCTACATGTGTATCCATATGCCAATACCACATCATCTTGATTACTGTAGCTTTATAGTCAGTCTCAAAGTCGGGTAGTTTAAGCCCTCCAACTTTATTCTTTATTTTCAAAGATCTTTGGTTATTTCAGGTCCTTTGAGCTCCCACAGGAATTTTAGAATCAATGTATGAATTTTTACAAAAAATCTGCTGAGATTTTGATTGGGATTGTGTTGAATCTATTAAAAAAATGGGAAATTGATATTTCAATAATATTGAGTCTTCTGGTCCATGAAGACAGTATCTCTCTCCTTTTTTTTAGGTTTTATTTAATTTCTTTCAGCAATGTTTTGTAGTATATAGGCCTTGCACATATTTTGCCAAATTTATCCCAAAGTATTTTATAGTTTTTACATTATTGTAAATGGTATTTTTGAAATTTTGATTTCCAATTCTTGGTTGCTAATATATATACAATTGATTTTTCTATCTTGACTTTGTATTCTGAGACCTTTTATTTTTTTAAAATTCCATTCATCAGGGCAGGAAGCTAGAAATACTGTGGTGCAGAGGATTTGCATGACATGATAAGCATGTAAAGTGGCATGTGAAAACGTCAGCATCTTTCTCCATTTTAACTCCATAAGTTGTTTCAGTAGCAGCCTGGCTGTAAAGGATGGGAGAGGAGGGGTGGCGTGGTGAATCCTGACCCTCTGCAGGCAGAGCTCCCCAGATCTCTGCAGTTATCTGGAAGGTGAACGGAGCAGGTGAGAATGCAGTGCAGCCCCTTTAAGAGACCAGGGCCAGCCAGCCACCAGGCCACTGGGAAAGCAGCCCAGGAGATAAGATAAGGCCCCCTGGCTAGCTTAAGCCAGGGTCCTGGGCTGTGTGGTTGGACTACTGATAGGCAAACAGGAACCAGGACTGATAAGGAGGAGATGCCAGCTACTAGACCCAGATTGACAAGAGGTGGAGCGAGCCAATCACTCATTTGGGGACTGAAGAATGAAAGGAATGTTAACTGTGGTTATATAGAGAGAGGGCCCTTGTATTTTGCTGTATATCCTAATAATCATGGTTAAAAAACCCTGTTATTAGCTCCTGTTCAGTTGACCCTATCTCACGTTGACTTTATGCACAATGGGATCAGACCATTGTGATCCATAGGGTTTTCTTGGTTGATTTTTGGAAGTAGATCGCTAGGCCTTTCTTCCTGGTCTGTCTTAGCCTGGAAGCTCTGCTGAAACCTGTTCATCACAGCAACATGCAAGCCTTCACTGACAGATGGGTGGTAGCTGCGCATGAGATGCCCTGGTCTGGAATGGAACCCTAAACCATCACTGCTTCGTCACAAAACCCTACTAGACCGTAGGTTAAAGGTAGTGCTCCATCTCTGCATCCATAGCACTCTGCGTTATGGTTAGTAAATGTTCAATAAATACACATGTATTGAGCTCTTTTAAGCTCTAGTGATGTCTTTATATTCTAGTGAGATGCTCTGATAGAGGATTGGGAGACTACTTGGTTCTTTCTCAACCTCAGAAATTCCTGCAGGCAGGGCCTGCTCTGGAAAGCCTGAAACTGCTCATTTGCACATATCTGCATAGATTTGCATGTGTCCCGCTTGTAGATACTTTTATGCTGGATTTAGGTTCCCACCAAATCACTTGCCTATTTTTAAAGGGATGAAGAGAAGATTTGTCCCTACTCATTCCTGCCCACCTTCATCTGCATCCTCCAAAGAGGCAAAAATGATTTCTGCACCTTTAAGATATGAAGTGGTTGCACAGTTTAGCAGATAAAAGTACTGCTTTGTCCATGGATGTGTATCCCCTCTTAGCTTCTGTTACAATACTTAGCTATAGACTCTGGAGTGGGGCAGGGAGATATGAAGGCAAAGACACCCTCGAGCTAAACAGCTCTGTAGCTCAAATGGCTTAGAAGCCTTCAAGGATTCAAGCATCGTACCTGGACAGAGAAGTCAGAGGTAGTGGTAGTAGTCAGAGGATCTCTTCCCGCCGCCTCCTGTCTCAGGGTGAGGGATGTTATGACTACCTTGGTCTCCTCCCCCTCCTCCAGGAATAAATGAAAATATCCTCTCCTCCCCCAGATCCTGGCTCTTCTCTGTTGGCCCGCCAGGCAAATATTTCATAATGTGGGCTCATCCAATTGGGCATGGTGCCAGAGACAGGCGCCTCAGGTTGCGTCTGAGCTCCAATAAGGTAAGGCAGCCTGGGTGGGACTGAAGCATTCTCCCTCTCCCCATGGGAAGCGGTGGTATTACTCAGGTCGACGGTTTCAAGGCGGGAGTTGCCACTCTTTTGGGGCTGGAGAAAGGGGACCCGGCTGTCCATCAGCCAGCTGGAGGAAACCCAGTGATGAAGGGGTTAAGGCCAGTCAGCATGTGTGGCTGTTAATGATTGCTACCCCCCAGGGACCTGGTGAGTTCTAAAGGAAAACCTTCTCCCTGTTCCTGAGTGTGAAAGGAGTCAGGGCTAGAGGAAGCAGAAGGGACGGCAAAGAAGAGCCGGTGAGTGAATGGTCATCTCTCTGGTGTGTTTGTCTGGGTGGCTTCGGAACTGGCAAGGAAACACTAGATTTACCCACTCTGTCAGCTGTAGCAGGCTTTTGTTACAACCAGTTTTATTACAACCAGTTCTCAGCTTTGGGGCCAGATTTCGGTATCACCCCTATTATCAGGAAGAAATCTTCAGAATTGTTTTAGTTCAAGGGGCGAACTCCTTAGCACAGAACTGGAGATACCAATCATCTGTCCTGATGCCGAGACAATGGTTTGTTGGCCACCCTGCACATAAAGCTGCAGCCTGCTCTTCCTCCCTTTCTCTGAGCCATTGTCTCCAGAGAAGGGCTCAGCAGCTCCGGGAGAAAGGGCCATCGACCTCTCTTGGGGGCTGATCCCCTGGGGCCTGGCCACAGAAGGAAGGTGGAGGGGAGACAGCGCTCTTGCCTTTTATTCTTTTAGAGAAGTCAGAGGTGGAGAGATTGGTAGGACAGAATGGGGTGGGGTGCAGAGTTGTGGGAAGAACTCATTGAGAAGACAAACTTGTCCTTTGGGAGCAAAGCTAAAGACCCAGGAAGAGAGAGAACCATCTTTTGGGTTTAGAATTCTCTTCTGTTTTCCCCTCTCTGTCAACTTCCCCCTAGGATCCCTCATCCCCTTGCCTCCAAAACATTTGTGCTCTTTGCTCCAAGGGCCTTCTCATGACATGTCAGGCTGGTGCAGGCAAGAGTCCCTGGGCTTTGTTGGAGGAAGTAGACACACTGACTTTGCTCAGCTGAAGATGATGTATGTGTATGTGTGCGTGTGTGTGTGTGTATGTGTGCGTGCACTTGCACATACATGTGTGGTTAGAAAAAAAACCAAGAGACTGAGTTGTCTGCGGAGAAGAAATGTTGACTCTACCCCTCTCCTAGCTGGGAGCCCTTTTGTTCCCCGCCTCTTTCTTGGAAGGAAAAAGGACTGGGTGACATAATGGTGATGTTAGGCGGAACCTAGGCAGGGACTCTGGGCCCTGAATGGGCGTGTTGGGTAGGTACAGGTTGCTCCCTGTGCCAGTCTTGAAAGCAGATCTGAGAGATAAAGGGAACACAGTCCCCCAGGGGCTTTCCGCTGTGGTGCTTCCTCCAGCCAGGCTGCCCATGGGCAAACAGACACCAGGCACAGTAAGGGGGAGGTGCCAGCCACTAGACCAGTGGGGCAAGGCAGGAGCAGCCAAGTTTCTAGGCACTGAGGCCAAAAAAGGGAGAAGCAGAGTACGGGAGAGGAACAAGGGTACTTGTCATGGTCTGCTTTGAATTTAGTCCCTGTTGTGACTAACGCACTGGGGCTGGGGGGTGACTAGCTATTCTGCACCCTCACACACCCAGGAGAAAAGTTCAGAGGGACTGGTCTTCGATGCAGGGCTGGCTTCACGGGCTTGCAACCTGTGCGGTTGCACAGAACCCCGTGCGCCCAGAAGGGCCCTGTGCTTGGTTTAACGTTCTGCTGTTAACCGGTTGCTGTTGAGTCAATTCTGAGTCATGGCGACACCAAGTGTATCACAGCAGAACTGTGTTCCATAGAATTTTCAGTGGCTGATTTTTTGAAAGTAGATCACTTGACCTTTCTTCCAAGGGCCTTGAGTAGACTCGAACCTCCATCCTTTAGGTTAGCAGCTGAGCGCATTCGTTAACCACTTGTACCACCCAGGGACTCCAGTGTTCTGCTGTTGCTATCTTGAAATTCTTAAAACAAGAGGCCCTGCATTTTCCTTTTGACTGGGCTCCACAATTTATGTCACCAGTTTATACGTAGGACCAGCCAGAAGTTGCAGCAGCAGGACAGTTGTTCATCTACTCCAGCAGGTGTGGGCAGACTCACCTGTTACTCAGGTGTCACTGACCTAGGCTGGCTTCCATCCTGGCCAGGACAAGTTCAGCCCTTTCCTCCTTTCTACTCCCGGGGCATTCTGTTCCTCCTGGTCCCAGCTTCCCAGCCCAGCCTTCCTTCCAGGTGATTCCTGGGCAGGGGAGCAGAGGAAGTAGGCAGCCGTATCCCTTATCCAATTGCCTTCGTTCTTCCTTCCCAGGCCCTTTCCCTTATCTGGCCTGTAGCCAGCAGGGCATTGCCTCTTCCATTTCTCTAAGATCTTCTTCCCTCCCCCTTGGTAAGCCAGGGCTATCAGTGGGCCCTCTAGCACCTGCTTCATGTGCTGTTTGTTTAGAAACAGGTTGTGTCCAGGTCTGGGTGGGTACAGGGGTGGCGTGGGGGAGGTGCAGGGAGAAGAAGCATCATGTCCCTGCTGTCATTGGGGGCAGCTTCTCTATCTCTTCTGACCTCCAGGCCTGCTCCTCCTTCTCTGCACTAGAGGACTCTGCAGGAGACCTCTTCTTTCCTTTCCTCCCTGCAGCACCTGCCAGAAGCTGGCCACTCTAAGAGGGAAAGGGTGGACAGGTAGAAGGAACAGGTCCCTTGGGGCTACAGACTTTCTCCCTACTCTTTTCTCTTTCCCACCTTCCTTTTCCCACCTTCCTGAGCTGCTCTATTGTTAGTTGCTATGGAGTCGATTTCATCACACGGTGACCCCCCCGCCCCCCGCCCACATGTGCAGAGTAGAACTGCTCCATAGGATTTTCAAGGCTGTGTGACCTTTCAGAAGCAGATCGGCAGGCCTGTCTTCCGAGGCGCCTCTGGTGGGTTCGAACCACCATCCTTCCGGCCGCCTAACAGTTTGCACTACCCAAGGACACTATAGCCTTTTCCAAATGCCTCACACCAGTACCCCCCACCCCCACCCCAGAGAAATGTTAGTAGCAATATTCTCAAACTCTGAAGGGCAGCCTTAAGGCATATGTTTTAAATACAATGGATTATCCAACTTAATATTGATTGGACTTTAGAATGTATCATTTGATTTTTTTTTTCATTTTTAACCTTTTTGGCAGCAAATCCTCCCCTCTCCACCACCCTTTTTTTGGTGTCGTTTAGGACCACAAGAGAACTTGTTTGTATTTTCTGAGGGCACTGAGCACGTATCAGTGCAAGGATAAACTGGCTTGGAATTAAATATTTCATAAAACTAAAAAAGGTTAAACTGGAAGGTGGCCTAGAGAGTGTCTAACCCAGTGCCGTCAAACAGAACGTTCTGCGATGATGGAGCATTTTCTGTGTGTACATGCATCTGTTCAACATGGTGGCCACAAGCCACTGTGGCTACTGAGCCACAGTAAGACATGGGTAGCTGTCTTAGTCATCTAGTGCTGCCGTCAGAAATACCACAAGTGGGGGCTTTAATAAAGAGAAATTAATTTTCTCACAGTCTTGTAGGTTACAAGTCCAAATTGAGGGCGTTGGCTCCAGGGGAAGGCCTTCTCTCTCTGTCAGCTCTGGAGGAAGGTCCTTGTCCTCAATCTTCCCCTGGTCGAGGAGCTTCTCAGGCGCAGGGACCCGGCTCCAAAGGACACACTCTGCTTCTGGTGCTGCTTTCTTGGTGGTGTAAGGTCCCCAACTCTCTGCTTGCTTCCCTTTCCTTTTATCTCTTGAGAGATAAAAGGGTGGTACAGGCCACACCTCAGAGCAACTCCCTTTACCTTGGATAAGGGAGGTAACCAGAGTAAGGGTGGTGTTAAAACCCACCGGAATCCTCTGAACATAAAATTACAATCACAAAATGGAGGACAACCACACATGGTCTAACCAAGTTGATACATACATTTTTTGGGGGGGGTGGGGACATACTTCAATCCATGACAGTAGTGCAGCAGAGGAATTGAAATTTTAATTTTATTTAATTAATATTTAAATAACCACCTGTGACTAGTGGCTACTGAATTGGGTAGGGCAGATTTGATGCCACTTCCTTATTTTATTTTATTTTTTAAAAATTTTATTGTGTTTTAGGTTAAAGTTTACAGTGCAAATTAGGTTTTCATTAAAAATTTATACACAAATTGTTCTGTGACAGTGGTTGCAATCTGCACAGTGTGTCAGTGCTCTCCCCCTTTCCCTTTCCACCCTGAGTTATTCATGGCCACTTGTCCAGCTTCCCTGTCCCTTCCTGCCTCCTCGTTTTGCTTTTGGGCAGGTGTTGCCCATTTGGTCCTGTGTACTTGATTGAACTAAGAAGTACGATCCTCACCTGTGTTGTTGGTTATTTTATAAAAAAAAAAAAAAGTTTTTTTTTTTAGGCTTATTTTGTAGGCCTGTCTAATCTTTGGCTGAATGGTGGGCTTCAGGAGTGGGTGGCTTCAGTTCTCTGAGTTAGCAGCATGTGTGGGGGCTGTATTCTTGGATCCTTGTTTTATTAATGATTATAACATCAACGGAGCCCTGCTGGCACAGTGGTTAAATGTTCGGCTAATAACGTAAAGGCTGGCAGTTTGAATCCACCAGCTGCTTCTTGGAAACCCTATGGAGCAGTTATACTCTGTTCTGTAGGTTTGCTATGAGCTGGAATCAACTTGATAGCAACAGTTTTGAGTTTTTTGGTTTTTATTTTTTGGTCAGGGGGGCAGTTTATAGTATCAACCACTTACCAAGCAACTGTTATGTGCCAAGCATTCTTCTAGATGCTTCGTGTGATCTTATTTAATCCTCCCAGCAATCCCGGTATTACTTTATGTTACAGATGGGGAAACTGAGACCCAGAAAGGTTAAGTAACTCAGTACTGGTCAACTACAGAGACTACTCACTCTGAGGCCTCTGCTCTTACACTTTTCCTTAGGGACAGTCCCCACATTCTTTGCCTTCACATGACCGCGTTCTTCAAACGTTCTCCAAGTCTCTTCCCTTCCCAGATCTCATTTTGTTTCCATGGGAAGTCAGGGGGGTTCACGAACAATTGTCCTTAGTCCACAGAGACAGCAGAGAGTGTCTCCCAGACACAGTCCTTTTCTGGTTGGTTCCACCAGGCTCCATGGGTAGCCCTTGTCCCCAAGCTTCCTTTAGATCCTCCCTACAGCAGACAGCAATCTGGGGAGATTCCTTTGCCCTTGGAGTCCTTGGCAAGCTCCCCATGCACATGGGAAGTTCCAGCCTCCTCGATTATGGCAGGAGAAGGTGTTCAGAATTTCCCACAATCCATCTGTGTCCCAGTTTGCCCCACTACTCCTGGTCAAGAGAGCTGAGTCCCAACCCCCTTGGTTCAGATGGGGATGGACAGCCTACTTGGCCTCAAGTCCTACAGATGTCCAGGCATCCAGGCATGCCCCTCCCTCCTCTCTGGTCTGCTCCCTGGGCACATGAGGACCAACACAAAACTTGAGTTTCATTGCCATCCCACCTGCCCTCGCTTCTCCCACGCCATGCCACTCACCAAGGTGGGAAGCTTCTTCCTTGAGAGGCAGCCGCTCAGCTCCTGTTCTTTCTGCTCCAGTTGATTTATTGCTCTCCTCACTCCTGGAGAAAGCCTGTGCTTTGTAGGGTCTCTTATCAGAGCTTTGTAGGGTCTCTTATCAGAGTCCTCGTGGCTGGGAGGGAGGAGGGAGCTGAGGAGGGGCCTCAGAATAGGTGGAGCCCTCCCATCAGATCCCAGTGAGAGGGGTTTGAGGCTGAGCCCCTGTCTCTGTTCATTTGCATGGGATGAGCAGCATGTGCCCCCCGACCCCACTGCAGTCAGACTGGCCTGCCTCTGCCCCCATTCCACTGGACCAATCCTCAGTTCCTACTGTGTGGGAGTGGGACACTGGGCAGGGCACAGAGATAAAGATCCAGGCTGTAGGCAGGTGGGGCTGGACTAACATTCATGAGTACCCAGACCCACATCACACATGGCCCCCAGATTGATAGCCCACCGGGTTTCACGACTGTGTTCTTGGAGCATGCCCTGTAAAGCCAGAGTCACCCCCTGGATCATAAAGCCCCCTCCCTCTTCTTGCCTTGAGATGGGGAGCTCAGGTTCAGCAGATAGAGGGGACTGGGGGAAACCAGGGAGTCCCTGGGTGGGGCAAACAGTTAAGTGCTCAACTACTAACTGGCAGTTCAAACTCACCCAGAGGCACCTTGGAAGAAAGGTCTGGCAATCTGCTTCCAAAAGATCACAGCCTTGAAAACCATATGGAGCAGTTCCACTCTGCAACCAATGGGATTGCCATGAGTCAGAATAGACTCAGCACCAGCTGGCTGGGGAAAACCAAGGAGACTTGAGCTTTGGCTTAGCTCTCCCGTCACTACAGCTGGAGCAACAGCACAGCTTACCCAGCTGTGAAATGGGCCTTTCCTTCCTCCCAGTGCAAGAACCAGAGACCTGTTACTTTAATCTTTCTTCCCTTTGTTCACGCAACACTGCAAAAGGAAGTTTGATCTCTAGCTTGTTGTTGTTAGTTGCGGTCAAGTTGGCTGACTCACGGTGACCCCATGTACAACAGAATAAAACATTGCCCAGTCCTGTGCCATCATCTCCTTTCTGCCTCTGCTGTCTGGTCTAGTGGGGAATGTGTGTTGTCTATTGAACAAGGCATCCCTGTTCACATTGTTTTATCGTTAAAATAAGGAAACTAAGGCACAGAACAGCTTGACCCTCTCACATTGCTGGATTAAGGACCCAGAAAGCATTTGTAGCTTTTGAGGATGTGAAACAAGGGACACCAGCCCAGCTCCATTCCTCTCCAAACACTTACTTGGTAAAATTCCTTCACATGGGGTAGGGTGGGGTCACTACTCTCTGTAGGACACCAGAACCAAATCTGCTGAGTTAGGAATGAAGAGTGATTGTTTTTATGACCTTCCATAGACTGGGAGGCTGACAGCTGGGCTGCCTCAGCTTTGGAAGAGCAGGGGTTTGGGATTCAACTCGGAGCTGAGGGAGGAGGGGTAATTAATGATTGCCCCAGTACCCCTTGGACCCTTTCCACAGCACTTGACTGTCAGGAGAAGACAACTTGGAGGCTGAGGGGAGGGGGGCAGGAGCCTATTTTCTCTGCATCTATCTGGCTTAGCTGGGGCCACCCAGGGGAAGATAGAGGAGGGAAATCTGGAGCTGGAGACTCAGGCAGCTCCTTTTCCTCCTTTCATTTCCTTTTCCCCTTAGCAGGGAACACAGCAAGAGCACCCAGTATACCAGGAGCTCCAGGGAGCTTGGCTGCCCCAGTTCTCCAAGTTGGGTCAGGGTGAAAGGAAAAATACTCCCCATCTTGTCCATGACAGCATTTGGGGCAAAGAATCCCAGTTCTTAACACTTGGGGGGGATTTCAATGTTCAGACGTTTAAGTTGTGGCTGTCCTCTGAAGTGATGTTCACTAATTTATCCACCAGCAAGGACACTGGCCCTGGTCCTGGAGGGCTGCGGTGTTGGGCATTACCACTTTAGTCGCTGGATCAGGGAGATGTGGGGAGGGAGGTGGACAGGTCCTGGGGCGAGCCAGAGAGGTGGGGCAGAGGCACTCAAGAGGCCTGGCACAGCTGCTGTTTATCAAACAACATGGAAAAATTTCAATATTTCAGTAACGTGGTTATACGGAATATCTACCCTGGTTATCTTCCTTTCTCAGAAGAGGAATGGAGTCCCATAAAGTAAAATAATCACGTTAAAGATGAGCTGATCCAAGCTAGGTAGATCAGCATAAATTCCTCATGAAGTTCCCCAGGCGAAGAGCAACCTCTCTTCCTCTCGCTCTCTGTTCTCTGTCTCTTTCTCACACACACTCAAGCAAGAACCCACCGCCCTGACTAAAGAGTCCACAGTGCCCTATTTCCCTTCCCTGCCACCTTCTTCTTGTTGTTTGTCATTGAGTTGATTCTGACTCCTAGCGACCCCATGTGACAGAGTTGAACTGCCCCACAGGGTTTTCTAGGCTGTACTCTTTACGGGAGAGACCGGCAGATCTTTCTCCCACTGAGCTGCTGGGTGAGTTCAAACCACCAACCTTTTGGTTAGCAGCTAAGCACTTAACAGTTTGCGCCACCAGAGGCTTTCCTAACATAGGACTAAGAGGGAAGTCCCAGCCCAGTGCAGGGGCTGGGAACTAATACAGTGAGAGATTGAGAAGGACGGCTGTATCTGAAGTAAGAAGGGGGAAGCCTGGATCCAGCCCCCTCGGCCACTGAGCTAGTTCTTCTGCTTCCCATCTGAGGCAGGGGCTGAGCTCAGGATGAAGTTCTCCCAGGGTTCCAGAACTGGTCACAGAAAGTAAGGAAAATGTATTTCCCTTCGGGGTGGGGTCGGGGAGTAAGGGTAGACAGCATCAAGCAGGAAAGGGTCTTATCTAGACACTCAGTCCAGCACCCAAGCGTTTTAGGGTGGGCCAAGCTTGCTTGGGAGAGGAATACAGGCTGGGTGAGAGCCACTCACTGGAGGGCCAGCAGTGGCCTGGGGCCAGCGCTGTCAAGTGGGAGTTTGATCTGTAGGTTGTTGTTAGTTCCCTGGAGTTTGCTCCGACTCCTGGTGACTCCATGTATAACAGAAGGAAACGTTGTCAGGTCCTGTGCCATCTTCACGATCCTTGGTGTGTTTGAGCCCACTGTTATGGCTATTGTGTCGATCCATCTTATTGAGGGTTTCCCTCATTTTCACTGACCCTCTACTTTACCAAACATCATGTCCTTTTCTAACAATTGGTCTTTCCTAATGAAGTGTCTAAGGTAAGCAAGCCGAAATCTTACTTTCCTCCCTTCTAAGGAGTATTCTGGTGGTAATTCTTCTAAGACTGATGTATTCTTTCTTCTGACCGTCCACAGAATATTGAGTATTCTTCACCAATACCACAGTTTGAAGGCATCAATTCTTCTGTCTTCCTTTTTCATCATCCAATTTTCACACGGCGTGAGGTGACCGAAAAGATGTGTAGGTAGCACATGGAAGAGACAGTGTTGTTCAGAGGGCCTCTGTCCTCCTTCCCGCCTGCAGATACTTAAGAGATGCTGCCTGGCCCTGACCCTGTCAGCCTCTTTGAGTGTCAGCAATAGGCAGGGGGCCAGAAGGCGCTCTGGAGGGGAGAATGTGGCTAGGGAAATATGTCTTCTCTAGGAATGGCCAGGGGAGCTGCAGGAGCCAGGCACATGAGGATTGCTGGGAATATAAACCGGGATGGCTTTTAGCTGGGACAGAATGCTGGAGCATATAAGGCTCCTTGAACAAGATGATGAGATGCAGAGGAGGTGGTAGAGAGCAGGAGTCAAACCTCTCCCCACATCCCCTCCTCGTGGGCCACAGAAATCCTCCCTGGAGTGTGGACAGCCTCGGCTTCCAATTTGCTAGCTGAGGGAAAGGAGGAAATGGGTGGGAGGGGTGGACTACAGGGGCTGCTCCTTCCCACTCACCTCGAAGTCCTCTCCCCACCTCATGAGTTGGGATGCAGAAGTCCAGGCGTTCTCAGGATGGGGGAAGCTGGGTGAGCTAATTCTCTGTCAGCAGATTCTCGGGAGCTATGGAAATGAAGCAGCTTGGTAGAGGGCAGACAACCAAGAGAAGCACAGAAGGTGGAATGAGTCAAGTGTATTTCTCTGGTTGTTTAATATTAATCACTATGGAACCTCTGTGCGCCCAGCCTGCGTGTGTTTATGTGTGTGTGTGTGTGTGTGTGTTCACGCTTTTGCATGCCTGCAAATGGTCATGAAGACCCAGGTTGGTTTTGCTGCTTTTGACCGTGTTGTTGTTAGTTGGCATCAAGTTGGTCCCTGACTCATGGCAACCCTGTTCTCCCTGTCATCTAGTGCTGCTGTAACAGAAATACCACAAGTGGATGGCTTTAACAAAGAGAAATTTATTTCCTCACAGTAAAGTAGGCTTAAAGTCCAAAGTCAAGGCATCAGCTCCAGGGGAAGGCCTTCTCTCTCTTGGCTCTGGAGGAAGGTCCTTGTCCTCAATCTTCCCCTGGTCAGGGAGCTTCTCAGGCACAGGGACCCCAGGTCCAAAGGATGCACTCTGCTCCTGGTGCTGCCTTCTTGGTGGTATGAGGTCCCTAACTCTCTGCTTGCTTCCCTTTGGTTTTATCCCTTGAGAGATAAAAGGTGGTGCAGGCCACACCCCAGGGAAACTCCCTTTACCTTGGATCAGGGAGGTTACCTGAGTAAGGGTGGTGTTACAATCCCACCCTAATCCTCTCAACATAAAATTGCAATCACAAGATGGGGGACAGCCATACAGTACTGGGAATCATGGTCTAACCAATTTGATACACACATTTTGGGAGGGGACAATTCAATCCGTGACACCCACGCACAATGGAATGAAATGCTGCCCAGTCCTACACCAGCCCCATGGTTGGTTGCAGATTGGACAATGTTCTGTTGTGATCCATAGCATTTTCATTGACTGATTTTTGGAAGTAAATTGCCAGGCTTTTCTTCCTAGTCTGCCGTAGTCTGGAAGCTCTGTTGAAACCTGTCCAGCATCATAGCAATGTGTAAGCCTCCACTGACAGGCCAGTTGTGGCTGCACATGAGGTGGACTATGTAATGTCTAGGTATCACTCCAGGTGGATCCTCACCCTTGAGGAAGATGTTCTGGAGACAAATCATTACATAGCTGTCATCTCCACAGTACAGCTGTCGCTAGGACCTGGGAGCTGAGAGTGTCTCTTGAATGGCAAGAAGGCCCTAACTAGATGGAGAGATGATGCCTGGAGAGTGGAGAGGATCTGCCCGTCTTTGTTAACTAATTGGCTTGGGCACTTCTAGAGTTTCTGCCCCCTGTATTCTCCCCATCCCCCCTCTGCCTTCCGCAGCCTTCTCGAGCCTGGGGCTGTGTTTTTTTGTTTTTTTTTTCCCTAGCTCCACACCTGGCATATTGATTTGTTTTTAAGCAAAATGAACAAAGCTGTTATCTCACGTGTAGCACATTTCACAGTTTGAAAGTTTATGGTTTTATTTCATAGAATCTGAAGGCACCTCATTTCCACATAAGGAGCCCTGGTCGTGCAATGGTTAAGCACTTGGCTGCCGAACAAAAGATTGGCAGTTCAAACACACCAAGTGGCTCCATTGGAAAAAGACCTGGAGATCAGCTTCCATAAAGATTACAGCCAAGAAAACCCTATGGAGCAGTTCTACTCTGTCACATGGGGTTGCTGTGAGTTGAAATTGACTTGAGGGCACCTAACAACAACATTTGCATATGAGAAAACTAAGGGCCACAGAAGTCCAGTCACACTGCTAATTCATGTTGAAACTTGGACGGGAAGCCCAACCCTGCCAAGTTCTCTTTGCACTGGTGGTACTGCCATGGAGGACCCCTCACAGGTGCAGTGGACAAGGTGACCATCTGGCAACGTGGGAGTTAGGCATGCTCCTGCCTCCACCATGAAATCTGCTTTTCTGCTTGAGATGGTCCCATTTCTGGGTGGAATCTGAGAGGGCCATTTGGATCTGCATTCCTAAGCATTTGTTCCTGAGGGATGGAAGCCTCTTGAAGCCCTAACAGGGAGGAGGAGAGAGAAAATCAATTGGTTACCTCCCATGGTTTCCTTCGGTAGTGTTCCACACCTGGTCAGCTCTGCCGCTGCCTGATCTAAAGTGAAAGCCTATCATTGTGTGTGGTTTTGTGGCAAAGGGAAGGAACCCCAGCTAGGCATATTGTGTGCTGCCTTCAGCCTGCGGGTTTCAGGACTCTCTCAACAAGCGGGAAACCCATGGGCCATCATTCCCACTGCCTGGTGCTCTCTGCCCTGGCCTTGGAAGAAGTAATTTAACTTGCAACTTAAGCAAAGGCTGTGGGAGGCCCCTGAGCTCCACTTGAGGAGAAGGGGGATATTTTTTCCTTCTAGAGGAAGAAAACTCATTTTCCCAGTGCACCCCCCCCCCCCCCGCCAACCTCCTCCGGTGCAGAGGAGCTTAATTTTCTTTCCCTCTCAATGAAGATGAGTCAAAGCCAAGGTATATATTCAGGGGGGAGCCAGGCAGGGAAGCTGAGTGGGGGTGAGGGGGCAGAAACTGAGCTGCTCTCAGAGAAGAAGTAATTAATTTTAAGAGAGAGCAAAGAGAGGAAAGCCCTTGGTACTAGAATGTCCAACTCCAAATGCAGGTGGCTAAAAATTAGAGTATGGAGAGGTTTGTTTTTTCCCTTCTTCCTTTACTCATTTATTCATTCATCAAACCTTTATTGAGCTCCTGTGTACTAGCAGGCATTAGGGGACGGCCTTGCTCTCCATAACCATGTTGTTAGGTGCAGGCGAGTCGATTTTGACTCATAATGACCCCATGTGACAGAGTAGAAATGCACCATAATCTTTATGGGAGTATATAGCCAGGTCTTTCTCCCACAGAGCTGTTGGGTGGGTTCAGGCCGCCAACCTTTTGGTTAGCAGCCAAGCGCTTAACTGTTGCACCACCAGGGCTCCTTCTCCATAACCACAGCAGGGCTCAAGTAGCTGTGAATTAGGGACAGAGAGAGGATGGAATCTGGAAACTGAGGCATTTTATCACCAGGGTAAATCATTTGCAAAACATATCACTAAATGGCTGACTATATTGACCCTTTGAATCTAGGATTAGCTGCTTAAATATTAGGAGTTGATGACCTCGGTTATATCCAACCAGCCTGTTTCATCAGGGCCTAAATGTAAATAATGATGTTGTCTGTTTACTTCTCCATTCACTGATTGCATTGTTCCCTGACCAAGTTCCTGTAATCAATCCAAAAATTAGATCAGCCCCTCACTTTGTGTCTGTTGTGACATCACAGAATTGCCATAACAACAGACTATGATGTCAACAGAATGCCTGGGTGTGGCTAAAAAGAATCACATTCATCAGAAAAGTATTCTCTTCCGAGGACAAACTAGAATAATATTGAAAGCCGCGGGGTCTGACGCTTGCTGTCAAAAAGAACATCATGGCAGTGTAACAGTGGGTCTGGAGCTTTACAACAAACAAGGCACCTAACGAGGACGGATTGGAGAGGAGGCTTGCCTGGAGGCAGGGGGATGGAAGCCATGACCTCTAGAATAATACTCAGACTTGAAGGACGTTAGCAAAGAGGGAGATTGGACCATCTTCAGCCTCTGGAGAATTCAGGGGAATTAACGCCAATGCAACCTTCCTTGCTCCTGAGAAGATCTCACAGTCAGCTGGAATTTATCATCTTGCATCTAGGAAGATTTTCAGAAACAAACACTCGGTGACCCCCTCTCAGTCCCATTTGCTGCCCACTTCCTCATATGCTTTGGGAAGATGCTTTCTTTCAATTTCGCCTGAGTAAGGCAGCGTGTGTCCCTGCCACCAGCTTGGGCTCCATGACATCTGCGCCTGTCTGCTCCACTTGAGTTGGTAGCATTGCTGCTCATTAGCTGGGCCACCCCCAAGCAGAAGCCAGGCAACACAGAGCTGTGTCTAAAGGGAGCGTGTTGGGGGGACGGTTGCAAGAGGCTTCATTCATTATGCCCTTGTCTCCCCAGAGGAAGGCTGGGCAGGCTGAGAGGAGAGAAAGGAGACTTCCTCCATCAATCTCAACTTCCCAGCAGCCGCCGTGGCAGCAGCGACAGCAGCAGTCATAGCAGAAGAATCTGGAGCTTCATTTAACCCTGTGCCCACAGGATCCGAAGGGTGTCTGAGAAGCAAGTTGCTCTTCTGCCCGAGGGCCCGTGTTCTGGGCCAGGGGGCCAGGCAGGCCTGGGGGACTGTCGTTCCTGCCCACCAGGCTGGCATGAGTTTCTGCTGTGCAGATGGGAACGCAGCCCCAGACTCCTCCACCCACCCAGCCACTCTCTGTCCTTAGCCTGGTGAGGTCGGACTACCTGGAAGTTGCACACCTGCTCTGTGTTTGCCTGTCTCTCCGTTTCAGCATTTTCTCCTTGGGAACCTGAACTGGGAGGACAGCATCCCGTCCTGGCTTATTCCACCTCCAGCACTCTGGCCGGCAGCATTCTGACTGAATGCTCCGTAGCCGTGGGCCCACTAGGGCACCCCTGCTGCCACCCAGAGAGAGCCCCCACCCCCTTCTCACGTGCCGGAGCCAGCCGGAGGGGGGCCGTCGGAGTCTGTGCTGCTGCTGGCCCTGGATCCCCGCCACGGCACTCCGACTGGGACGGCACTCCGACTGGGACGGAGGACTTACTTCTCAGAGGATGGTAGAAGCAGGGTGGCTGGCGGGTCCTCTGAGGCTGCCGAGCTGGGAACAGAGCTGCCAAAAAGATGTTGAAATTTCGGGCTGATCGGCGGGTCAGGTAGGATTTCTTCGGCGGACCACAGGCATGTCGAGTCAGAGCAGGCTGAGTTGGCAGCCCTCCTGTTTGGGTCCTGGGACCTCAGAGTGAGGGGTTGGCTTGAGATGACCTGGAGAAGGAAGAGGAGTTAGGTCAGCGCTTGCTGCAATGCAGTGCTTGTGAAGGGGAAGCTGTTTTGAAATTTGTAGCGCTGGGGATGGAGAGACGACGTCATTTGTAGTGGTTGCTGGGTAGGAGAGTCTGGGGCAAGGAGGAATTTGCCTCACCCTGGAAGACTTGTGATGGTGGATAGTGGAGCGTGTGCTTCTGTGTCTGTCTGTCTGTGTCTGTGTCTGAAGGAGAGGTTCCAGCAGAGTTACCATGGGAAGCAAGCAGAGCAGAAGGGGGCTGGCAGGTTGGTGGGGACCAGGGGCCCTGCACCACTGGGAAAGTAGAGACCTTGGCATCTGAAGCTCCTTAGTTGTCACAGACAGCCTGCTTCCCAGTCCCAAGGGGGGGCAGACCCAGGGGCAAGGGTGACTGGAAACAGCAGCCTGTCTGCACAAAGGCCCCTGTGGTTGAGTTGAGGACAATATCCTTGCTGGACATGGGAGGAAGGGGATAAAATTTGGGAAGTGGGGAGCAGGTTATCAGTGTGCTAGAGTTAAAACCCAGGCCTGTGGACGCTGGTCAAGTTTAAGGTCCTGCTTGGCAAGCCCTGGCTTCAAGACCCACGTGTCCACATAGGCTGTAGCCTACTGTGCTTCTGTCTCCTATGTGTCTTTGGGATAGATCTGAAAGTGACTGGCAGAAAGCTCAACAAACACCTTTTGATATTATCTTCGGCTTGAACAGACAGCCTGAGGGCGGGGTTGTGTCCTGGCTATTGAAAGGGGGTTTCCGAAAGGTATTTTCTCTCTCTCCTGGAGCTAAGGGCCAAGCTCAGACCTCTTTCCTATGGCACTAGCTGACCTACCACTTGTCAAGCACAGCACTGGCCCTTTGTTCAAGCAGCCTAGTGTTAGGGCCCTGAGCCCTGGAGTAGCCTCAGCAAGCCCTGTCCTAGTACTTGTTTCTCAGGGTAGACGGGCAGCACTGAGGTGAAGAGAGGACATACCTGGGCTCTCCCAGGATCTCTCAAGAGGATAGATGAAAACCCACTAACCCACTGCCGTCAAGTCGATTCCGACTCTTAGCGACCCTGCAGGACAAGTAGAACTGCCCCATAGAGTTCCCAAGGAGCGCCTGGTGAATTTGAACTGCCGAACTTTTGGTAAGCAGCCATAGCACTTAACCACTACGCCACCAGGGTTTCCAGAGGAAGTCCTTAAAATCCACCTCGCCTCCCATTGTCTAGATGCTTAAATCACCACCAAAGTTTCTTGCCAGGTGGCCCCTGCTTGGAGAATCCATCTTAGATGGCTGCCATTTGTGCCTTAGCCCCACTGTGCAAGCCCTGCCTGCTGCCCTCCCTCTCTTATCTTCCCGAGAGCCCACTGGGGCACTAGCTTGACATTCAGTCAATGAGAAAAGCCCCAGCAGGACCTCCCAAAGGAGTCCTGCTCCCGTCCGCCTCTGCAAAGACCCAGCACCTGGTTAATGCCCCCTCCTACTTCCTGGCAGGCTGTCCTCACAGCACCCCAACTCACCCAAGCCCCAGGCCTCCCTTAATTAGATCTGACTGTTGAGCCAGCACTAACCTTGATGCCTGACAGCTCCTGAAGTCTCCGCTATATCAAGTAACCCTTAGACAGGGAGATCCTGGACTTTGAGTTTGGGTGGGCCCCAGCCGAAGCTCAAGAAAAGAGTTTCTGGATCTCCCATGTCATTTAAAGAAAGAGATTGGGGCACAAAGAAGGAGAGGAAGGAGTCCAAGGTCACAAGAGAGTTCTTTCAGCAAATAATGAGTGAGCACTTTTTAGGTGCAGCATTGGCAGCCGTTGTCCTGGGGACAGAACCTGCCATGCATGAAAGCTTGACTGTATTGAATTGTCTATAGGACTGCCCCTCCAGCCCCCTTCCTCCCACACACCCAGGATGACCACTGAAAAGGTTAAGGATGGCTTATTTCCAGCCTGGAGTAGGGGTACACCCATTGCCATCGAGTTGATTCCAATTCGTAGAGACCCTATAGGACAGAGTAGAACTGCCCGATAGGGTTTCCAAGGAGTGGCTGATGGATTCGAACTGCCAACCTTTTGGTTCAGCAGCCGAGCTCTTAACCACTGCGCCACCAGGGCTCCCCACTGTGGGGGTGGGGGGGTGAAGGTGAGGGTCTATAGTAAGTAGTTTGTACTGACTAGAAAAAAGTGACCAGGTTTCATTTCCTCTCCTCATCCTCCCTCCATCCAGACTACAACTTCTATGTCATCCAGCCCTCCATCTTACCCCCGACCAATCCCACCTGGAGGACAGATGGACAAGCTTCTTATGTATTCATCCTGTCTCTGGCACTCTCCAGAGCCTGTCTACCCTTTGGCTTATCTTTTTGCCTTCTCCATCTTTACCATAACTCTTCTCTCTATTTTGCCTCTACAGCCACAATGAAAGACGGAACACATTCTTACACCCAGTGACTGGCCAGGTCCCAGAGGAAAACAAAAAATTTGACTTGAAAACGTAAGTTTGCCCCCTACCATGCCGTTTGGCCTTTCCATCTTTCAACACCACCACCGCATTGCCACCTTGCCCCAGGGAGGGGAGTGGGAGCAGGAGGGGGGCAGAAGGAATTTAGGGTCACTTACCTCAGTTCTGAGGTCTGGAAGCTCCTGAGACCCATCTGGCTCAATACCCTCATCTACTTTTCTCAAGATCCAGCAGAACTCAGGTTGGTGCTTCCTGTAGGTTGAGCGGAAGAAGTGAAAGACAGGTCCAAGGCTGAGGGAAGACTGAGGGGATCTGATATAATTATGAGAGCTAAATGCTAACTCCTGTCACTGTGGATGCTGGCTCACTGAATGAGAGGAAAATAACAATAGACAATTAAATGGTTGTCATAGTCCACTGGGCCATTGTGTCTTTTAAATTAGAAGGAAACGGAGTTCTGAAGTTCTAGGGTCTAGATTTTTTTAAAATAAAATTTAAAACAAACAAAAAAAATTTTTTTTTCTAAAATAAATAAATTTGTTAAAAGAGAGGATAATGTCCAGTAACAGTAGCATATAATCTTCTCAGAAGAGCTGAGGGAGCAGCTGAGATGACCCCTTGATCTCATCACATAGGGGATCTAATTTTGCGCTGATGCAGGAATAGTGGGTGGCAGAGTAGGGAAAAGTGATGGGTGGTTTCTATGGTTTCTTGGCTTTGACTTGTCTCTTCTCTTCTTGGTCAACTTGAAATCAGATCAACCTTGGACATGTCCAATAAAACAGGTGGGAAACGCCCGGCTATCACCAATAGTGACATATCCAACCACAACATGGTGTCCGAGGTCCCTCCAGAGCGGCCCAGTGTCCGAGTAAGTCTAGCTTTCAAGACAACTGTTGGGCAAGAAATGCCTTCAGTGCATGTTTAGAGGGATCTCAGGAACCCTGGAAAGTGTCTTAGCCTGCCCAGCTGTTTCCGTAAGATTCTAACTAGCAGGTAAGGTGACTCAGGAGGAGTGTGAAGGGTAGGAAAGGAAGAGGGCTCAGACCAGAACCTTGTTGAAGACTAACATCTAGACCAGAGGTTCTTAACCTTGGTGCTGTTAACATTTTGGCTGGATAATAATTCTTTGTGATGTGGGGCTATCTTGGGCATTGTTGGATGTTTAGCAGTATCCTTGGGCTCTACCCATTAGATGCTACTAGCAACACCACCCCCCTCCAGTTGTGAAAACGAAAAATATCTCCAGACAAAGCCCAATGTTTGGGGGCAAAACCAACCCGCCCTCACTGAGAATTATTTATCTAAAAGACGTAAAAGAAGAATAACTCATGAAAGACATGGTGACGGGGAATTCAGAGAGAGAGGAGGAAACCAGGAGGGTGCTGTCCCCTAAATGGAAGGAAGAGAGCCTCCAGGAGGAAGAAGTAATCCAAAGAAGAATGTTTCAAGTCATAAGATAAGGACTGAAAGTATCCTTTGGGTTTATTAACAATGTGGAGGTAGGAGCCCCTGATAAGGGCAGTTTTGGTGGTGTGATGAGAGCAGAAGATAAGCTGAAGAAGGTTGAAGAGGGGATGATGTAGAAACATTGAAGAGTGGAAGCTACTCATCTAAGAAGCTAGATAATTAATTATGGTATATGCATACAAGGAGCCCTGGTGGTACAAACAGTTAAGCACTGGGCTGCTAACTGAAAAGTTGGCAGTTCTAACCCGCCCAACTGCTCTGCAGGAGAAAGACCTGGCAATCTGCTTCTGTAAAGATTACAGCCAAGGGAACCCTATGGGGCCATTCTGTTCTGTCACTTGGGCTCGCTATGAGTAGGAACCAACTTGATGGCACTCAGCAATGACGTGTTTATACAATGGCATACTCTCCAAAAATTAAAACGAATGAGTTAGAGCTATATGTATCAATAAAGATAACTCTTGAAAACATAATGTTGAGTAAAAAGCAAGTTGCAGAATATGAAAAGTATGATATCGTTTATATAACATGTGCAAACATGAAAAACAACACTATAATAATGTTGAGTAAAAAGCAAGTTGCAGAATATGAAAAGTATGATATCGTTTATATAACATGTGCAAACATGAAAAACAACACTATAGATAGTATTTATTTGCAGTACAAATATATAATCATGAAAAGGAAGACTAATTTTGGGACAGTGGTTGCCTCGAGGGAGGAAGAAAGGATTGGAGGGGAGGGTGCATGTTTCGTTGGGGGAAAATAATATGCAATGGTGATCATCATATTATTTACTTCTCTGAAATGTTTGAAGTATTTCAAAACTATATTTTTAAAGACTTATGACTGTGAAGGGAAGTTATGGGGGCGGGTGTGGAAGCTAGAAGATACGAAGATGGAGGGAGGTCTTGTTTGTTTGTTTTAAGATGTTGGCGGTGTGGGTGAAGGGAACAATCTGGCAGATGGGTTCTGGAGAAAGGAGTGACCAGTAAGCAAGGCTGCTGTGGAGGCAGGGGAGTCAGACCAGAGGCACTGGTGGCCTGGATAAGGAAAGGAGCACCTCTTCCTCTGATGCTGTATAAAAAGGTTTGAGAAACTGGGGTGGGAGAGCTAGGAAATTAATGACGTTCCCACCTGATGTCTTCACTTTTGCAGGAAAGGCCTTCTGCCGGGAGGGATAGGGTAAATGAGGATGCGTCAGGGGGCTTGAGGATGTGCAGGACAGGTCTGGAGAGCAGGAATGGTGGCCAACAAAGGAACATAGGAAATATCGCCTGACAAGCTGGAAGGGTCATGTGGGGTTGTAGACTGTGAGTCTGTGGAGCCCCAGTGCACAGGCTTCTGTGGCTTTCCTCCAGCAATGCTCATAGCCTGGTTGTGAAAGCAGGGGAAGCAGATGGTTGGATTGACCTCAGGTTGAGGGTTGGTGGAAAGTGGTGGCAGAAAGACAAGGAGGCTAGGCTACTGAGGGGGTAGCAGGAGAATGGCTCCAGTGGCGAGCCATGGGGAGCAGCTTCCAGGCTGCAGAGGGAGGAGGTGAAACTATGACAGATGATGGACTGAGAGAAAAGGGAAGGACTTAGGGATTTGCATATTCTTAGAGGGGTGGACAGGAGCCCTGGCGGAGCAGTGGTTAAGCACTCGACTGCTAACTGAAAAGCCAGCACTTCAAACCTACCAGCCGTTCAGTGGCAGAATCTGCTTCCCTAAAGGTTACAGCCTTGGAAACCCTATGGGGCAGTTCTTCTCTGTCCTGTAGGGTCACCATAAGCCAGAATCAACTCGACGGCAATGGGTTAGGGGTGTGAATGACTTCTAGTCATTCTAGTGTCAGCCATTATATACGGATTTTTACTAGTTTAATGTTCTGAAAATAATTTTCTTTCCTAGTTTTGGGATTGTCGTTGTTGTTAGTTGCCATCGAGTTGATTCTGATTCATAGCAACTCCATGTGTTACAGAGTAGAACTGCTCCATAGAGTTTTCTTGGCTGTAATCTTAACAGAAACAGATCACCAGGCCTATCTTCTGTGGTACTATTGAGTGGGTTCGAACCTCAAACCTTTTTTTTTTTAAATTGTTCATTAGGTGAAAGTCAACAGAGCAAACTAGTTGCCCATTCAATAGTTTATACATGAAGTATTTCATGACATTGGTTCCATTCCCCACAATGTGTCAGCACTCTCCCCATTTCCGTCCTAGATTCCCCGTTCCTTTCCTCCTGGTTTTCTACCCCTTCCTGCCTTCACATCTTTGCTTTTAGGCAAACGTTGCCCTTTTGATCTCATATAATTGATTGTTCTAAGTAGCACATTCCTCTCAGGTGTTATTGTTTATTTTATGGGCCTGCCTATGGTTTGGCTGAAAGGTGGTCTCCGGGAATGGCTTCAGTTCCAGTTCAGAAGGAAGTCTTAGGACCGTAGTCTCAGGGGTTCCTCCAGTTTCTGTCAGACCAGGAAGTCTGGTCTTTTTGTGAATTGATTTTTTGTTCTACAGTTTTTCTCCCACTCTGTCCAGGAACCTCTGTTGTGATCCCAGTGAGAGCGGTCGGTAGTGATAGCCAGACACCATCTAGTTCTTCCGGTTTCAGGGTCATGTAGGCTGTGGTTCATGTGGCCCATTAGTCCTTTGAACTAATTACTCCCTTGAGTCTTTAATTTTCTTCGCTCTCCTTTGCTCTGGTCGGGAAGAGACCAATAGTTAGATCTTAGGTGGCCACTTGTAAGCTTTTAAGGCCCCAGACGCTACTCACCAATGTAGGATGCAGAACTTTGTCTTTATGAACTACATTGTCCCAGTCGAGGTAGATGTCCTCTAAGCCTATGGTTTTTTGCCTTCGAGCCTAGGAACCTCATCCTGTGAGGTGTTTAGTTGTGTCTGAGAAATTGCCCTGACTGTAGTCTTTGTGTGCTCTATTGTCTATAGTAGTATATAAGCAGCACCTACAGTTATGCATATAGACATATCCACCCCAAACCTATATCTGCAGATGGGTGTTCCCTTACATACTCCCACATCTTTTGACTTACCTATCTACCTATGTATCTATTCCTAAATTAGTGTTTGTTAACAGTATTGTTGCAGGATTGTCTATGCTGTAGTAATTAGTGTTGTTGCCCTTTGTTCTTGTGTTCCTCTCAGTGTCGTCCCGTGCGTTGCTCATGTTTTGCTGACTTCCCCCATATTGTGTGTTGCCTTTCCTTTCACCAATATTAACACATGTCTTCTATTTGGTAATTTTCCCTCCCTTCCCTGGTAACCATCAAAAAAAATTTTTTCTCATATGTAAACCTTTTCTTGTTTCTTTATATTAATGGTCTCCTACAATATTTGTCCTTTTGTTACTGACCTATTTCACTCAGCATAATGCCCTCCAAGTTCATCCATGTTGTGAGAGAGATGTTCCACAGATTTGTTATTATCCTTTATCCTTGCATAGTATTCCATTGTATGTATGTACCACAGTTGGTTAATCCATTTATCTGTTGTTTCCATCTTTTTGCTATTGTAAATAGTGCTGCATTGAACATGGGTGTGCATATGTCTATTCATGTTATGGCTTTTATTTCTTTAGGGTATATACCTAGGAGTGGGATTGCTAGATCATATGGTATGTCTATTTCTAGCATTTTTCATAGTGGCTATACATTTTATAATCCCACCAGCAGTGGAAACAGTTCCAGTCTCCTCACAACCTCTCCAACTTTTGTTATTTTCTGTTTTTTTTTTTTTAATTAGTGCTAGTTATGTTTTTTTAGTGATGTCAGGATCAGATGGTATCTCGTTTTTGTTTTGATTTGCATCTCTCTAATGGCTAATGATTTTGAGCACATCTTCATGTATTTGTTAGCTGTCTGAATGTCATCTTTGGTGAAGTGCCTGTTCATATCCTTTGCTCATTTTTAAATTGGATTATTTGTGTTTTTGTAGTTGAGGTGCTGAAGTTTTCTATAAATTTTAGAGATTAGGCCATTGTTGGATATGTCATAGCCAAATCTTTTTTCCCATCTCTAAGTTCTCTTTTTTTTTCTTTTGGAGAAGTCTTTTTGGTAAGTATAGGTGTTTTAATTTTTAGGAGATCCCATTTATCTAGTTCATCTTCTGATGTTAGTACATTTTTAATTATGTTTGATATTCTATTTATGCACATATATGACTCAAAGACAACAGGTTTGGTTTTGGAGTGTTGTCCCTATTTTTTCTTCCATGATCTTTATAGTTTTAGGATTTATATTCAGGTCTTTGACCCATTTTGAGTTAGTTTTTGTGTATGGTGTGAGGTATGGGTCCTGTTTCATTTTTTGACAAATGGACATCCAGTTTGCCCATGCCATTTGTTAGAGAGACTGTCTTTTCCCCATATAATGGACTTACCTCCAAGCTTCAGGTTAGCAGTTGAGTACAAACTGTACCACCTAGGGACCTACCTAGTTTTGGGGAGCTTCATTATAGAGCCTGATTTCTTCTTTCCTCCTTTCTACAAATATTTACTAAGTGCTTATTGTGACTGGACACCTTGCTAGGCTCTGTGATAAAGACAGGAAACAAAAGTCCCTCCCTGCAAAGTGACTGGAAGTCAGTGGTTACACAGCAGTGTGACAAGTATTAGACTCTAAGAATGTACAGAGAGGAGGGAGTAGCTAACTCTGCTCGGGGTGGTTGAGGAGGTTTCATGGAACTGGGGAAGTCTGAGGTAGGATTTAAAGGATGAGTTGATATTTGTCAGTGGGCAAGGGAGGGTGGGGCTTTCCAGCCCAAGAAAGCATGGTGAGCAAAGGTGTTGGGCGGTGGGAAAGAATCATTTGTCATTCACGTGACCAGAGCCAGCGTGGTCTGTCTGGTAGGGTGGCAGGAGGTAGGTCGTGGGCCTGGACCAGATCTTCCAGACCATCCTTGTATGCTGTGCTGAGGAGTGAGAGGTCTCTTCTAAGTGAGGAGAGCTAGTGAGAAATTTTAAGTAAGAGAGTGACAGGATTGTGCTGGGTTTTAGGAAGATAAACTTAGTTCATTGTAGAGAATGGACAGGAAGAGGAGGTGGGACCTATCTGTGAGGCAACAATAGAGGAACTTGAGAGGAAAGGATTTGAGTACTATTAAGAAGATAGCACCGTCAGCCCTGTATAAAGGATTGGATAAAGGAATGGCAGAAGGCGGGGATCGTGGGAGGTGATTCAGAATTCTGGCTCGGGTGACTGGGTGGGTTGTAGTACCATTCACCAAGATTAGGAATACGGAACAGATTTGGACAGAAAGGAAGACGCGTTTGGTTTTGTACTTATTTAATATCTGTGGGACAACCAGTTGTAAAATGGATATGGAGCTAGCAGAGAGATGGTAGGTACGGATTAAGGAATTTTCAGCCTGTTGCTGGCAGTTGAAGCAATAGGTATAGGTGAGATTACCTAGGCACGACGCATAAGGAGAAAAGTGTGAATAAAAGGTTGGTTGAGACCCACCAACACTTAGCATAGAAGAAGGGGAGACTGAGGAAGAGTGGCTGCAGATGGAGGTATTGAAACAGGGAAGAGTAGTATTGTAGAAATCAAAAGAAGAGTTTCAGGAAGAATAGGGAGGTTAATATTGTCCGATGCTTTGAAGTAGGCAAGGAGTGAGCAGCCTTAATGCAATGACGTTTCAAGAGTGGTTTCAGCAGAGAGGTAGAGGAGGTGTAGAAGTAAATGGGAGGGAGGGAGTTAGGACTTCCTGGTAGTTTGGCCCTGAAGAGAGAGAAGGAAGAGTAGAAAGGCAGTACCTGACAGTGGACAGCAAATGTAGGGCTGAAGGGGGATTTCAGATGTGTGTGAGTGTATGAGGTATAGCTGGGAGGTGCAAATGGCAGCTTGACTCCACCCAGAGGTGCCTTGGAAGAAAGGCCTGGCAACCGACTTCCAAAAAATCAGCCACTGAAAACTCTATGGAGCACAGTTCTACTCTTGACACACAGAGGGTCACCATGAGTCAGAGTCAACTCCACAACAAGTGGATTTGTGTATGTGTGTGTGTGTTTAATGGTGGGTGCATGAGAGAGACAGAGATGCTTGAAGATGGAGCGACTTGAGCGTGTTTGCTGAGGAGAAGGAGGCAGCAGAAGAGGAAAAGTTGAAGATAGTGATTTGAGAGGAGACAGTTGTTGGAGACAAGGCTCAGAGGTGGCAGGTCAGAAGCGTTAGCTTTGAAAAGGAAGATGATGCCTCTTCTGTTGACATTGGAGCAAAAGAGGCAAAGATAGTGGTAAGGGCAGTAATTTTCTAGGTAAAACCAAAAAAAAAAAAGAAAAACCCAAACTCGTTGTGGTCAAGTTGGTTGCAACTCATAGGGACTCTATAGGACAGAGGAGAACTGCCCCATACGGTTTCCAAGGAGCGCCTGGTGGATTTGAACTCCCAACCTTTTGGTTAGCAGCCATAGCTCTTAACCACTATGCCACCAGGGTTTCCATTTAAGGAGGTGTGAAATTGAGGAAGTGCATCTCTGATAGCCTCCATTTTCTCTGCGAAGAAGGAGCAATGTCCACTGTGGGGAGGGTGGAGGCAGGGGAGGTTGGAGGGCCTGGAGAATGGTGAGGGTGTGGAGTTGGGGTTGGGGACTATGGGTCTGGAGTACAGTGTGATTTTTCTCCCAGCTCTGTGGTATGTTGGGCATGAGAGAATGAACAGGCCTCTGAGAGGATGATATAGGGGAATCTACTCATTTACTCAGAGCTATAGGGTCGCTACGAGCCGGAATCGACTCTACGGCACTGGGTTTGGTTTTTGGTTTGGTACTCACAGCTCAACAGGTTCCAAAAAGTGTGAAAGGGGTAGGGAGTGACGGCAGTAGTGAGAGGGTGGACTAGGAGAAAAATGGGGAGTCTTATTTTCTCCTCAAAAAATGCTGTGAGACAGGTAGGACTGTTAGCTCAAGTCCCATTTTAGAGATGAGAAAAGAGAGCCAAAGAATTGAAAAGCTGTGCCCTTGAGTTAGGAGAACCTGGGTGATGCAAATGGTCAAGTGTTCAACCACTAATTGAAAGGTTGGTGGTTCGAACCCACCCAGAGGCACATGGACAAAAGGCATGGTCATTTGCTTCTTAAAGGTCACAGTCTTGAAAACCCTATGGAGCACAGTTCTACTCTGCAACACATGGGGTCACCATGAGTCAGAACTGACTCACTGCCATTTTGTTTTGGTTTGTTTTCCCTTGAGTTAGTAACACTTCTGAGAGTCACACCTGGGCCTCTTAGAAGGGGGCCTCTGGTAGAAGGCAGGCTCTACAGGAGTAGCCCTAGAGAGACACAGCTCCCAGCAAATGGGCCAGAAAGGAGAAGGGGAAGAAAGTCAGGCCAGGTTGTCTGTCTACCTCCCCAGGTGACTCGCACATCCCGCAAAGCCATCACCTTTGGCAAGCGCTCACACTCCATGAAGCGGAACCCCACTGCCCCTGTCACCAAGGCAGGCTGGCTCTTCAAACAGGTGAGGCCTCCTCTGCCATGCTGCCACTGTCCTCACTCCGTGCTCATAGCTCTGGAGTTCCTCAGTGGCTTTAACAGTCTCCTCTCGTTGCTCTGGGAATGAGCTTCCTCAGTGTATAAAGGCTCAGAGAAATTAAGTATCTCCCCAAGGTCACACAAAAAAATTAGTGTTAGATTTGGGAATCCAGTCAGGTCTCCTGACGGGCAGATGAGGTGACTTTGAAAGGTACTAGGTCACCAACCCTATAGGAGCACCCCACTGGCTCATTCTCAGCAGGTCCCTCTTGCTATGGGGAGGGTGTCTCCTTCAAGTCTCGGGGTTCCCTCTATGGAGACTGCAGGGAGGGTCACTCTGTCCTCCAGTTCCCCCGCACTGACCTTGCTGCTATCCTTGTCTGCCTTGTGCGCCCTCATCCGGGCTTGTCTCCTGCCCCTTTTATCTTTCCCGGGGAGGCTCTCAGCCCGAGTGACAGAGCTGGAAGGTCACAGGCAATAATCTAATGTCAGTTCCCTGCCTCTGAGGCCTCACGTGGGTTGCTCTCGTTAGACACAGAGCTGCACTGAGAGCCAGGACGTCCTTATAATGAGTGCAGCCCTCTTTCCACTGCAGCCCCTCCCCCCTCCCCCGCCCAGCTTACGGTCTCTCATGCCTGTCTCTCCATGTGTCCTGCAGGCCAGCTCCGGGGTGAAGCAATGGAACAAGCGCTGGTTCGTCCTGGTAGATCGCTGTCTCTTCTACTATAAAGGTGAGCCTGCCCCTTGGGCTAGAGGGGCGGTGGGAAGCCAGGGTTCACCACTTTCTCGTTCTGCCATGCTGCTGGGCTCTGCAAGGAGCCCTGGTGGCACAGCGGTTAAGCACTTGGCTGCCAAACAAAAGGTAGGCATTTTGAACCCACCAGCTGCTCCGTAGAAGAAAGATGTGGCAACCTGCTTCCGTAAAGGTTGTAACCTTGGAAACCCTCCGAGGCAGTTCTATTTCGGCCTGTAGGGTTGCTGTGAGCTGGAGTCAACTCGATGGCTGTGGGTTTTACTGGACTCTGCTTCGGGTGGGCATGGCTGGGGGAGGGCAGATCTCCCCACTGTAGTCCCAGGAATCATGGCAGTGGGAGAAGGACAAAGCTCACTCACTCATCCACTGACACATGTCCACACACACTCACACACACACACACAGGCATGTTCACACTCACTCACAGTCACACACTCACACTAACACAGTCACTCATTCGCTCACTCCATATTCAACACATATTTACTGAATGCCTACGAGGTTTCAGGCTGGGTTCTAGGCACTGGTTGGTGGTACAGCGGGTGCACAAGGCAGTCATATGGATGATGAAGTCCCTGAGGGGCTGGGAGAGAGAGAGGAAAAGAGGAAGACCTGTTGGCCAGAGACATGCTACTTGGACTTTTAGGCCAATCTTCCTCCTGTCCCAGTGGAACATACGACCTCATCCTCCACAAAGGCGGGCATTTTGTTAGCTTTGTACACAGCTACACCCACAGCACATAGTAGGTGCTCAATCAGTGTCGAAGAAACGAATATCCCAGCTTCTACCTGCTTTGCTCACTCCTACCCTATACCAGAAAAGGGCAAAGATGTGATGTGGTCTGCAGACAAAGCTGTGCAGCCACCTCTAGGAAGTTATTTTAAAAATATGTACATGATGTCAAGCAGGCACCGAGGGAGATAGCAAGGGCCCATGACAGTAGCAGTCACCTTGTGCTGACGCCTGTGAGGAAACAGGCGTGGGGGGTGGAGAGAGGGTAAAATTATTTTGAAGCGGGAGAGGCTATTTCCTTTGCTGGCTTCCCTGGTGAATGGCAGTGCCCTGATCTCTCCAGAGCTCCAGGGAGCAATTTGGTGAATCATTAACTTTGGCAAGCAAGGCTTGTACACAGTGACCCCCTAGAAGGCTGCTGCCCCTGCACCCTGAGTTGCTGCCGCCTGAACCCCAAGGAGAGAAATGAGGAGGAAGCTGAGTATAGAGGGTATGGGTCACAGAGGGAACCCCAGGTTGGAAAGAAGAATCGGCCCAGGCTAGGGGCCGGCTGCTGGGCCCTGGGATACAGGACAGTGTGGAGCCAGAGGGTGAAAGAACTGGGAGGAAAGCCAGGGTCTCTGTAAAAGAGGGACTTTGGGACTGGCAGTGAGGGTTGTTAGCTGCGGTTGAGTCAGCCCCTGACTCCTGGTGACCCCATGCACAACAGAACAAAACACTGCCCAGTTCTGTACCATCCCCATGACTGGTTGTAGAGCAGACCATTGTGATCCATAGGGTTTTCACTGGCTAGATTTTGGACGTCGATCACCAGGCCTTTCTTCCTAGTTCATCTTAGTCACCTGTTCAGCATCATAGCAACACACAAGCCTCCACTAACAGATGGGTGCATTGGGGAGAATCAGACCTGGGTCTCCCACATGCAAGGCAAGAATTCCATCACCGAACCACCACTGCCTCATGGAGATGAGGGTAGGACCTCAAACAACTGAGAACCTGAAAGGGCAAGACACACTGAAATGGGGATTGCTGTCCACCAAGAGATGGTCCTAGGATGCCCCTCCAACACCGACCTGGCCTCTACTAGACAGGGACTCCATCTTTTCCAGAGGTTGACAACTTCAGCATCCCTGAAGACTCCCTGGAACCAGCCCCAAGTCTCTCCTGTTCCTTTGGACACTGTCCTCTGGGCACCATGCTGCAGTCTGGTCAGAGGCCAGGGCCTTGTGGGGGTGACAAATAAGATGATAATTGGGCTAGAGGAGTCTGTAGCCCTTACTAAGGTTTCTTCTGAGCCCCAAATTTGGGCTTTCCTGAGTCCAAAACACAGGGGTCAAACAGCAGTCCTGGGGACGTGGGGAGGGTCTTGCCATGGCCTCACACCCTAGGTCTCATGGCTGCCCCCACCTGGCCCTGCTGACAGCTAGGGTCTCGCCAGCTAATCCACCAGGCTTCTTTGGAGATCCAGGATGAATTATGTAGCAGCCTGATCCCGGGGCCAGGGGGCCGGGACGGGGGGGTGGGGGGACTGGGAAGTGGATCTGTGGCAGTTGGACAAAGCAAAGCCATCTGCTGGATGCCTGGGAGAACCCAAGATGCAGTTGCCCTGAGGAGCCGGATAGCTGAGGATGGCACTGTCCACTCTGCTGCACTCTACCATTACCTGGTCACACGTGTAGCTGTGGGAATTGTCTTGTTTAGAGAGGCAGCGGGTCAGCGGAAAAGAGAAAGACCCTCAACAAGATGGATTGACACAATGGCTGCAACAGTGGGCTCAAGCATAACGATTGTGAGCATGGAGCAGGACCAGGCAGTGTTTCGTTCTGTAGTACATAGGGTCACCATGAGTCAGAACCAACTCAACGGCACCTAACAACAACAACAGAGAGGCAGTGTAGGATAGTGGTTAAGAATGCTGGCTTTGGAGTCAGACTTCCTGGGTTCAGAGACCAATTCTACCACTTAAGTAACCTTGGACAAATTACTTAACCTCTCTGTCTCAATTTCCTTACCTATAAAATGGGGGTAATAATAGTCCCTACTCACAGGATTGCTGGGAGAGCTAAATGCATTAAGGCATCTAACTTCGAACAGTCCTCGACATACAGTGAGCCCCCTCAAAATGCTAGCTTTTATTATTTGTTTGCTTGTATGCTGGAATGAAGGAGTCCTGGTGGCATAATGGGTAAGCTCTTGGCTGCTAACCAAAAGGCTGGCAGTTTGAACCCACCCAGTGGCTCTGCAGGAGAACAACCTGGTGATCTGCTCCGATAAAAATTAAACTCAAAAACCCATTGCCAGCGAGTAAATTCTGACTTCTAGCGACCCTGTAGGACCGAGCAGAGCTACCCCATAGGGTTTCCAAGGTTGTACGTCTTCACAGAAGCAGACTGCCCCGTCTTTCTCCCACAGAGTGGCTGGTGGGTTTGAACAACCAGCCTTTCGATTAGCAGCCGGGAACTTAACCACAGCCTTGGAAATCCTGTAAAAACCCACACCAAACCCGTTGCTGTCGAGTTGATTCCAACTCATAGTGACCCTATAGGGCAGTTCTACTTTGTCATATAGGGTCTCTATGAGTTGGAATCGACTCGATAGCATATAACAACATATTAGAATGTTAGCTCTCTGAGCATGGGTATTTCTCTCTCATTCGCCACTACAGTGCCGGTGTCTAAAGTGTCTGCAGGAGCGCCAGCTGCCCAGCTCTAGGGAGTGTGCCCCTTGGAGCTGGGCGGTGCACACCTGGGTGGTCATACGTGGTGGCTCTGCGAACCTGACAAGTACAGATGAGCAACAGATATTTACTGATATTTATTGTCATAGGGCTGACATATTTCTCTCCCCTCCTCCCTGTATGTGTGTGTGTGCATGCACACACACACACACACACACACACAGATGCACACACTCTCACTTTGGCCTCTGCTTCCCTGGCAGATGAGAAGGAGGAAAGCACCCTGGGCAGTATCCCACTTCTGAGCTTCCGGGTGGCTGCGGTGCAGCCCTCAGACAACATCAGCCGAAAGCACACCTTTAAGGTCAGTTGGCCTTCCTTTCCCAGGCCAGATGGGTAAGGGAGGCTGCTGTCTCAGAGCACACAGGGATGGAGAAGGGGATGGAGAGCCGTATCCCTAAGGAATCTCAAGTGGTGTTGGACGAAGGGTAGGCAATGGCCCCTGGACTGACTACAGGATCATAAAGCTGAGTCTGTGAAAGGACCCCTCCTCTTCCTCCTTGGCATGTGGGTGGGCCAGCGGAGATATGCTTCAGTAGTCTCACAGTTTTTCCTGGGGAAGAGAGCCACACCCTGAGGCGGCGGACCATCTGCCCAGTGGCCTGGCACCTGGGGATCCCTCGCGGCAGAAGCAGGAGCTGGGGGCTGGAGGGGCTCTGACATCCCTTCCTGAACGGCTGCCTCCCACCTTGGTCCTAGGGAACAGGGCTCCCATCAAACTCACGTTTTCCATCTTTGGGGAAAATCTAGACTTGAGTTTCATTATAATCAAGAGAACACACCTAGTGTAGACAAAATTTGAACCAACAAATGCACAGGAAACTGGGACTCAGTGTCCTGCTCAGTGTCCCTCCCTCTGAACCCCCGGGGCTCCGCCCCACAAAGATGTGCCTACAGCTGGCTCAGCCGAGGCCGGTGTTTTTCCACATTTAAAAATTCATGACCTATTAAAACTATAAAAATCCCATGCCCTTAGTGTATTTTATGATGCAAAAACCAAATGTCTTTTTTGCTTTCCAAATATAAAATGATAATATCGACCATACATTTTTCTAAATAGAAACCCTTCTCTCTCCCGAAGCCATGATGTTGACTGATAGGTCACGCCAGGTCAGCGTCTGAGCTTAGAGCCTCAGAGGCCCTTGACCTTTCCTGTTCTTCAGACTGTGGTCACCTGGCCACAGAAAAGAGGTGGACAGTGTCCACAGGGGGCCAGGGAGGCGCTTCCCGGGCACATAGTTTCCAGCTGCCCAGGTTCTTGTATGCCAGAGATGTGAACAGAATGAACAATTAACAATGCTCTGACTCCAGGGAGTCGGGTTCTAGCTGGGGAAATAGGAACAGGCTGTTTAACAAACAACAAACAGCCTTGCTGTACACAGAGGCACCTGCACACAGCCAGCCTGCCTCACCCTCCCCACCAGACCTGTTCACAGACGTACGCACACACCAGCACAGAACTCTGCCGGCTGCAGTCGTTAGATCGATGTCCTGAGTGACTGACACTTGCCCTCCAGAACCCCAGATACCACTGCCATGTCCCCTCAAACGCCCTCCTCCCTCTCTTCCCCCAAGGAGGGCACTGCTTCTTTAAAACTCAACTCTGAGGGCTGTGCTCTGTGGCAACAAAGGGTTCTGATTGTGGCTAGGCAGTGGCCCTTCCCCAGGGAAGGGAGGGGAGCTGAGACAGACGGGAAGCTTGTCCGGCCAAGGCTACCAAAGGAAACTCTTGGATCGCTCATAACCAGGAGCCAGGAGCTATTCCTACCCAGCCTAATGCTGAATGCCTTAACCTCTTCCTAGCCCAGCCCTTGGGGGCTCCGTGGGCTTCACCCCACTGGGAGGCCTCCCTCAATTCTCTGGCCCCCTTTCATAGTTCCAGGAGGGCAGCCCGTTCCAGCTCCCCATCAATGGCCCTGTCTTCTCCCAGGCCCCCTGCCTTCCCGTCACAGGCATTTGCCCTGTGCCTTTGCGATCCTGTTTCCCGTGGGCGTGCTTCATCTCCCAGCGTGACCGCAGGCTCCTCAAGTGCACGCACCGTATCTCCTCCTTTGTGACTGGTGCCCAGAGCAGAATGGTGCACACACAGGCTGTCCACTACACGCTTACTGACTGATGAATTCACTCGCTGCCCCCTCCCCGACACACAAGCCAGTCCCTGCTGTGCTTCCCTTTCCTCCACAATAGCCCTGTTTTCTCCCCCCAGAGGGCTTGCTCTCTGCACCCCTATGCAGCTGAGCCTCCTTTCCTTTCAGCCTCGTGGTTTCAGCTGGCACCTCCCCTGCCCTCTCCCACACCCATCCTGACTTCTGCCCATATGCTGAGCCCTCTGCTGGGGGGTGGAGATAGCCTGGAGCCACAGGAAGGAGGCCCATCCTTGCCCAAGGAGGATAGGACACGCCCTTGCTGGGCAATGGCTCACTCTTGTCAGAAAGAACCTGAGTCTGAGGAAATGAGGAGGTGGGGCGGGCTGGCACCGCAGTGGATGAAGTCCCAGAAGGGCCAGGCTAGTGAGCATTTGGTGAGTGGGCTGATGCCACTGTTCAGGACAGCGAGCACCTGGCTAGAGGAGCCCGGCCTTCTCTCCCTCCAACCCCAGAGACCCCGAGTTTAGCATCAAAAGGGTCTGAGGCTGAAGTGATGTACAACAGTAACCCGTGGAATGGAGTAAACAAGGCCAGGAAGAATCTAGCCCTGGAGCATGTTTTTCTTGTGGCCCCAGAGCTCTGAGTTTCACCAGGTAGACCCTCCCGTTCCACAGGCGCATCAGTTAGGGCCAGAGTGAAAGCACATCCCGTCTGCAGTTACAGAGCTGGACAGGGAGAGCCAGGATTAGCGTTTGGACCCCTGACTTACCCTCTACCACCAGCCCAAACTCCCTTGATGCAAACTCTCCACTCCCCCATCTTGGTGGGCCACACTGGGCATTGCTGGGTGCTGTCATCCCACTGGTGCCACCTACTAGAATGGGGAAGTCTGAATACCTCCCCCCTTCGCTGTGCTCCTCAACATTGCCCGCCTCGTCAGCTTCTGTCTCTGTCTCTGGTGTTTGGTTGACCTATTCTCTGCTTCTCTTCCTTCTGATCATGTGAGGACCCCTCCTCTGGACAGGAGCTCTCTTCTGGGTTCCCGCCTGCCGTGCCTGCTCGCGGCCGCCAACTAGGTAGCGTGCCCCTACTGTATGCCAGCACATGCCTCTTGCATGCCCATGGAGAGAGGGGCTGGACTGTCTCTCCTTATGGGAGAGACGGTGCCAGCTTCTTAATGGTGAAGCTGGGCATGAGAATGGTATGTGCTCGGGGTGGGGGGCACCTTCCCAGACGTTGGGTAATTGCCCTTCAAATCAAAGATGGAATTTGAGGGGAGAATGGGCATGCTAATTGTCCCTCCTTCTTATGATCACCTCAGGTGGGACAGGTGAACTTACCTGAATATTGGGCTATTGAGTGGTATCCAGAGAGCCAGCCAAGGCAGATACCTGGATGCCAGCTGGAGCACCTGGGGTAGCGGTGGGCCACCCTCCTCACCTTGCCCTGAGCTCCATGTGGGGAAAAGTGCTGTAGGTGAAGGGAATGGCCTCCTGACCACCCATTCTGTGGGTGGTGTTGTCCTCTCCCTACAGGTGACTGTGTGCTGGGTGGACGAGGCCGGGGCCACTTCCACGCACTGCCTCTCCCCACAGGCCGAGCACGCAGGTGTCCGCACCTACTTCTTCAGTGCTGAGAGCCCCGAGGAGCAGGAGGCCTGGATCCAGGCCATGGGGGAGGCTGCCCGAGTACAGATCCCCCCAGCACAGAAATCTGCACCCCAAGCTGTGCGCCACAAGTGAGTGACAGGGTACAAGGCACGGGGGGTGGTTTGCTAGAGAAAGAGGAGGACTGAAGACCTGCCCACTCTATGTCATCACCGAGTACAGCTTGGACCTCCAAAGAGCGTGTGAGTCATCTCCTTGCTTCCAAGCAGGATCCCCTTCACCCAGCTCTAAAAGGCAGGCACCTTCTCTATGCTTTAGGAGTCTCTGGTTGGCGTATATGGTTAACGTGCTCTGCTTTTAACCTAAAGGTTAGATATTTGAATCCACCCAGAGGCACCTCAAAAGAAAGGCCTAACTATCTACTTTTGAAAAATCAGCCATTGAAAATTTGGTGGAGCATGGTTCTACTCTGACACACATGGTGTTGCCATGAGTTGGAATTGACTTGACGGCAACCGGTTTCGATTTGGTTTTCTCTATAACCTAAGGCTCTGTGGGAAGAAGACTCAGAAATAGGGAACCTGCATACCAGAGCTTCAGGAAATTTTACTAGTAAGCTTAAAAATCTGTCCTACTGTTATTTAAAGTAATTTCCTATGGTTCAAATTTCGGTGGAAACAGAAAAAATGTGTTGCCCCTCTCTTGTAATAAAGTTCCACCTGGTCTCTCCTTCCTGTTATCCCAGACTAAGTGATCTCAGAGCCTGTGGCCTCTCCTCCCCTTCTCTGAGCTGGTGGAGGTCAAGGGAGAAGCCGTGTTCCACCAGGACCTGGCTGAGAGCCAGAGGTCAGGGTCCTCTCCTAAGTTTTCTCTGCTGGGCACAAAGCCTTTGGAAGAAGGTGGACTTGGGCTTGAATCCCAACTTGGCCATTTGCTCACAGTGTGACCTCAAGGTAAATTACTTAACCTCTGTGAGCCTGAGTTTCTTCCTCAAAAACAGGACTTAGAACCTGCCTTAGAACCCTACCTCATAGGGCTTTTGTGAGGACTAAATAGTATATATAAATACTTGCCATGTAGTCAGCACTCAGTCTGTGGCTGCCCCCAACCCCATCATCACGCCATTCACCCCATCAGCATCCGCAGCCTCAGCGCCACCCTCTGCTTTAACTGGGTATGCAGTCTTGAGTTAAGTGTTAAAGGGGATCCAGAGGAAGGGCTTTTTCAGTATAGACTTCCAAGAGTCTATTCACATGTCCTAGAAATGTTTACCAAGCAATGTTTTCACAAGGACACTTGAATATGTCTAATTTGGCAAGCTATCGGGAGAAAATTGTCCCAAGTTTCCATCTTACCGTCAACCAAGGGCCGTAGTTCCAGGAGTACATGCATTCATGAACTGGGTAGACTTGAACCACCAACTTTTCAATTAGCACCAAGTACCTTAACCATTGCACCACCCAAGGACTCTCAGGCAGGAGAGGATTGTGTTTTGTAATAATTGCCCGATGTGGCTGGAGCAAGAAGATAAAGTGGTAAGATTTAGGAAACAGAATTGTAATTCACTGAATCCTGTTTCCATGGGTACCTTCCTGCCCATCCTTCTCCCCTCCTTTTCTCCTTCTCAGTCTACCACTCCCCACCCAAGTCTATACTGGGCTGGAGTCACTTACAACATCTCCTTTGCCATCCTGCAGCCATGAGAAACCAGACTCAGAGAACATCCCGCCCAGCAAACACCACCACCAGCCACAGCACAACAGCCTCCCCAAGCCTGAGCCAGAGGCCAAGACTCGAGGGGAGGGTGATGGCCGAGGCTGCGAGAAGGCAGAGAGGAGGCCCGAGAGGCCTGAAGTCAAGAAGGAGCCTCTGGTGAAAGCCAATGGCATCCAACCGGGACCAGAACCTGCCTCAGAGCCAGGCAGCCCTTACCCCGAGGGCCCGAGGGTCCCAGGGGGTGTGGAGCAGGCCGCCCAGCCCAACGGCTGGCAGTACAGCTCTCCAAGCCGGCCGGGGAGCACAGCTTTCCCACCTCAGGACGGAGAGAGTGGGGGACACCGGCGGAGCTTCCCGCCACGCACCAACCCTGACAAAATCGCCCAGCGCAAGAGCTCCATGAACCAGCTTCAGCAGTGGGTGAACCTCCGCCGGGGAGTGTCTCAACCCTCCGAAGACCTTCGGAGGTGAGGCCTGGTGGGGAGTGGGGTAGAGTTGAGATGGCGTTGTGGCTCGGGATGGGAACGGGATAGTAACACGTGAGGCATTACCTATTGGAAACCCTCTGGAAACTGGGCTGTTAGGAAACCAAGAAAATCCCATGATTCCTAGCTTGCCCAAATCCTTCTCAGCCGCATGGCTCTATCTTTAGAGTTGGCCTCTGCCCCTAATTCTTACTTCCTCAGTCTACTTCCTTCAGAAGGAACAGAGTTACCCAGTGACCCTGCACAAGGGTATTGGGTGGCCCAGGGGACAGGCAGTGTCAGTCATAGGGTTGTTATTGTTGTTAGTTGCCATCGACCCTGCCTCGTGGCCACCTCATGCACAAAAGAACAAAATGTCTGTTCCCGTGCCATCTTCACAATGTTGGTATTCTCAAGTCCATTGCTAAGGCCACTGTGTATTTTGAGTGTCTTCCAATCTAGGGGGCTCATCTTCCAGCGCCATATTGGACAATATTCCCAGTGTACCCCATGCACAGCCACCACTCATCCGCCATTGGAGGCCTGCATGTTGCTTTGATGCTGAACAGGTTTCAGCGGAGCTTCCAGACTAGAACTAGGAAGAAAGGCGTCGAGACCTACTTCCGAAAATCACCCAGTGAAAACCCTATGGATCCCCCCCAAAAAAAAACAGACCCTATGGATCCCGTCGTGCATGGGTTGCCCTGAGTCAGGCGCTGACTGGAAGGCAGCTAACAACAATTGTTTGAGAGCCATTATTCATATGAAGTTAAAGAAAAAATGAACAAGATGTTGCCCTCATTAGTCCCAGCTCTGCCCTCTAGACCCATTTACTCCTTTACCCAATGACTGGCTTTGAAATATTTGAAGACACGTCATACCTGATAGTGTCCCTCAGGGCAAGTGAGTCAGCTGGCTTCTCTCTTGGGGGGTCTGGGCAGTTCCAGGGACCACAGGTAACAGCCTCAGGGAAGTCTAGGGGCCTGTGAGGAACCTGCCCCCTAGTGTCCTGAGCTCCAGCTCCCAGCTGGTGGTCTGGCACCTAGGAGCATCTGGCCTGCTCTGGGAGAGGGTCCCAGGAACCCCGCTGGTTCTGTCCTTGGCCAGATCATCAGGTTAGGGGCGGAGCCCTCTTTGCCCCTCCCCCATTGCCCTCCTTTGGGTACCTGGTTGACTTTCTTTTTGCCCTTCATTCAAACCTGGTCTCTTGAAAGGACCTGATAAGTGGGCTCACACTGAGATGGAGATGGCTGACAGGCCTTAAGGGTTTTTCCCAGGAGGATTTCATTTAGCGACAATGATTGAAGCTCTAAATGATGACATTCCTAGCATGGGGGTGGGTGGGAAGGCTGGTTGAGGGAGGGAGCTTTGAGGATGGGGGTGGTTTTCCCTGGCCCTCTGGAAACAGACCTGGTGTAGGCAGTGGTTGCTCTGGGTTCACCACCCATTGGTTCAAACCTGCTCTAGGCTAGAGGACGTGGGGGCAGGTGGAGACTCACCTGTTTTGTCTGGGTTCTTTACACTCTTTCCTCTCTTCCAGTCCTTCTAGGTTCTACCCAGTGTCCCGCAGGGTCCCTGAGTATTATGGCCCCTACTCTCCCCAGTACCCTGACGATTACCAGTACTACCCCGCAGGGGTGCGGCCGGACAGCATCTGTTCCATGCCTGCCTATGATCGGATCAGCCCGCCCTGGGCCCTGGAGGACAAGCGCCACTCCTTCCGCAACGGGAGTGGCCCTGCCTACCAGCTGCGGGAGTGGAAGGAGCCCACGGGCTACGGGCGGCAGGACGGCACTGCCTGGATCCCCAGCCCCTCCCGGCAGCCCGTCTATTACGATGAGCTGGATGCTGCCTCCAGCTCCCTGCGCCGCCTGTCCTTGCAGCCCCGCTCCCACTCCGTGCCCCGCTCGCCCAGCCAGGGCTCCTACATCCGCGCCCGCATTTACTCCCCCGCCCGATCACCCAGCTCCCGCTTCGAGCGACTGCCACCCCGCAGCGAGGACGTCTACGCTGACACCAATGCCTATGTCATGAGGAGATCCATCAGCTCCCCCAAGGTGAGCTGCTGGCCTGACCCTCCTTCCTCACCTGCTGAGATCCCCAGAGCCTCACACCATCTACTGAGAAAAGGCGGAGAGGCAGGCGCACCTGGGCCACTGGGCTTGTGCTGCAGGACCAAGGATGCTGACCAGGGACCCGCTGGCCCTGCAGGGATTTGCCTTGCCCCATCAGCAGGAACATTGCTCTCTGTGCTGTCTCTGCTAAAGGGGACATAGATGGTGCTCTCTTCTCAAAGCAGCCAGGGGGGCTGTTGCCCATTTTAGTTTGGAATCTGCTCTGGGACAAGATACAAACATCCCTAACCTTTGACTTCAAGTGGTGGGGAAGCCTGTGTCCCAGCAGGAACCCCTCATCTCTCCAATCCCCTTTCTCTTCTAGTATGATTACCTGGGAGACAGGCGGCCAGTCCCTGCAGGACTGTTCCCCTACAACTACCCACCATCCCCCACGATCCACGATAAGATGGTACGTCCTCTCCTCCCACCCCACCCCTCCCTGCTTCCACCCAGAGTGGAGCTGAACTGGGGCAGACACCAGGGATGTCCTCTGCCCAATGCCAGCCACCTGGTTCTTAGCAGCCTCTGAATGCCTCCTCCCTCCCAGCCCAGAATATGGCCCCAGGACAGAGTTTGGTCCCATTACCCCTTCTCCCCTGTGACACGGCAGGGGAGCAGGGACAAGATCTGGGAGCATGTAATATCCTGATTCTCTGGACCTCAGCACAGCTGATGGTGCCTCTCCAGGGTGCAGGAGAAGGGGTCTTGACGGGGGTCTTCGGCGGTGGGCTGGGAAGAAAAACCAGGCTAGAGCTCCTAACAATAGTCAAGATCGTCTAGACTGTGTCCCCCGCCCCCTTCGTGTATTTGTTTCAGATCTGTCCTTTGCTTAGAATGCCACTCTTGGAGTGCTAAGGAAGGAAAGATCTGCCGTATTGCGTCTACTCCCTTTTCTCTCCCCTTTCCACTTGTGTCTCCTCCTGGAATTTATTCTCCTCAGAACGTTTGCCTCTACCTGCAGAATTAGACGCAGATGCTCCCCTTGGGTGGGTTGGGGAAAGCCACTGGTAACAGGCAGAATCCTTGTCCTGGAAGGCCTATTGCTATCTCCTTCCTGTACGTGGTGCCAGAAGGCCAGGTGGAGGAGACCTTGACAGGCAGCGAAGGCTGTAGCGCCTTGCCCCACTCTCAGATTCTGCCAGCATCCAAACCCTAGAGGCTTGACCTACAGCAAATGGCGATGGATTTTTCCAGAAAACTCAGAAATGGCTCTAAGAGGTGCTGACTAGGTTGCTTCAGTGGTGCTAACCTCTCCCTCGGGAGGCCAAGCAGACCTAGGAGAGATGGAGCTGGGACCCAGGGCGCACCCCTCCTCGGGTGGGAGCATCCAAGAGAGAATGGCTTTGCCTGCCCCCATCCTCATCCCCTCCCCTGCCCAGGACTCCTCGAGGGCTAACAGAGGCCTCTCTTTGTCCTTACCCAGCTAACTCCTAACTGCTTTGCTTCTTTTTTATTGTTTTCTTTTGTCGTGTTCCTGTTTGTTTGTGTTGCTGGTTGGCCTCGTGGCCTCGGGCTCCGGGTAGGATGAACTTTTAGACCTTCAGTTGCAAAGAAACCTAGAGTATTTGGATCAGCAGGTAGGCAGAGCTGGTGCCCCCCTTGCCACCCACTGGTCCCATGTCATGTCTCCCTCCTCCTACCCACCCCCCATCTTCCATCCATTTACAGCCTTTGTTGGCACAACCAAGACACAACAAAGTGGCTTATCTTTTGGTTTGCTCCTCTCACCCCTCCTCTTCAAAGCCCTGTAGGGCAGCTGGGAGTTTCCTGGGGAAAGGAGAATAATAAATGACCACCTGAATAATTAATACCACCTCATATTTCTCCAGCTTTCAGCCCAGATGGAACTACCCCCGGAGGCAGCTGGGGATTTGCATTTTGCTGGAGAGGAGACAGCAGCAGAGATGGGCCGAAGCTCTGTGTTTAGGCCTAAAATGATAGGGATTTAGTGCAGCCTGAATCTGGAGATTATCCTACCAAATTCCATGGGTTGTTATATTTCAGTTTGTAAAATGACCTGCCCTAGAATGATTTTAAAAAATAGTATTAATTCAGTGCATTTGTTAGTTCCTCTGCAAAGCACTTTTGCATACACAGCTCATGTTCTCCCGAGAATTCAGCCTGGTAGACCAAACAGGTATTATCAGCCCAATTTCACAAATAAGCAATAGGAAAAGGCAGTGACTAATCCCAAATCATATTGCTAACATGTTACAGAGGGAAGTGGCCGCCTGGGTCCCTGGCTCCTGCCGTTGGCCACTGGCTACCTGCCTTTTGAAGCTAAGGCAGCTGTGACAGTCACTGGGCTCAGACAGGCAAGGGGTCAGTATCTGGGCATTTATATGAGCTCATAGTTTTATGTCCAGATGTGTGCTACAAACAAACCATGGGGAACTTGGAAGCCTCTGACATTGTCCTGTGGAGGCAGCCAGAGGCGGTCGAAATAATAATAATAATAGCAGCTACTGTAACTAGGTGCTTCCTCTGGGCTCTGTACTGTTCTAAGCACTTTACAGATTCTAACTCTGTAATAGCTCTACTAGGTAGATGCTGTTGTTGCCCCCATTTTACAGCTGAGGAAGCTAAAGCGTAGGGAGCCTAAGTAACTTGCGAAGGACTCACAGCCAGAAAACGACAGAGCCTGGAAAGTGACTCCAGAGTCTGAGCTTTTGACCCATCTTACAGCTGAGGAAACATACCATATGTGAAGAAACTAGGGGCAAACCTCATCAGGAGTTCTTTAAAGTTGTGGGAAGAACCATAAACATGAAATCAGAGGATGTAGCTGTGACAGTCGGCTTTTACAGTCACACGTCATGTGCCCCATCACCCCAGTGGGCTTCAGTGTCTAAACGGCATCACCTGCATAGAAGACTGTGGGCTCTGGGAAGCACTAGATAGTGTGTATCAGAGTAGATACCCAACCTAGCTGTGCTTTAATCAGCAGGGACAGCTCCCTGCCCTCAAGGGCCTTGCATTTGAGTTCCAGAAGCAGTACTTGGCGCTCACGCTGTGAGCATTCCAGCCCCGGTGGGGACTCAGCCCAGGATGGCAGCCCAGAGCAGGCCTGGAAAGCACTCAATAATCCCAGCAGGAGGCAAGGTCTGCAGAGCTCAATGCCATCCACCTCCAGGCTCCTGGGCAGGTTTTCGTCACTGTGACCCATGTGGCTAGCTCTAAAAAAAAAAAACCATACCCGTTGCCATGCAGTTGACTCCAGCTCATGGTGACCCAGCGTGTATCAGAGTAGAATTGTGCTTCATAGGGTTTTTATAGCTGATTTTTCAGAAGTAGATCATCAGGTCTTTCTTCCAAGGCACCTCTGGTGAACTCGAATCTCTAACCTTTCAGTTAGGAGTTTACAGCTTTACCTATTTGTCCCACCCAGGCCTTTGGCTGGTTGTCTATTCTGTCTACAATGCCTGGCTGTCCAAGTATTCAATGAAGACAGTGGGGTTTCTTCCTGGGGCTTCTGTCCTCAAAAAGGGGCTGGGCCATTAGTCTGGGGGCTTCTGAAATAACCTTTTGAAGGACCCCCTCCTAGATAAAGGGTAATAGTCTTAAAAGGTAGTTTGGTGTGAAGAATCTAGACTGCATAGTCAGAATGCTGCACTCTAGTTCCAGCTCTGCCATTTACAAGGACATTTAAAAAAAAAAACACCTTGGAAATGTCATTTAGTCTCTCTGGGCCTTTGTGTTCTCAATCATAAAATGGATGTTGTAGAATCTGCCCTTTCCACCTCACAGGGTTATTGGGAGCATCTATGAGAACACTTCTCAGGCACTGGTGGAGGCGTGATGATGTCTGCTATTATATATATTTTTTCCCAAAACTCGAAGTATTAATTGAGCACTACTTACTGTATAGAGCACCGAGTTAGATGCTTCCGCATGTATTTTCTCTAACATTTTGGAGAAATAAGAGGTGAAACAGGGCAATCTTCTTAGAGGCAAGGACCTTGTGGGATGAGAGATCCCCAAAGCCACAGCGTGGATGGGAGCAGAGCAGGGTGAGAACATTCCTGATCCTTGATTACTTTGGATCCACTGCTTTGGAAAGGAATGAGATCAGTTAGTGCCCAGAAAGAGTCTGGGCCTCCCTTACCTTCTCACTGCCTGGTGTGTGGGTAGGTCTGCCTTGTTCCTTCCTCTGTACACACATGTACACCCCTCCATACACACCATACACACACATACACACACACTCACAATCCAAACACACCACACACAGGGTATGCCTCAGACATAGGCAGCAGACATAAACATATACACATACCACACTATGTACATTCACACATGCAAAACCCCATACAGTAAACACAATCTCATACACACACAGTGAAAATAAACTTGAGTTTGGATCCTTATGGAGAATGTGGTTGATGTCTTATTAACTTTTAATTCTTTTACAAAGACTCAACCTCATGTTACAACTGCTCTTTTGAAAGTTATTCCAGTCAAAATTTATATCATAGTAAATATAACTGGGTCAAAGAGGTGGGAAAATCAGATCCTATGAAAGCCTTTAAAAATGCCGCCAGCCCTGCAGATGAGGGTAGGTAGATGCCCCTGATCTTGTTCACAGTATGTGGAAATGAGGCTGTGTTTGGGCTACTGCCTAAAAGGGGTAAGAGGAAGAAAGGACAGTGTGGGTCCAACCAAGATTGGGCCAATAATGGCCAAAACCATAGGGAGCCCCCACCTGTGACCCTCACAGGGTCTTCCCCAAGATGCCCCTGTCCTCCCTCCGCTCACTCACTTCCCCTCCCAAAAGATGTTCCCTGCACAACTCCTGTCTCCTGCTGCTTTCTTCCTTAGAACAGTTGAGTTAAGGGGACACAGCCAAGGACATCACCAGTTTGCTTTCTGATGCTCTCGCTCTGGAACCAGTGGGGGGAAATGATGGCATTTCTGGTTGGTTTGGTTAGCCTGCCTTCTCTCTTTCTCTCCTCTCTCCCCTCTTTCTCTCTCCCCTTCTCTCCCCCACCTCACTGTTCCTTTCTTTTTTCATCTGGCAAATAGCCTTCCCCCTCCATGTTCCTAATGATCCTTGAAATATAAAGATAACATGTGTGGAGAGCAGTGTTCCGATAGCTGATGTCCCTCCCTTTAATCTCACTCGCTTGTTCTGGCCTCATTTGCTCCCTAGCGTCATCCAAGATCGTCATGGATGCTACCAGCCCAGCTCTGGAAACCGCATTTAGCCATCCTTTCTACTCTAGATCTAAGGGGTGGGCGGGGCTTGGGGAGAGGGACCTATACCTATGTATTTGTGAAGATCCATTCAAAGAGCAGGTCCCAGGTTTTCTTTTTGAATTGTTTCATTTAGTTCAGATTTTGGGAGATCAGCCTTCAAACTGCCCATATGCTCTTTGACCAAAGCAGTGTGAAAATTGAGATCTGGGGCAAGGAGATGACCACCTTGGCCAAGGTGGATGAGACCCACAACAGTTAAGCACCCAGGGAGACATCACCAGGCTGGGGCCTCTTTAGTGCTGTGAGCAAGGGCACAGTGGCCTCGCAGCTCCATTCCGTGCCTTTCCTTGGGGGCAGCTTCAGTGCTGGTCCCGAGACAGTTCACGAGGGGTAAGAGATGGGCGAGTTCAGACAGAGGGTGCTGAGGCTCCAGGAGGAGCTGCCCTTCCCTGTTTCCTGTAACCCAGCAGAGAGCGGCCTGCGTGGGGGGAGATGTATGTGCGTCTGAGTTTGAATCACCCCTTCCTTCCTCTGCTGCAGATGAGTGAGAGCGAGACTCTCATCAGTATGGTGAACCGCATGGTGGAAAATTCTTCCCCCAGGGCCCAACTCTTCATGCAAGTAAGACCTCTGCATGGCAGCATGGTCACTGTCAACGCCATCTCAGCTGCTTGCGCATGGTTGGGTCAACCCATCATCTGCCAGGCCTCATCTCCCCTGGAAACAGCCTCAGCCTAGTCTCCCTCCCTTAATTCCACTGTGTTGCCTCCATTCTTCATTTTCATGGACAAACCCAAGGCCCATTTCCCAAACCATCAAGAAAGCCAGAACCAACATTTCATGCCATGCCAGGGATTGCAAATCTGCTTTTTAATGTCCAGGGCTTCCCCTTTATATTTGCTATCTTATTGACAGTCATCGCTGGGGCTAAGGGTATGAGGGGTGTGATATAGGATCAAAGTTGTATAGAATGTGCTGTGGTTACTGGATGGGACCATCAAGGCTAGGCAGCATTTGCTGGATCCAGAGATGCTTCTGTATTTAGCCAATCCTGGTTAGGCATGAGCCCTAACTAATGTTCTATATATTAGGAAAAAAAAAAAAAAACTACTGCCATCAAGTCAATTCCGATTCATAGCGACCCTATAGTTCTTAAATGTTTCTGACACTCACTCCTACTATACTCCCATGTCCATGTCAAAACAACCAGGGGGTTAACCATTGTTCTCATGGTTGTTACCAACAAACCATCTGGAAGCTACATACCACTGGAGTCCTTCTCAGTGGTAGATCCTAGAGCTCAGGGGAGAGGGAATACAAGGCCTGCGCAGAGCAGTGTCTCTGAGATGTCCCCAGAACCAGCCTAGAACAATTGTACAATGGGGATCGTATCTTGGCCGGGACATCCCAGGCTTCCCAGCCAGGGGACAGAGAATTACCTCAGCTCAGATCCCTAGAACGGAGGCCACCAGAGATGATAGACCGCAGTGTCTGGCAAGAGGGGAGTGAGGGTTGTGATGTCAGCACTCCAGCCTCCATGCCCTCCTCCGGCCCCTGCTGCAGTAACCGACCTCATGTTCCTGCAGGTCCCTTCGTACTCAGAAGTGTTCCGGGACAGCCTCCACACCTTCAAGTTAAACGAGCAAGACACAGATGTAAGAGCAGCTCTCCCTGCTCCCTCTGTCCACTTCAGCCTTCTGCTGTCACGCTCAGCCATGCTCTCCTCTCGGGGGCTTGTCCTCCGCCCATCTTTCTCTCCTCTGGTGGCTCTCATACATTGGATTCATGTCCTGTCCCACCACAGAGACAGCATTCTGCTTACTTCCTCCTCATCCCCCTTCTTTTCTCTTTCCTACTGCCTTCTCACCGCACCTCCCAAGCTGACTATATGTGTTTCTCCATGGAGCTCAGGGCCTCTTGTCTACAGCAGTGGGATCTTCTTGTAACAGGAGCACAGACTTTGTTGGGAGATAAATCAGTCAGTCTACCTTGTGCCCAGCATGGCATTAGTTGTCACAGGTAACTAGAAAGAGGAATATGGTCCTGCCCCCTGCCCTCAGGGGGTGGCAGGGTAGGGAGAGTTGCCAGATGGCAGCATAGGATTCATGTGTAATGAACGGGACCAACAATAGGTTCTGCAGGAGTGCAGGGGGCGAGACCCAGTCGGTTGGTAGGTCAGGGACAAAACAGGTAGCGTATGAACTGGGCCCTGAAGTTAAAAGGCCAGAGAGTGAGATTTGGCTCAGTAAAGAAAGACGAAGGGGATATTTGAGGAATGGCATGGATGGAAGTGTGGATGAAGAAAAGCACAAGTCTTTCTACAAGAGGAGTTTGGCTAACCTGCCTCCCCATCACCCCTGGCCCTGCCTTGGGTTGCAGATCTGCCCAGCAGGCCTGGGAGAGGTTCCATCTAGAGAAGGCCTGGGTCTCAGAGGAACCTCAGCATCAGAGGGAGGAGGAGAAGGTGGTCCTGTGGGCCTGAGCAACCAGTTCACATTGTGCACTGCTTTTCCTGAAGTGCTTGTTCAGACACTTTGTGCACACCTCTAGCCATGCTGACCTAGCCAGCGAGGCCATATTGTCTCACCTCAACCCTTTGTGAATTGGAACCCCCAGGAGGATGGGGGTGCAGGAGTTTAACACTAGCTCTTCAGCCTTCTCCCCTTTCAATTCGACTCATTTCCTCAGAGATTAAACACATCTCCCCTCCCAATGGGACCTTGATGGGTCTCCTCTCCCGAGATGGAGACCCATCTTCCTGTTCCCAGGAGCTGGGCAATTAGGTCCTCCAAGGTCAAGATGAAGGCCAGGGCTCCTCAGCAGGGAAAGGAGATGGTATCCAGAGGCCAGGCCCTGCCAACCCAATTCCAGGTCTCCATCAGACAATGTCCTTCATCCCCATCTTTCTCCTTTCCCTCCTACTCTTTCGGGACCCCAGAAGCTGCTGGGCAAATTGTGTGAGCAGAACAAGGTGGTGAGGGAGCAGGACCAGCTGGTGCAGCAGCTCCGAGCTGAGAAGGTGAGATCCTGGGGCGGCCTTGAGCTGGAGCCGGTGGGTGGTGCTGGCTTGGAGCAGGTCCTGAGCTACTCTGTCCATCCTGACTAGGCCTGAGGTCTTTGTTCTTCCTTCAACTTTCATTCTACCCTTAATCAGAACTGCCGAAGCTCTCCTAGGGAGCTTAGCCAGTGTGAGGACAACCTCCGCTGTGCTGCCTGGTTGACCCTCAGATTTCTTGGGCCTCTGCTGTTAAAAACCCCAGAGAGGAGTTATCAGGGCTGCTCCCCAGCTGCTCCTCCTGCCTTTTCTCAGGAGAGCCTGGAAAGTGCCTTGATGGGAACCCACCAGGAACTGGAGATGTTTGGGAACCAGCCTGCCTACCCGGAGAAGCTGCTGCACAAGAAGGAATCGCTGCAGAACCAGCTTATCAACATCCGGGTGGAGCTATCTCAGGCGACCACGGTAACCGTGGAGCCAGCCTGTGGGCTACTCACCCCCTTTACTCCCCACCCCCATCTCCCTGTCAGCACCCAGACAAGAAAGCCACCCACTCCCTCCCAGACTGTGCCGTCCTGATCCAGAGTCTCCCCTGAGGGCAAGAGCAAGGTGCTCCTGCCTGGGAGGGGCATAAGCAAAGACCTCCCCACTGCCTTGCAGATAGACAGCAATCCTACCAGCCTGCTCCTTCCATGGAGTCTCCCCTGAGGAAACTGGCTCATTTCCCACAAATGATGTACGCACTGGAGGCATTCAGAACAGCACAAAAACAAAGGCTACTTATTTCCTTTGCCACTCTAACGCCTTGCTGCTTACTTCCTGTCCTCTCCCCTGGACACCCAGGGCCCTGCTGGAAATGTTGCTGCCCTGCTTATTTCCCAGTAGCGGCAGGGCAGGTATTCCAGTGCAGGTTGTATGGATAGTAGCTCTAAGAGGCAGCAGCGAAAGCTCCAGGGAAATGTGGCCCAGAAAGGAGAAAGGTCTCCAATTCCAGAAGACAAATATCTCCTTCAGGCTGTTTTCTTTTTGCCCCCACTTTTTTCCCCAACTTGGGGAGAACGGACTGGGTGTGAGAGCCCCTGGGTGGTGCAAATGGCTAAAACTCTCAGCTGCTAATTGAAAGGTTGGAGGTTCAAGCCCACCCAGAGGCACCTTGGAGGAAAAGTGTGGCAATCTCCTTCCAAAAAATCAGCCATTGAGAACCCTATGGAGCCCAGCTCTACTATGACACACACCCGGTCCTCATGAATCAGAACCAACTCCACGGCAACTGGTTTTTGTGGGGGTGATATCACCCCTTTCAGCCTGTCCACGTATCCAGAGAGGACTCTGTTTTCTCTTTATTTGGGTTTGCAACTACTCACCAAAGGTGGGAGGGTGGGTGGCTGCACTTCTTGTAAGGCCAGTGTTTGGCTTTCCCTCAGGGTGTCCCAGCCCTGTGCCCCTCTCCTGCTGTCTGCCAAGCCCTCCTCCCCAGACCTGGCTCTGGGCCCCATCCTAGGACAAGGAGGGACACTTCGAGTATGGCAGCATCCTCAGTGCCCCTCCCGCCTCCTTGCAGGCCCTAACTAACAGCACCGTAGAGTATGAGAACCTTGAGTCGGAGGTCTCTGCCCTACACGACGACCTCTGGGAGCAGCTCAATCTGGACACTCAGGTGAAGAGGGCTCCTGGGCAAGTGAGGGTTGGTTGGTATGTGGTCTGGGCCTCGCCCTTGTCATGTGGGGCAAAAGACTTCCTTTCTCATCATAGACATCTCAGAGATTTAGGACTAGAAATTGGTCCTGAGACGGAAGAGAAGGCTGGTGACCACTTAAAACAGACTTTAAGTTTCAGGAGGCAGATAATAGGCGATTCTTCTTCAGGGCTTCGAGGTCACAGGGAAAGGAGCTAAAGCCGAAGCATGGAGGATTTAGGTTAGATGTATAGATGTATATGGAGTCCCTGGGTAGTGCAAACCATTAAGATGCTCGGCTGCTAACCGAAAGGCTGGAGGTTCAAGTCCACTCAGAGATGCCTTGAAAGAAAGGTCTGGCAATCTACTTCTGAAAACTCATCCATCGAGCACCCTTGGAGTACAATTCTACTCTTATACATATGGGGTCGCCATGAGTCGGAGTCGACCCTACAACAACTTCTTTTGGTAGAGAGACACATAGGAGCAAAGCCTACCGGAGCACTCTATTCAGGGATTTTAAGATAGCAAAGAGGCTTTCCTTCCCAGGATGGGTTAGAAGGAGCCTGCTTAGAGGCAGCAGGACGGGCATTCGATCTTAGGGAATTCTTGTTCTTTGCTTCCCCGTCTTTTCTCTATCCAGGCCCTGCCTCTTCACTATATCGTTTTGCAGCCCCTGTCTCTCTGATGTAGTTAACACCTTGGTTTCCCCTCTTTTCCTCCTGTTTCCCTCCTGGTAACAAACTTACCACCCCAACTTTGCAGGGGTAAGGTGAAGCAGAAGCCTGAATGCCGCCATGTCCTGTGGCCAAGCCTTACTTTAAACACAAATATTTCAGGAGGTAGGATAACGTTGTGGTTCAGAGCACCAGATTTTGAGTCAAATAGACCCAGATTCAAAAGTGGTCACACTACTCGTTTAACATATGGTCTCGAGGAGTTGTCTCCTTTTCATCTCTAACGTGGTGTTAAGTGGTGCTCTTGTCTCAGAGCTGTCATGCAGCCTAAATGAGTTACTGGATGCTGAACACTTAGCCCAGTGCTGGGCACAGAGTGTTGCTAGAGAAATAGTAGTTATTATTTTTCAGAGTATAAACTATAATTGAATATAACTCATGAGTATTTAAGTATAACATTGGGTGTGGGTATTGCAAAAGGACTGTTTGGATGTGAAGAAAAACAATAAACTGGAAGCTCTTACCCCCTGGAAAACAGGCTACCATAAAGCTTCCGCTTAGAGGGGCCTTCACACTAAGACCACCCAGATGTCCCCTGAGCATGGGGGACTCAGGACATCTTCACCCTGTCTTGGTTCCGAGGTCCTGTTTTTATCTCAAGGGGCTCTTAACTGTAATAGCGGAGCCCCACCCTCTGGCAATTCCAGAACACTGTTTTGTAGAAGCCGAAGAGGCAGAGGCTGCCCATGAGAAAGATGGGCGCCCTGGCGAGAAGTGTGTGTATGTGTGTTTATTGTGTATGTGTGTATAGGTATGTGTGTATTGTATGTGTGTGTGCTGTGAGCGTGTGTGAGTGTATGTGTGTGTGTGTGTATGAATGTGTGTGAGCGCGTGTTGTGAGTGTGTGGGTGTGGGTGTGGGTGTATGTATGTGTGTATATTATGTGAGTGTGTGTGTGTTGTATGTGTATATTATGTGAGTGTGTATACATGTATATGTGTGTTGGGAGTGTGTATATCTGTGTGTGATTGTGTATGTGTGTGCGCACCTGCCTACTACTGGTCCAAAGTGTTGTTGGTCCAGAGATACCTGAGCTCCCGGCTGAGAAGGCAAGACTGGGACACGTAGCTGCAGCTGCTTTCTTTGACTTGCTCTTTGGCTGTCCCAGAATGAGGTGCTTAACCGGCAAATCCAGAAGGAGATCTGGAGGATCCAGGACGTGATGGAGGGGCTGAGAAAGAATAACCCATCCCGGGGCACAGACACGGCCAAGCACAGAGGTGGGCACCTCCTCAGCCAGCCTCCGGGGCTTCTGACCTCCCCAGAAATGCTCCTGTGTCTCTGGCCTCCATCCCACACCCACCAGCTGATACCTGTCTAGGCCCTCACACTGCTCAGAGCCAGTGAGGCCTTCTCAGAACTCCAGAATCTTCTGAGTCCCAGGATGGTAGGTAGGATGCTCCCTCATCTGCTGTCTCCCGCAGACAGACTAGAAATACCCCTCAGAGACACTGCTGACCTTGGTACTCTACCTTCCTCCCCAGAAAAGGTCAAAGAGCACTTGGGCTTCCCCAGCCCCTAAGGGCACAGGCCCACTGGTGATCGGTGATCACTGTCCTGGTGTTTCCTTAAGCCCTGGAACCTCAGGCTGGCTTTCTTGAACACCTCAGCAGCAACAGTTTCACGTCCATCCACCATCTTTCCCTGCCCAGCACACCTCTCAACAGCCAGCCTGTGACCCCAGCACCTGCAATGTGTCCCTCCAGTAGGCCCAGGGGGACCTGAGACTAAATCCTCCTTCTTGTATCCCTGGGTCTGGTTCTTTCCTCCCCTGTGGTGCTCATTCTCATACCAGGCCACACCCCTACTGCCTCCCTCATCTCTCTCCTCTTCTGTTTCTCCCAAGGAGGTGGCCCCTCCACCACCTACAGCTCCAACAGCCCAGCCAGCCCTCTCAGCTCCGCCAGCCTCACCAGCCCCTTGAGCCCCTTTTCACTGGTATCTGGCTCTCAAGGATCCCCCACCAAGCCCAGATCCAATGAGGTAAGCTGAGAAGATGGAGTAGAAGGTAGGTTGGGGAGGTGGGGAGGGACCAGATCCTCCTTTGCCTGAAATGACACATATTCTGTGTCCATTCCTTGTTCCCAGAGGCATCCAGGCCTAGGGGCTTTGGCTTTCTCTTGCAAGTAGTTATCCTCACACCCAGTTTTGTGACCTTCCCTCCAGATTTCCCCTTTACCTGTCCTCCTCTCCATCTGTCTTCTTTAGTATCTTTTCAGGGAAGTGTCTTCCTGAGCATCAGGAAGCAAAGATACTAAACACTTAATAGAAACTTAAAGCCAGGATTTTTCCAGAGGGTTGAGGGTCTGTGACGGGGAGCAGGTTCTTAGTCAGTCAACCAGCAAGTGTTTACAGAGCTCTACTATGGGTAAGGGATGGTATGAGGCCCTTTCAGAAAGGTATACACACCACCAGCCTCTCACTCAAGGAGCCCAGAATCCAGTGGGGAATCAAGATACAATCATAGTAATCAGCCAGCTTGTGGAACATGATAGTTTATGTCTCAGTATTGAGCCATATGGTTCAGACTGTAAATGCCTTGATGTTCCGAAGAGTGGGGAGAGGATTACTGACTAGGACAGGAGGCTAGAACTTAAACTGGGGCAGTAACACTTTGGAGAGTGTTCATTGCAACACTGTTCACAATAGCCAAAAGGTGAGAACAACCTAAATGTCCATCAACGGATGAAAGGATAAACAAAACATGGTCTGCACACACAATGGGATACTACTCAACCAGAAAGAGAAATAAAGTCCTGATACATGCCACCACATGGATGAACCTGGAAAACATGCTGAGTGAAATAAGTTTGACCCAAAAGGGCAAATAATGTATGATCTCAGTCATATAAAATTACAAGAATAGGCAAATGTGTAGAGGGGGTGGGGGTCATTGTTCATGAAGAATCAAATTTCTGTTTATGGTGATGGGAAACTTGGCAATGATTATGGGTGATGATTACACAGCATGATTAATGTATCACTAAATTGTACACCTGAAAAATGTTGAATTGGCAAAAGTTGTGAATATTTTTACAACAACAACAAAACAACAGAATTTCAATAGGCAGAGGAACAAGGGAAAGCCATTGCAGGCAGGAGGGATTGTGGGAGCAAAGGCACAGGGGTGGGAACGTGCCCAGCATGATGCTGAGAAAATGAGGGAAAGCTCTGGAGAAATGTGTATTGGGGAGCAATGGTGAGCAGTAGACGGGTGGGGGTCTCAGTTGAGGAGGGCCTTGAGGGCCAGGTGGAGAGTTAGCTCTGGGGTTGAAGCTCCATTCAGGCCAAGGGTGGGTAGTCCCAGAGGCCCGCCCTAGGTTTGCAGCCATGTTGTTATCTGCCTCCTGCTAACATTCTTTTCTCCTGCTCTCACAGTGGCTGCTCTTGTTCTTCCTAATGCTCTGGCTTCTCTCTGCCTCAGGAACCTGGCCCGCCTCGGCCTCCCCTCCCCAAAGCCTACGTCCCCCTGGAGTCTCCTCCAACCGTCCCTCCACTCCCTAGCGAGAGCCGTTTCTGGCCATACCCCAACTCCCCTTCCTGGCACCGCAGTGGCGAGACAGCCAGGGGTCAGGTACCCAGCACCCTTGGTTCCTGGAGGGTGGGGGCAGAGGGATGGGCAAAGGGCCAGTCTGGGGGCAAGGCAGAGTACTAGAATAAAGCAGTCATTTTCCCCGTTGGCATATTATTTCCCCAGCTGGACTCAGGAATAAGGGGCGGGATGGTTGAGATAGTCACACAGGTTCTCCTTCCCCTTTTTGCTTTCTGTGGACAATAGGAAAATGAGTTGCTGCCCTACTCACAGGCAGCCAGTGGTTGTGGGTGGTAGTGGTATGCCCCACCTCTGCCAGCATGACCAGCCAATGGGAATGGAATGATCCCCATCAGTGCCATTCCAATCCCATCCTCTGTCTTACCTACCTGCGACCCCAGTCCTCCTATATGCTCTCTCTCTCTGTCTCTGCCTTGCCTCATGTCCTCTTTGGGTCTCACGAGCCCCTGGAGTATTAGGATATAGGCTCTTTTCTCCCCTGTTACGGTTCTTTCTCTTGCCTGGATCCCTAGCCAACATCCAGGAGAGATGTGCAGTTAGGCTTGGAAGAGGTTGCATAGTGAGTAGAAACAGCCCCGTGCCTAAAATTGGGAGATGCAGATTCTCACTAGAGTCAGCTACTGGTAATATAGATTACCCTTGAGGGTTTACCAGATGAGGTGGGCAGAGCAGGTAATGTTACCCTGACTTTACAGATTTACGTGTCCTCTCTAGTTGGACTAGAACTGAAGTTTCTGACCTCTGGCCTAGTCTTTCTATTGTACTCTCCTCATTGAGACTTAGTCAACTGTACAATGGGAGGGTGTAGTTGAGTTGATGTCTGAGATCCCTTCTGGTCCCATGGAGCTGAAAGCCCTTTTCCTCCCCCTGCAATTCTGGTACCAAGGCCCAGTGGGTTCTCTTTGTTCAATTCTTGGGTGGGATCCTGGCGGACTCAGAGACCCTTGGCCTTAAAGCCCCCTCCACTGGCCATTCCTTGACTCTGGCTCATGGCAACTCTATGTTTCTCAGTGCTTGCCAAGAGAACTGGTTGGGTTGAGGGAACTTTCTCATGGGCCTTGAGACCTTGGTCCCCTAGATGGCCAAGCACTGGCCAGCTTAAAGTGATGTGGGTGGTAGGCTCCAGTGTATTCCCACCCACTTCCCAGGTGGAATACATAGAGTTTCTCTGTACCCTGTATCTTCAAGGCTTGAGCTTCAACCACTGTAAAACAAAGAAACATCACCGGGGGCCAAATGTCTGACAGTCACTCTAGCAATAGCCATCTTCCCATTTTCTCTTCCCAGCCCAAGGCAAACTACGAGCAAAGCAAAAAAAAAACCCACCAGGCATTACCCCTGGACATCCCCAGAGATATCAGCCTTGGGCCTCCTACTAGGCAAGAGGTGGAGGCGGACAAGCAGGCAGCTCTCAACAAAGGTACTTCTTAACCCGTCCACTCCCAGAAAGAGGGCTGGGGTTGAGAAAGGAGCTCTGGGTGCTCATTTGCACCCAAAGAGAGTGCTTACCCATCCCGGGCCTTTAATCTTCGTGGGGGCAAGACTGAGCCTCTCTCTGAGAAGCACTTCTTCTGTCTCCATGCAGTTGGTATTGTACCCCCTCGAACAAAGTCACCCACTGATGAAGAGGTGACCCCAAAAACAGTTGTGAGAAGGACTGCCAATGGGCTCGCCAATGGACTAGCCTCCCGGGTAAGTATCTACCTGCAGGCTCTGAGAGCTTGTGTGGGCTTGAGCTAGGCTAGAGCCCAGGGGCCTGTGTTTACCCATCTGTCACTACTGATCAAGGAATCCAGGGCTGGGGGAGAAAGGTAGAACAAGCAGGAGGAGGGGCAACAGCCCACCAGAGGAGTTCTCCTTCGGGGAGACTTGTCAAGGAACAAGGAAAGCATGCATAATAAAGATACAAGAACATGTAACACTCTTATAGTGTGCCGATGGATGACTCACAAAGGAGGGAGTGCAACAGAAATCAGTGGTCAGAACCAAATGTGCTGACTCAAGGCAATGTATTAGTTTCCTATGGCTGCTGTAACAAATCACCACAAACTAGGTGGCTAAAACAGCAGAAATTTATTCTCACACAGCTGTGGGGGCCAGAAGTCTGAAACTGAGGTGTCAGCAGGGCTGGTTCCTTCTGGAGGCTCTGAGGGAGAATCCGTTCCATGCCCTCTCCTAGCTTCTGGTGGTTGTTGGCTGGCAATCCTTAGCATTCCTTGGCTTATAGATAGATCACACCAATCACATGCCTTCTTCTCTGTATTGTCGCCTCCTTTTCTGCCTCTTATAAGGACACCCATCATTGAACTTAGGGCCCACCCTAATCCAGGATGATCTCATCTTGAGTTTCTTAACTTCATCACATCTGTAAAGACCCTATTTCCAAATAAGGTTCACAGTTACGGGCACTGAGGGTTAAAACTTCAACGTATCTTTTTGAGGCTACTGTTCAACACTCTATAGCCTTGCCCTCTGGCCCTCCAAAAGAAATGTCCATTCCCACTTGGAAAACACATTGACCCCATTCCAACATTCCCAGAAGTCTCAACACATCACAGCATCAACTCTAAATCTAAAATCTCATCTAAATAGCATCATTTTGAAAGTCCCAAATCTCATGATCAAAATCATCTACATCAGGTATGGGTGAGACTATGGGTATGATCAATCCTGGGGCAAAATTTCTCTCCGTCTTTGGATCTGGGAAACTAGAAAACAAGGTGCCTGCTTACAAAACAAAATGGTGGGGCAGGGATAGGATAGACATTCCCATTTCAAAAGGGAGGGATTGGAAGAAATAAAGGGATCACCAATCCCAAGCAAATTCAGAATTCGGCAAAACAAATTCCATTAGGTTTTAAGGCCTGAGAATAATCCTCTGTAGCTCGCTCCTCTGCTCTCTGGTCCTGTAAAGGCTCTGCCCTCTGGGCCCATGGAGATTCCATCACCCCTACCTCTGGGTCTGCCTTTCTGGCCTCCGTCTCGGCATCTGTAGCCCTGTCTGCCCTCAGAGGCGTTGATTTTGTTGTTGTTGTTTTTCTTTCTTTTTTCTCTTTCTGAAAGGATAGCACATTTTGCAGCTATTAGCCCATTTCCTGCCAATAACATCTCAGAAGTCCAACCACTTTTTGTCATTTCATTTCATGTGTTTTTTTCAGGCCAGGCTAGCAGTGTTTTTGCTGATACAATGTTCTGAAAAACCTTGTGAGTCTCCTGTGTATGTCAAGGGGATCCATGCCATTAGACAAGAGGATTCTCCACAGATCCTTGCTGGACAACTCCATCTCTATTTCTGGCTTCTGCTGAGATGGTTGATTGGATCTATGAGTCACACACATAATCTCTTCAGCAAAAGGTTGCCCAGACACACCCTTGGCCTGCTTTCCAGTGCACACCTTCTCCACAGTGAATTTCCTAATTGTAGCATTTTTTGCAACCTGGATAGTCTGAAAACCTCCCAAATCAAATACTGGTTCTTCGTTACTTAACAGTTTCTTCCTTAGTTTATCTCTTTCTTCTCACATTTTACTAAAAGCAGCAAGGAGAAACCATGCTGCTCTACTAACACTTTGCTTGAAAATCTCCTTAGCTAAATACCTGAGTTCATCACTTATAAGTTCTGCTTTCCACCCAACAATAGAATACAATTCAGCCTAGTTTCTACCACTTTATAACAAGGGTCACCTTTCTTCCAGTTTCCAACAACATGTTCTTCAGTTCCTTCTGAGACATCACCAGAAGCACCTTTAACATTCATATTTCTACCAGTATACTGTTCCTGACAATATATGTAGTCTCTAAGCTGATAAAGCTTTTCTACTTTGCTTCTCACTTCCTTTTGAGCCCTCACCGGAATTGCCTTTAACATTCACATTTCTACCAACTGTCTTTTCAAGGCAATCTAGGCTTTTTCAATCATGGTGCTCAAAATTCTTCCAGCCTCTACCTACTATCCAATTCCAAAGCCATTTTCACATTTTTAGGTGTTACATCAGTACCTCACTTCCCAGTACCAGAATCTGTATTAGTTTCCTAAGGCTACCATAACAAATTACTACAAACTGGGTGTCTTAAAAAAAACAGAAATCTATTCTCTAACAGTTGTGGAAGCCAGGAATCCAAAAATCAAGGTGTCAGCACAGTTGGTTCCTTCTTAAGGCTCAGAAGGAGAATCTGTTCCATATCCGTCTCCTAGCTTCTGGTGGTTGCTGGCAATCCTGGTTGTTCTTGACACATAGATGCATCACATCAATTTCTGCCCCTATCTTCATATGCCTTCTTCCGTGTGTTACTGTCTCCTTTTCTGCCTCTTACAAGGACACCCATCTTTGGGCTTAGGGCCCACCCTAACCCAGATGATCTCATCTTGAATTCCCTAACTTAATTACATCTACAAAGACCCTATTTCCAAATAAAGTCACATTTACAGGCACTGGGGGTTAGGACTTGGACATATCTTTTTGGGGCCACGATTCAACCCATTATAGGTAAGCTTCCCATAGAAGGGAAATTTTAACAGAGTACAGCAGATAGAAAAGCTGGGTGGGTGCTGAGGCACCTGTCAGAGCCCCACTCTCCCACTGCAGCAGGAGCGCCCCAAGAGTGCTGTGTTCCCTGGTGAGGGGAAGGTCAAGATGAGTGTGGAGGAGCAGATTGACCGTATGCGGCGGCACCAGAGTGGCTCTATGAAGGAGAAGCGAAGGAGCCTGCAGCTTCCGGCCAGCCCAGCTCCTGACACCAGCACCCGGCCCACCTACAAAGTGGTAGGGTCCTCCCAGCCACCTGTAGAGGGGGGCTTGGCATCTGTTAACATTGCCCACTCCCAGGACACAGCCTGCCTAGGTCAGGGAGGCTTGAGAGGGAAGGGACCCTGGGCACCTGGGAGAACTGGAGGAGGCTTCTTACCATAAAAAAAAAAAAAAAAAAAAATAGGGCAGGAGAATTATTTCAACAAGTGCTTCCCTTTTTATGTTTAAAGAAAAATAACTCACAAAACAGAATGATGATTATTTTTGTTGAAATGAATCATTAAAAACCCAGTTAATGGAGAACAGTATAAAATCTACCACCTGGAAATAGCCATCACTTAAAAGTATTTCCAGAGTTTCCTGTGCTTAGCATTGGGCTGGGCATACTCACTGTTGCATGGTGCAAAGCAGCTACAGACCCCTTTCATGTTATATTGTTTAATCCTTCCAACAACACTGCATCAAGAATTACTATCCCTGGTTTACTTCTGGGAAAACAAAGTCGGGAGAAATGAAATGATTCTAGGCCACACAGCTATTAAGTGACAGAGCTAGGAATAGCCCAAGGCATCTGCCTCATTTTTCTTTCCACTGAATTTCAGAAATGCAGAAAAATTATAACCTCTAAGTTTGTCCTCCCAAAAAGTTTACATTCCAGTTGGTGGATTGGAACTTCTATAATATGAAACAATTGGAGATCAGTACAAGGCAAAGTGACTCAACTGCCTAAAGTATATGGCTCAGAATGAATACGGGATCTAGCTCATTGCAGAGTGACAAGTACTGATAGGAGATATTGATGCGATTTTTGCCTCTGGGCCTTTGAAGGTGGGCAGGCTTTGGGTAAGCAGGTTGGAAAGAGGATAGCTCTGCAGTCGGGGGCAGTGGGGTGGTGGCCAGGTTGGGTGTGCTGAGGCAGGGACGGCGATGATACTGGCATGGTTAGGGCTGCCTGGTGCCATGGGTAACAGTGGAGGTACTGCCGGCAATGGGGATGAAGGCCCCGAGTGATCCTGACGGTGCTGGCCCCTAGGTGCGCCGTCACCGCAGCATCCACGAGGTGGACATCTCCAACCTGGAGGCAGCCCTGCGGGCAGAGGAGCCTGGCGGGCAGGCCTACGAGACGCCACGGGAGGAGATCGCCCGGCTTCGCAAGCTGGAGCTGGAGCCCCAGCACTATGATGTCGACATCCATAAGGAGGTAACTGGAGGCTGGGAGGGCAGCGGGGGGGAAGCCCAGGGAAGGGTATGGCTGGTGACCTCAGCCCCTCCGCAGCTCTCCACCCCAGACAAAGTCCTCATCCCCGAGCGGTACGTCGATTTGGAACCTGACACTCCCCTGAGTCCCGAGGAGCTGAAGGAGAAGCAGAAGAAGGTGGAGAGGATCAAGACCCTCATTGCCAAATCCAGGTAACGGCCTAGGTGACCCCCCACTTCCTCTGTCCAGGTGACCCCCCACTTCCTCTGCCCACCCTGGTACCTAGGATGCCTGGGGCACTGGTGCTACTGAACCCAGTACCCCCGACCCACGTCACTGGGGGCGCTGAGCCTCCCCAGGGGAGAACAGATTGACCCCGACCCACGTCACTGGGGGCGCTGAGCCTCCCCAGGGGAGAACAGATTGACCCCGACCCACGTCACTGGGGGCGCTGAGCCTCCCCAGGGGAGAACAGATTGACCCCGACCCACGTCACTGGGGGCGCTGAGCCTCCCCAGGGGAGAACAGATTGACCCCGACCCACGTCACTGGGGGCGCTGAGCCTCCCCAGGGGAGAACAGATTGACCCCGACCCACGTCACTGGGGGCGCTGAGCCTCCCCAGGGGAGAACAGATTGAGGCAGTGGCTCGAGGCAGCAGGCTGGGCCCAGGCGTCTGTCAGGGGCGATGCTGCCATTCGGTGCCAACAAGACTGCCCTGCCATGCACATGATAGCATGAAGACAAACCTGGTGGGCTGTCCTCTGGTGACTTTTCCCCTCCAAGGCTGCCTACATGTTCACCTGAACCTTTTAATTCATTGGATGATGCTGAGGGTAGGCTTCCCAGCATGTGTTTTGCCGGGTCCCACTCACCTTGGGACAGCCTTACCGGGAACCAGAGGCTGCACACTCGTAGGCCCCCGAGCCAATTGGACCATCCTGTCCCTCCCTCCATGTCTATGTGTCTGTGCCTCTTTAGTATGCAGAACGTGGTGCCCATCGGCGAGGGGGACTCTGTGGACATACCCCAGGACTCAGAGAGCCAGCTGCAGGAGCAGGAGAAGCGGATTGAAATCTCCTGTGCCCTGGCGACCGAGGCGTCCCGCAGGGGCCGCATGCTGTCTGGTGAGAGGGGCTGGGCCTCGCTCTGCCAGGGAGGCCGGCTGACCAGGTGTAGGGGAGGAAGCACAGTGCTGAGAGGGGTGCAGGGACAGAGATGTTCCTCCAGGTCAGGATGATCTTTTATTGAGCACCAGGCACTGTGCTAGGCTCAGGGGGGATATAAAGGGTCCAGAGTTGCTGACATCTAGGCACTTAGAGTTACGATGGTCCTCACTGATGCTTTGTGGAGAAACTGGCCAGAGGCCATGCAGGGAGCCATCTCGTCTGGGCAGGTCTGGGAAAGGCACAGAGAGGAGGTGATAATTGAGCTTGATTTGGGCGAGATAAGTAAAAATGTTTACCAGTTGTGGAGAAAAGGTAGACGTATCTTTTCACTTCCCATTCTTGCTGCATGTAAATAGGAAGAATAAAAAAAGAAGTGAGAGCAGGCATGCAGAGTTAAGGGTAATACAATCACCACCTTGGCTACTGACCCAAACCCACTTTTCTGTGAAGAACATAGAGTATGAGGAACTGACTTCACGCTGATACAAAAACTAGTGGGTTCAGAGTAGACCCCGATGGGGTTGAAGTCGATGGGATTAACTTTCACTCGATGTGATTTATCATTCCAGAATAGGTGAGAATGTAATTGGGGCTTGAAGAATGAAAGATCCTATAAAGAACGGGAGGGCTAAAGGCAGTGGAAAGGCAGAGTTAAGTCATGGGGCCTGGGAGACTGAATATTTCCGTATTAGCAAGAGAAAAGGTGGTAAGGATCAAGAGGTAGAGTGAGATTGAGGGGTCAGGAGAGATGACCCCTGAGGGAGCTGTGATGACTTTGGTAGAGGAGAGAGACGTGTATGCAGGCAACAGTTACAGGTGTGCCCAGGCAACAGTTACAGGTGTGCCCAGGCAACAGTTACAGGTGTGCCCAGGCAACAGTCGCAGGTGTGCCCAGACACCAGTCGCAGGTGTGCCCAGGCAACAGTCGCAGGTGTGCCCAGGCAACAGTCGCAGGTGTGCCCAGGCAACAGTCGCAGGTGTGCCCAGACACCCAGTTGCAGGTGTGCCCAGACACCAGTTGCAGGTGTGCCCAGGCAACAGTTGCAGGTGTGCCCAGGCACAAGTTGCAGGTGTGCCCAGGCACAAGTTGCAGGTGTGCCCAGGAACCAGTTACAGGTGTGCCCAGACAAGTCACAGGTGTGCCCAGGCAACAGTCACAGGTGTGCCCAGGCAACAGTCGCAGGTGTGCCCAGGCACCAGTTGCAGGTGTGCCCAGACACCAGTTACAGGTGTGCCCAGGCAACAGTTACAGGTGTGCCCAGACACCAGTTACAGGTGTGCCCAGGCAACAGTTGCAGGTGTGCCCAGGCACCAGTTGCAGGTGTGCCCAGACACCAGTTACAGGTGTGCCCAGACAACAGTCACAGGTGTGCCCAGGCAACAGTTACAGGTGTGCCCAGGCAACAGTTACAGATGTGCCCAGGCAACAGTCGCAGGTGTGCCCAGACACCAGTCGCAGGTGTGCCCAGGCAACAGTTGCAGGTGTGCCCAGGCAACAGTTACAGGTGTGCCCAGGCAACAGTTACAGGTGTGCCCAGGCAACAGTTACAGGTGTGCCCAGGCAACAGTCGCAGGTGTGCCCAGACACCAGTCGCAGGTGTGCCCAGGCAACAGTTGCAGGTGTGCCCAGGCAACAGTTACAGGTGTGCCCAGGCAAGAGTCAGGCCACAAGCCAATAAGAACTGTGGCCAAGAACACAGAGGAAGGGATGGTGTTCCATGCTGGTGATTATGGAAGCAGGTAGATAGATGAGGGTTCACATCCTGGCTCTCCAAGGCTCTATTTCCTCACCCGTAAAATTCCGATGAAAATACCTACCTCCACTTCTGGTGGCATGAGGACCAGAAACTGTGTATGTTAAGCACCTAGCACCATGCCTGGCATTAGCAAGTGCTCGATAAACACCAGCCTGCTGTGGCGGTAGTGATGGTCGTAGCAGTGTTGGTGATGGTGGTGGTCATAGTCGAAATAGCAATACAGTAGCTGAAGTAGAACTAGGAACCATTTGTCATGTTTCTAATTATTTTAAACATGGATATTTTCAGAAACCAAAGGGGATATAAGTGAGCCCTAAAGAAGAACCTCCTGGCAGTTAGGGTTTAATGGACAGGTGAATGGGTGGCCCAGGAAAGGCCCCACAGGAATTTCAGAGAGAGGCTGTCAGCTGGGCTGGAGTTGAGAGGAAGAGAAGGCACGGGATTCAGAGAGCCCCATCCTGTGGCCTGAAGGCAGCACAACCAGTTTGGCTGCAAGGAGGCCTCTGCTGAACCTCCCTGTAGGTTAGCTGCAAAATAAACTTGAACCTTCCAAAGATCAAATTCCACATGCTCTGGGCAAAAGGCAGCTTCCTGTTTCAAGGGGGCAGCATGCTCAATGCTATGTTAAAAGTGCCTTGCTCTGCCCCTGTCCAGGCCCTGACTCTCTCTACTACAATTCTCTAGCCAGAGTTTCCATGAAAACAAAATCCACCCGGCCTATCAGATTTCCCCCTCGATACACATGGGCTTGCATTTCAGGCTTGTGTGCTGAAAGCAAGCAGTCACCTAGCTTTTGCCAAAACCCCAACTATTTGAAAAATGGCTGTGGTAGAGCCAGGCCTCAGACTGAGCCCGCGGTACCCAGCGCCCCCAGCCTAGGGCCCAGATTCCTGGAGCTGCAGCTCTGCCAGGCCCAGCAAGGGCTGTTGTGGGCATGTGCAGTGTGGGCGTGGGCTCGTGCCCAGAGCGCTGTGTATGGGGTGCCAGGCACAGGTCATGAGGACAGTGTGCTGTGGGCACAGAATGTGACGTTCAGTGCCCAAGTGTGGGTGTGTGGCACGGATCCTGTAATCACTGAGGCACGGTGCAGTGTTTGTAATACACACGGAACGTGTGAACTCAAGAACATAGTGTGTGGGGCCATGTGGCATGAATGTCATGTGCACGTGGTCTGTATAGGGTAATGTTTGTAAATACGCCTGTACTGGCATGTATTCAAATGTGTCGTATGTGGGCAGAGAGACTGTGTGAGTGTGAATATAGGATTGTGGACGTGTGCTTGTGTATGTGTGCCAGATGGGTGTTGTGTGGAAGCCCGTCACTTATGAGTACAAGTGGTATTGGGTCAGGTGCTGGATTGTAGATGTGTATGAATGTGACTATACGGTGTGTGGGTGGAACAGTGCTTATGAAGGCATGTATTTATGTGTGATTGGCTTTTTTGTAGTATGGAGATCAGTAGAACGTATTTATGTCTATGTTGTGTTCAGTATATATATTGCAATACTTGAGAACAGGTATCTGTGTGTGAATACATGCAGAATGGGAGAGAGCGCAGTCTCAGGAGTACCCGTGAGCACCCGTGACCGATCACTTACCCGTGTGGCAGTACTTCAGTACTTGCAGTTGCACACACTGTACTGTCACACTGGGCCGGTACATGCTCGCTGCATAGGTAGATTTTAACTATATTGATGGATATATTCCTCATATAAAAAGAGATTATACTTACATAATTTAAGCTTTCCTTCCTCTTTTAGTATCATTATAAATATCCTTATTTTGCTGACCCATTATAGGGATGGAGCCCTGGTGGCACAGTGGTTAAGCATTTGGCTGCTGACCAAAAGTTGGCAGTTCAAATCCACCAGGCACTCCTTGGAAGCCCTACGGGGCGGTTCTACTCTGTCCTATAGGGTTGCTATAAGTCAGAATCGACTCAACGGCAACAGGTTTGGGTTTTTTTTGGTTTGGTTATAGGGATGCTGTTAGAGATTATGATGGGTATAGGGCTTGTTGTAGCTACCCTAAAGGTAGACAAACTGTTAAGACTTTTAAAGTTATTATGACTACTTTTCCTAAAAGATTTTCTGTTTTTAGTTGTGCCTTCTTATAGACGTCTGCAGGCCTCTCAATTCCTTTCCTTCTAATTTTCCTGTTTCTAACCTCCTGTGTACTAGGCACCCAGCAAGTCAGCACCTATTAAAATTGTGTATAAATAAGTCACTAGCCTCCAAGGGTCTGCCCTAGGAGTAAAGGACGAGAACTTCACTGCACTGACGCTGTAGCATCCATGTGGGCTTTAATGAAATATTCGTTGCTTAGTTTTTGGTCTCATGACTATTTTAGAAGTTGAGGCTGCCAGACAACTACACACTGGGCCAGGGATATGGATACGCATACAAATGTATATTTCGAAAGCGGCTGTGGATGTATTTGTACGTAAAGTTACAAGTGTGTTGGGCCATGTGGAAGGGTACAGGTTTGGAAGTGCACAAACACACGCATGTCTGAGTTGTGTGCTGCAGGGGTAAGGTATGGTGTTGCCGGGTCCCCTGCACAAGCTATGTATTGTGTGTGGGCAGACACAGTCCATGCTAGAGCCGCGTGCGCTATATACCCACGTGAGTGTGTGTGTATATGTGATGGCAGAAGCTGCAGTGGCCCTTTGTCTTGCACAGAGGGCAGGGAGGGTGGTGAGGTCCGTGTGGGGGTGGGAGCAAGGGCTGGGCAGTGCACAGCTGGGGTGGGTCTCTGGGAGGAACTGCAGTGTGATGCTGGCTGAGGTTGGGCTCTTCTCTGCCACCCCTCCGCCTCCCTGCAACACTGAGGAGGCACCAGGACCTGGAGAGTACCTGGAGCTTGGCCCTAACAGCACAATTCTGATTCCCCTTCTAATCGTCCTTCCACTTTGCCGTTGTCAACATTGAATGACAATGATGATAGAGTAAAATCACATTAATTCAAACGTCACCACTTTAAGACTTAGAATGATATGCTGGGGGGTAGGAGCTGAAAAGGGGGTCTCAAATTGAGCCCCTGACAATGTCTAAGTTAATAGAACTCGCTCTGAGCACATCCGAAGCCTCCATTTCGGTGGGACTGATTAACATGGTGGTCACATCACGCCCATCTGTTCACTAAACGGGAGCGTGGTGCTTTGGATTAGTATGATTTTCCTGCACTGTTCATCATTACCATTAGCAATACCACCAGGTCTAACTGCCGCTCTCTCCTTCTGTGGGCACAATAGCAGAGAGGTTTTATGTAGGTCTCCCCATTCCACGGATGGGGGCTGGGGGCTGGGCCCAGCCCACAGGCACACTGGTTCTTAGAAAGCCTGGATTCCGCAGTTCTCCTCTGGGGTCCATGCTGTCCGCCATGGCGCCTGGGAAGGAGGACAGCTTTGCCTCGCTTGAACAAGCTCCCAAGCTCAGCTCTCCTCTCTGCTTGCCTCCCCGCCTTGCTCCCCGCCCCTGAGGAGGGGTCTCGCTTGCTCTGAGTGCCCAGCCTCCTGCCCCTCCCACCTGCTGAACCCTATTCACTCCCTGTTCATTTCTGTTTCCAGTGCAATGTGCTACCCCAAGCCCTCCCACCTCCCCTGCCTCCCTGACTCCACCAGCCAACCCCCTCTCGTCTGAACCCCCACGGGGCGCCGACAGCAGCCATACCATGCGGGTCTGAGCTCTGACGTAAGCACTTTTCTACTGTATTTCATCCACCCCAGGGAGTGGGCCCTCACCCACATTGAGCCATCCACACCCTAATCTGGCATTGCTTCTCCCCTCACCCTTGTGCACCCCTGTGCCGCTCTTTCCCCATCCACCCATCCATCCATCCCTCTCTCCCTCCCTCCCTCCTTCCCTCCCTCCATCCCTCCATCCATTCGCTTGAGCCCGCCAGGATCCCTCTGCAGTGCTGTGCTGGAGGGGGCTGGCAGGGTCGCTTCTTGGACATTGCAATGCCAAGGGGCTATGCTTCTTCAGAAGCTGACAGGGAACAGAGCTGAGACCTCACCTGTCCCTGGCACCCCACCCCTATACCTCCTTTTGGCCAGCAAGGCTTCCATTTGTTGAGGTACAAGGTATTCCTGCCCCTAGAAGGTCTTAGAAGCCCCTAGAAGCTGTTGCTCCACTCCTAGACTTTATCGTAAATGCAAATGACATCGGACAACTATAGCCAAAGACTGTGTCCTCCTCCCTACCTTAGCACACAGCCACTCCACACCAGGCAAGGAGAAAAGAACTTGGACTTCTGTTGATTTGTTCCCCCTTTTCAAGGTGGTGGGAGCATGGTAGGCTTGTACGGGTGTTCACAAGACGAGGCAGCCTCTCCCTGGGAAGGTTGGCTGGGATCATTCTCCTCCTTTGGCACCTTCTCACCCCATTTCTCTTTCCTTTAGTGCAAGCCCTGGCTGAGGCCAATGCTGTGAAGCTCCATGGAGCCGCATTCTGAAGTCCTCCTCTGCCCACGTGCGGTCCTGCCTCCCCACCTGGCCCCCTGCCCCTGTGGTCCCCTGGGATGCTGCAGGGAGCCAGGCTGGGGGCCAGGGTTTGCTACTGAGAGGAGTATGGAAACCTCGGTGTCCACACACCCAGCCATGCCTAGTCCTGAAGTCTTCACTACTCATACAGTGGTCCTGGACCAGGGCCTCGAGGTGGCAGGTGGCCCATCCAGGCTGGGGGTGGACCCAGAGCACCATCGTCTCCGATGCCCACATCACAGGGAGCCTAGGCCTGGCTCGGGTTGTGATGACCCTACTGGAACATTCCCTGATGGAGAACATGCCCTGGTGGGGAGCATGTCCTCGGCTATCTTAGGTTAGGACTAGAGGTGACGAGGAGATGGACACTGTGCCTCCTATAGCCCCTCTTGACACCAAGGACATCACCTGCTGTCATTCCCTTCCCCTACAAGCCCCACCCTGCTGTCCCAGGGCTTTGACATATCTCTGCTTATGGGTGCTCCGTTGGGGTCCAATTGAGGCTGACCACCCCGCTTGAGCCAAAGACAAGATGCTGAGAGATGAGGAGAGGTCCCCCGACACCCAGAGGGACAGTGCTGGCTGCAGAGAGAGAACGAACGGCAGGTCTGTGCAGTGTCTGAGGACAGGTTGAGAAGGGGCAGCAGAGAAAGGGAGGAATGGGGAAGCAGAAGGACCATTTGCAAGTAAAACGGAAGAGGAAGGAAATGGGAAGGGGGTCTGAGATGGGTCTCCTCAGGGCTGGGCCTCAGCTCAGCACCAAGTGTTATGCCAGACCTTCGCATCTGCTCCTCCGGTCATCACCCCAGGGTCAGCTGGGTGCAGGCTTATGGCCCCAGGAGGACTTTCCAGCAGAGCACATGGTGGCCTTCAGCTGAAGTGCTTGGTGTGGCGATGGAGGTGCAGGGTGAAGGGGAGTTGGGTAGCGGCAGCTGTGAGATGGCTCTCGGTAGATCCAGGCCTGGTATATGCCTCCCCATCATGGGGTCAGGGGCAGAGAGAAGATCCTGTCTTATGTGGGGTGTGGTCAGCCTTGGGGCTTTATTTAACCCACTTTGCGAGACTTTCTTGCTCCCTTCCCCCTGGAATGGGCTGTGGGCCAGTGGGGGACAGAGTGCACCCTGGGGCCAAGGAGTGAGGCCTTAGCCTGGGAGCCCAGACTCCAGGACCCTGCCCTCATCCCAGGCATCCCACACAAGGACCAGCTGAGGCTGTATGGAAGGACTCATGTCTAGGTGGGCTCTCTCACAAGCAACCTACCTACCCAGGGAGGCCAGTGTGGAGAGGCAGGCAGAAGCAAAGCCCATTCCTCCTCTGTCTCTGCTCCGCCCACCTGGAGATAAATGTAGCAGAGGAGGGAGGGAAATGAAGCAGAGGACACTTTGGCCTCTAGGCCTTCTCTTTGCCAGAGTTGCCACCTGGAAACATCAGCCTGACCTCCAGTGGCCCCAAGAACAACTACTTTATCTCCCACCAATTCCTCTCCACTCCTTCATGGCTGAGACAGTTACTGGTTCATATGCAAGTAAAGATGATCATTCATTCAACAAATACTTATGTACCAGGCACTGTTCTAGGTGCTTAGGATATTCTCATGTTTCTGAGGGGTTCCAGACTGGGGGCACCCTACCTGTCTTCATGTGTGGCAGGTTTTTTGAACATGGCCCCTGGCTTCATCTCCTGTTTTCAGTGCAGCTCAAGTACCCAAATCCATTCTTTCTTCCCTACTAACCTGGCAGGTGGGATTGGCTCCCAAGGAACCCTCTCCTTCCCCACATCTGTCTCCATCCATAGGAAACAGATTTTCAAAGCCTTCCATGCCTTCCCCTTCTTGGTCTCTTTTTTTTTTTAAGCAGTGTTTTTAGAAATACCTGTAAAATACCAAGAAATAATGTCGACACCTCTGCTACCTGTCTCTCACTCGTTATTTCATAAAGCTGGCTCTTTATGTTGCTTTACATGCCTTAATATATGTTTCATGAAGATTATACATACTATATATATACATATGTAATATATATATATTTGTTTGGATGTCGGATCCTTTCCCGGAGCGCCTGCCCAGGTTCATTTTCTCTCCCAAACTTTTCACATCATTCCTATCACTTTGAGGCCATAGTCCTTGCCTTTTGATCCAAAGAGGGGGAGAGGAAAGACTTACTTTAAGACAGATCTATTTTACGCTTTTGTTAAGAGCAAATCTATTTTCAAAATGTGCAATGTCTGAATGGATTGGCAAATGACGTGAGGAGACTGGGGTAGCAACCCTCACTCCCAACAGCTTCCTTTTTGTTACCCAGTCTGAAGGGCTGGCCCCGGGGCTCCTGGAGAGAACCTTCGAGGGGCTGGATGTTCTCCGGGAAGTCCTAGTCTAAGGATTATCTGATGTGAATCCTTTTGAAGGAAATGTTTACTCTTGGGCCAGTTGTGTGCACAAAAGTATACCCACACAGGCACACAGCTGCCCCACCATGTGCTGCTGGACCCCCCTCCATCACCCTGCTGGAAAAGGCAGAGCAGGCAATGGCTGCCACGCTAAAGAGCACCACGCACGTCAGCCTGCTTCTCAGTGGACCTGTGCCGCAGTGCAAAGCCAAAAAGAAATGGTTTGGGGTCACCGGTGCCATCTCTGTTCTTTGGCACAGACCCTTGTGAGTTCCTTGGACTTCTTACACTCCTTTCATTTGATCCCTCCCTAGTGGTATCTGTCTCACTCCGTGACCTTTTCTCTCTGGAGGCTGTTCTTTAGGAGAGGGTACCTCAGTCTGGCATCCAGACTGTGAAGTCAGCCCCTGGGCTGAGGAGGGTCCTGCAGACACTGTAATATCTCGGCTTTGCCCAAGACACCCCCAGGCCTTTTCTCTGGCTGGCAGCTGCTGGAACAATGAAACATACCAGCCCAGCCTTCCAAACACTTACCAACTATCAGAATGGGCCAGGGGCTCTTATCTTGGATGTCTTTGTCCATATCTGGAATCAAGGGTGTTGGCTGGGTGGCCTGGCATGGAGCTCCTGGCCAGTATCGACGTCCGACCCCCCAGCTTTGGCGCTTATACTGGCACCCTGTCCCCAGCCTAGGGCATCTTGCTATGAATGAACTGGGCCCAGATGGAGGCCACTTAGGGAAAGCCCTAGTTACTGATCTAGGGCCTCCCTGATTAGCACATTACCTACCTGATCAATAACCAAGAGGCTGCAGTCACATCCTGCTAACACCACTTTAAAGGTGTCCTGAGGTTGCAAGCTGCGTGCACTTGCTCTCCTGCCTTTGTGAGAGCGTGCTCGTGGGGCAGGGCTGACCAGGCAAGGCAGACTATTCCTTCCCCTCTAGGCTCCCTTCACCTGGCAGCTCTTAAGACTAAGAAAAAATAACAAATATATATACATATATCATGTATGCACACATTGGGGCCAATTTGACTTGCTAGTATTAGACAATAAACCATGCAAGGAAATGTATGATCTCAGTGTCTTTCTTTAGTATAAAAGTGACCTTAGAAGAAGAGTGAAGGTTAGGTAAGCCGAGGGCATGTCTGTGGGGACCACACAGCAGTAGCATCCCCTTAGCATCCTTCTAGCCAAGCCTCCCACTCCCCCTGGGGGCGGGGGCCGTCCTGACAAATAGGTGAGAGGTTGCTTCCTCCTTTCAGCAGCATTCTTTTTAGATAGACCCCCAGTGAGCCCTGCATTTGTATCTTGCAAGTTTGTATAAACCCAATACAGGAAATAAAATGAATGGTTTGTACAAGTGGTGTGTGTGTCACGTTCTGTGTTTGAGCTGGCTCCGGGCAATTACAGGCTTGGCAGGAAAACGGAAGGGAGGATGTGAGGGGCTGGCCTTCCCTGACTAAGAGCAAAGCTTCTGCCTTCACCCCTCCCTCCCAGCTCTTGAAGAACTTCCCCAGGATCTGGGGGCACCTTGTCAGGGTTGGCTCTGAACTCAGCCTTAGGTGACCCCAGGTCAGGGCTTTGTCCCAAGTCCTATATCATGGAAGAATAGGATGTTTGGAGCCCTGGTCCCTTTCCCTTGGTGTGTCTGAGCTCCCTGCAGGGTAGGACTATCGGAGAAGAAAACCAGTTCACAGCCGTTCTGGATTACTGCCCAATGCCCTGTATTGCTGCCTTAGAGGACAGACAAGGTATATGATTTGGGGTGTAGCAGAAAATCCCAAATTCTCATCCAGACTCAATCATTTTGTTTTATTTCTCTTGGCAAATATTCAGTGGTGATCAGTTATTGACAAGCAGTGTGAAGGATTTTACCAGAGCTGCTCAGTTTGAAATCTTCCTGTGAGGATTAAGAGCCAAGAAGCCCTGTAAGTTCTCTGGGGTGGGGGCAGAGAGAGAAAGAGAACCTAGAAGAGTGGAAGGCCTCAGCTGGGCTTCCTCCGGGGAGGGGTGAGACGTTGGTGGGTCAAGGAAGGGAAGAAAACTGAGAAAGGGGAGGCTGGGAAGACAAGCTTCCTCTTCTGGTTTTGTTTCGGCCTTGCTCTAATGGCTGATTTTGAATTCTGGACACCTGCTCTCATCCCTTAAGGTCTGGGAGAATGTGTGTTCATTTTTTACACATAAAGTGACTATTCAAAGCTATGTTTGATTTTGTAAAACCCTTGAAAGAGCTGTAAAGCCTGATGGGGTCTTCTTCGTGAATCAGAAAGAGTTGGGACCAGACAAAGCTCAAGACAAAGACCTTTGGGGCTGGGGGAGTTGTACCGGAGAACTTGTCACCTTCCTTGGACCTGAGCCACCATCCACAGCCCCCACCTAGGCCAAAGCCAGCGACGGGGGCTTGGAAAGGAGGTGGAATAGGAGACCAAAACTGGGTGTCACTGTCCACTGCTTCTCTGAGAGAAAAGGTTGGCTCCTTTCCAAGGGTGATGCCAGTGGTCCCTGCCTGCTCCACCTCTCGGCCCAGGTGAACCCTCTGCTCGGGGCAGGCTGGGCTTGTAAAAGGAGAGCAGTGATCAGAAGCTGTAAATGAGAACACAGCTGGCAGAATGCCTTTTATGTAGTAGTGCTCTGTAACTGTTGGACCATTGATTTATGAAGAGGGGTGCCATGGGGTCAGGCAGGCAGCCAGCTTCAGAGCCTGCTGCTGCTGCCAGGGACTGGGGAGCTCACCATCTCCTCCTCCTCATCCTGGGAGCCGCCAGCCAGAAGTGGGCTCAGCGCACTGCTGAGACTGATGTGAGAGGTCAGCATGCTGCGCTCAACTCCTGGCCCTGCTCCTTGCTGGCTGCGTGAGGAGTTGGACAAGCCACTTAAATTCTTGAGTCTCGGTATCCTCATCAGTAAAATGGGAATATTAACTACCATCTTATGGAGCTTTCAAGAAAATGTATGAAAAACATTTTGAAACTCTAACTCATTTCACAAATGTGAAGAGGCGATGGTGACATTATGTATGCCCCCTTGGCAACTGTCTGGGGCGATGAAAGAAGGAGAAAGTTTTCCAAGCTGCCCTCCTTCACTGGTCCGAGCACATTTGCTGGGAGAAATCACCAGGTGCCCCTCGGAAGTGTCCTCCTGCTGAGTTCTATGCATCCAGGCCCAGTCACTAACTGCACCATCAAGTCACCTCCACCCCATTTCTTCCGACTCTGGCCAGACCAAGTACCTACCAGTGTCGAGGACCAGCCCCAGCCCTTCAGGGCTGAGATCCTCCTCCCTGGGGCTGCCCCTGTGGAGGGGCCCCTATCCAGGAGGGTGGGCTGTGGACAAGCCCTTCTGAACTCAACCCAAGGACCCCATACTGCCTTCAGACAACGGAGAGACTTCAGCTCTCCTTTGTCCTGAGGTCACAGGTGGGTTCCATGGCCAGAAGGAAAGGTATTCCTAAGTGCAATTTTAGATACCTGCGGGAGTAGCTTAGAACAATTTGAGATGAAAGCGGGAGTCCTTCATAAAATAGCATATTAAAAATATACTGATAATAGCAATATTAACAATAGTACAATAATAACAATGGCTTGGTTAGTGTTTATTCTGTGCCAGGTACCCAGTTCTATGCACTTCTCGTGCACTCACTAATCTTCACGATAACTCTAGGAGGTAGGTACTATTATTATGCAAGAAACTGAGTCACAGGAAGGTTAAATGCAGGCAGTCCCCAGGTTACGAACGTTTGACTTATGTGCAACCTGTAGTTATGAACCAACCCCCTGCAAAGCCTATTAAAAATTTGAGGTACATGCAATGGTTTGTAATAACAAATGGGCGCTGCTTTGTGACATGCATCAAAATGTAATTATTATTACTACTGTATTATTATGTTAAAGATGTTTTAATGTCTCTGGAAGTGTTTAATGTTTTTTATGCATAGAAAAGTACCAAAAAAAACCCCAACCCAATGCTGTCGAGTTGATTCTGACTCATAGCCACCCTATAGGACAGAGTAGAACTGCCCCATAGAGTTTCCAAGGAGCGCCTGGTGGATTTAAACTGCCAACCTCTTCGTTAGCATCCGTATCGCTTAACCACGACACCACCAGGGTTTCCAAAGTACACTATATATACTAGGACAAATATTTGACTGACGTTAGATATGAACTATACCTAACTGTTCCTATTTACTTACAAATTCGACTTAAAGACAGAATTGGGGACGGAACTTGTTGGTAATCTCAGAACTGCCTGGGAAATGCCTAAAGTCTCCATTTGCTAGGCTGAAGCCCCAGGCACTTTGACTTTAGAGCCCAAGCTCCTAAACCAACAGTGGTTCTCAATGGGGTGATACCCTCTCCTAGGGAACATTTTGAAAATTCCAGGGGGGGGGGTTGCTTGCCTCACTGGAGCCCTGGTGGCGCAGTGGTTAAGAGTTCAGCTGCTAATCAAAAGATGGGCAGTTCAATTCCACCAGCTCCTCCTTGGAAACTCTATGGGGCAGTTCTACTCTGTCTATAGGGTTGCTGTGAGTCAGAATCGACTTGATAGGAATGGGTTTGGGTGTTTTTTTTGGTTTTGCTTGCCTCAAGGAGCCCTGGTGGTGCAGTGGTTAAGCACTGTGCTGCTAACCAAAAGGTCAGTGGTTAGAACCCACCAGCCACTCCATGGAAGAAAGACATGTGGTCTGCTTCTGTAAAGATTCACGGCTTCAGAAACCCTACCTATGGGGCAGTTCTACTCCCCCTACAGGGTCACTATGAGTCAGAATCAACTCAATGGCGTGTTTGGGCTTTTTTGTTGTTGTTGCCTTGGCCCCTAAGTGGTAGAAACGGTTTGTGCCGGGCTACTTACCTAAAGGTTGGTATTCAAACTCACCCACCAGCACCAGAAATGCCTGGTGATCTGCTTCCATAAAGACTACAGCCAAGAAAACCTTAAGGAGCTCAGTTCTAATCCTAATACACGGTTTCATCATGGGTCAGAATCAAGGCGACAGCAACAGGTTTTGGTTTGTTGGTTTTGGTTTTGGTTGCCTCAGTGATAAAGGGGCAATGCTCTACTGACATTTAGTGGCTGCAATGCCTGGGACAGATTCTCAGAATAAAGAATTGTTTCATCTCTTACATCATATTAGAATGTTACACTGGACTAAACCTACTAACAGTAACCGTCAGTCATACTTCATGATTATACTGAAAAGTCTTTATAAGCTTTTTGTTTTTTCTTACAAGTTTCATGAATAGCTCAAGTAGGTTAGGAAGCGATTATTATGGAGAGGAAACAAATGGAATAAAGGCAGGTGTCTCAAAATTACTGAAGAATTTACCCCACGCGTTGTCGGCATGGTGTACTGTAACGTTCCCACAACGACATATTAGTTTGAGAACGGTTCCAGTGTAGTAGGATCTTACTGAACGAGCAGAGACCAACTGCAGATACTTAACAGAGGAGCTACGAGAGAACCAAACATCGTTAAAGCAGAGATGATTGAAATGCAGCGGCTCTTGGTGGATCTCATCTCCTTAATAAGAGTTTTTAGAAATTATTTCGTTTCGTTGCCACTTTTTCTATGTTTAAGGTGTTTGCAGCCCAAAGATGAACACCTATGTGGACATGTTTTGGAGAGCTGCCTGTTGTGGAAATGTTTTGGGGGAGTCAACTGCTGGTTTTCTATCTGTCTCCTCCACGCTCCCAGGGGGGCCACCAGGCAATTGCTCTGAACTGCTATGTCATCATTTCTCTTTCCAATCCTCCCTCTATTTCCCACTGTGTACCAGAAACACCAGCTCTCCAAGGCTCTTCAAAGTCATAGAGACTGAATTTTTACCTCAATATGTGCTGCATTTCAAGACATATATTTCTGTGATGTTCCATCAATACCCCATTCCAGGTCATAACACACATAAATAAGGCCCAGCTGCATTCCATGAACATCATTCTTCCTCCTGGTCTCCACTTTGTCATCTCGAATTTGCCTGGGATGTTATCTCCACTACTGTCGAGGTTATTCCCTCTTTCTCTTAGTCCATGCTAGTGCATCTGGTCTGTTATTACTTACCTGACGGTTAGTTTTTTTCTTCTAGTGTTTATTGCTACGACTCTTTCATTGTGTGTGTGTGTTTTACGTAGAATAGCTCTGGTCTTCTATTTCTCTTAAATTCAAGCTTATTTATTATAATTAGGTGCAAGCCATCTGCCTACCTCATTACGCATTCTAGTAAGTCTTGTCTGAGTGTGGCTATATTGAGAGGCATTGTGTTTTATCATAAATTCTTCTTTTTATTATAATTAACTTTTTGTGAGTTTTTAAAAATGATATGTGTAGATCGGTCTTATTTATGAACTTCATTTCAGGATATAGAGGACATTACAAAGGGTGTGTTGGGTCTAATGGCATTGAAAACCACTGTTCCACAATGGAAGAAAGGCCATTAGAACTTAGAAACTATCTTACCAGCTGCCATGGAGTCAACGCCAACTCATGGTGACTCCATGTGTGCCAGAGTAGACCGTGCTCCTTAGGGTTTTCAGGGGCTGATTTTTCAGTAGATTGCCAGGCCTTTCTACCAAGGCACATCTGGGTAAACTGGAACCTCCAACCTTTTGGTTAGCAGCTGAGCACCTTAACCATTTGCTCCACCCAGGGACTCCAGAAACTGTCTACCCTTTCTCTTTTCAGGCCCACGGAGCAGAAAAAAAGGCACCTATGTCTACACAGCTGGTGAGTGAACTAGAACCAGGCCTTCTAAACTCTCCAGCCCTACCCCAAGCCTAAATTCAGGCCTCGCCTTCCATAGCTCAACCTCACAGTCCAAAACTGGACACCGCTGGGGGACAGGAGGTCGAAGCCCGTTGTCTCTAATGCCCCTCTGATGCTTTCGCCCTTGATTTACCCAGAGTCTAACCTCCCTCCCGTTAGACTGACAGCAACAGGTTTTACTCAGTTGCTTATCGCCCCCTAGCGTCTAGCATGGGTACTAGTACAAGGCAAACAAATTAGTTACAAAATGGATTTAGTGCATTTCCAAAGACAGAGATAGATTCCAACTCTTCCATCACTCTGCCAAACCAAGTAAGGAACCTAGGTACCCCCGGGACCCCAATTCTTCCTTATTACAGTCCGAGTTTTGTAGAGACTGGAGCAGCCGAATTCCGCCTCAGGGCATGGAGGAGGGGTAAAAAGGCAGGTGGCGGGTGCCTGGGAGGGGGCAGTGCCCCCTGGGAAAAGCCCGCTGAAGGGAGCCTGAGGCTTTAAGCAGACGTTCGTGTGCGGCTGCGTGAGCAGAGGAATGGAACGGGAGTTAATCATTGACTGGAAGCTAGTTTCACAACTTACCAAGGGTCAGCTTGCCGCCCGCACGTACAAGCTCGGTCCACTCCGGTCCTCACCACTTGCCAGCTCCGAGCCGGAAGGCCCCGCAGGCAGACTGCGGCATGATCTCCATCACCGAATGGCAGAGTGAGTGCGAGGGACCGGTGCCCCAGTGCCGCAGAGGGGACTGGGCTGGACTCGGGGATGCAGGCCAGTGTAGGGCGGAGATGCCGGCCTCCCTGCGGGATCGCGGGGATGCCCTCGAGCGTGACCTCTGGAGCCCATGGCCGGGACCTGCTGTGCTGGCAACCCCGAGGCAGCAGGACCCAGAGCTGGTGTGGCTCCTCTGCTTTCCAGTGGGTGGGGGGTTGCCGAGGGCCGCCGGGTAGCCAGAGGCTGGTGCTTGGGGGACCTGGCAAGATGATCTCTTTTCCATTCAGGGTTCTTAGAACTGGGAGCCCCAATGCTTCCGCATTGGGCTCAGCAGGAGCAGGCCTCTGCCATTCAGACATCTTTCTCCGCAAATCCTGAAAGTCTCCTGAGGCCCTGGAGCCCTTTTTATCAGAAACTAAACTCTGCCCCTCCCAAATCACCATACCCTCACCCCTCAACAGCCCTCCCTTTCCCCGGGGAAGAGGACAGGGAGGGGGTCCGCAGGTCCAGAGCCCAGGAGACGCCTCAACAGCCCTCTCTTCTCCCCAGGGAAGAGGACAGGGAGGGGGTCCGCAGGTCCAGAGCCCAGGAGACCCCTCAACAGCCCTCCCTTCCCTCCAGGGAAGAGGACAGGGAGGGGGTCCACAGGTCCAGAGCCCAGGAGGAGCTGCGGCTCTGGAACAAGAAAAAGGAGGGTGTAAACTTCATTTAAGGAGCCCTGGTGCCACTGTGGTTAAGAGCAAGGGCTGCTAACTAAAAGGTCGGGCATTCGAATCCACCAGCCAGACACTTCTTGCAAATCCTATGGAGCAGTTCTACTCTGTCCTATAGGGTTGCTGTGAGTCAGAATCAACTGGACGGCAACAGGTTTGGTTTTGGTTTGGGTGGCACAGTAGTTAAAGCTCTCAGCTGCTAACCAAAATGTTGGTGGTTCGAACCCATCAGCCGCCCCCGCGGGAGGAAGATGTGGTAGTCTACTTTTTTGTAAAGATTTATAGCCTTGGAAACCCTATGGGGCAGTGCTACTTAGTCCTGTAGGGTGGTCCTGTAGTGTCGTTATGAATCAGAATAGAGTTGGTGACAGTGAGTTTGGCTTTTTTGGTTGGGTGGTGCAATGGTTAAGCACTCGGTTGCTAACTTAAAGGTTGGGTTCCAACCCACCCAGTTTCTCTGTCAGAAAAAGACCTGGCGATCTGCTCCCGTAAAGATTATAGCCTAGAAAACCCTATGGGGTCACTATGAGTTGAAAATTGACTTGACAGCACCTAATAACAACAACAAATTTCATTTGGGTGAGTTAGTCAAAGCCTCTGAGCCCCAGTGTCTTATCTATGAACTGGTGATAACATTCATTCGTTCACTGAACAAACAACTCTGCTCTATGCCAAGCACTGTGTTGGGTGTAGACTATACAACAGCAAATACAACAGACACATTCCCTGCTTTAGGAGTCCCTGGGCGGTGCCAATGTTTAAGCAGATTACTAATCGAAAGGTTGATGGTCTGAAGCTACCTAGAGGCGCCCTAGAAGAAAGGCCTGGCAATCTGTTTCCAAAAGGTCACAGCTTTGAAAACCTCATGAAGCGCAGTTCTACCCTGCAACGCATGGGGTCGCAATGAGTCAAAATCAACTCCATAGCAACTTTTTTAAATTCCCTGCTTACACTCTTGAGAAGGGAGACAGATAATTAACAAGTAAAGAAGTAAATATATAGTATGTCAAATGGCAAAAAGTCCTCTGGACAGAGATAAAGCTGTGTAAGGAAGCTAGGGAGTGTGGGGTAGGACGAATTACTATCTTATGCAGAATTGTCAGGGAAGACTTCACTGAGAAGGTGCCTTTTATACAGAGACTTCCAGAAGTGAGGAGCAAAGTCACGCAGCTATCTGGAGGTGAAAGTGTTCCAGGGAGGGGGGACCAAAACAAAAGCCAAACCTGCTCCAGTCAATTCCGACTCATAGCAACCCTACAGGACAGAGTAGAGCTGCCCCTTGAGGTTTCCAAGGAGCAGCCGGTGGATTCAAACTGCTGACCTTTTGGTTAGCAGCCAAGCTCTTAACTGCTTTGCCACCAGTGCAAAGGCCCCAAGGTACTAGCATTCTTGATGCATTTGAAGAGCAACAAAAGGTTGCTGTGTCTGGAAAAAAGTGAGTAAGGGAAAGAGTAGTAGGGGTTTAGGTCAGAGAGATCACTGAGGGGTCAGACTGTGTAGCCCATTGAAAGTACTTTGATTTTATCTACATAACATGGGAAATCATCGGGGAGTTTTATGCGGAGGAATAATACAAGCTGCTTATATTTTATAAAAGATCACTCTGGCTGCTGGGTTCTGTATACATAGATGTGGAAGGGTGAGAGTAGCAATAGGGAGGTCAGTTCTGAGGCAAGAAATGGTGGAGGCTCAGACCGAGGTGGTAGCAATGGAGTGGTAGGAAGTCGTCAACGTTGGGAGCGTGTTGAGGAAATTGGTGGAAGAATTTGCTAATGGGTTGGATAAGGGGTGGAAGACAAAGAAGAGTCCAGAATGTCTCTGATACTTTTAGCCCGAGCAATTAGAAGGGTGGAGTAGGGGAAAGTGGTAGTTGGGTTTTAGACTTGTGAAGTTTGATGTAGCATTAGACAGACATCCAGGTGAGATGTCAAGGAGGCAGTTTGAGACATGAGTCTGGAGTTCAAGGCCTGGGTTGGAGAGATAAATTTCAGAATTGCCAGAACAGAGATGGATTTAAAACCATGAAAGTCCATGAGATCACCTGGGCAGGGCTTCTCAGCCTCAGCTCTGCTGACGTTTTGGGGCAGGAGAACTCTTCCTTATTGGGGGTTGCCCTATGCATTGTAGGATTTTAGCAGCATCCCAGGGCTCTACCCACTAGATGCCAGCAGCATGCCTCCCTTCTTCCCAGTATGACAATCAAAAATGTCTCCAGACATTGCCTAAGGTTCCCTGGGGAGAAAAATCTCCCCTTCCTCCCACTTGAGAACCACCGATCTAAGGAATAAAATTAAATAGAGAAGAGGTCAGGGACCTGAGCCCAGTGGTGCACCAACATTTTATGAAACCAGTTAGCATGCAAGTAAATACACCTTACCAAATGTGATAAACTCTGTGAAGAAGGTGGCAGGTCCTAAGAGAGAGCAATGAGGGAACCAGATTTAGGTCAAGGAGCAGACAGCAGCCCAGGTTTCCATGAGGAATTTGAGTTGAGACCTGAAGGATGCGTATGCATTAGTCAGAAGACAAGTGGGAGAAGAGTGTGCCAGGTGAGGAAACCACACGTACAAAGGTCCTGGGGCAGGAAGGCTGATGGAAACCAGGCAGAGCAGTGTGGTTGGAGGGTGGGGGGTAAGAGGGCAGTGGCAAGAGGTGAAGTGGACAAGCAGGCTTAGGCCCAATGGCACAGGGCCTGTAAGCCCCGGTGTGGACGGGAAGGCCTCTGTGTTTTGTTCTGCTTTGAGAGAGAAGCTAATGAAAATTCTAAGCAGTACGGTAATATGATCAGATTGTGTTTTCCAAGGTTCCTGACTGCTGTGTGGAGGCGGAATGGCACAGTGGCAAGAACGAAGAGGAGACTAATTGGGGGCTGTTGGAGGTCTGGGAAACAGACAATGGTAGCTTAGCACTGAGTGGTGAGAGCGGTGACAAGTGGACAGCTTTCAGGGTACATTTTGGAAGAAGAATCAATAAAGCACAGCTGTGGACTGAATGGGAGAAGAGAAGCAGGAGCAGGGAGGGGGGCCAGTGACGGCTCTTGGGGCCTAAGTGAGTGCTGGTGACACACATTCATTTGGGGGAAAGTGAGAGAGGTGTGTCTTTAAGGAAGGAAGATCATTAGCTCAGTGGTTGGCCCCTTTGAGTTGAAGATCCCTGAGAAAACAGCAAGCAGATAAGGCAAGTAAGCAGTTGGGTACAAGTTTGGAAGTTCCCAGAGAGGCATGGGCTAGAAAGATAAATGTGGATATAGTCAGCACAGTGATATTTAAAAGCATAGGAATAGGTATGACAATAAGATGCAAAGTGAGCTCAGACCCAAGCCTTGAGGAATTCACATCCTAAGAGGTGGAGAAGTAGGAGCTGGCAAAGGAGACTGAGAAAGAGTGGTCGGAGCAGCAGGAAAAAAAAGAGAAAGAGTATTTCAAGGAAGGAGGGGTCGGCGCTGACAGAGGTGGGCTGCAGTCTGTCTGTTAGACTTGTTAACCTGGAGGTCATTGATAGAAAACTAAAACCATTGCGGTTGCGTTGATTCCGACTCATAGCGACCCTATAGAACAGAGTAGAACCTCCCATAGGGTTTCCAAGGAGCTGCTGGTGGATTTGAACTGCTGACCTTTTAGTTAGCAGCTCTAGCTCTTGACCACTGTGCCACCAGGGCTCCTTGATGACCAAAGCAGGAGCAATATCTTTGGAGAGGTGGAAGGCAAAGGCTGGAGTGAACTGAAGTGGTTAGTTAAAGCCACTTTTTCTAGAGGCAGACTAGTGGGTTGAAATCCTTGCTCTTCCAGTTGCTGGTTGTGTGTCCTGGGCAAGTGATTTCACCTCTCGGTGTCTCAGTTATGTCTGTGAAATGGGACAAAGAGCAGTGCCTACCTCGTAGGTGGTGTATTAGCTTCCTAGAGCTGCTGTAACAAATTACCAGAAACTATATGGCGTAAGGAAACCCTGGTGGCATAGTGGTTAAGTGCTACAGCTGCTAACCAAGAGGTCGGCAGTTCAAATACGCCAGGCGCTCTTTGGAAACTCTATCAGGCAGTTCTACTCTGTCCTACAGGGTCCACTATGAGTCGGAATCGACTCAAGGGCAGTGGGTTTGGTTTGGGGTTTGATATATGGCTTAAAAAGGAGCCCTGGTGGCACAGTGGTTAAGCAGTTGGTTGTTCACCAAAAGGTTGGCAGTTTGAACCCACCAACCTGTCTGTGGGAGGAAGGTGTGGCAATCTGCTTCCATAAAGATGGCAGCCTTGGAAACCTATGGGGCAGTTCTTCTCTGTCCGATAGGGTTGCTGAGAGTCAGAATCAGCTCAAAAACAACAGGTTATAGGGCTTAAAACAATAGAACTTTATTCTATCACAGCTCTGGAGAATAGAAGTCTGAATTCAGGATGTGGACAGGGCCATGCTCTCTCTCTGAAGGCTCTAGGGAAAGAGCCTTTCTTGTCTCCCCCAGGCTCTGGTAGCCCCAGGCGTCCTTTGGCCCAGGGCAGCAGGACTCCGATCTGCCTCTGGTCCCCACATGACTGTCTTCTCTCCGTGTCTCTCATCTTTATCTCTTCTGCTCCTTTTATGAGGACATCAGTCACATTGGATTAGGGCCCCGCTATGCCACTATGACCTCATTGTAACTAATCACATCTGCAAAGATGCTGTTCCCAAGTAAAATCACCTTCATAGATATCGGGGGTTAGGAGCTCAACATATCTTTTGGGGGGACACAATTCAGCCCATAACAGGTGGTTAGGAAATTAAATGAGTGAATTAATATACCTAAAGTGCTCAGACTGTGCCTGACACATAGTATGGACTCCTAAGTGCTAACTAGCATTACTATTAATCAGTATTGTTTATTTGTTAAAAGTGAATGAAGGTGTTCCCTCTTTCCGTTTCCCTCCTTCCCTTCCTGAACAATTCAGTCCTAAAGCCGTTAAAAAATCAAATCCATTGCCATCTAGTCGATTCCAACCCTTAGCGACCGTACAGGACAGAGTAGAACTGCCCCAGAGAGTTTCCAAGGAGTGGCTGGTAGATTCAAAATGCCGACCTTTTGGTAGCCAGCTGAATGCTTAACCGCTATGCCGCCAGGGCTCCCCTAAAGGTGGCACAAAAAGGTGATGTGGGAGGTGCGGTGACCCAGAGTGAGGTGTCAGAGCCCCAGCAGGGTGAGAAGGGTGTTTGCACTATGGGTGGCCTGGTACAAGGTATCGGAGCAAAGGCTGCGTGAGGAGGGCATCTCTGAGGGCTCACGGTGAGGGGTAGGGAGTAACTTTACAGTGGAGGAGCCTGGCGGACAACACCTGAAGTGATTAAAGTAAACATTATCAATAATGGTCAAATTAAAATTGTGCACCACCTGATAGGATGCAATAATGAGAAGAATATAATATCGCACGGGTGGTATTTCTCTCAAACGTGTATGACCTTAGGAGACATCAAAAAACAAAACAAAACAGTCGCTGTCAGTTCCGACTCGTGGCGACCCCAAGTGTGTCAGAGTAGAACTGCTCCATTGGATTTTCTTGGCCGTAATAGCAGATTGCCAGGCCTTTCTTCTGTGGCACTGCTGGGTGGGTTTGAACCACCAACCTTTAAATTAGTAACCAAGTGCAAATCATCTGCATCACTCAAGGACCTGAGGAAACATCAGACGGCCCCAATTGTGACATCTACAAAATAAGTGGCCCAAATCTTCCCAAGTTGTCAAGATCTTGAAAGTCAAGGAAAGACCTAGGAGCTGTTCCAGATGGAAGAGACTAAAGAGACATGACGACTAAATGCGATGTGATTCTGCACTGGGTCTCTTTGCTATTATGGGGATTCTTGGGGCTACTGGTGAAGCCTGACTGGAGCCTGAGGGCTAGACGGCAGTCCTGTGCCTATGTGGATTTCCGGCCTTTCACAGTTGCATCCTGGCTGTATAGGGGAATAAAGGAAAATCACCCAGAGTACAGGGGTGATGAGGTATCAGTTAGCAATTACTCTCTAGAGCCCTGGTGGCGAAGTGGTTAAGAGCTCGGCAGCTAACTAAAAGGTTGGCAGTTCAAATCCACCAGCCGCTCCTTGGAAACCCTATGGGGCAGTTCTACTCTGTCTTACAGGGTCGCTATGGGTCGGAATCGACTCGACAGCACGCAACAATTACTCTGTAATTGTTCAGGAAGAAAAATTCTCTGTACTGTACTTGCAACTTTTCTGGACATTTGTGATTGTTAAAAAATAAAAATTTTAAAAAATGAAATGAGGTTTTGAGACTCCCTGTATGAGGGACCCAGCCACCTGCTACTGGAGATACCCCTTTCCTGGTAGCTGTGGGCGGCTTTCTGGAGCAAGAAAGAAATTGAACCTAGCTTCAGTTACCGCGTGGAGTGTGGAGATGGGGCAGCCAACTCCTCTGCCATAGGCTGCAGGCTGTGGACCCTTCTTGGCAGCGGCCTCTGGAGCTGCAGGGCAGGGGGCTAAACAGGGCATCAGGGCTGCCATTAGCGTGTCACGGCCAGGGACAACTAACGCGGTCAGTGAGGTGTGAGAAGGTCTCAGCTTCTCACTAGGTGGCGCCCTGGAGAGCCAGGCCTCATTGAGGAGTTAACCTTCCTCTCCCTCCCCTGTTTTCGGCTTGCTGGGACGTGTGATAGCTCTGGCCGACCTCCAGGAGGGGGCGCGCTGCCCCATCTGTCTGGATTATGGGGTTCATCGACGGCAGGCATTCTGTCGGTCCCGGGAGCACTTATATGACAGGCTTCCTCGCCTTCTCTGCCATGTTGTTGCCAGGAGAAGAACTTCGGAAGCAACCCCCAGCTGGATAACTTGACTGAGATCGATAAGCCACTCGGATCAGAGGAAGCAAGAGGCAGAGGCAAGGACTGAAGCTTGCCTGTTTCTGACCCTTTTCTGTGAGGTTTCGAGTCCACGGTGCAGTTTCTCCACTGAACGCTGGGAGCACTAAGCCTAGGCCATAAGCGATGCTGCCCCCGTCAGGAAGGTTCTGGAACTGCATGAGCCCTTGAAATGTGTGGAGCAAGTTGTGAACCTAACTATGCAAAAAATAATAATAATCCTTATGTGAGGAAGCATCAAGGAGGAGAGAAGAAATAAAGTCTGAATTTCAGAAATTTATGCTGTTTCTGAAAAGCAGGTAAGGCTGTTCTTAGTGCTTTTGGAATGAAGATACGTATATTTTAACAAAAAATGAAAACCGAACAAAATGTTCACATCATGTTTCTACATGAAAATATCTACTAAGGGAGACAGAACAGAAGAAGATACAGTCAAAACTGGAATTAATGACAGATACTTTATGGAAAGTACAGATTAATAAGAGATATTTTTATGACAGGCATAAAAACTTAAAATACCTTTATCATTCAGATTAAAGAAATATGGCTGAGGCTTTCCTCCACAATAACCTGGCCTATACAAAATTATTGCAACAATTCAAGTAGATACACTTCTAGATCCTCAGCTTATTGTCTCTGAGGATAGAAAAGTCACTGCACAGAACAAAGCCTTCGTAATGACCTGAGGAGATTGTACTTACTCTGCCCAGCTGTCCTGAACTCTTCAGAGACTTCCTTCAAGCAGGGGAAAGTAGGAAACCAGCCCAAATGGACCACAGAAGTGTGTCAGACTCCTCCTAGACACAGGAGGAATCAGCCACTTGAATGGTTTCTGGGCCACTGGAAGATACATCGAGAGTAATGGTGTCACATTGGATTCTAACAAAATCCAGCTCCTGCCGAAACTGAGATCCAGTAAGACTGGCTTTTTTCTGGAGTACAAGTTGGCAAGGTTTCAGTTTATAATTTGAATGATAGATCTCATCTCTATATGTTTAGTGATTCTTTTAAAGAAGCTCTTCAGCCTTATTTCTATACTGGAACTGATTCTGGTCCCCTTAAAATCTGCATAGTAACAGATAATGAAAAATGAACTACTCAGAAGCCAGTTGTGTTGTTTCATTTTCTTTCAGTTTTAAGCAACCCTACAGGACAGAGTAGAACTGTCCCATAGGGTTTCCAAGGAGCGGCTAGCGGACTCGAACTGCCGACCTTTTTGTTAGCAGCTGAGCTCTTAACCACTATGTCACCAGGGTTTCTAAATACAGCTTAGCCAGTAAATATAGTCTCAATAATTGTTTAGGGTCTCTCTCTCTCTCTATTTCTTCCTCTAAACAGCTTGAGTGGTTTTTCTCCTCACTGTAAAAACATGGTAATAATGGCGATTTCGCAGATGTGGGATCAGTTCTAAGCTGTTACTGAACAAGTCCAAGGAAGTTTTTCCTCTTTAACAATTACCTATATGTTTTGTTTTTTTAATTCAACCAACCTCAATTTCTAAAAATTAAGCCATTTCTAGTAAAGTTATACATCTTGTAGTTTAAAAAGATATGCCTGCCACATCCTCACCACCTCAGTATCTCCTTTATAAAGGCAGCCACTTTCAATTCTTGGTGGCTTCTTCTACTTACCTCAGTATTTCTCAGTAGCTTGTTATTTCTTCTTCTTCTTTTTTTTTGTTTCTATCAGTTAGACTGGACACATATATGCCTTCCCAATCTATGGATAATTTATCAGTTTTTTTTATTAACTGATTTTTTCTTTCTCGTAAACATTCTCCTAGACCCTCCATCCTCATGTTCCAGCCTGGACAGACTAGTCCCCAGGTCTGCACAACTTATCCTTCCCTTCACTATCCTTCTAGGAATTGTCTTCTCCTCTTGGATCCTTGGTTGCCTTACCCTACGCTTCCTCCTTGGTTTGCCCCTTGTTTTAGAGTGTCATATCACCCCATAGGTTGCAAGGATAGAAAATTTGGAGGATCTTCCATGTCTCAATATATTTTTTATTCAACCTATTTTTAGTTGATCGTTTGGCCAGATAGAGATTCCTCGGTTTGACATCCTGTCTCCTCAGACTTAAGGTATTACGCCATCATATACTAGCGTTCATTGTTGCTCTGGAGGAATCTGCTGCCCTTCTGTTTCTAGCTCTTTTTCCTGCCACATGTTTTTCCTTTTGGCACTTTTAATATCTTCCTTTATCCCTGGTGCTTTGAACTTCCACATTAATTTATTTTTCTGAGCACGCATACCTTTTCAGTCCAGGAGCTCATGTTCTTCATTACTTGATAAGTTTTTAAATTTAAGGTGATAGTTTCATTCTTTCATTTAGTCATGTAACATTTATTTATTTACTCCTGTTTTGTGTCAGGCACTATACAAGGCGAGCCAAACAAAGATCCCTGTCTTCTAGGAGCTTACTTTCTAAAGGGGAAAAACAGACAATAAAACAATAAACACTATAAGTCAGCAATAAAGTGTGTATGCCATAGGTGATAAAGTGCTACAGAAGTGTGGAAAAGTAGAGCTGCGTAAGGGCATAAGGTGCGTACAGCGTGTTGGGCCAGGGGTTGCTGCTACAATAGGATGGTCAGGGCAGGCCTCGTTGGGAAGGTGAAAACTGAGCAAAGACTTGAGGCCGTGTGAGCACCTGAGGGGAGAGCATTTCAGACAGTGAACAGCTAGAGCCGGGCCGTAAGGCTGGATCTCACCAAGCCTGTGGGAGGAACTGCCAGGAGGCCAGTGTGGTTAGAAGGGAATGACCAAGGGGGTGAGCGGGGCTTACGAGGTTATGGAGGGGAGCTAGAGGGTGGAGGAGAGTCAGATCAGACAGAAAGCCTAGAGGCCATTTTAAAGACTGTGGCTTTTATTAGACTGGACTAGAAAACAAAGAATAATACTGACGTGGAGTGTGCTTCATAGTTCAATCAGATACATGAGGCCAAATGGGCAGCTCCTGTTCGGAGGCAGGATAAGAAGGCAGGAAGGGACAGGAACTGATTCAATGGACACAAGAAACCTGGGGTGGAAAGGGGGAGTGTTCTGTCACATTCTAGGGATTGCAAATAGTGTCACATAATAATATGCGTATAAATTTTTGTATGAGAAATTAACTTGAGCTGTAAACTTTCACCTAAAGCACAATTAAAAAAAAAAAAGACTGTGGCTTTTACTCTGAGTAAAGTGGAAGCCTTTGGGGAAGCCCTTGGAAGCTTCTGAGGCTGTTGACATGATCTGACTTTTCTTTTAAAAGGATCACTCGCCTCTAGCCATACTTTTTAAATTACTGATGCGGCTGTACAACCTCAAGTTTATATTGTATATACAGTTTTGTAACTTGTTTTATTTATTGAATAAGGCTAAAAAAAAAAAGGCTAGACTGTCTTATTTTCTTTTTATTGTAAAATGTACGCATGTTGGTTCCACCAGCCATCTGTCTGTTTGTGTATTGTGGTGGCTTGTGTGTTGCTATGATGCTAGAAGCTATGCCACTAGTATTTCAAATACGAACAGGGTCACCCATGGTGGGCAGGTTTCAGCAGAACTTGCAGACTAAAGATAGGCTAGGAAGAAAGGCCTGGCAATCTACTTCTAAAAATCAGTCAACAGAAGCCTATGGAGTGCAATAGAATATTATTGTCCAGCACAGTGCTGGAAGATGAGCCCCCTAGGTTGAAAGGGAACGATGGACTCAAGCGTGCTGGCCATCATGAGGATGACTCAGGACTGGGCAACATTTCATTCCATTACACGTGGAATGACCATGAATCAGAGCCAACTCAATGGCAACTGACAACAAACGACAACAATGCATGTTGGTTATAAACTCAAACAATCAAACTAGGGATCAAAAGTCCCTCTATAGCTTTACCTTCTCCTTTCCAGCCTCACCTGAACCACGAGTCACAATTGCGCTGCAATATCTAGTGGCAGTACAATTGTCCTTTTGGTGTAGGCTTTTCTGAACTTTGATTTATTTATACATTTACAAATATACAAATACAGATACAGTTAAAAATGTGATAGGATCAAACTATACATATTGGTTAGTAACTTACTTCGTTTCGTGTAACTATGCAACAAATTGAAAAAAAAAGTTATGGGAGCAGAAAAAGTGAAGGCAATGAATGTGAACAACTCCGTCCAGAAGCATAACTGGGGATAGAAGCAGAAAAATAGTGTGAGAGATGGTGGGAGCAGTGTTTTTTATGTTTTTGTTTTTTTGGATAGCACGTGAACCAGTTTGAATGTTGATGGAAATAATTTAGGAAACAGAGCAGTTAGAGGTGTTATGGTTGATGGAATGGAGTCATGGAGAAGGAAAAGAAAATGGACTCAAGAATATAAGTGGTAAGGAAAGACATATAGATCAATGGAATAGAATCGAAAGTCTAGAAATAGACACATTTATGGTCAATTGATTTTCTACAAGAATGCCAAGACAATTCACTGGGCGAAAGAATAGTCTTTTCAACAAATGCTGCTGGGACAACTAGATATCCACATGCGAAAGATGAAGTTGGATCCCTATCTCACACCATATATAAAAATTAACTCAAAAGGGATCACAGACTTAAATATAAGAGCTAAACTATAAAAGTCTTAAAAGAAAACAGAGAAGTAAATCTTCACGATCTCAGATTAGGTAAGTGTTTCTTAGATATAACATGAAAAGTACAAGTGATAAAAGAAAAAATAGATAAGCTGGATTTCATCAAAACTAAAAACTTTTCTGCCTTAAAGGACACCATTAAGAAAGTAAAAAGACAACCCATGGAATGGGAGAAAATATTTGCAACTCATAAGGGACTTATATTCAGAAAAAATAAAGAACTCTTAGAACTCAACAATAAGAAGACAAATCACCGAATTAAAAAATGGGCAAAGGATTTGAATAGACATTTCTGTAACAAAGAAATGTAAATGACCATTAAGCACATGAAAAGATACTCAGCATCACCAGATATCAAGGCAATGCAAATCCAAACCACAACGAGATACCAGTTCATACCCACTGTTGTTGTAAGGTGCTATCGAGTTGGTTCTGACTCATTGTGACCCAATGTTCAACAGAACTAAACACTGCCTGGTCCTGTGCCATTCTCACAATCATTGTTATGCCTGAGCCCATTGTTGGAGCCACTGTGTCAGTCCATCTCGCTGAGGGTCTTTCCTCTTTTTCACTGACCCTCCACCTTACCAAGCATGATGTTCTTCTCCAGGGACTGGTCCCTCCTGATATCATGTCCAAATTATGTGAGATGAAGCCTTGCCATCCTTGCTTCTAAGGAGCATTCTGCCTGTTTCTTCCAAGACAGATTTTTTCGTTCTTCTGGCAGTCCATGGTATATTCAATATTCTTTGCCAATATACCCACTAGGATGGCTAGGACTGATGCAGCCACTTTGGAAAATAGTTTGACAATTCCTTAAAATGTTAAATATAGAGTTACCATATGGCCTAGCAATTCCACTCCTAGGTATATGCCCAGGGGAACTGAAAACATACGCCCACACAAAAACTTGTACACAAATGTCCATAGTAGTATTATTCATAATAGCCAAAAAGTGGAAACAATTTAAATGTCCATCAATGAATGAATAAATATGTGTTATAGCCATTTAAGGGAATATTATTCAGCCATAAAAAGAAATATAGTACTGATACAAGCTACAACATGAATGAATCTTGAAAATCATGTGCTAAGAAGCAAAACACAAAAGGCCACATATGATATGATTCCATTGATATGAAATGTCCAGAATAAGCCAATTCTTAGGGTCAGAGAATAGGTTAATGATTGCCTAAGGGCTAGGGGGCTGGGGGCGTGGAGAAAGAGGAATGAGGAGTTACTACTAATGCGTACAGTGTTTCTTTTTCGGGTGATGAAAATCTTATGGAATGAAGGGACTCAAGGATGAAATGTAAACTGATAATGAGTTGGATAATGAAACATTTAAAGCCTATAAAGTGGTGAGGGTAACACTAGCTACCTCATAGGGCTATTGTGAGGACAGAATGCCATTGTCTACATAAGGTGACCGGCACAGTTTCTAGGTGCTACACATAGGTTATGGAGCCCTGGTTAACACCCGTAGTGGTTAAACACTTGGCTGCTAACCAAAAGGTCCATGATTCAAACCCACTAACTGCTCTGTGGTAGAAAGATGTGGCAGTCTGCTTCTGTGAAGATTTACAGCCTTGGGAACACTATGGGGCAGTTATACTCTGTCCTGTAAGGTCACCATGAGTCGGAATCCACTCGATGGTAATGGGTTTTCCATATAAGTTAGTTCCCATCTTTCTTTTCCTTCTCACCCATCATCCTCTAAGAGCGCGGTAGCTGAGATTCCTGGACAAAAATGGAGCCCTAGCCTAGAGGGCAGGTGTCCAGTGGCAATGGGGGAAAGCTCCAGGCATTCCAATCTACTCCGCAAAGTCAGCCCACCACAATCTCCTTGCCCATTGCAGAGACTGGTGTGGGCACCACCGGCTTTGGCATCTTCTTCATCCTCTTTGGAATACTCCTGTACTTTGATTCCGTGCTCCTGGCCTTTGGAAACGTGAGTGCCCCTCCCCTGGGCAACTCCTCCCTCCCATGGCCTTCCTGAGATCTGTTGCCAGGAGAGTCAGCTCAAAGTTCATTCAGGTGTGCCCATCCAGGGGTCAGGGACCATCACGGCTGGGCAGTTGAGGGTTGCTGGGGAGAGACAGCAGGGTCTACTGGGCATGGAGAATCTAAAAAGCCAGACTTTCGTGCCAACCTCTGGGTGACACCCTGGGAGAGGGGTACCAGGATGACACAGTGTTCCTGCCATCTGATTCCCAGTTTAGTGATAGGGACGTAACACATACATACCTGACTGGAAAGGCGGAGAGAGACAGCAGTGAGGTCAGGATAAGATAAACCCATTTAATACAAAACAAAGAGCTTAGACAGAAGACAGCACACTCAATTGGAGAAGGATGAACAGGAATCTGGGAAGGAAAATGGAGGTGGAGTGGATAAAGCACTTCAAGTGGATGGAACAGCAAGAGAAAAGGTGTGGGAAGGAGAGAGAAAGCATGGGGCATGCTGGAAGAAAGCCAGAGAGTTAATTTGTCGAGAGCCTAGGCACTCTTAACGGAGTGTTAGGAGCCAAGCTTAAGACAGTAGTAGAGCCATATAGTGGAGGGCCTAGAGTATAATCCTATAGGCAGTGGAGCCACTAAAGTTTCCATAAGCCTTTGGGTATGGCTGTCTAACCTATTGAGGCCTCCATCTTCACTTCTGTAAAATGGAGAGTCTCACTACCTATCCCATCTTCCCTGGGAGGTGGGATGAGAAACGAAATCATTTATGAAGAAGTGCTTGGGATCTAAGGAATTGGGTGGGAGGCCAGAGACCTTCAAAGTCCATCTGCATGTCCAACCCCCTGCCTCTGGGCAGTTCTGCTCCTAACCAGCTCAAATTATTCAGGGTTCTGGAATTTTGCCATGTTCCTGGATCACCCTCTCTGATATCATCCCTCCTTGAAGAGTTAGCAAGTCCTGCCCCATGCCTGACCCAGGTCTGAGCCCCTGACTCCTAAGGAGGCTGGTGTGTTTGCTCTCACGCTCCTCTCCCTCCCCAACAGCTGCTGTTCCTGACTGGCCTGTCCCTCATCATCGGCCTGAGGAAGACATTTTCCTTCTTCTTCCAGCGGCACAAGCTCAAGGGGACCAGCTTCTTCCTGGGGGGTGTGGTCATTGTGCTTCTGCACCGGCCCCTCCTGGGTATGCTCCTAGAAACCTATGGATTCTTTAGCCTCTTCAGGTGAGTGTGTGTCGCTGGTAGCCCAGACAGGCCACCAAGGCCTCTGAGTAGCTGAGACCACCCACAGGTCTGGCTAGCCCAACCAGCAGGGTGTCCATGAGTTGGGACTTTATCCTGCAAGAGATGGGGAGAGGTGGAAGGATTGAAAAACGGGAGAGACATCACACTGATGCTTTGGAAAGGCCCCTCCAAAAGTAGGTTTGCAGGATAAATTGGAGGGATCAACCCATTCATCAGCAAACATTGAGCACTTACTGTGTCCCTCACCAAGGAGGAGACACAAAGCCTGCCCTTAAGTCTCTAACGATCCAGCTGGGGAGAAAGGGCAGTGAACGAACATTTGCCAAGCCTCTAATCTGCACCAGGCACGCTCACAATCATCATCTCATTTTATCCTTGCCATTACAGGATTTTCCTCTACTTTGCAAATAAAGGAAACCAAAGCTCAGAGAGGTTGCCCCTGCCCAAGTTCTCACAGCTAGAGTACACAGGACCTTGAACTTGATCCAGGTGTCTCTGTTTCTTGGCTCCACATCCTTCAGCCTGTCCTGTGTCAGCCCTGGGCCTGGTGAGCGGCAGAGCAGAACTCAGAGATGACGTGTGGCCACGTGTGTTCAGGGCTGTGGGAGCTTGGAGGAGGGAAGCCAGGGAGGTGTCCTAGAGAAAGAGGGACCTGAGATGGGCCTTAAGGAATGGGTGGGGTCTACAGGACTGGAGGCACTCAAGGAGAAGGATAGCAATGAAGGTGAGGATCGGGGGAAATACTCCTATGTCTATGGAGTGATGTGGAGAGAACAGGGGTGGGGGTGGGGATAACGGGGACTGGGAGAAGCATGGCTTACGGAATCATGGGAAGGAGCTGGGGTGTGGAATCCTTGGGTTCTTAAGAAGCCCTCAGTTGGCTTAGTGCAGCCTTAAAATGCCCAATTAGCCTGAACATCCTAGTGTAGTGTGGCTTCAAGAAAATAAATGTTCTCAGCCATAGGTTCTATCACTCATGTATTCAACATTCAAATATGTCATTATTCAAACAAATACTGTACATAATAACTGCCTGTTATTGTTGTTGTTGTTAGATGCCCTGGACTCCTAGCGAACCAATCTGACAGACTCATAGCGACCCCACATGACAGAGTAGAATTGCTCGTAGGGTTTTCTAGGCTGTAATCTTTAGGGGAGCAGATCGCCAGGTCTTTTCACCCGAGGAGCCACTGGGTGAGTTCAAATCGCTAGCCTTTTTGTTCACAGCTAAGCGATTAACTGTTGCACCGCCAGGGCTCCAGTAAGTTCCTACTGTATGCCAAATGCAGGACTAGGTATGAGCTCTGGCACTCAACAAGGAGAGAGTTCCCGAGGAATGTGCAATTTAGTAGTGAAGACAAATCCTAACGATAGGTGTCATTTGGCTCAGGTGTGTGAGTGCAGTCCCTGCATATTCAGTAGTTGACACGAAAAATAAACCTTGACAAGGACACCTTGGAACAGCATTGTAGGGACAAATATTGCAACTCTAAGGGACCACAGGAAACCCTGGTGGCGTAGTGGTTAAGTGCTATGGCTGCTAACCAAAAGGTCAGCAGTTCAAATCCACCAGGTGCTCCTTGGAAACTCTATGGGGCAGTTCTGCTCTGTCCCATAGGGTCGCTGTGAGTCGGAATTGACTTGACAGCAATGGGTTTTTTTTTTTAAGGGACCTCAGAGGTGCAGTTGAACCTCAGGAAACTGAGGCTCAAGGAAAGAAAGTAGCTCAGCCAGAATTCAAATTTGTAATGTAATGCCCTGACCCTCCTCCTATATACAGGCTCCCTTTCCGCTCCGCCAACCCTGGAGCCTCCAAGCCCCTGGAAGAATTACAGGTCTTTGTGTTAAGGCCCTATATTATTATTAACCCCACTCTGCTGTTGAAATGGAGATCAGAGAAGTTAAGGAATGTGTCCAAGTTTGTACAGCCTCAGTAGGTGGTAGAGCCTAGATATGAACCCCAGGAGTCCGACCCCAGAGCCTACATTCTTAACCACTTCACTTGGATGCCCGGGTGGCCATGTTCTCTTGGGACTCAAGTCTGAGCCTGGTTTTTTTTTTTAATTAGGCACATATACATTTTATTTATTTTTATTTTTTTGTGGTAAATATACATGATGTAACTAAATATGTGACATTTCAACAAGCTCCACGTGTACAGTTCGGTGCCACCAGTTATGTTCGTCAGATTATACCATCACCCTTAGCAGAAGCTCAGTGTGCCCTGAGCACCGAGTCCCCTTCCCGCACCCCCCTGGTAACTTTGGTCTCTACACACTTGCCTATTCTAGATAGTTCATGTAAGCGGGATTCTACAATATTCATCCTTTTGTGACTCACTTATTTCGCTCAGCACTATGTTTTCAAGGTTGGTCCATGTTGTAGCACACATCAGGAATTCATTTAAGCCTGAACCTTTTGGTGGACCTCAAACTTGGCTACCCTCTTTCCTTCCCTCCTGGACCACCACTGATCCCTCCCTCCACTCCTCTGCTCCCTAGGGGCTTTTTCCCTGTCGTCTTTGGCTTCCTGGGCAATGCCTTCAACATCCCCTTCCTAAGTGCGGTGAGTAGATTGTGCCTATGGCTGGTGGCGGTGGCCTGGGGGTTGTCAGCCTTCAGCTCCCCTCCGCATCCCCGAACCTTCTCCACCTGGCGAGAGCAGACGAGGGGAGTTACAGGCAGCTGTGCCTAAAGGAGGGTATGGCGGCCCATTACTGGTTGCTTATTAAAGGGAAGAAACTGAGACCCTGAGACTCTAGGTGACCAAGCCTGAGTGCCCCAGATTCCTGGGAGCTGGCGAGGCCTGGGGCCCGGGCATGCAGGGGTGTGTCACGACTGCCAAGGACGGGAGGGAGAGCAGGCAGCAGATTCTCTATTCACTTGGGGCAGGTGTGGGAGCCAGCCCTGCCCCTTCCCCTCCCTTTCTCTGAGGTAACTGACAGAATATGAATTCTCTGAGGAGCCCAGGGAGGCCCCGAGGCCAGCACAGCACGTTGATGCCCACCAGCTGGGCCCAATCCCTGCACCTCCTCTATATCTGCACCTGGCACTGCTCCCAGCTGTCAAGGCCAGCTCCGTAATAACCTAGATAATTGAATCTGCTCCCCACTCTTTGTCTGGAGTAATGATTCTTGGCTCCCACAGCTGTTCCGGAGGCTTCAAGGCACCAGCTCAATGGTCTGAACAGCAGAGATGAGCTTCTTGAACTTGGATCATTGGTTGAGGAGGCTTGCAGGGAGGTCAGACCCGCGCCCTGCCCTGGCTCATCTCCCCGGCACAGCAGGAACTCCCCAAGGCCAGAAGGAAAGATGGTGCCGAGTGACTGGCCTCAAATTCCCGAGTCAACTGAAGAGGTTGCCAGGACTGTGGGGAGCAGAGATCCAGGGTCCTGCGAAGATCAGCTCAGGGCTGGCATCACATCCCTGCCCTGTATTTATGGGAAGGAAAGCAAAGATTAAATCCCCAAGCTGTGAGTGTGTCTGAGTCTGGAAGTCGGTGTCTCCAGCATGGCAGGCGGTGTAATGCCATTCCACGTGGCAAGGGTCAGCCTGCTGTCTCATAAGGCTCTACTTCTCACCCTGGTGTTCGGTAGTCCTGATGAGTGAGGATGGAGAGTCTGACAGACGAACAGTCCCTACCCTGGGAGCCCCTGTTGTTGTCGTTGGGTTCCATTGAGTTGATACCAACTCATAGGGACAGAGTAGAACTGCCCCATAAGGTTTTCAAGGCTGTAATCTTTACAGGAGGAGATTTCCAGGTCTTTCTCCCTCGAAGCCACTGGGTGAGTTTGAACCGCCAACCCTTCAGTTAGCAGCTGAATGCTTAACTCTTGTGCCGCCAGGTGGGGAGCCTCTACTCCAAGGATGAAGACAGTTCTCACAGGCTCCAGAGGAGATGGGCCACTTTCAATGCATGCGTTTAGGATCTACGCTGTGCCCTCTGTGTGTGTACCAGGCAATGGAATGGCTGCCAAGGGGACAAGGGGGGACCTGCCCCTGTCCTCAGAATGTTGTGTACACCCAGTTACAGAACAGAGAACTCACTGCCAGAGCAGGGTGAGCATGGGTGCCACAAGACACAGAGGTGAGGCCCCAGGAGGAACATCTTCAGATTTGCTGTCACCACCTTCAGGAAAGGGGAAAGCCCAAACAACCCCCAAATTCCCATATCCCTCAGTTGCCACTGATTCACAGCTGGACTCTTGTAAAGGCAAATGGCTTTTTCTGTGGCTATATTTCTGAGCACAGTGGTTCGAGCTTGGCCTTGGGCTTGATCAGATCCCTTTTTGCCCCGTATCAGCCATGGAGGAGCCTGCCTGATTTGGGAGGAAGCTTCTCGTTCCCCTGACCATTCTCCAGGGCCTGCAGGGGCCTGGCCCACTGTTAGCTCTCAACAAAGTTTTGCTGACAGGTGACAGAGGCATGGGTGAGCTTAAAGGCACCCCCCCCAAAAGGTTTCCTTCAGCCCTTGCCCATTCCACCCCCACCATTCTGATGGGACCATGTCTGTATGAAACTATCTTATTAATGCCTTCGCTCGTGGAACATGAGTTAAGTTACTACTATGAGTCCCTGGGTGGTGCAGACGGTTAATCACTCAGCTGCTAACCGAAAAGTTGGTGGTTCAAGTCCAGCATCAGCCTTTGTCGTTTCAGTGAATTGGGAGGTTAGGTCATTGCCAAGGATGGTGGGGTGGGAGGTTAAGGTGGGAGGAGAGTGGAAAGGGCTTGCAACAGTCACAATGAGGGTGGGAGTCAGCAAGGCTGTGTCAACAACGCGCTGAGAAGTGGAGAGGCCACCAGGACTCCATAGTGGAATAATGATTTATTTAGCACCTACTTAAAATTTTTTTTTTTTTTACGAGTCAGAATCAACTTGACGGCAATGGGTTTGGTTTTATGGTACGTACTAGACTAGAGCCCTGGTGGCTCAGTGGTTAAGAGCTCAGGCTGCTAACCAAAAGGTTGGAAGTTCAAATCCACCAGCCGCTCCTTGGAAACCTATGGGGCAGTTCTACTCCGTCCTGTAGGGTCACTAAGAATTGGAATCGACTCAACAGGCAATGGGATGTGCTAGATTTCCCACACACAGTCTTATTTCCCAGCAGTCTTATGAGGTTAGCTTCATTATCCCCATGTCAAAGAGCCTTCGAGGAGTTAAACCACTTGTCCAAAGCAACACAGTGCAGTGGAAAGCCAGGACTTACCCAGACCAGTTTCACTCCAGAGCCAGAACTCCTACCCTACACAGGGAGTGAAAGGTGAGCAAGGCAGAAGCCAAGGTCATCACTCATTCATTCATTCATATCCACTCACTGTGCTGCAGACAGTTAACATGCTCAGCTGCTAGCCAAAAGGCTGGCAGTTCAAGTCCACCCAGAGGTGCCTCAGAAAGAAAGGCCTGGTGATCTACTTCCAAAAAATCAGCCACTGAAAACCCCATGGAGCACAGTTCTACTCTGACACACATGGGGTCTCTGTGAGACAGAATGGACTCAATGGCAACCAGTGGTTTTCACTGTCATGGTGGATTGAGTGCCGTGGGAAGGACGGGGTCCATCCCAGAAATGATAAGGTTAAGACGTTGCACATTAGAACACCTGGGGAGCTTTAAAAAGGACTGATGTGTGAGCCCCACCCCTACACGCTCTCTGAGATGGGGCCTGGGCGGCTGTCCCTGTTGAAATTACAGGTGTAATTACAGGCAGCCTGGTTTGAGGACAGCGATGCTGGATTCTGCTGGAGTCGTAGAGACTTGGGAACATGTCCAGGCTCTGCCACTCACCGACGGTGGCACTCTGAGTCTCAGTTCCCTTATAGAAAGTGGAGATAATACTACTCAAAGCGTTGTAAGGATTCAGGAGATAAATCCTGTAAAGTGCTTACTTAGCACAGTAACTGCTTGTAATGGGGCCAATAATAGTAACGTGGTGACGGTGAGTGATAATCGAGTCTTCTGAGACAGAAGAAGCCTGGAGATGTTGGGACTGGGCTCCCCCTCCCCAAACAGGCCCAGCAGGGTGTGGGCCTGGGTGCTTGGGTGTGAGGACACCCCTTCTCCAGTGTCTCCTTCCTCTATTAGAGTCCTTGGGATGCTTCTGGCCCTTAATGGGCCTTTGGCCAAAGAGGAGGGACAGAGAACTGTCAGAAGCAATTATGGCAGAAGCTGTTCCTGGGGAGGGAACGGGAGATGGTGGATGCTGTGGAGGGCAGAAGGGCCCTGGGTGCACAAACAGTTTGCACCGGAATGATAGGCAGCTTGAACCCATCAGTGGTGCCATGGAAGAAAGGCCTGGTGATCTGTTTCTGAAAAGATTACAGCCAAGAAAACCCTATGGAGCAGCTCTACTCTGCAGCATCATGGATTGGAATTGACTCCACCACAATGTGTTTTTGGTTTTTTGGTAGAGGGCAGAGTGGTGGGCAGGAATGAGCTGCCAGCCCAGCAGAGCCAAGTGGAGTTCAGGAACCCACTGTCCATCTTCCCAAGTTGTCACCCAAGAAACATCTCTTGTGTTCAGTTTCTGAGAAGTCCCCTGACCATCTGCTGAGAGTTCAGAAGTCACTCATCAGCCTTAGGTCTGCTCTAACACATGAGGGAACCATCCACCCACCATCCCTTCTTCAAAAACCTCACCGCACCTTGGCTGAGCCTTCAGCAAGGGAGGAGCCCCCCCGGGAAGCAGCCCGAGGCGCAGGCAGGGGGAAGCTTTCGCTCTGGCTTCTCTGGTTATCATCTCCATTTACAGACCACAGAATTCGAAACCTCAAGGGCTTTAATCATTAAGGTCATTCCACTAGAGCCCGGCAGGGTTGGGATTCACACTCAGCTAAATCTCTCTGAGGCTGGAGGAGGGTCTCACTTAGCGACTTGCTAATGGTGACAACAATCAGAGAAGAGAAAACGAGTCACCGGATACAGTCCAGTGACCTCAATCACGGGACCAACCAGCATCGTCTGTGCTGCAGCGGAGGCTGTTCTGCCGCTCTGCCTGCCCTCCGGCTTTCTCTGCCTGTTCACATCAGCCTTTGTCTTCTAAGGGTGGTGGCCCAATGCCACTTCCTCTGGGAAGTTTTTCCTGCCTGGAAGTCACTTCTCTGTTCTTCCCATGTATGCCCACCTACTAGAGTGGTCATTTTGCTCTGCTTCCTTACAGCCAGCGGCTTACCTGCCTGTTGCACCTGTCTGTCATATTCATCTTACAACCCCTTGCTGAGCAAATGCTTTGTAGTTGTTTGAGGAAAGATGGGAAAAGAAAGGAAGGAAAAAGGAGTGAATCCTCTCCTCACCCCCATCCTCCACCCCAGCCCGGAGCGGCTTCTGATCTGAGACCCAAGCTGGCCTGGCTTTCTCTCAGAACTGAGCATGTGGGGACAAGCGTCCCTAGGGTCAAATCGTGCCCTTCTCCTCTCCTCTTAAGCCTGGGTGTGTCGGTGGCTCTTGTCCAGAGGGGAGAAGACACTTCACACTGAGCCCCCTCCCCACCATTCCTCCTCAAATATCCCATTTCCACGTTGCCTGGGGCAGAATGGGTCTCCGGAGCGGAGTGGGTCTGGAGGGAAGGGGAGGGGAGGATGGAAAGACCTAATGAGAATTATAAAGCCAGCCTTGGAAGGCTTCAGGAGGGGCAGGAAGAGGCTGATTCAGTCCCAAGAGCCAGGAGGAGGCGGGAGGCAGCGGTCAGGAAACTGCATCTCTGAGGAGGGTCTGACAAGAGAGGGAGAGCCAGGCAGAGGTGGGCCTGAGTCTGCAGACGTCACCTTGGGCTTCATAAAAGAGGAAGTGATCAGAGAGTTGGCCAGAGTGAGCCTAGGAGCCCAGCTCCCCGCGCTCCCAGCCATCACCCACCCAAGTAGCCTCATCACCGCAGAGACCCTGCCAAGCTCTCACCTGGCCAGGCCAGAGCCAAGGTAGGTGCATTGCAGCATCCACACATGGGGAGGGTCCACCTGGCCCAGGGAGGCTCCAGAGGAGGGGGCAGGAAATTTAGTCCTAAACTGACAGGGAAGCAGAGGGTGGTGGGGCTCCTGGTCTTGCCTGATTATTGGTTGGCCAGATTATGCTGGGATGCTGGGTGGATAAATTGATTTTCACTTTATTATTTGGAAACTAGGGGGTCCCAAGGGCTCTTTCACTGTGGGAGGAGTAAGTGCAATAGAATGAGCTCTCTGTGGCTGTGATTGGAGGCCACAGAAGCTCTTATAGAAAGCTGGGGAGTCCCTCAGGGTGGGGCACATGGCTGAGGAATGGGACTCCTCTGAGCAGTTCCCCCCAAATTGCTGTTCTTAGGTGCCATTGAGTCGATTTCAACCCTATGGACAACAGAACGAAACAGTGCCCTGTGCTGCGCCATCCTCACAATTGTTGCTATGTTTGAGCCCATTGTTGCAGCCACTGTGTCAATCCGTCTTGTTGAGTGGTAAATACAACCCCAACTAAAGGGCACCTGCCCACCCACCCTGCTAGCCTCCCCCACCCGCACTAAGAACGGGGGTGGGGTGGGGAGGGTCACTCCAGGAAGGAAGCCACCCCTCTTCCCAAGCTCTCCTACCGTGCCTGGAATTTCTGTTATTCATTAGGTACAAAAACCCCTGGGGTGGGAGAAACCACGAATATTGCCACAGCAGGTCAGCCACTTGGAAAGGGGATGGACCTTTTCCAGACAATTCGTTTCCACCACATGCTTAGTGCCAACAGTGGACTAGGCAGCGGTTTAAGAGTTGGGGGATCTGTGATGGAAAAGGCTTGGCCCCTGCTTTCTGGGAGCCCTCGGTTGTGTCAGAACGTGTGTGTGTGTATTTGTGTTTGTGTGTGTACACGGGCCAGGGCCAGGCAGCAGAGGACAAGCAGAGTTCTCAGGTGGTGTGTGTAGTACCACTACCCTGACAGGGAGGGTGCATACAGAGGGAAAGGGGAGCACAGAGAGGGAACAAGGCCCTTCTAACCACGCAGCCTGCAGCCACCACCCCTTCCTCACTCCCAGGGGCTTCTACCAGAGCAGCCATGCGCTCCATCTAAAATGCAAATCTACACACACTCCTCTCAGGTTCCTTCTGGGTGTAGCCCCGGTGTGGCCCTGAGGGACAGTGGAAGCTCATGGCCCAGCCTCATTACTCTCTTATCGCCCAAAGCTCCACACTCTTGTCTGCGGGCAGCAGCTCTCCCTACTCCCGGCCCCGCCAGTCTCTACCACCATTGCTGATGCAGCACCCTTTGCTGGAAATGCTTCCGTATGCCGTCATTCACCCAGCCAGGAGCTGGTGATTGAGGGGTTAAAGCAATCGTCTGCTAGCCGAAAGGTTAGTGGTTCGAACCTGCCAGCCACTCCCTGGGACAAAAGACTTAGCGATCTGCTTCTGTAAAGATCACAACCTAAATTCTAACTCACAAAAAAAAGACCAGACTTACTGGCCTGACAGACTGGAGAAGCTCCGAGAGTATGGCCCCTGGGGAACCCTTTTAGCTCAGTAATGAAGTCACTCCTGAGGTTCAACCTTCAGCCAAAGACTGGACAGGCCCATAAAGCAAAATGAGACTAAAGGGGTACACCAGCCCAGGGGCAAGGACTAGAAGGCAGGAGGGGCCAGGAAAACTGGGGGTTGGGGACCCAAGGTGAAGAAGGGAGAGTGTCGACATGTCCTGGGGTTGGTAACCAATGACACAAAAAAATGTGTACTAATTATTTAATGAGAAACTAGTTTGTTCTGTAAACCTTCATCTAAAGTACAATAAAAAAAATAATAAAACAGATTACAGCCTAGGAACCCTACGGGGCAGTTCTACCCCATCCTATTGGATCGCTATGAGTTAGAATCGGCTCCACGGCAATGGGTTTATTCACATGGCCCACTCATGCTCAGGCGTCACCTTCTGCATAAAGCCTGCCTGGACCATCCTGGTTGGGTTCCCAAGGCTCTCGAAGCCCCTCATGTATTTGCAGGCCTCCAGAGCATCCTTTCCCTCATTCTGTTGAAATGATCTGTTTTCAAGTCAATTTCCCATGCTAGACAGATCTCTGGGCAGCAACCCTGTGTCATGGTACACCTGTACACCCTTAGCAACTAGCACAGCACCAGCTTCTAGTCAGCGCTCAAGGAGTGATTCTGAACTAACCTGGGCTCCATGTATCCATGCTCTGAGCCAAAAAAGAAATGGTTTTATACTGTCCTGTCTAATGAATTAATCAGGAGCCCCTCAACTAGCAGAGGGGTTGGCAGCTCAAATCCACCCAGAGGTGCCTTGGAAGACAGGCCTGGCGATCTGCTTCAGAAAGGTCACAGCCTTAAAAACCCTACAGAGCAGTTCTACCCTGCATATGTGGGGTCGCCATGAGTCAGAATCAACTCAAAGTCAAGTAAAAGTGGTGTTTTTTGGTTTGGACCCAAATGATACTTGCCCCCTTCCCTCTTGGCCCCTCGACCCAGAGAGGGGCTCCAGGCTTTAGGTCTGATGGAGGCACCCTTTTTGCTCAGCCTGCAGCACCCCAGTTTGTCTCTAACCATAAATTTGCTGGATAACCTCAAAGTACACGCGACTTTTTCAAAGAGATTAGAATTGGGAGCTGGAAGGTGTCGGGGGGAGGGGAGAGGATAAGAGGGTGAAGGGAGGGTCAGAACACACAGCCCCATCTCAACAGCCAAGATGACAAGGCCAGTTCAATCCAGACCCTCTCAGGGCCCATGGAGAACAGAACATGGAGATAACCAACCTGACAAATGAGGAATTATAGGCAATAAGACCATTTAGTGCTGCTCTTCAAGCCTGTAAACAGCAAGGGAAAGAGCAACCGATTGCCTCTTTCTTCTTTCTTCTTGGAAAGGGCAGAGAATTAAGCTTCTGTCACAGAAGGAGGGACTGGCCCAGGTTCAGGAAGGCACGTTCTAAGGGGAGAGAGGAGCACAGAAAGTTGTGGATTAACGCAGCGCACAGCATGTGGGGAAGATGTGCCTGTTCCCATGCTCCAGAGAGAACGTGTGGACCTGAACGTTCTCCAGTCGGTGGCCTGAACCTCCTGCCCTCCCCGCCCACTCCTCCACACTAAATATATGTATGTCATCCCTCATTTCTCCCACACTCCTCTCAAGCACACCTGAGATTCAGTGCCCCGGGCATTCCCCAATCTGGGTAGTCCTGTCCTTTCCACCCTTGCTGGCCTCACTTCATCAAGGAGGTCCTCTTAGATGACCTTTGCCTAGCATCATTTCAGCTTTGACTACACTCCATCATGTTTCCATGATGTGGTCTTTCAGATTCATCCCTCCTGTGGGAGCCTCCAACGACAGCAGCTCTTTCCTTCTTTCTCAACCAGATCTGCACCCAGCATCTAGCCCAGACCCCACGCCTGACCTAGGTCTTCCTCCCCCTCTGTCTCCTCCTCAGGGCACTTCTAGGACCTGCCTCTTCTCACCAGGATGAACCCATTAGTTTCTCGGCAGCTTCTGTTTTTCCTCTGTGCCACCTCCTTTGGGGAGACGTTAGAAAGGGTGGCTTCTGCCAAGAAGCCTCGATGCACAGGTATGCATTGTCTGGGAAAGGGGGTGGGATGGAGTAAGTGAATTGCTGCAAAATGAGATTTACCATAATTTTCAAAGTATACTAGTCTATTGATATGAGTTGAACACTGCATTTAATGGAAACCTAAGACTGGTACATATGCATCATTCAGGAGCCCCATTAACCCTGCAAGTTAAGGATGGTTCACCACTATGTATTATGGGCATCAAGAAGGGGCCCTGGCAGTGCAACAGTAAAGTGCTCTGCTGCTAACCGAAAGGTTGGTGGTTCAAACCCGCCCAGTAGCTCCAAGGAAGAAAGACCTGGAGATCTGCTTCCATAAAAGATTACAGCCAAGATAACCCCAGGGGAAAGTTCTACTCTGTCCTATAGGATTGCTATGAGTTGGAATGGATTCGATGGCAACGAGTTTTTCTTGCCACAATTGGCTGGGGCCATTGTCTATCCAGAACGGGTTGTGCTATTTTACTGCCAAAAATTATAGTGAACTCAGTGAACCATGTGTGTAAAGTGCCCTGTGTGTAAAGTGCCTTCCAAATTAACCTTGTAAACCCTCAGTATGAGGGGGGAAATTATACTGGGAATGGGCGAGGTGGCTCAGGTAATTCTATATAAAAAAAAAAAAAAAATTTTTTTTTTTTTTTAATTCTATATAGCTTATTTAAAAATGATATCCATTGCCATCGAGTCGATTCTGGCTTATAGTGACCCTACAGAACAGAGCAGAACTGCCGCATAGGGTTTCCTAGGCTATAATCTTTACGGAAGCAGATTGTCACTATTTCCCCTGTGGAGAGGTTGGTGGGTTTGAACCATTGACCTTTTGGTTAGTACCTGAGTGCTTAACCACTGTACTACTAGGGCTCCTTATAGCTTATTAACCCATTGCTGTGGAGTTGATTCTGACTCATAGCGACCCTATAGGACAGATGAAACTGCCCCATAGGGTTTCCAAGGAGTGCCTGGTGGATTCAAACTGCTGACCTTTTGGTTAGCAGCTATAGCTCTTAACCACCACACCACCAGGTTTTCCACATAGCTTATTCCAAAAAACCCACTGCTGTTGAGTTGATTCCAACTCATAGCGACCCTACAGCGGTACCTGGCGGATTTGAACTGTCAACCTCTTGGTTAGCAGCCGTAGCACTTAACCACTACGCCACCAGGGTTTCCACACATAGCTTATTAAAGGAGGTCACAATTAGTGTTATCAAGAGACCAGAGCTGTATCACAGGTGGGTGTGGGCATAATGGACTTCATTCCACTTTCTTGATTTCTGTTACTACAAGCTTTTCATTAGCCTCTCCGTAGTTAACAGGCATTTATTGAAGCCCTGCTATTTGCAAACCCTGGTGGCAGAGTGGTTAAGCGCTACAGCTGCTAGCCAAGAGGTCTGCAGTTTGAATCTACCAGGTGCTCCTTGGAAACTCTATGGGGCAGTTCTACTGTGTCCTATAGGGTCACTATGAGTCAGAATCGACTTGACGGCAGTGCGTTTTGGTTGGTTTTTGGTTTCAACCACGGTGATGGACAGAGATGAATGAACACTGTCCCCACTGTACCCCAAGGAGCTCACACCCAGTGGGGAAGGCCGATGCATACAAGGTAGTGAGCCACGAAAAAACCAGTCGCCATCTTCGACTCAACGACAGTGGGTCATCTAGTTGATTCAGACACATGGTGACCCCCTGTGTGTTAGCGTAGAACTCTGCTCCATAGGGTTTTCAGTGGCTGATTTTTTGCACATAGATCACCAGGTCTTTCTTCTGAGGTGCCTCTGGGTGGACTAGGTTAGCAGCTGAGTGGGTTAACAGCACCACTCAGGGACTCTAGTGAGCCAAGAGGAGGTGCATTTAATTCTAAGCTATACCCTGTCTGCTTCCTAAAAGGAAGTAATTTAATGTAAAAGACATTTAAGATAACTCCTAAACATTTAAAATCAAAGAAAGTTATGTTGAACGAGGAGGTACCAGTTGGGCTAAACACCTAAGCTAAGACGCTCCTGCTGGTTCTGAAGGCACTGAGCTTAGATCTTCCAAGAAGCCGCGGAACAAAAGGGCAGCATAGGATGGGGACGCTAGTAGGCTTTCCAAAGCTGGCTTTCCTGGCCCCTGAACGCAGGTAGACTCCCTGGTGGCATAGTGATTAAGAGCTATGCTGCTTATCAAGAGTTTAACACTACACACTCACCAGCCTGCTCCTTGGAAACCCTATGGGGCAGTTCTACTTATAGGGTTGCTGTGAGCTATGCGTCAGAATCCACGTGTCTGCAACGGGTTTGGTCTGTTTTGTTTTTGTTTTTGGAACGCACGTACCCCAGCCTCACAGCAGCCTCTCCCTGTGGCTTTCTGTCCTAGGCCCGCAGCTCGCAGCAGCTCGGACCCTAGGCTTTCCCGGCCCCCTGGGAGCAGCGGTGCGCAGAGAAGCAGCCGGGCCGACCCCTCGGAGCGCCTCGCTGTGCCCGCCCCCCGAGAGCCCTGCTAGGCCCCAGCAGCCAGGCCCGTTCGCCCCCGCAGCCGCCAGATCCCCTGGGCGCGGTGCTGGTGCAGCGAGAGAAGGACCTGGCCACCTACAACTGGAACTCCTTCTGCGAGCAGCTGTTGGTGCCGCCGGGAGGGCGCGCGCGGGCGGGGCGCCAGCAGGGGCTGAGGGGCAGGGGCCCTGCCGGGGCGTGCGGGGCTTGGGCTGGGGCCGGGCCGGGAGGGACCCGACTGGGATTTCTATCCTGAGGCAACAAAGGAAATCCTGCTAACTCGCCGGCGTGTGATTTGTAGCTACTTTTTGCAACCAGCGCTGATGAAGTTGTTCCCTTCTCTCCTCAATCAGCTCTTTGGTTGATTTTAAGATGACTTTGGTGTCATGATGGTCAGTGCTTCTCAAGCTGTACGTGCTGAAGGAACAGGTTTGTTTTCAATCTGTTGCAGATCCATACTTAAAAACAAAAAAACCAGAGCAATACAAATGAATCACTACAGGGAGTTATTTTTTAAGGGGGACTGAGTTTCTGTTTGGAGTGATTAAAATTGTTTTTGGAAAATGGAAAAAATAAATTGTCGGTGTTTAAAAAAAAATGCATCGCTAGAAAACTGACAGTTAAAAAATAAAGAAAAAGAGACCTAAATTGGATGCCGCTTGGATGTTTCAGCAATGTCAAATTTCTATAAGGGTTTTTGAAGACTTCCTCCTAACTCCGGTACTTTTCCCACTGGGGACAGGTAACATTTTGATGATGGGCATGGGCCACGGCCCACACTTCTGAGCAGCACTGACCTGGGCTGGCTGGCGGAAGGCAGCTTCCCTTTTCTCAGGGAAATTATCAGCCATTTGGACAACTCACGCTGGGAGATGATGAAACCACCCCCAGAATCAGTCCTGCCCACCGAAGCATAATCATCACCCCACCTGACAGCTGGACCTCTGCCGGGTGCACTGAAGCCCAAATCCACATGCAAGGGACATCGACAGTGGACTGGGCCGTCCGCTGTCCCCCAGGAAAGCCCAGGATGGGCCCATATTTCATCTGTATCGTTCCTCTTCATCCTTGTAACCACCCAGGGTTGTTGTTGTTGGGTGTTGTTGAGTTGGTTTTCAACTCGTAGTGACCCCGTGTGACAGAGTAGAACTACCCCACAGGGTTTTCTAGGCTGTAATATTTACGAGAGCAGATCGCAGGTCTTTCTCCTGAGGAGCCCCTGGTTGGGTTCAAACCACCAAACTTTCGGTTCGCAGCTGAGCACTTAATGGAACCGTTGTGCCACCAGGGCTCCTTAACTACCCCAGAAGATGGGCATGATGTTCCGCATTTTTACAGGTGAGAACCCTGAGGTTCAGAAAGATAGATAACTCACTAAGGCACACAGCCAGTGGGTGGCAAGCCCTGGGACTCCTGACGCCAGAGCCTGGGCCCACACTACACTGTGGTGGGTCTGACATGGCAGGGCTTCCATCTGAATCAGCCGTGGTGGAGATGGAGAACAGGCAGTCTGCCTTGGTGGCACAAGGAGTGCTGAGGGGACATTCCTGGGGGCCCCAATAGCTGGGGAGTTGGAGCTGCTGCAAGAAGGAGGGCTGTTGTTGTGTTCAGTCAAGTGGATTCCAACTCATAGCGACCCTATAGGACACAGTAGAGCTGCCCTATAAGGTTTTCAAGGCTGTAATCTTTATGGGACAGATCGCCAGGCCTTTTCTCCCGAGGAGCCGATGGTGGGTTCCAACTGCTGACCTTTCAGTTGGCAGTTGAGTGCTTTAAACACTGTGCCACCAGGGCTCCCTCTTTGGAAATATGGACAATAGCAGAATAGCCAAGAGAGTGGAAAGCTGTCACCTTTGGGGAGCAGGCCTGGGGACTGCTGGTTTTCATTATAAGCCTTTTAGTTCTACTGTGGTGGTGGTTGTTTAACTGTGGCAAAATACGCACAGCGTAGACTTCCGTTTTAACCATTTTTAAGTGCACGATGCAGTGGTGTTAATCACATTCACAGTGTGTGCACGCTTTACCACTATCTACTTCCAAAACGTTTTTATCACCCCCAACACTTTTATTGATTTTTAAAGCTAAGAACATGTTCTTTTTTTCTTATAAAAAAGAGAGAGAGATCCATGTTCCAGGAAATGTCTTTCCCTAACCGCTCTCCTCCCACCCCAGCTAAACTTCTGCTGTGACACTTTGCACACCCACCCCGCACCCTCCCGTCAGAACCCCGCCCTGCCTCACCTCCCCCACCCCACCCAGCTGCTCTGCTGCCCACACCCCCCTGTGGGAAAGGATCCTCCTGCTTAAGCTTGTTGACAGTGAAACACACCCCAGCTGCCATTTGGGGAAGTGGTTTTTTATGTCTCTAGCTTTCACGCCTCAGGACATGGCGTCTGATCCCACAACATTTGGGCGCACCCCATTTCAGGAAGGAGCCCTGGCGGCGCGGTGGTTAAGTGCTTGGCTGCTAACCAAAAGGTGGGCGAATCGGAGGGAGGAAGACGCGGCAGTCTGCTTCTGTGGAGATTACAGCCTAGAAAACCCTGTGGGGGCAGTTCTACCGTATCCTACAGGGTCGCTATGAGTTGGAATCCACTGGACAGCAATGGGTTTATTTCAGGGAGACCCATTTGGCCAGGCTCTTCAGCAGACCCCCAGACCCCTTGCTCATCTTCTTCTCCTCCCAGTACCTGTGAGACGCCCCTACAATGTTCTTGGCTCACACTTGAGCAGTTCTTATGTTGGGTCACCCCAACCCTGTGGCTGAATTCTTGTTTCCTCCAAAGTCTCTGAACAAAAAGCTACGGGTGCTTGGTTCTCTCCACCCCCACAGCCTCTGCTTCAAGGTTCTCCTGGTCCCTGTCTCAGCCCCTTCCTCAGAGCGCTATGCGTTATTATTCCTTCTGGAGGGTCCGCCCACACAAGGCAGCCCTGGCTAGTTATTACAATTCATTCGGGCTCTTTCTTTCCCTCTCAAGGCCCCAGCTGCTCATCTGCTCCAAACTCAGTGCCCCCATCTGACTGAAAAATTCTTCCGATGAGCCAGCTGGGGCACTCCGGGGATGGGGAGCTAAGCACACCCTGGGAAGAATGGCTGGTGGAGGAAAGACACGTCTGGTTTTTATCTTTCCTCCTGTTCTCCATTTGCTGTTTACAAAACAGAAGCAGAACCAGCCCAAATACGATTAGCTCCCCAAATCTAAGCCTCAATGAGCCCACTTTTCGTCTCTTTACCACCTCACCCAGGGCAGCGGCCATGCCAGGAGGTTTTCCGCTAAACTAGTGGTGGCCAAGAATGAATTGGCCCATTTCAAAGCAGCAGAGAGCAGGCCGTTGGCCTTCCCGCCCTCCACCCCCGAATTTGGCCTCAGCACCTGAATTTCCTTGGGGTCATTATCGTAGAAGACAGTGGAGGTTGGGGCCAATTTTAGAGAAACCCTGGCACCACTTGTCTCTTGAGAAAGTCCCAGAGCCTTCCCACCCCTTCAAGCCCCTGCCCCCACTCTTCACACCCAGCCATGGAATCTAAAGAAAGAGGAGAGGGAGGGCCAGGCTCAGAGGGAAGGCCAGGCTTGGACTGGATTTATGCGTCCCCTGACTGGTTCTCACGTCCTGGGTCTGCCCCATTGGGAAAGGGCAAATGCCCACAACCCTTCCCTCTGCCCCCACCCTCACCACTTCCCTCTACGTCTGAGGTGACGCACCCTGGAGCCTAGACGTAGGATCCTGGGGAGCCGCTGTGAGAAATATTGGACCCCTAGACAGCTGGGCTTGGGAGATAACCTGATAAGGGTCTCCACTCACTCCCTTTCCCATTCTCCCCACCCTGCACAGCCCAGGCACCCGGAAGGCCCAAGTCCAGTGAGAAGGAGAAACTCTCATGGTGGTCCACCCCCTGCTTCTGGGTTATTCCCACCCCCACAGCGGAAATGGAAATGGTAGAGTAATAGGTCAGGCCATCTGGCTGGGAGGGGGACACACACAACCCTAAAACCTGGAAGGGCCCTGAGAGCCACTGGCCCCCTCCCCCAGGGGAAGCCTCCCTGACAGTTGAACAGCGGCCTCAGCTCCACCGTCCCAGAGTGGGGGGCTCATACCTCACCAGGCATTCCCTCTGTGGTCGGGCAGTGTAGTCTGCTAGGCAGTTCTTCCTGAGAATGGGACTAAAACCACTGAAGATTCTCCCTCTTGCTCCTCACTGACCTCAGTTCTGCACTCTGGGGCTGCACAAAAGAGATCTGGTTCTGCTTCCCTTGCAACGTCCTTCTAGGGCTTTGTGACAGCCCCTGTGGCTTCTCTCCTCCAGCTAAGCTCCCCAGGGCCCTTGACCAAGCCTTCAGGACTTAGTTTCAGGATCCTTGTCCGTTCTGGCTCCAGACCTCAAACAGGCCAGCCTGGATGTATGCCCAGCCTCTGGCCACAGGACCTCAGGCCCACAGGACTTGAGAAGGTGGAAGGACACGGAGTTTGTGAAAAGAGCAAGGATAGCACTCTGAGCTGAGCAGGGATCAGGTGAGACATGAGAGAGGCCACTACCTCGGGGCCCTGTCGCCCTCTCCTAAGTCACTTCCTTGCCCCTCCTCTGGTCGCGCGCAGCCCAGGCCTACAGTGTGACTGCAGTCCACGTGAATTCGCAGAGTTATTGTATGCGTCTCTCTCCTACTGGTCTGAGGGCTCCCCGGGGACAGGTGGTGGAGGTTATCCACACTTCTTATTTTGTTGTGGTAAACATATATGTGGAGTTCCTGGGTGGTGCTAACTGAAAGGTTGGAGGTTCTAGTCCACACAGAGGCACTCAGAAGAAAGGCCTGGTGATCTACTTCTGAAATATTAGCCATCAAAAACCCTATGGAGCACAGTTCTACTCGGACACACATGTGGCTGCCATGAGTTGGAGCTGACTCTAAGGAAACCGTTTTTAAGTATACATGCACGCGTGTGCAGCTCTGAACTACCGCACGCCAGGGCTCCAGAGCACACACACACACACGTGTATATCGGGAGCCCTGGTGCACAGTGGTTAAGAACTTGGCTGCTAACCAAAAGGCTGGCAGTTCGAATCCACCAGCTGCCCCTTGGAAACCCTATGGGGCAGTTCTACTCTGTCCTCTAGGGTCGCTGTGAGTCAGCATTGACTCAATGGCACTGGGTTTGCTTTGGTTTGGGCTTTATGTATTATATATGTATATACATATATGTGTATGTGTGTAACAAAGGGCAGATGTTTTGTTACATATATATTATACATATATAACATACGTAAACATGTTGCCGTCGAGTCAATTCTACTCATAGCAACCCTAGAGAACAGAGTAGAACTACCCCATAGGGTTTCCAAGGAGCAGGTGTGGATTCGAACTGCCGAGCTTTTGGTTAGCTGCCAAACTCCTAACCACTGCACCACCAGGGCTGTAATATATATAAAAACCCATTGCTGTCAAGTCAATTCCAACTCATAGCGACCCTATAGGACAGAGTAAAAAAAAAAAGTTTCTTTTTTTTTTTTGACAGAGGAGGGCTATATATATATATGTATGTATACACACACACACACACATATACACAGTACATATGTATTATAGGTATATATATATGTGTGTGTGTATTTATAAGTACAGGGTTTGGTTGTTTATGTAAGGAAACATTTGCCAACTCAGCATCACACTTCCACTCACACTTGCATGCACTGCCAGAAGGAAGCAGGGATAGGAACCACGGAGTAAGCACTTTCAGGGTTGGAGAGCACCTGGATCCTCCAGCTTCTAGATCTGCTGGCTGCTCAGAGGTTTGACCATTGTCAGATCTGGACCTCTGCCAAACTTTGTCACGTAAGAGTGGGGGTCCACCGTGTCTCAAAGCAGCTAGGTATGGGGCTTTAAAGAGCACCCCTTCCCCCACAAAAGTCTCCTTAGAGCCCAATCACAGCTCAGCGCCCCTCTTTAGAATCCCATTGGCTCTACCAGTCCGCTCTCAGCTCACCCTTTCCTCAGCTCTCTGCAGCCTCAGCTTCCTCATCTGAAAAGTGGGGATAAGAGCGCCTACTTTATAGGCTGCTAAGAGAATAAAATACATGAATATAGGTGTTCATAAGGCTGTCCTGGTCTCCTCACAGCCGCTCCCCATTTGCTCTCTCCTTGCTCCTTGCTCCCTCTGCTCTAGGGTTTGGGGAGAGGGGAGGGAGAAGAAGGGTGGGCGGGCAGTCACCCCCACTGGCCTTGACAGGTCACAGTCTTGTCAGGGCTTATTGGTGGGAAAGGAGACAGCTTCACTCTCCCAGAGGAGAGGCATAAGTGACTCTCCACCAGCAGGGCCTCACAGCGGGAGAATTGAGATTCTGGGACAGAGTACCACACCACCTCGGCAGCTGTACCCAGGTACAACACAGGATATGGTGCAGGGCAGATCAAGTCCCCATTCTGCCAGCCCCAGAGCAGGACACCTTCCTTAACCTGCCAGGCCTGGGTTTCCTCCTGTGTCACAGGTGAGGTCCACTCACCTACCAGGCTTACATGGATGTTGGGAGAAGACCTCCACCTTTCAGGCTCATGCCCTTTTGCATTGGACCCTCTGTCCCTACTCACTCACTCACTGATCACTACTGGACTTCCAGGCCCTGCCCCCTCATTTATCACTGGCTTTGGCTCCTGGCTTACAGACTTCCTCCACCCCAAGCCCTCTGCCATCATCCTGGATGACATCACCATCCACGTGGATACTGACCTGGCCAGCACCCTGGCCTCTCAGTCCCTTGAGTGTTCACTCCATTCCACTGCAGCCACCCACTTCCCCGCCCTTCTCTGGACCTTGCTGTCACTTGCATCTCCTAAGAGACTATCTCCAGTGTCCTACTCTGGACCTCCTCCTCTCTTTCGGCTATAGGGAACTTTCAAGTGTTCCCCTCCCCCACACCTGTCTGTGGTCCTCTCTGCTTTCTTCCAATTCACCTGTCCTGTGCTGTGTTGTCTTCCCTCCTGCATCCAGTCTGTCATTCAACAGCATTTTGCCAAGACCCTAAGCCCTTTAATTACCACATCTGGCAAAACCCCAGCTCTGGATGAACCCAGCCCCGCACTTTCTCTGCGTCTGTACCCGGGCAGCAAGCACTGCGGTGGCGATGCAGGGTGGGGGAACAGGGCACACTGGCTTCCTATCTGGTCGTGCTCTCCAGCATTTGTGTGCTCTTAATTCCTCCCAGAAATCCTCTTGGTTAGCCAATATCACGGGACAATTTGAGTAGAAATTCTTGAATGGGAAACTAATCTTCTGTGTAAACTTTCATCTAAAACACAGTAAAATGTTCGAAAATAAAATAAAACTCAACAGGGCCTGCCCCTGAGGTCACCTTTTAACTAAAGAGCAGATTGACTCACAAAATAAAGACTACCACCTGTGAGTACCGTGGTCCTTTAAAAAATCATCTATATGAGACCAAACAGTCAAGTGTTACTTTAAAACAAAGATGAGAATGTAAGGGGGCAGGGAAACTAGATTAATGAAAACAGAACCAGAAGAGAAATAATAAGAATGTTCATGCATTGTAAAGAATGAAACCAATGTCACTGAACAATTTGTGTAGAAATTGTTGAATGGGAACCTAAACTGCTGTGTAAACCTTCACTGAAAACGTGATAAAATATTATTAAAAAAGAAATCATCTTGGTTTTTCTGGTAGGCTTCTTTCCACTTGCTGCAATTATTTCAAATCTTCTCCATTTTCCTTATACCCCTAAATTCTTAGCCATCCCCAATTCTTATCAGAGAAGAAAACAGCCACCAGATAGGAAGTCCCTCAGCTCCCAATACCAAGCAAGTAAACTTTCGATACCAGGACCCTCGCTGACTTCGTTCCTCCTGCCACAGAGAAAATGTCCACCCCTTTAGGAATCTTTCTACATTGAGTTCTCTCCTCTCAGCTGAGTCCTTTCTGTGCCTCTAAATATATTCAACTCCTTCCTATCGTTAGAAAGAGAGAGAGAGAAAGAATAAAGGAGGAAGGGAGGAAGGGAAAGGAAAGCAGAGAGAGGGAGGGAAGGAAAGAGGGAGAGGAATGAAAGAAGTTCTCTCCCTTGGTCTTCATCCACCTTCAGCTAGCACCCTCTTCTTTACATCCTAACTTCCCAAAATAGCTGCCTATGCTATGCTGTCTTCATCTTCTTACATGCCATCATCCCTCAGTCTCTCCCTGCCTGCATTCCTGCCCCTCTGCTCCACCAAGACAGCCATGCTAACAGGACCTGTGGTCACATGTCTACTTTTTAACCCATGTCTGTCCTGACCTCATAGCAGCACCCGGAGTTTTTCACCATCTCTTCTTGAACCACCCTCCTCTTGAAGCCCCAGGGACATCACACCTATTGGTTTTCCCCTGCCTCCTTGACCAGTCCTTTTGGATCTTCTCGTCAGATTCTTCCTATACTGGTGGTCCACTACAGCTTGGAGTCCTGGGCCTTCTTGCACTATATATTCTCCCTGGCTAATTTCGTTCATACCGGTGGCATTAATTATCTATTGCAAATAATGAATAAATGTTTCACCCAGATCCAGACATGTACCTGCCATTTGAATCACCCCGGGGATGTCTTAAAGGAGCCCCACACTCACTCAGTAGGTCCTCAAACTCATGGTTCTCTTTCACTGCATATTATTTGTCAGCAGCCATCTAGAAAGCTCCCCATGTCATCGCTCCCTGTTACAGATTAAATTGTGTCCCCCAGAATATATGTTGAAGTCCTAACTCCTGGTACCTGTGAATGTGACCTTGTTTGGAAATAGGGTCTTCAAAGATGTAATTAGTAAACTGAGGTGGTACTGGAGTAGGGTGAGTCCTATCCAATTATAGTGGTATCCTTATAAAACTGAAGAAGGGATCCAGAGACACCGAAGGAAGACAACCATGTGTAGACGAAGGCAGAGATCAGAATGTTCTGTTGTCATTGTTAGGTGCCATCAAGTCAACTTTTGACTCATAGCAACCCCATGTGACAGAGTAGAACTGCCCCAGAGGGTTGTCTAGGCTGTAATCTTTACGAGAGCAGGTTGTCAGATCTTTCTCCTAGAGAGCTGCTGAGTGGTTTCGAACCGCCAACCTTTCAATAAGCAGCCAAGTGCTTAACTATTGCACCGCTAGGGCTCCTTTGGAATGTGCCAGAAGCCAAAGAACTCCAAGGATCGCCGGCCATAACCTGAAGCTAAGAGAGAGGCCCAGAATAGACTCTCCTTCACAGCCTTCAGAAGAAATCCGCTCCAGAACTGTGAGAAAATAAAATTCTGCATCTGTGTTACTTTGTTACACCAGCCCTAGGAAACCAATACTACCCATGGCCAGTCCGTCACCACGTCCTGTGGGCTTTACTTCCTACATTTCTCTCAAATCCATCCAATCTTCACCATTTTCACCACACCCCCTACCCTAGTCCAGGCTTCTAAGTTCTAGGGCTGTAACGGGTATACGCTACAGTGCTCCGGACTCATTCCAATTCCTCACTTGTCCACACTACAGCCTGAGTACCTTTGCAAAACACATCTAATTATGTCATCCCCTGCTTAAGGCGTCAATAGCTTCCCGTTGCTGTTAGGGTAAACATGTTAGTTGCCATCAAGTCGATTCCGACTCACGGTGGCTTGATGTGTGCAGAGGGGAACTGCTCCATACGCCTTTCAGAAGCAGATCGCCGGGCCTGTCGTCTGAGGCACATCTGGGTAGGTTCGAACTGCCAACCGTTTGGCTAGTAGTCAAGTGCTTAACTGTTTGGTTCCAGGACATTTATGATTTGACACTGAAGTCAGCTATGTAATGAGTTCTGGGTCATATTGCCTAAATTTATAGCATGACTCTATCACTTGCTGTCAGTATGACACTGGAATCCTCCTGTGCCTCAGTTTCCACATCTATAAAGTGGGGTAATAACAGTGTCATGGATTGAATCACGTCTCCCCAAAAACATGTGTCAACTTGGATAGGCCATGATTCCCAGTACTATGTGGTTGTCTTCCATTTTGTGATTGTAATTTTATGTTAAGTGGATTAGGGTGGGATTGTAACACCACCCCTACTCAGGTCACCTCCCTGATCCAAAGTAAAGGGATTTTCCCTGGGGTGTGGCCTCCACCACCTTTTATCTCTCAAGAAATAAAAGGAAAGGAAAGCAAGCAGAGAGTTGGGGGCCTCATACCACCAAGAAAGCAGTGCCGGGAGCAGAGTGCGTCTTTTGGACCTGGGGTCCCTGTGCCTGAGAAGCTCCTCCCTGACCATGGGAAGACTGAGGACAAGGACCTTCCTCCCGAGCTGACAGAGAGAAAAAGCCTTCCCCTGGAGCTGGCACCTGAATTTGGACTTCTAGCCTACTTTACTGAGAGAAAATAAATTTCTCGTTGTTAAAGCCATGCACCTTTGGTATTTCTGATATGGTAGCACTAGATGACTAAGACACACAGTATTAGCTCATAGAGGTACTGTGAGAATTAAGTGCATTGAGCACGGAGGGTGTTGCCTGGTGCACAGGAAACCCTCAGTAAGCGTCAGCTCTTGACATCCCTGCTTCCCCAGTCTCATCTCTCGTCCCACTCCCTCTCATCTATGTTCTAGCCGTGTTGGCTATCTTTCCAGTCTTTGTTCTCACCATGCTCCCTCTCCACAGGGCTTTTGCACGTGCTGTTCTCCTTGGACCCTATTTCCTTCCCTCTTCAGCTATTCATTGTTTTTTCAGTCTTCAGATCACAGCGAAGTATAATTTCCTTAGGGAAACCTTTCTGGAGGCTCCTGACTCACTGCTCATCATTACTGTTTTATATTTCTGTTGTGATGATAACAACCTATCTCTCCTATAAGACACTGGGCTCCACAGACCAGAAACCACATCTATTGCGCCATCACTTTAACTCCAGCGTCTATAAAAGTGCCTGACATTATAAAAAATGCCCCATGGATATTTGCGATGAAAGACGAATGAATGAGCACCCTAGGCCAATTTTTTTTCAATTGTCGTTGAGTCGATTCTGACTCATGGAGACCCCATGTGTGTCAGAATAGAACTGTGCACCATAGGGTTTACCATGGCTGATTTTTCAGAAGTAGATCTCCAGGCCTTTCTTCTGAGGTGCCTCTGGTGGACTAGAAATGTACAAACTTTAGCCCATTAGCCATTTATTTCACCCAGGGATCCACCTGAGCCTTTTTGGGTTCTTAATAAATGTTAATTCAATCTGAAAAGGCAGCCTCTACACTTTGAGGGGTTGCAAAAAGTCTACCCCTGCCCTCAATACTTCCCCCATGGCCAGTGACAGTGCCTGAAAATTCACCACTAGGGCCCATCATTTGGTGGGGATGTGTTCATCTTTGAGGCCAAAACACATTAGTGACAGAGATTAGCTCCTCTGATTAAGTCTTTACCGCCCACAGTTGGCACAGAGAGCAGTACCTGAAGGCACAGGACTTCGAATGCTAGAGTAGCTGATCTGGAAGGCACCTTAGGGGCCATCTGGCCATCAGCCTCATTGTACAGATTTGGAAACTGAGGCCCAGAGAGGGGAAGGGATTGGTCCAAAGTCACACAGCAAATTCACCATAAAGCCAAGACTAAACCCTGGTCCCTGATAACAAGCCCAGGACTCGTTGCACTGCCCATCACAGCTCATTAGCTCACCAATTTAATAAGTATTAAGCACTAATTTGTGCTGGGCAAGAGGCAGCTGCACACATACATAAATGGCTCTGATTCGAGGATAATGGAGGTCAGGGCTCTCCTAGAACTTGTATCTGTGCTGTGGAAGCCCACAGAAGGAAGCAGTCAATTCCAGGCTGAACCAGGGCCTGCTTCGTGGAGGAGGTGGTGACATTTGAATTGGGCCCTGAAGAATGAGCAAGGAGAAGCCAGGAGAGGGAGTCCTAGGCTGACTCGGTAGCACCCATGCTGGGGTTTAGGGGGCAGGTGTGTGCTGGGGGAGCTGCCCCAGGCTGGTTGAAAAGCTACAGGCAAAAGAGAAGGAGGAGGAGACACAGGGCCCAAAGGGAGTTAGGAGCAAGCCACAAGAGGAGGATAAGATGGAAGGTCAGTGCCCTATCTGGCTCTTCTGCAGAGCCCTCCAAGACCCCTGAGGGCTCCTCTTTCCTCCCACCATTAGCCAGGTCAACTGGGTGCACAGAGTGTCCCTCCACCTCCCCATTTCTAGAGCGTTACACTAGGTGCTCCTTCTCCTGCCAGGCTGTGGGGGGTACATTTCCATAGGCAGCCACTGCTATCAGAGCCTTGGAAGAAGGCAGCATGAGGGCCCTGGGTCTGGCTCTACCAGTGCACAAGCGAGAAGGATCCACCCATGTTCTAGATGGAAAAACTGAGATGTGACCTGGAAGAAGTCCATAAGGGAGAAAATGATATTAATATAGAAGATGGAGCTTTAAGGGCATATGGACTGGCATCTGGGCTGGGGGTTTGGAAACCTAGGTTCTATGCCCATCCCATTCCTGACCTTGTCCCTGAGCACTGCTGTTCCCATCAGCCTCTGCCCCTCTGGGGGTCCCAGGGCCAGGTCAAGATGGGTCTGTTGGCGTCACTGGGCACAGTATTCCTTTCCCAAAGCCCTCCTTCCTCCAGGCCTCCTGCTCTGTGTACCCCGTGTACCCTGCCCCCACCTAGCTTGGTCCCACTAGTGGGATTTATGGCTGCCATCTGCCCCAGAATAATAAATCAGGGCCAAGAGAGTGACAACCATCTCGTGTGGGGAGTGTATAAAACGAGAGGGGCTCAGGCAGCCACAAAGTTTCAGCAGATCCCAGAGAGAGCCCAGGACCAAGGGGAGGCATGAAGGAACACAGCAGGATGGCTCGCTGGGGACTCCTGCTGGTGCTCTGGGGCTCCTGCACCTTCGGTCTCCCCGCAGACTCTGGCACCTTCAGAAGGTAACTCAGAGAGCGGGTGGCGGGGCTGTGGGTGTTCCCACCTTCCCAATGCCTCCAGTTTTCAGATATGTGATGTCATCTGGTCCTCATGACCAGAGGGGCAGAGGGGTCTGGTCCCATTCAGAGAGGTCAGGTGACTTGTCCAAAGTCACACAGCCCATAGTTGAGTGGCACTAGTCAGAGCTCCCGGGCACAGTACAGGGAAGACCCTCAACAAGGTGGATTGACACAGTAGCTGCAACAAGGAACTCAAGCATAACAACGGTTGTGAGGATGGCTCAGGACCGGGCAATGTTTCGTTCTGTTGTGCATAGTGTTGCTATGAGTCGGAACCGACTTGACGGCACCTATAACAACAACAGTCAGAGCTCCCGGGCACAGTACCATGCTAGTCATTGTGGGGGACCTAGAGATGATCAGCTGTACCAGGGAAGAGCTTGGTGTAGTGGTTAAAAGGAAGGCTCCTAGAGTTGGATTGTCTTGGCTTAGGTTCTGCTCCACAAGTGGAACTAACTAGCTCTGGAACCATGGGCAACTCACTTAACCTCTTAAAGTGTCCCTTTACCCATTTTTAAAACGAGGGTAATAAGAGTACCTGCTTCAGAGGGTTGCTTTGAAGTTGTAATGAGACCTCATACCACCTGTAAAGCTGTTAGAACGGTGCCAGGCACACTGCAGGAACTCGTTGTTAGTACTACAGGGAGGATTAGCATGAAGGTTAAAAGCAAGGCTTAAGGCAGGCCAAAGGAGGAAGGGGAAAGACCTAATATCCATCAGTGCCCTGTGGAGACAAGCAATTCATTAGGGCTGGAGAAGGGGAGGAGGCAGGGTTGGGAGAAGGCCTCATAGAGAACAGAACGGATTTTCAGTCTGGGGAAGGCAGATGGGACCAGCAGACCTGAAGGTAAGAGAGTACTATTTAACAATAGTAATAGTTGCTAGAAGCCCTGGTGGTGCAGTGGTTAAGTGTTCAGCTGCTAACCAAAAGGTCAGCAGTTTGAATCCTCCAGCTGCCCCTACATGGCAGCTCTACTCTGTCCTACAGGGTTGTTATGAGACATAATTGACTCTGTGGCAATGGGCTTTTTGCATGGCTCATCTCAACATTCCCATTTTACAGATGAGACACTGAGGCTCAGGGTGGTTGAGCCTGGACACACACCCAGCCTTTTGCTTCCAAAGCCTCTTTCCCCTGCCCCAAGGCTCCCAGAGAGTAACTGCTGGGTTGCAGGCATGGGGAAAGGAGACAGGTGCTTCCCAGCAGTATGTCTAGGGCACCCTCCACTTTGCCTCCACCCCCAGGGTAAAGGTAAATCCGTTGCCCTGAGTCAGTGTGACCCCAAGTGTTATGTAGTAGAACTGCTCCATAGGATTTTCTTGCCTGTAATCTTTACGGAAGCAGATTGCCAGGCGTTTCTCCTCAGTGCCACTGGGTTGTTTCAAACTGCCAACCTTTAAGTTAGTAGAGCAGCGCGAACTATTTGCACCTCCCAGGGACCTAGGATAAAGGCTGTTGTTAGCTGCCATTGAGTCGGTTCCGGTTCTGACTCATGGTGACCCCATGTGTGCACAGTGGAGCTGCTCCATAGGGCTTTTCAAGGCTGTGACCTTTCTGAAGCAAATTGCCAAGCCTGTCTTCCGAGGTGCCTCTGGGTAGGTTCGAACTGTAGAGTCAATTCCAACTCATAGCAACCCTATAGGACAGAGTAGAACTGCTCCACAGTTTCCAAGGAGCAGCTGCTGGATTTGAACTGCCAACCTTTTGGCTAGCAGCCGAGCTCTTAACCACCGCACCACCAGGGCTCCCAGGTAAAGGTGGAAAGTAGAAAAAAAAAAAAAGAAACCTGTTGCCGTTGAGTCGATTCCAGCTCATAGTGGGAATTAAAACTATTCTCCCTTGTTCTCTTTCAAAACAGAAGAGTCAGAATGGAATTGGGCAAGGAGTGGCTAGGGTGTCAGGCTTTTGAAACACCTGCCAGAATTTTTACCACTTGCTATGTGAAGAGTTGAAACCCTAGCGGCGGCGTAGTGGTTAAGAGCTATCGCTGCTAAACAAAAGGTCGACAGTTTGAATCTACCAGGCACTCCTTGAAAACTCTATGGGGCAGTTCTACTCTGTCCTATAGGGTCATTCTGAGTTGGAATCAACTCGATGGCAACTGGTTTGGGTTTTTTTTTTTTCTATGTGCAGAGCACCATGCAAAGCACTTTGGGAGATCTGAACACATGACCTCCATTCTCAATGTGCTTTCATTGCCTTATACATAGAAAGTTTACATTTACTGAACAGTGGACAACTCATTTAATCCGCACAGCCACTGTGGAAAACAGTTTGATGGTTCCTCAAAAAGTCAAACATAGAATTTACCACCCAAAACTAAAAAGCCAAACCTGTTGCGGTCGAGTCGATTCCGACTCCTAGCGACCCTATAGGACAGAGTAGAACTGTCCCGTAGAGTTTCCAAGGAGTGCCTGGTGGATTCAAACTGCTGACCTTTTGGTTAGCAGCCGTAGCTCTTAACCTGTACGCCACCAGGGGTTCCCAGAACTACCACATGGGCCTCGTGATTCTGCTCCTAGATACACGCCCAAAAGAACTGAGAGCAGGATGCAAACAGATACTTGTACGCCAATACTCATTGCAGCATTAGTCACAATAGCCAAAAGGTGGAAACAACTCAAGTGTCGGTCACCAAATAAATGGATAAACAAAATATGTGTATACATACAAAACCAATCAGCCATAAAGACAAATGAAGTTCTCATACATGCGACGACACAGCTGAACCTTGAAAACTTTCCGCTGAGTTAAATCAGTCTGACACAAAAAGGATAAATGTCATATGATCCCATTTGTATGAAACACCCAGAACAGGCAAAGGCACGGGGACCAAAGTGCATTAGTGGTCAGCAGGGTGGTGGGGGGAGGGAAAGGAGACGTTATTGCTTAAAGGGCGCTGAGTTTCTGTCAAGGGTTATAAAAAATTTGAACAGGACAGTGCTGATGGGTGCACAGCATGGTGAACACAATTAATATCACCGAATTGTACACGTTGAAATGGTAAGTATTTTCTTGTATATATTTAACTACAATTAAAAAAAAAAAAAAGGCCCACGGAAGAAGGCTATTCGGAGTAAAGAGTGGGAAATGCACCCTCTTTGGGTAAACACCTTCTCTGACCCTCCATTTCCCCATCTGTAAAATGGGAATAATCAAACTACCCATCTCCTGGGATGATCGGGAATCAAATCAGATCGTAGTTGTGAAAACACTTTGTGAACAGTAAACTGTGATATAAACATGACAAGTCACTTCCATTTTAATACTAGGATGACAGGCATTGAGGTAGATTTCACGTTGTGGGCACAATAGCGGATAGTAAGCAGAACACATGGGCTGTGGGAAGGAAGGACAGTGGAAGAAAGGAGGATTTGCAGGGAAAGCCCATTGCAAAGTTCAGTTGGCTTCAATCCTGGGACCCCAACCCTACCCCCGGGGACATCTTCCTTCAGGCTTTTGCTAACAGCCTTCACGCCAGAGCCCAGGGGGCCCTATAAGGGAAATAGTGTCAGACACATTGCTTTGAATCTCTGCTCCATCATTTCTGAGTCACCTTTCTCCCTCTGAGCCTTCGTTTCCTCATCTATAAAGCGAGGACAACTACAACTAGTGTGCAGAGTTGTTACGAGGGTTACATGGGGGCGGGGGGGTACAGTGTTTTCCACTCACCCAGAAGCAGCTCAGTATGCTGTGAGTTTCCCAGGTCTCTTTAATTCTGGCCTCCAAAGATGAGGGATGGGAAGTTGTCTAGACAAGAAGGCCCATCTTTCCAAGGGCAAGGTGCACAGGCACTCAGGAGATGCTGACCTCCCTCCCCAGCCCAGTTCAACTGGTCCACTCCCCCCCCCCCCCCCCCCCCAGGTCCTGGCTCGTGTCTGCCCCCAGGTGTCCAGGAGCCCCAGCAGGCCGCTGCGGGAGTCTGCTGCCACCTACCGGCCGTATGCGGCACTGCGTCCTCCTGTCCAGCTTTGAGGGGGCACTCCCCAGCCTTCATCTCCCCAGAGGAGATGTCATTGCGAGTTTCCTCCTCTGTCTCCTCACCCGCTGGAATTCCTTGGAGGCAGTGATGATCTTTTCTATTTTTATATCCCCAATACCCAGCGCAGTGTAGTTAGTTGAGGGTTATGTAATACCAGCACAGGTGACCCATGGAGGCTTATAAATTCTGCTTCAACGTCCTTAGGGAACACAGTGATACTTAGGTGCCTGGGGTAAGGCTAGGGGTAGTGGTACTGGAAGCAGGGGTGGGCCCAAGGACGCTGCCATTATGGGAGAGACCTACTGCCGGATTGCCAGTTGCCGTCAAGCAGATTCCAATTCATAGCAACCCCACATGTCAGAGTAGACCTGTGTTCCATAGGGTTTTCAATGGCTGATTTTTTGGAAACAGATCACCAGGCCTTTCTTCTGGAGTGCCTCTGGGTGAACTTGAACCTCCAACCTTTCGGTTAACAGCTGAGCATGGTAATGGTTTGCACCACCCAGAGACTCCATGGGAGAGTACAGGCCTCTTCTGTTTTTGTTTCCTCCACCCTGGGCCAGGATCTTCCTCAAGAAAATGCCCTCAGTCCGGGAAAGCCTGAAGGAGCGAGGTGTGGATGTGGCCAAGCTCAGTACTGAGTGGAGCCAGTTCTCCAAGAGGGTCTCCCTTGGCAACGGCACCTCCCCCATGATTCTCACCAACTACCTGGACGTGAGTGCCTGGCTCAGCTCCTCTCTCCTTCCCTGCCTCCTTTGTCTTTTGACCTCAGACTTTCTTTTCCAGCAAGACACACTCTTTCCATGCTATCTTTGACTGAGGTGCTGAGGAACATGAAATTCCCATTTTACAACTAGAGAGCCTGAGGCACAGAGGGCAGAGGGAGCTCAGGGACCAGTTAGGGGCAGGGTTAGGTTTTGAACTCAGGAATCCAGGCTTTTGGCCTCAAACCCAGGTGTCACTATTGGATGGGGAGAGATGTGTGATCTTACATGGGGGTTTCTGTGACCTGGTTAGCCAGCTTGAGTTGCTGCTCCAGTGGTACCGTCCAGGTTTGGGGCACCTTCTTGCTTCATTTTCAGTGTTTTTATTTTGTCCTCTTGTTTTTTTTCTCACTTCTGGGAAGCCACAGCTCAGTGCTAAGCCTGCCACCCAGTCCCTGCTGGAAAATGGAAACCCAGAGAGGCTGTATGGCCTGCCTCATTTCACCCAGAAATCCAAGGCTGGAGCCAGGCAAGACCCCAAGACCCAAGGCTCTCCCACCATTCCAGCCGCCTCTTTTCTTTCACCCCTACAGACCCAGTACTATGGCGAGATTGGCATTGGCACCCCACCCCAGACCTTCAAAGTCATCTTTGACACGGGTTCTGCCAACCTCTGGGTGCCCTCCAGCAAGTGCAGCCCTCTGTACACAGCGTGTGGTAAGACACAGACTTTGCTCCTGCTCCCCAAGCCCTCTGACCCTGCCACATTTGGTTAGTCCTGCCTCATGTCTAGCTAAAATTCCTCCTGCTGCCATTTAAGCTGCTTCCTCTCTGCCTCTGCTCCCAGTGACCCTGGGAGGAGAAAAGAAGATGTCTCCCATTTTCCTGATATGGCCACTAAGGTAAAAAAGGAGGCTCCAGGAGCCCCCCACCCTTTCTCAGTCTCCCTGAGTCTGAGAGAGGACTGAATTCTCCAACACAGCCCAGGCCCTCGGGCTCCTCCCTCCCCATCCTTGGCTAACAATCGCTCATTGAGTGCTTACTCCATAAAAAAAAAAAAAAAAACAACCCAGTTCCCCATACCCAGAATCTTTTCTCCATTGCAGTGTTAACAGTTATTTAAAAATGTCCTGTTTGAGATGAAATGCTCAGCGATATGGGCATAACAGGGGCCCAAGAAGCACAGTCCTTGATTGCTGAAATACATTTTCCAAGCCCTCGCCCTCAGGGTCCCCCATCGCTGCACCTTAGCTAAGTCCTCAACCACACTGGTCATACCCACCACGCAGCCTGCCTCCCAGTCCCCCTGCCAGGGCTTATTTGGACAGACCAGAGCTTATGTCCCTTTGCCGGGGCTGCTTTGGACGGACCAGAGCCCATGTCCCTCTACCAGAGACTCACAACCGCTATGACTCCTCCGAATCCTCCACTTATGTGGAGAACAAAATGGAATTCACCATCAACTACGGATCAGGGAAGGTCAAAGGCTTTCTGAGCCAGGACGTGGTAACTGTAAGTAGGGCCATCCCAGGCCACCTGACTCCTGTCCTTCTGGTCTTTGGGGTGGGCTCTCCTGCCCCTCCAGGACTCATACTGGGGAGAAGGGGCACTCCAGCTCACCTCAGCCTGGGAGGGGAGGGACGCTGCTCTGTGCTTCTAGCCAGCACCGCAAAACAGCAGAGCCTGTGATGGAGCAAGCCTGAGCCACTGGCTCAAAGTTGGGTGATTTATGGGAGATTTTATATCTAACTTGCATGTAGGTCTGGTCCCAAGCCCTACAGCCTCCAGTCCAGTAACCTGTCTGCCTAAGGTCACCCAGCTCCAAGTGGGCTCTTACCCAGACCTTAGACTGACACCCAGGTCAGGAGTATACATTACAGTCACGGTTAGTTTTAGGGTCAGACATGGGTTTTAAGGTCATTGTGACGTTAGGATTTGGGATAAGGGCCAGGGCCTGGTTTTCTTTTCCATTTGGCCTGTGTCTGACCTCTTCTCTACTCTGGGATTTCTCCACCTCTGCGGTGTCAGTGTTAGAGGGAGGGGTCCACATGGAACTGAGAGGGCATGACTGTGTGAGTCTTTACCACCCTGCTTGCCCATGAAAACAGGTAAAAGGGAATAAGAAAGGCAGGCCTGGCTATGCTGAAGAATCCTTAGCCATAACGGGGAAGGGGGCTGAGGCCCACCGGGCAGGGGTATGGAAGTTCTTAGAATCTTTACTACGACAGCTTGGCAATACCACCTTCTCAGCCTCTGCCCCGTCCAGTCACTAGGCAACCCCAGCTCTCTCTGGGCCCAACAATATAGATGTGTATTGTGAGAAAAGACATGTATGTGGGGTTGATGAAATGATCTCGTTGGACTTGTCCCAACTGCTGTACTGCAGAGCATATGTGTCCCTGGCCAGGGGGTGGGCAGCAGGCTCGGTCTCCTGTGGTCCTTCTTCCCACAGATGGGCGGAATCACAGTGACACAGACGTTTGGAGAAGTCACAGAGCTGCCCGTGATACCCTTCATGCTGGCCAAGTTTGATGGGATCCTGGGCATGGGCTTCCCTGCACAGGCTGTCAGCGGGGTCACCCCTGTCTTTGACAACATCATCTCCCAGGGGGTGCTAAAGGAGGACGTCTTCTCTGTGTACTACAGCAGGTGGGACCTGGTATTCCAGGGGCAGAGGTGAAGGAGGGAGGGGGGCCAAATTGCTGGAGAGTAGAAGGAGAGTTTGGGCCAGGATTTTGATGTGTTCATGATTAGGTAGGATCTAAGCAATACCTAGAGCTGATCGATATTAAAAAAAGCAAAACAAAAAACTTGTTGCCGTGAGTCGATTCTGACTCATAGCAACCCTATAGTTCAAAGTAAAATTGCCCCATAGGGTTTCCAAGGAGCATCTGGTGGATTTGAACTGCTGACCTTCTGGTTAGCAGTGGAACTCTTAACCACTATGCCACCTGGGTTTCCATATTGATCAATATGATACCCATGGTTTACATTTAAATTAATTAAAGTAATATAAAACTAAGCACTCAGTTCCTCAGTCTCACTAGCGACATTTCAAGTATGCAGCAGTCACAGTACTAACAGCTACCATATTGGAGAGTGCAGACACAAAACATTTCCATCACTGAAGAAAGTTCTATTGGACAGCACTGATCTAGAACAACACAGAAAAAGGGTGATGGGGAGTGACGCACTACTGTGACCTGGGGACCCTCCCTGTGCTGGCCCATGGCTCCTCTCACACAGAAGTAGCCACCATCATTCATTTGTTCATTCCTTTTTTTTTGGCTCACTTATTGATTCAATAAATATTGGGCTCTATGGGCTGAGAGAGAAACCCTGGTGGTATAGTGGTTAAGTGCTACGGCTGCTAACCAAAGGGTCGGCAGTTCCAATCCACCAGGCGCTCCTTGGAAACTCTGTGGGGCAGTTCTACTCTGGCCCATAGGGTTGCTATGAGTCAGAATGGACTCGATGGCACTGGGTTTGGTTTTTTGGTTTTTATGGGCTGAGCACTGTGCCAGGCTTTGGGTGTACAGTAGAGAACACAGTGGACAAGACAGAATCCCTGCCCCTGTAGAGCTTGTCCTCTAAGAGGGAAGACACGACACATTACAATGCGATGCATGTTACAGGCATGCAGGGAGCACGGGGCTGACAACTGTAGAAGCTTTTTGATTCTAGGCTGAGCTTCTGCACAGTTCAGCAGGCCTTGGGATAACTGTTGTCAGCTCTTGAGCAGGGCTGTGATCTGCTCCAAGCTACTGGGCTTAGAAAGATAGTATTAGCTGGAGACGAGGATCACAAGGCTAAGGACCCAGGCCTGTGGCAGTGAGGGTGGAGGGGAGAGTCGGCGTCTAGAGAAACCTCAGATGTCAAGTGGAGAGGAGGTTTGGTGAGAGAAAGGAAGACCCTGTGAAAAGGGCACCCACTAGCAGCCCTGCAGTCTGAGAGAATCTTGGTAAGAGCCATTTTAGAGACATGGTGGGGACAAGGCCAGATGGCAAGCAGTTAAGGGGTAGGTGAGGTGTCAGGACATGGAGGCTGCAAATGTAGGCTGCCCTCAAGAAATTCAGCAGGGAAGAATTGGGAGGTGGGGTGTGGGGAGAGTTCCAGAAAGAAACAGGGGGAGGAAGGGTGGGTATTTTTAAATGCTAAGGGATGCCTGAGCACACTTATAGGTGGAGGAAGAAACCAATGGAAAGCGAGAGAATGAAAATGTGGATGAAGGAGATATTGAGGGCACAGGAGTCTGGAGGCCACAGGAGGGATGAGTGTCCAGCAAACAGGAAGAAGGCGGGCCTCCTTGAGGAGAGAGCCTGCCTCTTCCTTTACCCCAGGGAAGAGAAGGAAGGAACATCCAGAGAGATCCTGAGGTGTCAGAGAGGGGCAGGAGGGACTTGTGTTAGTACACGTACATATGCACGGAATTTGCAAACGTGCAATTACACTTGCTCAAAATACCACATGCAGACCTACACACGCATGCACACATGTGCGAGTGCACATGCATCCTATTAGGAGTGCTGGAAAACCACATCACACACACGTACACTCTGGAGACCAGGTCTAAGGTGGCCCCGAGCGGCGAGAGGCATCATGCAGTGTAGAGGAGACGAAGGCCAGGGGGGTCCGCTTTGGACAGGGCACTAGGAGCCCCGACTCTTCCACTCACCACCTCCTGGGTGACTTCAGGGAAGTGGCTTTGCCTCTTGCCGATCCACTGCCTGAAGGGTAAATGGGAGTGAACAATACCTACTCTGCCAAACAACAGACTGGTGAGGCTTACCTGAAACAAAGGCTTCCTTTCCGCTATCTCTTTTTCTCTACAGAAATTTCAAGTAAGGAGATGAGCCCTCCACCTGGCCCTGACCCTCCAGAACTCCCTGAGCACCTGACCCAAGTCACAGATATCACCCACCCAACGCTCACCTCAGCAAGCCCAGGCTCCAGCTGATGCTGAAGTTCCTGCCCCTCCCTGCTGCTCTCTTCATGCCCCCACCCACCCCTCGCCCCACGACCTTCTAAGGGTGCCTTCCTAAACACCTGGTCTACCACCTGCAACCCAAACCCAAGCAAGGGAGGGCCCATTTGCATCTTATTTGCATCCTACTCACTGTCCATGTGCCTCTTCCTTTTCTGTGACCCCTGGGGATGCTTTATTGGGTGCAGCTGTCCTGGAAAAGCCTCTGGTTGGGCTTGGGGAAGAGCAAGAAAGGTGGAGACGCAGTGTGTCCTGCATGCTTCATAATGACAACTTCTAAGCCTCACCGTCTGCTGCACCTTCTCTACACCCCAACCCTTGCCCAACTTTCCCTTGTTGCTTGGGTTGCTGGGTCTTGGAGGTTATGGTCTCAGAAGATAAGAGCTTCTGATCTTCCCTTTAGGAATTCTCACTTGCTGGGAGGTGAGATTGTGCTGGGAGGCAGCGACCCCCAGTATTACCAAGGGAACTTCCACTATGTGAGCCTCAGCAAGAACGGCCTCTGGCAGATCAAAATGAAGGGGTCAGGAAGCCTTGACCCTCCCCACCCTCCGCAAATGCTGCTGCTGCTTGGGCTTGGAAGGGGCGGGGGAGGGGCACTACCATCCTGCCCTCTCCCCAGATGCAGCTGCTTCTTAAGTCACTGCCAACATCTGCTCTCTGCCAGCTCTTCCCAGGCATGAGGGATGCCGAGACACAAGGCACAGAGGGGGAGGAGGCTAGCGAGAGGAAGTGGAGGGTCACTGAGTCACATGATGAGGGAGGGGGACAGCACCTTCGCTCCCCCTGTTCACTGCATCACCCTGACCACCGCCCCAACTCAGTGCATCACCCTGACCATCAGCATAGCCTCCTCACCTGCCCTTACACAGGAGGAATATACTGTCTGGTGGTGTCCCATCAGCCCTCTGTCTGTCTGTCTGTCTGTCTATCGGCTCCCCCAGGGTGTCTGTGAGGTCTGCCACTTTGTTCTGTGAGGAGGGCTGCGCAGCCATGGTGGACACTGGTGCATCCTTCATCACGGGACCCACCAGCTCCCTGAAGCTGCTCATGGATGCTCTGGGGGCCAAGGAGCTGATCACGAATGAAGTAAGCTGCCCACACAAAGCTCGGGGGTGCCACCTGGTCCAGGCCCCAAGGTCACCAGAGGCAGCATCAGGTTCCAGACGAGGCCATGTTGAGCCTTCCCCTCCTCACCCGTTTCACACCCTTCCCACATGTGGCTTGGTCCCCAGGGAGGGTGGGCACTGCCCCCACCCCTCTTCAGAGGGGCCAGGCCACAAGCATGGGGCTCCATGTCTGCCAAGGGGCCTCCCGCACTCAGAGGACTTCCTCCCTCTACCAGTATGTGGTGAACTGTAACCAGGTGCCGACACTGCCTGACATCTCTTTCCACCTCGGAGGCAGAGCCTACACGCTCACCAGTGCGGACTATGTATTACAGGTGAGGCTCGGGTCTGCTGCCTGGATCCAGGGCAGGAAGGTGGGCAGGGACCCTCAGAAAGGGACAAGTCTCATTGCACCCAATGCAAACCTGGCTGCACGCTATAGTCAGGGGAGCTTTTCAAAATCCCCATGCCCAGGCCACAGCTCATACCTGTTAAATCAGAACTTCTGGGGGTGGGACCTGGGGAGCAGTGTTTTCTGCAATAATTTATTTTTGTTGTTGTTGAAAATGTACACAGCAAAACCTACCAATTCAACAACTTCTGCGTGTACAATTCAGTGACATTGATTTCATTCTTCAAGTTGTACGACCATTCTCACCCTCCTTTTTTGAGTAATGCCTCCACCATTAACTTGAACCCACTGCCCTCTAAGTTTCTTCTTTAACCTTTCGAGTTGCTGCTGTCAATTTTGGGGTCAGTGTTTTTAAAATGTCCCTGGTGATTCCAGTGTGCAGCCAAGTTTGCTAATCACTGTGCTTTGTCCCTTGACCTCCATTTTCTCATCAAATGTTCCCAGGAATCCTATGCTCAGGATATTCTTGCCTCCTTTTTGTACTCATTAGGCTCATTGTTGTTAGCTGCTGTTGAGTTGGCCCCCAATTCGTGGCGACCCTATGCACAATGGGATCAGACCGTTGTGATCCATGGGGTTTTTCCTGACTAATATTTTCAGAAGCAAATCACCAGGCCTTTCTTCTTCAACAGGCTTAGAGAAGTTAGATCACTTGTCTAGGAGGAGAAGCCATGCTAGACTGTAAACTCTTGAAGGGAGTATTGTACCTGATGCGTTGTCTGCCCAAGGGTGCAACCATGATGGGTTTTGTGGTTGAAAAGTCAGGACGTGATGAAGGCTCAGTGTGAATGGGGGAGATGAGGGAGTATGTTGCTGAAGATGACTGCTGGGGTCAGACGAGGTGAAGGGAGGTGGTTGTGTGCTGGGCAGTGGGGAAACCCTCCTGCTTCCTGCCAGGACCTCGACAGTAATGACGATGACCTGTGCACACTGGCCATCCATGGCCTGGACGTCCCACCACCCACTGGGCCCCTCTGGGTCCTGGGTGCCAGCTTCATCCGCAAGTTCTACACGGAGTTTGATCGGCGTAACAATCGCATTGGCTTTGCCCTGGCCCTCTGAGGCCTTCTGCTGCCTGGGCAGGCCCTGTCCTCAGCCCCAGCCTGGAGCTAGCAAGCATTCTCTGGAAGCACCGTTTCGCTGGGCTTGAGCCCTCTCGCAGGGCACCGGGCATGGAGCTGCCCTTGGACACTTGCCCTGCCTCCAGCACTGACCCTTCCCTGCTTTGAGGACAAACAGAATAAAGGCTTCATATTTGCAACCATGTTGCATCTGGGTTCACTGGGGTTTGGAACGGAGGGGAGGGGCAGCCACGTGATCATGTGCAGACAGGAGTGAGACAGACTGACAAGCTGTACACATTGACCCACATGCTAGGCTCCTGTGTGCAGGGACAGTGCCATCGCCATTGTTCAAGGTCAGCAGGACTCACGGGGAGTTGTTTACACAGCCTCGGTGGGAAGTTTGCAGAGAGCCAGCCCCATGCCTCTCCAGCCCCTCAGGGGACCAAGCTAATGCCTCAGCAACATCCACCTGAAGCCTCTGAAGCTGTCCCTCTTCAAGGGATCTGCTCATCCCTTTTGACCAAACACTGAGCTGGGCCCAACCAGACCCAGGCAAACTTCACACCTCTAGAATTGCAGCCTCTTGGGACTGGGTGGGAGCTTGGGGCTCCTCAAGGGTAGGATTTTACCGGGCAGGAGCTGTCTACAGCGTCCCCATGCAGAGCCAAGAGCCTGGGCCTGGGCTGAGGATACTGGATTCAGCCTTGTTTCCATCGCTGATTCTCCATGTTCCCTTCCCCTGGCTGGGCTTCCTTTCCTCACTGCAAAAGGAAGGGCTTGAGTTGGTGCTGGTGTCCTTTTCCAGCTCTGATACTCTGGGGCTCCATGACCTTAAGTGGGCTGGCTGGTCTCCCATCACCTCCTACGCTGTCCAATTTGAGAGCCACCAGCCACATGTGGCTGTTTGCTTTTAAAGTCATTGAAGCTAAATAACATGTACTAGCCACATTTCAAGTGCTCTGTAGTCACATGTGGCTAGTGACCAACGCAGCACTCCCATCGTTGCAGAAGTCCTGTTGGCAGAGCTGGATTCTGGACAGCAATGCAGAGAGGACCCTGGTGGTTGAGAGGCTCCTGAACAGGCCAAAAGGGCAACTTGACCTACTCTGAAGGCACTTTGCTGGGTGGGGCCTTAACAGACTGGTCCCTTAGAAAGAAGTCTCCTTTCTCTGGAGCTGGTGACTACTGAGGTCCCTGAGGCAAAACAGAAGAGTGGGTGACTGAGGCCTTACTAGCCAAGAAGGTTGGTAGCTAACAGAGTCCTGCTCAGGAGGTGACAGAGAAAGACCAGAGCAGAGTCCAGCAAGCAGAAGGGGCTTTCCCTAAGCTGGCTGGCCTCTCTCCATGTCTCCTCCCCACAGCAACTCTCCCTTGGGACACGTTGTCCCTCCTAACACACACTCACGCTCTATCACACATACATCTACTCACACACACACATTGTTACACACGCACTCTCTCTCACACACACACAGCCATCACCTCATCCTGTTTTAGGCCCTCCCCAAAGACAAGCACAGGGTCTACCCCACCTCCATCCCCCTAAAAAGCCCATTGCCATCCAGTCGATTCTGACTCCGAGCAACCCTATAGGACAAAGTAGAACTGAACCATAGGGTTTCCAAGGCTGAAACCTTTATGGAAGCAGACTGCCACAACTTTCTCTGAGGAGCAGGTGGTGGGTTCAAACAGTCAACCTTTCAGTTAGCAGCCGAGCACTTAACCACTGCGCCACCAGGGCTCCACCCCCCTCAAAGCTCTGGACTCAGGGACACCTGCTTGCCTGCTGCCTGTCTCCAGACTCTCGGATGGGAAGGAGGTATTAAGGATTATTTAATGATGAAAACTCAGTCTAGCTCAAAATCTTGGCCTAACGTGTGTCCCGACACTGCCAACCCCAGAATGTTCAGTAGTCTGTCAGCAGGCAGCGTAGGATGCTGGGCTGGCACCCTGTTCCCCCCATACACATACACACACACACACACACACACACACACACACACACACACACACCCCACCAATATCCCCTGTCCATCAAGTATGCGTGTGTCGAGTGGGGCGGGGGCGTCGGGGGGTTCCCTGCAGGAAAGAGCCTTTGAGTCGCAGCAAAGGCTGCTTCTGCGGAGGGCTCAGAGACTAGGGGCAAGGACACAGTGGGGGGCGCGGGTCCAGGCTGACGTCTCGAGAGCAGCTGGATCTCCACACCTCAGGATGGGCTGTAAGCGCAGGTACAGTGCGCCCTCGCCCCTGGCCCAGTCAGCGCCCAGAGATGCCCCAGCCTGGATGTGCCCCCTCGCTGCCACGGAAGCGCGGACAGGCCCTCGGCCGGGGGCCCGGTGGGGGCGGAGCCTCTCAGGCCCCGCCCCCGGCGTCCCCAGCCTCCCCGGGGCGTCCGCCCCCCCCACCCTGCGCTCCAGGTAGCGGTCGCCCCAGCCGCTGGCAGTCGCAGCCGGCGCTCCCCCGCGGCCCGCGGGTCGGGGCGGTGGAGGAAGGGGCGTTCCCGCGGCCCCCGGCCCGCGCCCGCCGCGCGTGATGTCACAATCCGGGCGGTGCCGGCGTTGCCGGGCCGGCTCCTGGCGGCGGGCTGCGCGCTCCTGAGGCCCGGACTCCCCCGGCCCCTCCTCCGCCACGCCCACTCCCCGCCGCCCCACCCCGGCCCCTCCTCCGCCACGCCCACTCCCCGCCGCCCCCACCCCCGGCCCCCCTTCGCCACGCCCACTCCCCGCCGCCCCACCCCCGGCCCCATCTCCGCCACGCCCACTCCCCGCCGCCCCCACCCCCCCGGCTGGCGCGCGCGGCGGCTCCGAGGGGGCGGGGCGCTGGGAATGGCTGTTCCCCCTTCGGCTCCGCCGCCGCGCTCGCCCTTTTACCTGAGGAGGCAGACGTCTTGGCCGCAGTGCTCATGGGGCATGGAGGAGAAGGCGGCGGCCAGTGTGGGCTGCCGGGAGCCGCCGGGCCCCCAGAGGGCCGCCGCCGTCCCGTGCTTCGGCATATCCGTGGACCAGGACGACATCCTCCCCGGCGCCCTGCGCCTCATCCAGGAGCTGCGGCCGCACTGGAGGCCCGAGCAAGTTCAGACCAAGGTAGCAGGGAGCGGGCGCGGCCGGGGCCGGGGCCCTGCCGGGCTGGAAGCGGGCTGCGATGGGCGCCTGTCCGTGCATCCTTCCGGTTGACCGGCCCGGGGTGCGCGGCTCCTGCGCAGGAGAGAGGTTTGGCACGGTGGTTGATGTATTTGTTTCGCCTTCTATTTTGGTCCCTAAGCAAAGCTAGGCTCACACCTCCCTCGCCCCTCCCCACACATCCCCCTTTTCTTGGGACTCTCGGGCACGCGGTAGGGCCACCTGCCCGGTGGCAGCATGCTGCGCCTGCCGGCCCCACCCCCTGTCTCTGCGTGCTGGTGCCCCTCGATGCCCAGACACATTACCCAGCTAGCTCTGAAACCTAAGGAGACAGCAACTTTTGAGGGACCCCCCCCCACACACACTCTCACACTCTGCTCCCCCTTCTCCATCCCTGGGGGAGGCAAAGTCTCCAGGCCCCAGCTGCCCCAGCAGGTCCATGAGCCACCCTGTGTAATTCCTGCTATCACTGAGCCACTGTGCTGGGTGAAGCCCTCCCCACCGCTGCAGGCTCCAGCTCAGCAGCCCCCACACAGGGCTCCTTCCCCACCCCCAGCTGGGGGAGTCCTCTGGGACACAGATGTGGGCACAGCCTCTCACTGACGAGCTCCAAGCTGACTCCCCAGCTGACCAGAATTCTTTGAAAGAAAACCTTCATTTGCCCCCATCCCCCTCCCCCAGCTGTCTGTGGAGGAAGGTGCCCAGGGGGTGGGGGGCTGTTCATTCATTCAGTGCTTGCAGCATGTTCTGGTGAGCGATAGGGGCCCCAGGCTGATGGGCCTTCTGGATGTAGAAAGTCAAGCTTTTGGGCAGGTTCAGAACCTGGTGTGGAGGCTGACAGACCCCTGGGCCAAGGTGGGGGTGGGGGGGGTGGGGGGCGGGGGGGTGTAGCATTTGCAAAATAAAAGGCCCAGTTTGATATTAAGACTGCCAAGGCCTCAAATAGGCCTGGGGTTAATACCGACACTGATCTAACATGCCATCTCCCCTCTCTGGGCCTCAGTTTCCCCATCTAGAATTGGTTCAGGTATCCCATAAGATCCCTTCCAGCTTTTCACACTGTGCCCTATAAATTCTATCGTCCCACCCTTGTCACCCTACCCAGAGAGCTGCTCTCCCAGCCCAGTGTCTCCTGTCTCTTCTGGTATGGAACTCTGAGAGGCCCTAAAGACTTCTGATCCCCAAGCCCTGGGGTGGGTGCCAACCTGGGTACCTTGCTTTTACCTCTGCCACTGGATGGGGCAATAGGTACTGGCCCTCTGCCTGGCCCACTGAGAGAGGCCGCTGGGTTGGAATGTACTTTCCTGGGCAACTCCCTGCCCTTCTCTGCCACAGTCTGATCCGGGGGGTTCCTTCTGGGCTGGGGAGTGAGGAGGGGGAGGGGCCTCATCTACCCACCAAGTAATGTGGCCGTTCCTCCACTGCCAGATTCCATCCACTAGGGACAGACTAGGAGCCCTGGTGGAGCAGTGGTTAAGCGGCCTGCTGCCAATCAAAAGGTCGGCAGTTCAAGCCTGCCAGCTGCGCCAGCTGCTCCGAGGGAGAAAGATGTGGCAGTCTGCTTCCGTAAAGATTACAGCCTTGGAAACCCTACCGGGCAGTTCTACGCTGCCTGTAGGGTGGCTATGAATCAGAATCAACTCAACAGCAATGAGTTCGGTGTTCTGGATTTAGGGACAGACCCAGGAGAAGTGAAAGTGCCTGGACTAGGCCCAAGCTACCATTTTTTCTTGAAACCTAGTCTACCCCAAGTGTTAGAGACAGGGCAAAGCATTAAGAACAGTGCTGCGCTCTTTATTAATTGGGAGAACTAAAGGCCTGGGGCTTCTGCGTGGTCTGCTGGAGCTGGGGCAATGGGGCTACCAGAGAGACGCTGTGCCGTCCATGTGCTGCCCTCTCCCTGTGCTAGCGCTTCACCGATGGCATGACCAACAAGCTGGTGGCCTGCTACGTGGAGGAGGACATGCAGGATTGTGTGCTGGTCCGGGTGTACGGGGAGCGGACGGAGCTGCTAGTGGACCGTGAGAATGAGGTCAGGAGCTTCCAGTTGCTGCAAGAACATGGCTGTGCCCCCAAACTCTACTGCACCTTCCAGAATGGGCTGTGCTACGAGTACATGCCGGGCATGGCCTTGGGGCCCGAGCACATCGGGGAGCCCCAGCTCTTCAGGTGAGAGGGTACCCAGGGTACCGTTCCTCTCCACTCTCCCTCAGGCCTGGGGCTTTGACATCCTTGGTCAGCTTCCTTGGTGTGGAGTGTGCCCACGGTTGAGTCATCAGGTCTGTAACCTCCCTGAAATGCCATGAAAACCACGTGTGTTTCTGTGTACCACACTGCAGGGAGGGCTTTCTGTGGATTTGCAGTGGGCTGTGCTAGAAGGATGAGTTCTGGGGGAGGAAAGTGAGAATTTTGGTGAACGTGAGACCAAAGGAGTTGGTTCCCTAGGGATTAGCAGAGGGGATCTACTTCCTGGCCCCAGGCCTCAGCCCTCTGCCCACTCCAGGTTTGACCTGGAAACATCTCAGAGCCTTGGAAATGAAATCTGAGCCAAATCCACAGGGCAGTCCCTGCCCCTCCCCTCCCTCTACCAAGAACTCAGGTGTGAGGAGAGTGGACCCTGTGCAGGGTGGGCATGGTTCTATAGCTAAGGGAGACACCATCCCTCCTCCCCATCCCTCCTCCCTGTCTGAGCTTCTTCTGGGCTCCCTGACAAAGTGGGAGCCCAGCTTTGGGGAGCTGCCAGTGCTTCCTTCTAGAGGCTCCTAGGAACCCATGGCTCTCTGGTGGCCGCTCCCACTAAACGCCTGGATGTGTAGGGTCCGGGGACTGGATGTAACCTGCAAGCCCTGTGGATGCTGCTATGGGGCCTGGGAGTGGGGGAACAAACGAAGAGCTTCTAACGCCCTCTTTCCTCTGACGGTCCAGGGCAGGGATGTGGGCAGATTCCCCCTTCCTCCCTCCAGTGCCAGACCACTCAGGCTGTGGTGAGGCCCCAGCTGGCAGAAGCTTACCCCTGGCAGCAGAGACAGCAGCGTAGGGCTCTACCCAGGACCTGGGTCTCTGTCCTTTCTGACCCAGGGGGAAGGAGACCTCCACATACTGAGGGGAAACAAAACCCACCTAGGGGGAACCAGGTCCCTAGGAGGCATAGCTCATGCTGAACTGCTAACCTAAAGGTTGGCAGTTTGAACCTACCCAGCAGCACTGCAGAAGAAAGGCCTGGCGGTCTGCTTCCATAAAGATTACAGCCAAGAAAACCCTATAGAACAGTTCTACACTGTAACACATGGGGTCTGCATGAGCTGGAATCCACTTGACAGCAAGGGCTTTTGGTTTTAGGGGCTAAACAAAAAAGGTTGACCCTATTTTCGAATTCCCCCCATCCCTGCTTCCCCACTCCACCCCATCCTCCAGGGACTTGGAGGAGAGGAAGCTGAGAGCTCCCTGCTCAGGCTTCAGAGTACTGCCGGTGGAGCCAGTGGAGCCCTAGGGTATTCACGCTGGCTTGTGTGTGTCTGGGGGAGGGGACTGCACACCCCAGTGCAAGGGTCGTCTCAGGCTGCAGCTGTGTAGCTCCAAAGCACCCAGCCTGGAGATGTGAGGTCAGAGAAGGGTGGGGGCTGTCCTGGCTTCACCACACTCCTCTCAGTTCTCCTCACTCTTGTGCAAATAAGCTCAAATGTTGGCACGTCCTCACCACTCTCAGTCTCCCTCCTCCTCTGTGAATCTGATGCTGTCACTCATTCTTTCATGGAAACAGTTGTCATTGTCAGGAAGATTGAAGATGGATTTAGGTTTGATAGCAAGAAGAACTGTGCATTTGGGGGAGGGAGGGCCAGAAATTGGGATCAGTGTAGGAGGTAGGCCCTTCCTTGATTTTCCCAGGATAGATAGTGACCTCTCTGGGGTAAAGGTGGATCTCTGAGGTAAAGGAAGGAGTTGAAAGCCTGGGGAGCCACCCTCCCCATGTTCTCCTGAACCCCTCCCCCGACCTCCATTCTGGAGGCTTTGCAACATAAAACGCTGAGTGTTGAGGTTACTTTCATTGCTATTCCAGACAACAGCCCTATTGATAGTCAAGGAAACAGCCTGTTGGGAATCTTCCTTTGGGAAGGGAAGGCCTGGGTCTCAGGTCTGTTCTGCTGCCTTGCCCAAACCCTGGCTGCTCCCTCCTGCCCCAGGGCCTCTGGCATCTGAAAGCATAGCCTTCTTCCCTCACCCACTCCTTTGCTGACAGGCCCCCTGCTCCCTCCACCCTTCAGGGGATGAGGGCCTTGGGGGCTTCTGGAGGAGCTCGGAAACTGTCGTATTACCCCATGGGGTATGGCCTGCTCCTTTCCAGGGCCTGGCAAGGGAAGGGGGTGTCACTGGAACAGCTTGGTAACAAGGTTTCAGACAGCCAATGCCTTTGTTGTCTTTCTCAGTGATTATTATTCGAGCAACAGGCGAGGCAAAGGAAGCTTGAATGTTGGAGGCTTAGATGGGTGGGGGCGGGGCTCAAGGAGGGAGGGCTGGCAGAGGACTGGGTGAGCCCCACTGGGATGTTAGGTCTCAGATGGTGGGGTCCTTATCAAGGCCTTCCCTTTCTGACGCGTCGGGCCTCCATCGCCCCTACCTCCTCTCCTGCAACCTCCAGCGATGCTTTCTTCTCTCCCCACCAGCCCCTCCTTCTCTCCTGGGACCTTGGATAATGTCCATGGGAGAACTTGAAAATAGAACGCTGGTTTGTTTTTGCGTCCTTGGCACTCAGCCGCCAGCATCAACTCCCTGCAGCTGAGGAAGGGGCTGACCTGGGCCCGCCTATCTCCTTCCTCACCTTGGCCAGCCTGATAAGAAGGCATTTCTTCCCTGCCTGGTGTCACCATCCCCTTTCCCTTGGTGGGAAGTGCCCTACCCTCACCTCCCCCGCAGAGGATGAGTCAGAGTCCGGGGGAAGGAGAGGGACTACCCCTACCCTCAGGTGCCCCTGTACCCAGGGGTTACTGAGGATTCATATCCTTGGGGTGGGGCAGGTCATTGACCCCTGGCCAACAGCCCACTGCTTTGCTCCTCTGCTCCCTGGGGCAGCTCTGGCTCTGGAAAAGGAGCTAGCTGCTGGGCTAAAGGTCTGACTTCATTTTCATGCCTTCTGCTGAGACTTGCCTTATGCAGGACCTAGGCTCCCAAGAGACTAGTAACAGCCCCAGCCTTAGTCCTCTGGCTGGTCCCCTAGTGGTCCTCTGGTCAGGAGATGCCGAGCCGGTAGGGGGCATGCCCCAGCACTGATCCTCTCCTCTCCCTGTTTCTGCTGTAGGTTAATCGCGTTAGAAATGGCAAAAATCCACGCCATCCACGCCAACGGCACCCTGCCCAAGCCCACCCTCTGGCACAAGATGTATGACTATCTCACCCTTGTGAAGAATGAGATCAACCCCAGGTACAAAGGTCTGGGAGGCCTAGGCTGCCACTGGCTCTGCTGCCTTAATGTGATGCCCCGCCCCATTCTTTTGGTTCCAGCCCATCCGCATGGGGACTTAGGGTTCACTTCCTCCTACAGCCCCTTCAGATGTGATTGCTGAGCCTCCACCTCTAAGCAGAGGTAGGCCAGTTGACTAAATGCCAGGAATTTAGATCAGCAGTTTCATACCTATGAGCTCATCTGTCCTTGGGTCTTCTGATTTGTGACGGGACTAAGGGTTGGGGGCGATGTCACCTTATTTTATTCAGAGGGATACTGAGGCTCGGAGACTAAGCTTTGCTAACATCACAGGGCAAGTCAGAGGCAGGACTTCTGTTTCCCAGCCCTAGGCACTTTCCACCTGACCTGAGCCCTTTCTACATAACCTGCCTTCTGAACAAAGAGAAGGGCAAGGCCCTCTGAGAATGGGGTGTAGCTTGAGTTCAGAGTCAGTCAGAAGAATTCAACCATCAGCTGACAAACCTTTGGGACATCATGGTTCCTTCTCCTTGCCTGGACTGCTCTTGTCCCCACATGCCTCTGGGGACTCTGCTCCCCATCTTGTTCTGGCTTACAACTTGCTGTTTCCTTCACTGCTCTTTCTAGGGAAGGAGGCACTCCCCCCATCCTGACATTGCCTTTCTGCAGATAAGATGGGGTTCACTGAGCTTCCCTTAAGCCCCCTGGCCAGCACCCCGAGAGTCCTGCTAGCCTTCAGATACCTGACTCTCCAACCTGCCCTTGAATGCTGAGAAAAGGAAGGCATGGAATAAAAGGATGAGGGTACCACTCTCCCTTCCAAAAAAGGGCAGTGGTGAGTCTGATCCCTCCATTTCTCCAAGGGGGGATTGAGCATCATCTTTGTTCCAAAAGTTCATGGGACTAGAATGCGGATGATGTTTGGGGGCAGGATATCTCTTACCCTCCTCTAAGGTGACAAGGCAATAATGAACTCTATCCCTTTAGTGAGTGTGTCTCTGTCACACGTACACACACACACACACACACATACACGCACGCACGCATGACTTCACCTGGATCCTTCCACTTCATTGATCACCAAGTATTCCTTTGGAGCTTTGTCCAGGATGACCCAAGCCTGCCCTCTCTCTGACCATCTCCAGACTGTCATGTCAAATGTTATATCTGGGACAAGGACTGCCTTCCCTCTTTGGATTAGGTCAGCACATGGAATGCAGGGTCCCTTGTTTCGGAGCCACAGGGTCCTCCAATCACCCAGCCCACCCCCTTCATTTGACAGATGGAAAAACTGAGGCCCACAGAAGGGATGGGACTCACCCAAGGTCAGTGCCGATCGGTGACAGCTCAAGGACCAGAGGCCAGGCCTCCTGATGCTCAGGTGTGATCCTTGATTCAGCAGCTTCTCTCGACTGCACTGTCACTGGGTCACCTTGGGGGAGGGGGAAGTCCCTGGAGAAGAGCTGTGCACCTTGCTTTGCTCCTGTCACACCTTTGACCGCGGGTAAATCAAGTTGCTTAGCTTCTTTGATCCTACCCCAAACTTGCCTAATCTGCCCCAAAGCAGGGGAACGATGAGTTGGAGTCATTGCCTAAGACTCCTGATTGTGGAAGGGATCTTCATCTCACAAAAATGGATTGATTGGTATTTAAAACAATAAAAAGCATGAATATGATGTTGGCCCTGCCCTCAAGGAGCTTAGGGACCACCTGGGTAAATAGGACATGCCCATGCCTAGCTACAAAACAAGGCAGGGTTTGTAGTTTACAGTGGGGGTGGAAAGCAAGAGAAGGTCACCTTGGCAGAAGTGGCATGGCAGAGATGAGATGGGAGACCTCTCCAGGTAGGGGGATGGCATGAGCAGGGTTTGCTCAGGAAGGATGAGCTGATGAAGTTGGCTGGAGCAGACCTTCAGGAAGGAGTGGAAGGGATCATGGGAGATGGGGCTGCAGAGGGGATCATGGGAGATGGGGCTGCAGAGGGGATCATGGGAGATGGGGCTGCAGAGGGGATCATGGGAGATGGGGCTGCAGAGGGGATCATGGGAGATGGGGCTGCAGAGGGGATCATGGGAGATGGGGCTGCAGAGGGGATCACGGGAGATGGGGCTGCAGAGGTGATTTGGGGCCAGATTGTGAGGGGCCTTAAATGCTAGGCTAAGGAGCTAAGATTTAAGTTAGAGGCAGTGGAAATTCATTGGGGGTGTTTGAGCAAGGGAATGGTCTGACCAGGACTGTGGTTTAGGAAGAAAGCCCTGCCAGCATTGTGAGGGACAGACGTGGGTGGATGGGGAGATTCACGGAGGGAGACCGACTGGGGGAACGTTGTAACTGAATAAGCAAGATCCAGGATTAGGGCTACTGTACTCTTCTGAGTAACCAATTTCCCTGGGGTGCCTGCTGAGTGCCCATTCCCAGGCCCTACCCTAGAGATTGGTTGGGAAGTCTTGCATTAGAGCCCAGGAATCTGCATTTCCACAGGCTCGCCCAGGAGATTCTGTGGCAGATTGTCAGGAGACCACATTCAGAGCAGCATTGCCTTAGTCCAGCTTCATCAACAGTATGGAGAATAGGATCTGCCAGAGACCTTGTGGAAAGAGGTTTGGCAGCCTTGGTGTTTGGTTAGAGATGGGGGCTAGGCATGGAGGTGTCCAGGGTGGCTGGGAGAATGTAGGGCTGATAACTGATTCAGGACATCAAGAGGAGACACTGGTTGGTTGGTTGGTTGGTTGGTTGACATGAAGGCAAAGGCTCGAACCCTTAGGAATTCCACTGTGGAGAGAAAGTGCTTTTCCCCTGCTCAGACTCGGAGGGGCCCTGAGAGCTGAGGGGGAGACTTGCCAGGTAGCAGTTTCCTCATAGCAGGACCCCCGAGGCGGGCATTCCTGGGGAGGCCCCAGCCCCTCAGTGCCTGTCCTTCTGTCCCTGAGGGACAGGCGGAGGAGGCGCACTCCTGCCCTGGGTGGGAATATTTCTGTGATGCCAACCCCACAGTCTCAAAAGAGTCTGGTGATGTCGGGACTGAAGGTGACGAAGCTGGAGGTATGTTAAGTGCTCAGGGGAGGTCAGCCCAGCAGCTGAATGAGGCTGCCCAGGAGATAGAAGGCCTGGCCATTCCCACAGTGACCATCTGCATGGCCTTGGCGGTGAAGTAGGGTGGGGGTCAGACAGAGGTCAGGAACCCGGCAGCAGGCATCTTGGATGTCAAAGACATGTTTTTTGGCAGGAACCTGGGCCAACTAAAGGAAAACAAAAAAACCAAACCAAACCCAGTGCCGTCGACTCCTAATTTTTATCTTTTGATGGTCTCAGTCCAAGAAAAAAAAAACCTTAAAAAGAGAATGTAGCTTTTGAGGGAGAGCCAAGACTGAAACGCAGCTAATGCAGACCTGTCAACACAGATAAACGCCAGTGAGGCTGAGGGAAGACCCCTCCTCAGCAGGACCCCAGATGGCCTCTCCTAACTGACTCCCTGGACTCAGGAGGCCTTTGCAGAGCCTCTGAGGTCTTCCAGAAGAGTGTGCAGCCCTCATCCTCGGGAGACTCAGCTTGATTTCAGAAACCCTGGTGGTGTAGTGGTTAAGAGCTACAGATGCTTAACCAAAAAGGTCAGCAGTTCAAGTCCACCAGGCGCTCCTTGGAAACTCTGTGGGGCAGTTCCACTCTGCCCTATGGGGACGCTATGAGTTGGAATTGACTCAGAGGCAGTGGGTTTGGTTTTTTTGGTTTGAGGTGGAAGTAGAGGATCCAGCTGTGCAAGACACATCTGGAGGCTGGGAGGAAGCCACTCCCCTTCCTGAGCCTCAGTTTCCGCACAGGGTTGGACTAGATGATCTAAGATCCTCTGCAGCTTTGCCTTCCTTGAGCCTGTGACTTTGGGCCATGGTCTCAAAGTCTGGAGGGAGCCTGCCCACTCTTCATCTTCTAGGCAGGACGTGGGGATGCCTCAGTCACTGAATACCCTGTGTTCTGACTCTGGGCTGGGGTGAGACGGTGAGTGGTCTGTCCTGTGGGAAGGTCAGAGGAGATATCTCATTCTCATCCTCCCTCATGGGCTCTTGCTGCCCTGGATGAGGAACCACAAACAGGAGACTCATGAATGGAAATAAAACCCAGCTTCCTCCCCTCCACCCATTAGTGGTTCTGGGTTTTTAAGGGCTGTGCTATTTGGCTTTGTCAGTGCACACAGGCCTGTGTGCATACCTGGGGGCCAAAGTTCAGAGGATCTGAGCACAGCATACCGCACCAGACTGCCGCATGGCCTTTGATAACCTCATTGATTGACTGAGCCATTCATTTCTCAACAAATATTTCTTTGAGCACAAATGCCTGCTGTGTGCTGTGGGATAGGGGTGGGACAGAAGGGGGGGCAGCATCGATGCATCTTTGTTCTTGCTCTCAAGCTGCCCACGCACAGGGTCTGGGACAAGGAAACACACACTCATAGTTGAAGGGGGGAGGGATGTGCAGAGGGCAGCTGCAGAGCAAGTGCTCATAGGTGGAAAGGCCCTAATATTCCCTTGGAGTCCTGGGGTGGCGCAAACGGTTAACGCGCTCAGCTGCTGACTAAAAGGTTGGAGGCTTGAGTCCACCCAGAGATACCTGAGAAGAAAGGCCTGGTGATCTACTTTAGAAAACTCAGCCATTGAGAACCTTATGGAGCACAGTTCTTCTCTGAGACACAGGTGGTTTCCAAGAGTCAGAATTAATTCTCTGCCACCTGGTTGTTTTGTTTTTGGTGACAATATAGACAACAAAACACACCACTTTAACCATTTCCACATGTATAATTCAGTGATGTTGGTTACATTCTTCAGGTTGTGCCACTTTCCTTGACAATGTTTTCCAAACCATTTCACCATCACTGACACAAACTCACTGCCCCCTAGTTTCTCATCTAACCTTTCGAGTTGCTTTGTCAGTTTGATCACACATAGGTAATTCTTTAAAAGAGCATAATTCTGTCTCAGTCATCTAGTGCTGCTGTAACAGAAGTACCACAAGTGGATGGCTTTAACAGAGAGAAGTTCATTCTCTCACAGGAGGCTTGTTGTTGTTAGGTGCTGTCGAGTCGTTTCCAACTCCTAGCGACCCTGTGTACAACAGAATGAAACACTGCCTGGTCCTGCGCCATCCTCACAATTGTTGTTATGCTTGAGCCCCTGTTGAAGCCGCCGTGTCAGTCCATCTCGTTGAGGGTCTTCCTCTTCTTCGCTGACCCTCTACTTTACCAAGCATGATGTCCTTCTCCAGGACATCTCCTTCCTTCCTGATAACATGTCCAAAGTATGTGAGACGAAGTCTTGCCATCCTTGCTTCTAAGGAGCATTCTGGTTGTATTCTTCCGAGACAGATTTGTTCTTTCTTTTGGCAGTCCATGGTATATTCAGTATTCTTCGCCAGCACCATAATTCAAAGGTGTCATCTCTTCTTTGGTCTTCCTTATTCATCATTCAGCTTTTGCATACACACGAGGTAATTGAAAACACCACGGCTTGGGTCAGATGCACCGTAGTCTTCAAGGTGACATCTTTGCTCTTCAACACTTTAAGAGGTCCTTTGTAGCAGATTTGCCCAATGCAATGCATCTTTTGATTTCTTGACTGCTGCTTCCATGGGTGTTGATTGTGGATCCAAGTAAAATGAAATCCTTAACAACTTCAATCTTCTATCTGTTTGTCATAATGTTGCTTATTGGCCCAGTTGTGAGGATTTTTGTTTTCTCTGTGTTGAGATGTGATCCATACTAAAGGCTGTGGTCTTTGATCTTCATCAGTAAGTACTTCAAGTCCTCTTCACTTCCAGCGAACAAGGTTGTGGCATCTGCATAATACAAGTTGTTAACGAGCCTACCTCCAATCTTGATGCCCCGTTCTTCTTCATATAGTCCAGCTTCTCAGATTATTTGCTTAGCATACAGATTGAATAAGTATGGCGAAATGATACAACCCTGACACACACCTTTCTTGACTTTAAACCACGCAATATCCCCTTTTTCTGTTTCAACGACTGCCTCTTTATCCATGTACAGTTTCCTCATGAGCACAATTAAGTGGTCTTGAATTCCCGTTCTTCACAGTGTTATCCATAGTTTGTTATGATCCACACAGTCACATGCCTTTGCATAGTCAATAAAACACAGGTAAATATCTTTCTGATATTCTCTGCTTTCAGCCAGGATCCATCTGACATCAGCAATGATATCCCTGGTTCCACGTCCTCTTCTGAAACTGGCTTGAAGTTCTGGCAGCTCCCTCTCGATGTACTGCTGCAGCCACCTTTGAATGATCTTCAGCAAAATTTTGCTTGTGTGTGATATTAATGATATTGTTCGATAATTTCCACATTTAGTTGGATCACCTTTCTTGTGAATAGGCATAAATACGGATCTCTTCCAGCTGGTTTGCCGGGTAGCTGCCTTCCAAATTTTTTGGCATAGACGAGCGAGCACCTTCAGCACTGCAGCCTTTTGTTGAAACATCTTAGTTGGTATTCCGTCAATTCCCGGAGCCTTGTTTTTCACCAATGCCTTCAGTACAGCTTGAAATTCTTCCTTCAGTTATCACTGGTTCTTGATCATATGCTGCCTCCTGAAATGGTTGAAGTCCAGGAGGCTAGAAGTCCGAATTCAGAGTACAAGCTCCAGGGGAAGGTTTTCTCTGTCTGTTGTCTCTGGGGAAATGTCCTTGACATCAATCTTCCCCAGTTGAGGAGCTTCTCAGTGCAGGGACCCTGGTCCAAAGGATGCGCCTTTCTCCTGGCTCTAGTTTCTTGGCGGTGTGAGGTTCCCCTGTCTTTCTGCTGGCTTCTGTCTTTTATATCTCAGAAGAGATTGACTCAAGACACAACCTAATCTTGTAGATTGATTCCTGCCTCATTAACATAACTGCCTCTAATGGCGTCTTATTAACATCTTAGAGGTAGGATTTACAACACATAGGAAAATCACATGAGATCACAAAATAGTGGACAAATTGACACACATTTTTGGGGGACACAATTCAATCCATAACAAATACTTAATGCCAACATTCTTTTTAAAGTAGATTAAACTATTATTTGGTTCAAAAATGACTTCAGGGGATGATTTCAGTTCAAGGTTTAAAAGATTTTCTCAGGGCAGTAGTTTTGAGGGGTCATCTGACCTCAATGGCTCCAGAAAGTCTAGATTCCATGAGAATTTTAAATTCTGTCCCTCATTTCCCCTGCTTTGGTCATGGTTTGGTTTGGTTTTAATAGCCCTTGGCCTTGAAGGAGCAAGCCCAAGAAGTGACTTGTCTGCTTTCTTATGTGGCTGTGGAGCCTGTCTATGAGATGAGAAGGTAGAAGAGATACTCTCTCTGGTCCCTTCCACCCGTGCCATTCTCAGCTGCTGGAATGTGAAGAAGACACACAGGGACATACCACTGCCTCCTCAAGAGAGCTCCCCTGTACCAGCCCCTCCCTAGGGCACTATATTCCTCCCCTGGAGGAACTGTGGGGGGCAGAGTCTGGTTCTAGAGAGTCCACCCTTTCTCCTAGTGTCCTAAGAACACGCCTGCATTGCATCTGTCCCCAGTGGTCATGTTGTCTCTTGGTCTGGAGTGATTGTGTTGGATACTTGTTCTCACCTCTTCTTCCCTGGGCCTCCTTTCTCACCTTCTTCTCTCTATCACATAGCAGCAGGGATGCCATTTGGTCAGTGACTTTTATGCTTTGCAAAATGCTTTTATGCCCATGTTTTCATCAGCTTCTTATGGTGATCACAGGAAGTCAGAAGACAGGAAGCCTTAATGCTACTTTACAGATGACAAAGGTGAGGGTCAGAAGGTCAACTACTTGTCTGAGGTCCCTCTGCAGAAAAGGAGCCCTGGTTAAGCTCTCGGCTGCTAACTGAAAAGTTGGTGGTTCAAACCCACCCCGCAGCTCTGCGGGAGAAAAGACATGGCAGTCTGCTCCTATAAAGATCACAGCCTAGAAAACCTGATGGGGCAGTTCTACTCTGTCACATGGGGTCGTTATGAGTCAGAGTCACCTCAACAACACCTAACATCAGCCTCTGCAGTAAGAGACAGGGATGAGACTAGGGCCCTGGGCCCCTGAGGCCAAGCCCCATCTGCCTGCTGCCTGCCCTCCCCCCCCATCCACCCTCTTGCCCCTGTCCAGCCTTTCTGCAGATGTCCCTAAGGTAGAAGTACTGGAACGGGAGCTGGCCTGGCTGAAGGAGCATCTGTCCCAGTTGGACTCCCCTGTGGTGTTCTGTCACAATGACCTGCTCTGCAAGAATATCATCTATGACAGCACCAAAGGTACAGCTTCTGTGGCCCTGGCTGGGTAGCCGCAAAGCTCGGGCTGCTTGGGCAGCTGGCTGCAGGGTCCTGCTCTCCAGGTTGGCTCAGGGACAGCCACCTTCTAGTTTAGGGCTTCAGCTCATTTGTATCTCAAAGGAGAGAAGCAGAAAAGAAAACAAATTTCCACTTAGAAAAATATGACTAAAAAGAATTCAAATACATGATCTGTGGAGGTCCTTAATGTTAGGGCACCCAAGCCATTCCTCCTAAGAACTCCTCGGGCTTCCAAGGACATCTGGCTGGCCCAAGGCCTTCATAGAGAGGACCTCCTGGTGTTCTCAATGAGGGCTTCACCCCCTGGGAGTACTCAGTTCTATGTCTGATCCCCAGTCATGCTGAGGACAGGTGTCATTAAATGGGGAGAGCCTAAGGATCCAGCTGTATGAGGGCGACCACTGTGGTGGGGAAGGGCAGATGGACAAATAGACAGATGCAAGGAAACATCTTAAAAGATTGCTAAAAAGGAGGTTGGGTTGGGTTAGGGTGGGGAACTAGAGAGACCAGAGAGAGTCAGTGGGTGCATTCCAGAAGTCTGGGGGAAGCTTCACCAGGCCCTATTTCTAGATCTCCTGGGACTCACCCTCATTGTTTCTCCTCTGTGTCATAGGTCATGTACGGTTCATTGACTATGAATATGCCGACTACAACTACCAAGCGTATGACATTGGCAACCATTTCAATGAGTTTGCAGGTGAGAGGGGCATTACTCTTTGACTTGTGCACGGGCCACCCTCCTTCTGATGGAGGGTCAGGTCCAAGGAGAGGCTGAGGGGGCCCTGTACTTAGTGTACTTGACAGCCCCTGTCCTTGGGGGTATCACAGGTGAGGGGGGAAGACACAACCTGACTTCAGAGAGCTCCAAGTCTCATGGGAAGGCAGGACCCATATACATGGACCAGATCTCTGCTAGCCCATGTGGCAGTTTGGTGTGAATTGGGAAAATGCTCCCTCTGTAGGATCCTTGAGGGTACTTGGCTTGGCATGTGAGTTAGAAGACTCCCTTCCTCTGGGCAAACACAGCCCATGGCGGCTTGGCCAGCACAGCATAGGACAACTTCAGGCCTCACTCCCCCCCACCCCCGACCCTATCCAAGCTTTTTTATGCCCAGAGCAACCTGCACACTTGTACATAAGGGCCCTGTGTGCAGAGAAGGAGCAGAACAAGTGGTAAGTAGCTAATTGCCTGGGGGCATAATGAGAGTGATTGAGATGAACTAGATAAAAGTGTGTACTCTGCAACTTGGCTCCCCAAGTTCAAATCTTGGTTTTGCTGCTTAGTAGCTGCATGACCCTTGGGCAGGTTGCTTACTCTGTCTGTGCCTCAGTGAAGTGGAGATGATAATAGCACCTGCGTCATAGTGTTGATTTGAGACAGAAGTATCACACACACACACACACACACACACACACACATACACACTCACTTAGACCAGTACCTGGCACATACTAAGCATCATGGAAGTGTTTGCTGCTGTCGCTGGGCAGGAAACTCCCTGCAGTCGGGGAGACTAGAGCAGGAATGGAAGAGGTTAGATGAGGGGAGCGTTTCCTGGGTTAAGGGATAGCTCTGTCAAGGTATGGTGTATACAAAGGAACCATTTGTGTGAAGAAAGCAGGGTAGGTTTTTCCAGCTTGAGGGCTCAATTGTGGAAAATAATTAGATGGGCCTGAGACAGCAACTGAAGGATGGAGCTGGATATTGGGCCTGGAGGGACTTCCCTGGTTGGCATTGGGGGGTGCTTAGCATGGTGTGGCCAGCCACTCTGGCTTAGGATAGGTGGGGCATGCCCAAGCCAATTGGAGAGCCACCCCTCACCCAGCCTCAGCAGCTGTCCAAACACTGTCCAGGCCAATTTTGTCCTTTCCAGAACACTGGGCAACCAGGTCTGTCAAGCACTGATTATACCTGAGGGTGCGACTCCCTGGGGTGGCCACCAGCTGCACCTAGGAAGCTCGAGGGATGGTGGGGCCTCAGCTGGGCAAGGGCAGAGCAGCTGAGCCATGGGGTCGGTACCAAGCAGAGGCTGGCACGGGCAGGGCAGTGGGCCTGGTAAGTGCTCAGCTGCCAGGCCCAGTATCCTTTGCAGAAGGGATCATTCTTAAGCATTCTTAAGCATTTAAGCCCTAACCCACCATACAGAGCAAAGTCCAGCTGGAATTTCTCCAGAGGGGCAGGTTGCATCATCCCAAGTTGGGAATGAAGGAGGAAGCAGCTAGCATGGGGGGACTGAGGAGGGCAGGAGCTGGAGACAGGGACCTCTTGGGTTCTCCTGAGCAAGGAAGATGCTGGACTGGAGTTGAGAGATGAGAATTCCATCCCTGATCCCCCTTTGAACTGGCCATGTGACTTTGGGCAAATCCCTTCTCTCTGGGCCTTTGTTTCTGTATCTGCATAAGGAGATCCTTCTCCAGCCATGCCTTTGGCCTCAGGAAATGTGAGTGTGTTTCTTTAGGAGGACAAGGGATGCTTGGGAAGGACAAGAAGGAAAGAAGAGGGAACGAAGAGACCCTGGGGAAAGAGGCTTAGTCCTGGTCCTGTCTTAAATAGACCACTTCTTTCTGTACCAGCTCTTAGTTCTTCCTGGCACTAGGGTCTCTGCCACCACGCCCAGGCTGTGGCTGGCACGCACCAGGCTGGCAGCGTTAGGACTCCTAGGATGGCAGGCCTAGAAGAAATAAGAAGCATCCAGTCCAGGGGTTCCAAGCCTAGCTGATGTCAGAATCATCTGGAGAATTGGACAGGAACCTGTATATTTACTAAGCTCTCCAGTGATGTTTCTAAGGAGCCAGCTCAATGCCGATCTAAGAAGCGATGTTTGAGACCCTCACATCAAGTCCAGCCCCCTCATGTGAAAAGTGAAGAACTTTAGGCCAGTACGAAGAGATGGGCACCCCTGGGTAGTGCAAACAGCTGAGCACTCGGCTGCGAATAGAAATGTTGGCAATTTAAGTCCACCCAGAGGCACCTCGGAAGAAAGGCCTGGCAATCTACTTCTGAAAGTCAGCCACTGAAAACCCTATGGAGTACAGTTCTACGCTGACACACGTGGGGTCACCAGGAGTCAGAATCGACTCAACAGCAACTGTTTTTTTTTTTTCTTTTTAGGAATAAAGGACTTGTCCAGGTTCACCTGGAGGTTAGCATTGGACCTAAGACTCCTGGGACCCCTGGTTTAGTGTTTTAGCCATGTGCCTCCTGCGTGCCATTGTTTTGCACAGGGCATGGGGGCTTCCCTGGTGCTGGTCAAGACTGCCTGCTCCCCGCCCTGTGGGGCTCTGTCACTCCCAGGCCACGCCTTTCCCCTCAACCAGCCTGCCTCACTGTGCTCTCAACCCCACTGAAACAGTGCCCCCACCTGGGGTGGGTATAGACCTTCCGCACAGAGGGTTGGCTTGCTGGTCACAGAGGCTACGTTCCCAGGGCTACCTCCTTGGGCACAGCCCTGCGAGGGGTATGCAGGTCAAAGGAGGTGAAGGCTTTGAGGGGAGAAGGGAACACCTACTGAGCTGGAGGAGACCCCGAGGAGGGCAATCTCCCAGCTCCTCTGTCTGGCCTGCCTCCCCATCAGGTGTGAATGAAGTTGATTACTGCCGGTACCCCTCGAGGGAGACCCAGCTGCAGTGGCTGAGCTACTACCTGCAGGCACAAAAAGGGATGGCCGTGACCCCCAGGGAGGTGGAGAAGCTCTATGTGCAAGTCAACAAGTTTGCCCTGGTGAGTGCTTGTGACTGGGAGGGGCAGGGGAAGAAGGAGGCAGGAGGAAAGGCTGTGACCTTGTGGTGGGGGAAGAGGAGGAGGCAGAGCCCAGGGGCAGGCGTGAGGTGTTCCGTGAGGTCCGGGAACACCAATCACACTGCTCCCGGTCCCTGTCCTAGAGGTGAGGGCTGCAAAGTCATCTTAGCTGTCCCTTTATTACTGAGACGCCCTGTTCCCTGCTCCCCCATGTCTTAGGCTGGGTTCTCTAGAGGAGCAAAAGTAGTCAAGCGTTTATGTATATATATATATATATATAAAACCAAAACCAAGCCCTTTGCCTTCAAGTTGATTCTGACTCATAGCGACCCTATAGGACAGAGTAGAACTGCCCCAAAGGGTTTCCAAGGAGTACCTGTTGGATTTGAACTGCCGACCTTTTGGTTAGCGGCCATCGCTCTTCACCGCTGCGCCACCAGGGTTTCCGTATATGTGTGTATGTATATGTATAAAGATACATAGAAAGAGTCATGTCAAACAATGGCTCGCGCAGTTGTGGGAGCTGGCAAGTCCCAAATCCCTGGAGGCTTCGACTCGTGTGGTTGCAGGGGCAGATAAACCCAAAATCGGCATGCAGGGCTGTGGGAGCTGGCAAGTCCCAAAATCTGTAGGTCGGACAGCAGGCTGCTAGCTCACGCCCCAAGAATCAAAGATGGTGAGTCAGATGCAGGATCCAGAGAGAGCTTTGCTAGAATATCCATATATGTATATGGAAACCCTGGTGGCCCAGTGGTTGAGAGCTATGGCTGCTAACCAAAACGTTGGTAGTTCAAATCCACTAGGTGCTCCCTTGGAAACCCTATGGGGCAGTTCTACTGTATCCTATAGGGTCGCTAGGAGCCAGAATCGACTCGACAGCAACAGGTATGGTTTTTTTTTTTTTGGTTTCATATACACACACACACACATATATAGATGCAGGCCACACCCCCAAGGAAACTGATTGGCTTTCAACTGATTGGCTGCTCATATCAGATCACAAAATGGAGGATGATTACATAATATATGCCAAATCACTGAGAATCATGGCCTAGCCAAGTTCACACCATAACCTTAACCATTACACCCCATTAAGTCTAGCTTCTTTCTTTCCTACAGAAATACTTTCAAGAAAGACTGTTACTTTCACCAGCTTCCTATTTTAACATTTCTCTTGTTTGGACAGGTAGTTCTTTCTGCTGTCTAACCTTAGTCTTTCATGCTGCAGCTATACTTATCTCCTTTTGGTTTAGCCTTTGGAGGAGATAGAGAATGTCAGGCGCTGAAATCCTCCTTGTGATTGGCCTGTCTGACTCAGAGCTCCCTGTCAGCCTTGCTCAGCACACTCTTCCTGTTCAGATGACTCTGCTGTCAGGTCTCAATTATGAGTGCCGCTCATGTACATGGTTCATGCCAAGTCTCCACCGGTGTGTGCCCAGGGGATTGCTAACTGGTCTCGTTACTGCCAGCCATACATAAGCAAGATGAGCCAGCTGTCCTGAAATGTTAACAATACACAATAGAGCTAAATAGAATTTTGACTTATCTGTGAGTTTGGATTGCCTGTTCCATTCTCCTCGTTGGCACAAAACTGATTTTATATCAGGCTCTTCCTCTTTAGTGTTCCACCCATGCCTTCCTCTTGCTAGTCTTTAGTACTCAGTCATACTCAAGTGACCCATGCCCCTTTGAAATCATGAAAAGGGAAGAAAGTAGACTGTTTGCTGTTAAGTTGACTCTGACTTATAGTGATCCCGTGTGTGTCAGAATAGAACTGTGCACCACAGGGTTTTCAGTGATAGATTTTTCAGTAGATTGCCAGGCCTTTCTTCCGAGTGCCTCTGGGTGGATTCAAACCTCCACATTTTGGCTTGCAGCCAAGCATGTTAACCATTTGCACCATGGATTCTGATCAATCATACTTGCTGATTGATCCATGCTCCCTTTTAAGCCATGAAAAGAGAGGAAAGTAGAGAGAGGTACTTTGTAACCACCCCCTAAGGGAGCAGGACTTTGAGATGGGATAGGCGGGCAGGAGAGCCATAGGATGGGGAGCCCTCGCCTGGGAAAGTAATGGTATCACTGCTGTTTGCTCAGGGGTGGCTGAAAACCACATTTCTCTGGCTTCTTGAGCCTGGGGTGGCATGGGGCCCTGAGGGTACATCTGGCCACTGAAAAAACAGAGCCAGTGCTCAGTCAGGGCCCAGACTTGGTCCTTCTTCTTCCTAGTTTAGACCCTCCTCCCAGTAGACGAGAGAGAACGAGGTGGAGGAGGGCATTGTACAGGGCCTTCCAGCAGATCAGATCCCTGACGGCCCAGCAAAGTTAGTGACCAGGCACTTCTGCCCACCACTCTTCTCATCTCCCCACATCCCACTGGGCGTTCCCAGCCTCTCCACTGGCCACTGGGCCTGAGCTTTGGTCTAGGGAGTCATCTTGTCCTATATACCTTGGCCTTGACTCAGGAGAGTCTCCTGGGTGAGGAGAGGCCAGGGGTAGAGTTTGAATCCCGCTCAAGCTGCGGAACAAGCTGCAAGCCTAGAAGTGCCATTCTGCTGCCCTTCTCAGTCCCTCGCCAGGAGGCAGACACCTGGGACCTGGGGAGCACCGGCTCTGCTTGCCTTTTTCCAGTGGGAGTGGAGCTCCCAAATGCTGTCCAGTAACTTGGCTTCAGGAATTTCTCCAACCTGTGCTGGAGAAGCCCTACCAGGTGACAGCCAGTTTCCCGGCTCTGTGTCTCCCAGAGTCCCTGCATCCCTCTGGCTGTGTCGGTTCCATGACAGGTCAGGGGGTGGCCACACTGACCCTCTCTACTCTATTTCCAGGCATCTCACTTCTTCTGGGCACTCTGGGCCCTTATCCAGAACCAATACTCTACCATCGACTTTGATTTCCTCAGGTGAGTTCAGGGAACAAGTGGGATGAGGGGGCAAAGGACAGACCAAATGGAATGCCCAGATTCCATTCTTCTGCTGATTTCATTCTACTCCAGCCCAACTGCTTCCAGTGGGGTCGCTGCTCCAGGGGAGACCTGGGGCCGTAGGAGAGCCAAAGGCACCACTCTAGAAGTAGAGTCAGAGCTCCAGCTCCGTCCCCTTCTCCATCCACTGCCTAGTAGGACATTCCACCATTCCCTGGTACACCCTATTCCCAACTCCACTGCCTCTGCCCCTTGTCCATACGTAGCGCCTGGTGTTGGGTGGAGGTACAGAGAATGATCCAACCCTCATTTTACGGCAGAGCAGATGGAGTTCCAGAGAGCGCAAGTGACAGCAGAAGTCATTTGGGTGGTTAGTGGTTACCGTGCTGTGTCCCTGCTACTTGTAGATCAGCTACTTTTTAGGGGCTTTTAGTGATATGCTAGGGTGATACGTGGCCTGGGCTTGAAGTTGGCAGCTCCCCAGCATCGACAGCTTGGGGGCCCCATCTTACAAGGTACATGTATCTCTGAGGACTGAGAATCGCCTCTTCCTCCACTCTGGTCCAGTCCTCTCACCTTTCTCCTCCCCACCCACCCTCAGCTGAAAGGGAGTCAATGCCATGGCTCCAAAGTTTTCACAACCAAGTCTAAAGGACATGGCTGGCTCTTGCAGGAATACTGGGGGTGAGTGGCCTGCTACTTCTCAGGGTTCTGGAAAACCCTGAGTTGCCCCCTGTCTTACATCAGCCTGGGCTAGGGTTGACCTCCCCAGACCTGCCCAGGCCACCTCAGCCTCGGTGGGGTTAGAGCTGGGGAGACATTCCTCCTGATGTGGGTACCCCCAGCGGGGCCCCACCTTTCCTTCTCACACCTAGCTTCCTTCCCTGTCTTGTGGCAGGTACGCGGTGATCCGATTCAACCAGTACTTCAAGGTGAAGCCTCAAGTGTCGGCCTTGGAGATGCCAAAGTGACCAGCTTCCCCCAGCCCTCCCCACTCATTGCCTGGCCAGATCTATTGTCCGGGGCTGGGTCCTGCTCTGGGGGCTGCACCCTTGGACAAGGTGGGAGTGGGGACAGGGGTGTGTCCAGGGAGAAGGCTCCACCCCTGCTGCCAGCCCCCCCAACAAATGCCACTCTCAACCTCATTCTCCTGTTTGGAGGGGCTGATAGGACCTGACTCTGGGGGTCCCCTTCATCTCCCCAGGCTTGGGGGGAAGTGCCTACAGACAGCCAGATGCTACCAGTGTCAGGGACCAGACCACAGCACCTGTGGGAACCATAGCATCCCTAGCCCCAGACTGTGCTGGAATCTGGGCTGCCTTAGATGCATCTCTGACCCTCCTGGCTTGGGGCAGCGGGGAGGGTGGGAGGGCTCCTTTCTACCTCCAGTGCTCGAGCCTCCAGCCCATCTCCCCTGCGTGCCCCGTGTGGGAGGTGCTGCGCCTCAAACCAACATCGTGCCAACTCTGACAGATGGATGTACATACCTCGAGGGCGTCTAAAATTGGGCATGACAGCGCCCCCAGCAGCCATCTTACCTGAGACCTTTTGCCTTCTCCAAGCCAGATCCAGTCAAACAACCCTCCCCAAACCTCAGCCTGAGGAAGCACCCTCCCCACCAGTATGCTTTCTGTTCCTGTGCTTGTGTCTGTCCGTCCACAGCCTGCTGGGAAGGGAGGAAGGGTCCTAGGCCTCCAGAACCCAGCTCTGCTTAGTGCTGAGGGGACGGCGCCAAGGGTGGGGTGACCAGAACCGGAGCCAGCAGCCTCCTGCCTCATTCCCTCCCCTTCCCAGGCCCTCGCTGACATAGGTCGGCCTCTCCAGCTTTAGCTTCTATCCTGAAGCTGACCTCAGGTCGTCCCATTGGGGAATGACTGGTGGGAACCCAAGGGCAGGGGGCCAGGGACCCCCAGGTCCCAGCATGTGAGAGCCTACGTAGGGCCAGGTCCTGAAGGTGCTGAGCTGGTTGTCACTCCGCCTCTTTTCTGCCCTCACAGCTCCTCCTGGGGCCCTCCTGGCTCTGGGCTAGAAAGTGGACTCATTTGTAAATTATCATGGTTTTCTGCATTAAAATGGCCATTTCTGGAACTGCTCTTTGTCTGAGTGACCATGGGGAGGGTTGATTTGACGTCTCCCCCATAGGGTCTGATGCCTCCCTAGACCAGGTAGCTGAGGTGTACTCTGGAGCTTCTCTGTACACTGGAGAAGTCAGGGTCAGAGTCGAGCCTCCACCTCAGAGGTGGAGGGAGGGCCTACACACTTAACAAACGCCACCTCAGGACCTGGCTCCAAAGGCTCCGGGGATGCTTGTTTGGGGTAGACCTGGGCATGGGCATGGCTGGTCATTTCAGAGCTTCTCTGCCCTTGACCATCTGCTAGCTGAACCTGGTAGAGTGTTGATAGAGGAAGCTAGGTTGTGAGTAGCAAGGAGAACTTGGACCCACCACTGAGGAGAACTTGGACCTATCGCTGAGATCCTGAATCGAAGTGCTCGGGACTTCCTGTTGGTCATCTGGCGCCCAGCTACTCGGGGTGGGGGAAGGGGGCTGCTCTGCCTGACAACAGGCAAGGGTGGTTTCCTGAACTGGCACTTTATTAGAAGGCCAGAGGAAGGGGAGCAGAAATGCAAAGTTGTTTCAGCCCCAGTTGCTACGGCTGCACTCCCAGGGCTGGGCGGCAGCAGAGCTCCCCAGAATGTGCCCAGCACCCTTAGCAGCCGCAGTGACAGCAGCAGCCACTGCCTGCCAGGTAGGGTAGACTGGCTGCTTGGCTTTGCCTGCTAAAGTACCAGGTGTCATGGCAACTGCTGCAGTTGGCAGTAGCCTCTGGGCCTTCATAAAGGTCGTGGGGATCCGTGTGGCTGGGCCCCCATGAGGCAGTAACCGAGCCTTGAGGGGCACTACAGTGGAGCACATGAGGGGATAGATGTGCCCAGGCCTAGGGATGGTTCCAGGGCTGGGCAGGTAGGTGCACCCAGGGTCGTCATGGGGTCAGGTGGTCATGGCCACAGCCTTCCCATGGACTAAATAGGTGTCTACCCTCCTTGTTCCTCTCAGATCCACCTCTGGAGCTGAGGGGCAGAAGCAACCAGTGTGAAGTCAGATTTGTTTCCAGCCTCCTGGGGCCTCACTGTCACAGCATGGGAGGTAGTGCTGCAGTGGTGAGAGAGAAGGCCCTGGGTACCGTCCCCTGCTCCCAAGGCTCCAGCCACCACCTGCACCCAAGGCGTCACCAGCAGGCACCATCCCACTGCCTTTGAGAAAACACTTTCATTCCTCAATCTTCCAGGGGCGTGGGGGTGCGGAGGGTTTAGGTACACCATCTCCCCCACAAAGTCTTGGAGTGCCCATCTTCTCTCCTTTCCCTGCCCCCAGACCAACCAACACCCTGCCTGCTCGTCCAGCACAGCAGGTCTTGGAGGCCCATGTGTGGCCTGGGGCTCCAGGACAGAGGACTCATGTGCAGAGATTCATCTTCCTGATGGGTTTGACCCTTGCCCCTGCAGGAGAGGCCAAAGAGCAAGCTTGTGCCCCAGCCTTCCTGGTAATGACCAGGACACTCTGTTCCTGGCCTCGGCAATCCACCTGACCCCAGCCTATCTCTTATGGGGCCGGGGGTGGGGCTCCAGGGCACCAGCCCAAAGGTCTCATAGGGCACTTTCCCCATCCCAAGGAGACGCAGGGTGTCCATGTCTGTCTCAGAGCTGGAACGAGGGCAGGACAAGGGATCCAGGAAGTGGCAGACATTGGCCTCAGGCCCACCTGAGACTAGAGAACCTGGGAATAGGCTGTAAGGGTGAGCTATAGCGGGAGAGTCCTGAGGAGTCTGCCTGGATTTGGTTCGGAACGCAGTGAGGGATGGTAGAGTGGTGAGGGGCGTCGACGGAAGTTGAGACATGCAGCTTGCCCATATGACCACTAGAGGGCAGGCAGCCAAGCTTCTCTCCACAAAAAAAGCAGCATCTTTTCCACAAGGGGCCAGGCCAGCTGGGCTTCACTGCTTGCCCCTGCCTAAGGCTGGCCAGGAGACATGGGGTGGAGAGGGCAAAGGAGAGGAGCCACAACGCTCTGGGGAACTGGCCTGGAAAAATCAAGCCACCAAAGTCCAGCAGCCATTACACTCCATAGATCAGAAGGCCAGAACGCTAATTCTTGGGGAGTTTTCACTCCTACCCCTTACAAAGCTTGTGGCTCACCTGCACCTACCTTCCCCCACCACCCTCTCCAATTTAGAAATTCCTTTTCCAGTGTTTAAGAGCCTTTGCTTGAATACTTCTTGTGTCGGGAAGTTCACTACCACTCTTAAACATCTTTGTTAAAAAGCTGTTCTTTATGTTAAGCCAAAATACTCATCATCAAGAACTTCCTCTAAGATCCCAAGTCCTACCTGATGAGCTACACAGAATGTCTACACCCTTCCCCACCTCGCAGCTTGGAAGAAAACAATCTCGTCTCCTCTGTCCTCTCCTAGTCTCCTCTTTTCTAGACTAAACATCCCTAGTCCTTTTGGCCACACCTCTAAGGGCATGACCCCCAGACCCCTTCAGTTTGACAATGGCCTTTTTCAGTGAGGGGGCCAGAACCAGCCTGATGCACCTAGGACCAGGCTTGTGTGATGCTCATCACCTCCCTTGTTGTGGACACACGCCTCTATTATTCTAGCCCAAGACTGGATCAGTCCTGTTAGCAAGTCCAGCTATTTCACAAGTACTGCCATTCAGCTTTGTGACCCCATTCCATACTAGTGGGATTAATTTTTTAACCAAAGAGTCAGTCTTTTTATCCATCTTCGTTAATGTGCACTTTGAGAATTTCAGTCTCTCATCCAGCACTTTCAGACCTATCGGGCTGCTTTTCCTCTGGTGCAATAAGCAGGTTTTTGAGTCCTCATTCAGAACAGAGGGTCCTAGGTAGAGCCCTGAAGCACATCCTTAGAGACCCTGGTTGACTAATCAGCATGGGAGGGAGGGCGACATAAACGAATGGGCTTCGGGTGTGCCTGGGAGCTTTTTCTGGGCTGAAGACACACAGCTTTCATTACAGTCTCAAAGGGCTTCTTCTCCAAAAGGATAAGGCTTGTTTTCAGATGAGGACATCGAGATCCAGAAGGGAGACCTGACTCCCCCAAGGCCAGGTGGCTAGTTTGGGCAGAATCCAAGCTTCTGGACTCATTACAGCTTCTTAGCGGCCCTCTTTCTTATGACCTGGGTGGGCACTTTTGGTGAGGTTGGCTCACCTCCATGACGCAGGGGTAGTGTCTTATGCATAGTGTGGCTCTGTGGGTCAAGTCTGGCACTCCCCAGGCTTGGCCTCCCTCTCTAGGCGGGTTCCTCCCAGGCCCCACGCCTGAAGCTCCCGTGAGCTGCCACCAGGGGGCAGTGGTGCTTGGGCCAGCAGCACATTCAGGAATTCTGGGTTAAGGCCAGCCTCTCTGCCCCAGCAAGGGCCAGATTCTGAAACGGTCTGTCTTTATTATGCCAACAACACAAAAAACCCCTTCTCCCCAGTGTAAACAGGAGAAACGTGCTGCTTAAGTTGCTCACCATTATCTTATTATTAACAAAATAAAGCACTATCTATGTTTACAGTCATAAAAAAGAAACAGCCTGGAAAGAAGTGGGAGCTTGAAGGAGCTGCTGGGGTCGCCAGGGGAGGGGAAAAGGCGGGATGCAGGCACAGGCTCCATGTCTGCCCCTGTGGGATGTGGGGTTCCCTTCCCACCTTGACCCCAGGGCTGTTCTGGATCTTTGGAGGCAGGCTCCAATGGGCTTGATTTTCTTAGGGAAATATAGAACTGACCGGGGCAGACACCTTCCCCAGTGTGGAGTGGGAGGAGGGTGGAGGAAAGAAGGGAGGAGGACTGGAAGGGGGTGGGGTGGGTGGGGGAGGATGAGGGAGCCCCCACCCCCACCCCATGGGGATGGAATGGAGGCCAGCTGTCACGGAGACTCCTGCCCTCCAGGCCCTCTGTCAACACAGGAAGGGGGCACAATCAAGCCTCCTGCCCCCACTCCTGGGCCTCAGGCTGGGACCAGGGGCTGGGCCACCAGGCAAAGCCCCTTGGAGGCTGAGACATGTTCCCATGCTGCTCAGAGCTAAAAATGGCTCTGTGGGAACAGACTGGCGAGGCAGGGAGGCAGCGAAGAGGGGCAGGAGGTCAGGCAGGCTGATGGGCCCGGGCCCAGACCAGGGGCCTGCAGAGACTCCAGAGGGCACCAGAGGTGCAGAGACAGACAGAAAGGGAGAAAGAAACAGAGGGCCCTGCAGAGAGACAGGAGAGATGCACACAAGAACACACAGAACCTGAGACACCCGAACGGACAAAGAGGTAGCAATTTGGGGACACAGAGAGGCACAGAAAGAGGCCCCCAGAGAAGCAATAGTGGCATCAAGAGACACACCCACAGGAACTCAGCAACAGTGCCCGGCACATAGTGGGCACTCAATAAATATTTTAAGCAATGAATGAAAATAGATGAACACACACACACAGAGCAGCCAGAGGCACAATGGGCTTGGCAGAAGAAGAAAAAGACAGCAAGGGACAGAAAGGCCCTTTTGCACAAAGTACAAAGTGATCTTGAGATAGAGGAGTGATCTGGGGGGTGTGGGAGGGAGTCTTGGTCCCATGGTGGCTGGTCCAGCCAGGATAAGAATGGAGACAAAAAGCTTGTGGCCCCAGAAGGACAGGTCCGTAGCTGCCATGCCCCCGGGTCACTAGACCCACACGAGGCGATGGTCATACAGTGTCCCCTGGCTATAGGCCCCAAGGACCAAGGAGCTCAGCCAGCTCAGCTCAGCCCATCCCCACCATGAAGGTCCTGCCCACCTAGGCCAACAGCCCCTTAGGTGTGCCTGCCAGTGTGGTGGGGAGGGGGCACGTCCCCTCATGAATATATCTACAGGAACACAGCTGTGCCCAATTCCCGGGCACACCCAAGTCCAAGTACCAACATAGTCTAGGTTGGCTGGCTGTGCCCACTGGGTCAGGGGCGAAGTCTCCCCCTGAGGGAAGAGGGGCCTGGCCAGGCTCAGTCTGTGAGCACTACCAACTCCCCATCGCTCTTCTCCTCGCCCTCTGAGTCGTCATCCTCACTGTACCGGTACATCTCGCCATCGGCTGCCGAGTGCCTGTCCTCAGCGCCCTCGCCCTCCTCCCTGAGGCTGCAGGTGTTGACGATGACAGGCATGTTGGGGTCCAGGCTCCGGGGCACATAGTGTTCCACCAGGGGCTGTGCCAGGGGCATGCCTGCCGCCCGAGGGTACAGGACATCCGTGGAGCTCAGCTGCACCTGGCCAGCCTGCGGGCTGAGAGGCCAAGAAGGGGCGTGGTTGCAGACCTACCCTCACCTCCACCCCAACTCAGCTCTCGCCAGGCCTTCCCAGCCCACGCACTCCCAAGCCACACCTGCCTGGCTTCAGGACTCATACACCTGCCCTCTGGTCTGCTTTCTGATGACCAAGTTCACTGTCAAGTTCAGCCACACATGTATATAGTCCCCACGCCATGGGCACGTTTCGCAGATGATAATCTTGGAAGATCATGTGTGAATCCAATTGTTGGAGATTTTTATCATATCTTAAATGCCCCAAGGGAGCTCCTGTTTAAAGGAACCCACTAGGGTGACTCCTATGGTCAAGTCAAGAACCCTCCTGTATGATGAATGCTTTGAGTTTTAATACCTCTGAATGTTTATTGTGTTCGTCAGAAAGGGGACCCAGAGGCACATTGCTGCAGGTACATGTGGCCAGTCCCCCAGTCACTCTTGTCACATACTACGTCATCCACAAAGTACCTACTACAGCCACACGCAGCCATCCTCAGTGACTCCTGGCCCAGCCATGCGCTGATAATGCTTAGTCACTCGGATGAATCAGACATCACAGTTCACTAGCAGTCACTCATAGTGACAGACCTGTGTCTTTAATTTCAAAGTACCACAGCCACACACAAAGCCATGTTCGGTGACCCAGGAGTCACACACGCAGGCCTGCCCCACACTGGTAATGCCCACACATGGGTATGCAGACTGGCACGGACTGGCTGACATACACACCCACACTGCACCCCTTCTGGTGTTGCATGCAAAGGCAAGCCATGTACCGGTAACACCCACCACTCACATGAGCCACACACACACACACACACACACACACACACACACACACACAGAGCTACCTGCAGAGGACCTGCTTACGGGATCACGTAGCTCTGGCGGGCGTCCTGACGCCTGGTCCTCATCAGGGCCTTGTACTCGCCCACCCGTAGCCGCTTGCCCTCTACGATGCAGGTGCGCTTGGGCCTCGGCTTGTACTTGTAGTCAGGATACTTCTCCAGGTGCTGCCGGCTCAGCCGTGCCTGCTCCTCGTAGTAGGGCTGCTTCTCCTGGTTGGTCATGGCCTTCCAGCGGGAGCCTGGCCCATCCCCGGGGCAGGTGTCAGTGCAGGGCCCAGCCAACCCCTGCCCCCTGCAGGCCCCGGAGCCTCCGAGAAGACTTTGCCTCCCAGGTACATGAACAAGGTAATAATAGGTGAGAGAGAGAGGCCTCCTTGGATTTGGCACAAATGCATGAATGAAGTTGTGCGTATATGAATGAACTCAAATTGCCAGCTGAAGGCTAAGCACCCACCTGCCTCCCCAGTTGCCCAGAAACTCGAAAGTTGCTCCAAGGCCTCTGGTCTGCCTGGTTTACATAAACAAAAGAGCATCCAGCCAGGCCTCCCAGACCCAGAAGGCTCCCTGCTCAGGACAAAACACCTGGTCTTAGTTGACAAGGGACCTGCACTGACGGTGGAGAAGTCTCAATCTTGAAAACCGCCGCTGTCTTCTAGCCCCACTTGCCCTGCCTACACCTCCTTGGAGGCCTCCAGTAAGGACATATGGTATAGAGTGCCTTTCTACCAACAGTCTCTCCTATTGCCTGCCAGAGCCAGCTCCGAGGGCCTGGGCAAAGACTGGAGAGGATCGGGGGGACAGAGTGCACGCACGCGCACACACACACACACACACACACACACACACACACGCACAACTCCCCCCTCCGAAGTAGGTCCTTGGGTGCTTTTGTATTACTGTGAGAAAGCACACGCGAGAAGTGCTACACAACAGGTAGCTGCTTTGTTCCTGCACAGAGTAGGTACAACATAGAAACATGGTAGGATGAGTAGGTGGTGCACTGTCTCCTGTTTTATCATTGGGTTGGGACTCTAGTGTCTGGGAAAGTCTTCAGAGTGAGCTGGGAGGGGCAGGATCAGGGTGAAGATGCCGATCCGGGTGCAGGGACACTGGGGGATGAGGGGATGGGGGGGTCTGTAGTGGCACTTTGGGGCTGGGGAGGTTCTTGGGTATTAGGGTGTAGGTGCTGCCAGTAGAGCCCTACAATGGTACAAGACCCCAGGACAGAGCTGCCCCCTCACCCCCGGACACCTGCCGCCCTTCAGATTCCACCAGAGTTCCACATGGTCCTGCTGGCCTCTGGTCCCTGGAGCATCACCCACTGGCCCTCACCGAGGATCTTGCTGATGCTGGAGTTGTGCATGTCCGGGAAGGCTTGGAGGATCTTCCGCCGCTCGTCCTTGGCCCACACCATGAAGGCGTTCATGGGCCTCTTGATGTGGCTGCTATTCCGGGACTCGGGAAAGTGGCGGGAGCCTGGGGTGCAGGGGCTGAGTCAGCTGGGTGGCCTTTCTGGGGTGAAGGGTCTACCCCAGGGCAGGGAGAAAACAGGCAGCCCCTACTTGACCACTAGGAGGTGCTGGGGAGGCTCCCAGGACAACAAGCCCAGGACAAACAAGGCAGGAGGAGGGTGCAGAGGAAACCAACAGCCAGCAGCAAGATAGCAGCAGAGGCCCAGCCAGGGACCCAGAGACAGACACAGGACAGATACAAGAGCAAAGGCCTCTGAGGAGAGACAGCAGAAGCCTGCAGTCACAAGATGTAGGAAAGCAGCCAACAGACAACGGGACAAAAGAAGCACACATGCTTGGAGAAGACTCCATAGACACACTAAGGGAGCGAGGTGATCAGGGACAGACGACATGATCCACCCTGGCCCTGGTGTGGAAGCAGCGGCGGGGCCCCCTGCCCGTCAGCCCCAAGCCCGGGGCCCTCACCATCCATGTCGCAGCTCAGCATGGCTTCTTCCAGGGGGTGCACGCAGCTCTCCTCCAGCCGCTCCTTGGCTGGGGACGAGTCCAGGCTGATGAGGTCCTGGGGTGGACAGGGGCAACCTGTACAGCAGTCCCTCTGCCTCCCCTACTGCCCTCCTTTTGGTGGCCTCAGACTCTGAGTTTTCCACCCCTGGCCACCATCTGTCCCCTGTTCCCGGTGCAGGGGAGCTGGGGCCCATACTTTACGGAAGGGAGTGTTGGGGGAGCTTTCCAAGGCTGCACTGTGGCCGTGTAGCAGCTGTCGAGCATCTTGGATGGCTTTGGTGACAGCATCCCCTTCACCAAGGAAGCCTGTGGGAAAGGGGGGAGAGGGAAGAGAGAGCTGAAGGGGATCACTGAGCCCAAGTCCAAACCCAACCCTGCTGCCCCTCCTCCAGCAGCCTTCATGCCGTGTCCTCCTGTGAGTTAGTAGTCCGTCCATAGAGCTGCTGCACCGTGCATGTCTACAGGGCCACCATTAGCACTGGCCCCTACGCAGCGCCAACAGACCAGGAATGGGAATAACATACCCTGTGGCCTGGACTCCTGATGCCTGGGTGCCCAGATCGATATGGAGGAGGGGGGTGAAGAGGAGGAAGCCTTATGAGACACTGAATGTTGGAACTAAAAGGAACCTAAGACAGCAAGTCTAACCCCTTGATTTACAAGAACTGTAACCCAGAGACAGGAGGGGACGTATCCACATCATGGTCATGTCATGCCTCCTTGGCTTGCCCCTGGTAAGGGCTAAGGAAAAGGTGCAGGCGACAGAAAGCTTACCCAGAGGCAGGCTGGGGGGGCTCGTCTGCAGGTCCCTTGCGGAGGCCCCATGACTGGGGGGGCGGGGTCCACAGTTGCTCATCTTCAGGCTGGGGGAGCTGGAGGTGCTGGGTGGCTCGGGGGCCTTGGGCTTGGCCGTGAGGTTCAAGGGCTGGGAGGGCTCCTGGGGAGACCCAGAAGGTCAGAGGGTGCGACACCAAAGCAAACCCCCATAGAGGTGCAGAGGGGACAGATGGTGACAGTAAGAAAGACCAGCATACCCAGAAAAGACAAGGAGGCAGAGAAAGAGGAGCAGAGGAGCAGGTGAACAAGAATGCAAGATGCCAGGGTTTCACCATCTACACCCCAACATCCCTGGGAAGGCAGCAGCTAGGGAGGGGGCCCCAGGCCAGCTGGGCAGGGGCAGTACCTGCAGGGGGTGGTGGGCGGCCACGGCCCCAGGCCTCTTCACCACTGGGGCAGGGGGGCTGTGCAGCAGCTGCAGCGGATACTCCACTGTGGAAAAGGCGGCAAGGAGAGAAATCCTGGATGAGCACAGAACAGCAGACACCCTGCTTGACGAGGTCCCAGCACCACAAGGTGGGCAGAGCCTCGGGGCTGACCCAACTTGGCTCTAACCACTGCCCTCCCCAGCCCCAAAGTGCTGCTAGAGACCCCCCATCCCCTCATCCCCCAGTGTCCCTGCACCCCGATCAGCATCTTCACCCTGCTCCTGCCCCTCCCAGCCCACTCTGAAGACTTTCCCAGACACTAGAGTCCCAGCCCAATGGTGAAACGGGAGATGGTGCACCACCTACTCATCCTACCATGTTTCTATGTTGTACCTACTACGTGCGGGAACAAAGCAGCTACCTGTTGTGTAGCACCTCTCGTGTGCGCTTTCTCACAGTAATACAGTGTGTAGCACGTAACAGCTACTCAATACATCATTATCCTATTTTACAGGTAAAGAAACTGGGACCTGGAGAGATTAAATGGGTTGGTCAAATGGCTAATGACAGCATCAGGATTTGAACCTCTAGACGTCATAGCCCATCCCTTCCCCCCTACATGGTGCTCTCTCCCTTCTACCTACACTGCTTCACCCTCAACCAGGCCCAACTTCAAGGAGTTGACAGGATGGAGGACAGCCATGCATACCACTCACTAAGCACATGGAAGGGGGTGCTGTGGGTGGCACAGGCAGTGAGCCAGAGAACTTTGTTCCAGCTGGGGGTGCTAAAACAGGCTTCTGGGGCAGAGGGTTTGAGATGGGAGCTGGTGCCAGCAGAGCAGGCAGGGCGCAGACAAGCCAAGATGGAATTGGGGGTGTGAGCAAGAGGTGGGGGTAAGACTGGGCATGTGGGCAAGGTCAGATCCAAAAAATCACTGCCATCAAGTCGATTCCGACTCACAGCAACCCTATAGGACAGGGTGGAACTGCCTCATAGGGTTTCCAAGGAGTGCCTGGTGGATTCGAACTGCCGACCGTTTGTTTAGCAGCCACAACACTTAACGACCACGCCACCAGGTTTCTACGGTCAGATCCAAAAAAAACCCAATGCCATTGAGCAGAGGCCCCTAAATGCTGAGCTTAGGAGTTTGGACTCTGCTGTAGGCAAAGGGGCGCCTTCTGAAGCTAGAGAGCTGGCAAAGGACGTTATTCACCCTCAGCTTTAGGAAGGCGGATCTGGCAGTCCACCAGCCCCTGCCTGCTAGAATTCTGGAGCAAACAACGTAGGAGGTTGACCTGCCCGTCCCAGCCTTTCTTCAGAAGCTCGTTTCCTGCTCACCAGCTCTAGAAAGCATTCTACGGTCCCTCTCTACAGGCCTCTGGCTTCCTCACCTCCATAGCACTGTTTCATATTCATTTGGAGTTGCAGTGGTTTTGCGCCATTGCCCCATCTTCCACATCAACCCTCCCTCTCCTGGGTCTCCCCAGCTAACAGAAACTTCCTTCAACACAAGGCCTGACCTTTTCATCCCCTTGTTCTTCCCCTACGCCCCAACCCTTGGTGCCAGCCAGGTGTAGGCCCAAGTCAGTGGTGCTGACCAATGAGTGCATACCCATGGCCTACTGGCTCTGAGGTGGATGCAAAGGAACTCTCCCTGGGGGCCTTCTCTTTCCTGCTCTTTCTCACTGGCGCAACAGGCAGGGTAGACCGGAGGGAACTGACTTTAAAGCCATTCACACTCCTGGGCCAAATATGGGCGGCATTGCTTCTCTGTCCCTATGACCCTTCATTATTATGGCCTAACAATTCTCTGTTTCCATCCCCACTGTCACTGCCCCAGTTCGGCTCTCATCCCCAATCACTGGAATCACCTCAGCAGCCTCCGACGTGGTCCTGCTGGTCCCCACTCCATACCTTATCACCCCACAGCCAGAGTGACTACATAGTCTCTACACAGGTGGTCAAAAGTGTTCTATGTCCTACAGAATCCATTCCAAGCTCCGCGCTCCAGCCCCAACTACCCTCCTGGCTGAGTCCCATTACCCCTGGCATGGCCTCTCCTCAACCCTCTCTGACACCCCCTGCAGCTTCCTGCCAAGTACTTGGGGTCCCTGCCTTTCCCCGTGTCCTCTATCTTCAGCCCCCAGCTTCACCCTCACAATCCTACCCATTCTCCCAGGACCAGATCAAATGTCTCCCCAAGAAGCTTTCCCTGGTTCCCCAGTTATGACTCTCCTTCTCCCTCCCCAGACTGTAAATTCCTGGAGCTCAGAGACCCCATCTTGTCACGGCCACGGCCACCCCAGCACTGCAGGGTCTGACACGTGGGGAGCACTCCATCTGTTTGCCGAATCTCAGCGACTGGGGACAGGCATGCGTGGCATAGCCAGGGCAGAGCGGGGACGAGAAGGTAAAAACACTGGCTGCTGGGATGTAGAAGCATTAGTCTCAGTTAATGCCAATGATCAGTAGAGTTCATAGTTCTGGTACCAGAACTGGGGAGACAAGCCCTACATTAGCCATGTCATCTTACATCTGGTAAGCACTTTATGGTTTCCAAAATGCTGTTTCTTTTCAGTCTCCCAGCGAACTGCAGAAGAAAAGAATAATTCTTCCACTGGACAGATCCAGAAAACGAGGCCCCAAAAGCAGCAAATTAATGGATAAGAACAATTCTGGGGCTCCTTCCTGATCACCTTACAACTAGTCAGCCTTGGCGGTGGGACCCCTCCCCACACATGCTCACCTGGTTTGCAGGGGATGGGCTGAATAGGCAAAGCCAGTTGGGAGTCAGGAGTGACAGGCAGAGGTTGGTGGGTTGGAGGGAAGGCTGGGATCATGACATAAGGCATGTTGACCTGCTGAAGGCGAAGAAACCTGTGAGTCCTGAGGGGCCCAAAGGGCTACCCAGCTATGGTCAGCCCAGGACACAGGATGGGCCCACCGATGAGAAACAGAGGATAAGGGAAGGGGATAGTCTTCAAAAGGGTCCATCTGACCCCACACCGCCTCCAGAAGCCCCTGTCTACCTGCCTTCAATTCCCACCTGAGGAGGAAGATACTCAGCCCCTTCCTTAAAACAGAGAAAGAAGAGCGGGGAGGGTCTAGAGCAGAAATGAGAGCCCCCTCCTTAGGGTCATGCCCACGGGATGATCCCTTCTTCTCTCTGCACCACTGCAGGCTGGTGTCAACCGCGCGGCCCTCTTTCTCCTCCCGGCTCTCCCCTCTCTTTACCTGTATCTGCTGCTGAAGGAGGTTGATCTTATGCTGCTGCTGGATTAGCTGTTGCTGCTGCTTAGCAATCTGGTTGAGGGGAAAGAGTGAGCCAGAGACTGTGGACATTAGGTCCCAGGTACCCCTGGCCCCCACAGAGCCGCCTTCCCTGGCTCTACCTAACCCTGCCTTCTACACCAGAGCAAACCATTGAGAAGGCTGGGCAGGGGGCAGAACAGAAGAGTCACCCCTCAGAATTTATTGCCCTTTTGTGGGGAGCTCACCCTTCCCTCAGAGGACCAGGAATGGGGTTTGGGCAGGAAGCCGTGAGCTGCTCTTACTGCAGAGTCCCTTCAACACCCGTCACCGCCCCACTCCAGGGGCCTATGAGTCAGCCAGAGGTAGGGGCCCTACAGCCAGTCCATGGTCCCCTCCCCACCTGCCCCAGGCTGCAGCCTGCACTGGCTAGGCTTACCACCAAGGTGCTCCTCTCTAGAGCCCAACAGAGTCCTCCCCTGGAAAGACAGCTAAACACCAGGCTGGGCCTACCTGCTCCTGCTGCTGCCGGGCCAGCTCCATTTGCTGCTGCTGCTTCTCGAAGAGCATGGCAGCCATGTTCTTCTGCTCTGAGTGGGCTGTCAGGAGCTGATCCCGAAGAGTAGACAATTGGTGGATCATGACCAAAAGCTGGAGCTCCTTCTCTGCCAGGCTCTCCTGGGTCCCTGCCCCACAGTGAAAGAGCCACAATTGAGGTTTTTCATTTGTCCGTCCGTCCGTCCACCCACCCGTCCATCCACCCACCCATCAGTCCACCCACCCGTCCATCCACCCATCCATCCACCCACCTGACATTTATTGAGTAACTGCTATATCCCAGGCCCTTGTGAAAGGCTAAGTGACTGAGATGACTAAGGCACGACCTCTGCTCTGGAAGAGGTTCCTTATCTTGTTACCCTCACAACTAGCTGGGCCTAGAACTTCCCCACTATTAGGCACCGACTCTAAGCCCTAGAAATTCTGATGGGCCATCTCAGCATCCGACCTACCCTCGAGCACCAAGCCCCAGGTGTGTAGTGCCGCAAGGTCAGCGTGGACCACTATCTCCCAGGAGGGTGCAATGGGACACACATAGGCTTTGCAGCAAGACAGACCTGGGTTCAACCCAGCAACTCACAGGCTGTTGGGCAAGTTACTGAACTTCTCTAAGGGCACCTTAGTTTATCTGTAAATGGGCATGATAACAGCCACTTAACAAGGCCGCTATGAGTGAAATCAGAGAACACATGGAAAGCTCTTAGCCCAGTGTCTGGTACACGGTTCTCAACCAGTAAATGCTAGCGCTTCTCTGCCTTCCAATTTAGCTAATCGTCTGGTGCAATTATTTATTACAATCGTTTATTCCTAAGCTTCAGGCTGCAGACCATTTGTATGAGAATCACTCAGGGAGCCTATGGAAAATACTGAGGCCAGGCCGGGGACGGAGCCTGGGCATCTGCGCTATTTTAAAGTTCCCTCTGTGGGTGTGATGATCACACACTGGAAAAACTGTCCCTCTAATGAACCCAGGCAGCACCCTTTTAATAACCACTTGTCATTCACTTAGCGAGGCCCTGGTGGCCTAGAATTACTAGTGGTGAAAGGGAACTTTGGGCTCATTTTGCATTTAGGCCCAGGGAGTGGCAATGACACGTTCAACATCACAAGAGTCTGGTAAGAGCCTGAATCCCTTATGGGACCTGATTCCCACCAGGCCACTCTTGTGTGGGAATGAGCCAAACCTAATGTTTGGGGGACCAGGTAAGGGATGGTTGTAACCTCTTACAAAAGCGTTTTGACTCTCCTGGAATCCAGATCTCTGAGTTCATGGAATTGGGGTCACTCACTCAGGCCTTCTGCCTTTAGGTGTCCTTTTGAACCCTGAACCTTTAAGGAAGTCATACAACAGCCTAGTTAGCAGCTTAGCTGAGGTCGTTTGCCTTAGGCATTGAGAGAATTATCTCTGCACAGCCAGTTTCAGGGAGCAGGAACCCCCAGGGTCTGACTAGAAAATGTCTGGCATGTCCTTAGTGACTCAGTTTCTCCAATCGCCTGGAACCCTGATGGTATCTCCTAATAAACTAACAAAACAATGACCTATATAACCCGCTTTCCCTGGGCCTTCCCGAGATGTTGACACTTGCTGCTCAAATCCTGTCTACTCACAATAAATATATTCTCTTACACCAACTTTTGGTGTTTTTCTAAGCACTTAGGTTTTTAACACCCCCTAGGACCAGGCAAGAGCCTCAGTGGTCCAGTGTTTAAGAGCTACAGGAAGCTATGGCTGTTAACCAAAAGGTCGGCAGTTTGAATCCACCAGCCCCTCCCTTGGAAAACCTATATAGGCAGTTCTACTCTATTCTATACAGTTGTTATGAGGTGGAATTGATTTGACGGCAATAGGTTAGGGCTAAGCAGAAGGAGCTCTGGTGGAGCAGTGGTTAAGCGCTCAGCTGCTAACCAAAAGGTTGGGGATTTGAATCCACCAGCTGCTTCATGGGAGCAAGATGTGCCAGTCTGCTCCTGTAAAGATTTACAGCCTTGGAAACCCTATAGGGCAGTTCTACTCAGTCCTATAGGGTCGCTGAGTTACGACCCAACGGCAGTGGGTTGGGTTTGGTTTAGGGCCAGGCAGGACCCAGGGTGGCACAAGCCAGGCATGCAGGTACCAAGTATCTCTTACCAAGATCGCACTGCCCAGAAACGCAGACCCAGACTCATGGCCAGGCCAGGTTCACAGCAGGGAAAGGGGGTTCAAACAACTCTCCCTCCCCACCCATGCGGGCCTTCACCTTTGACATCTTTGGTCTCCACAGAACTCCTTCCCAGAAACCTTTCCTTCCAGTCACTGGACAGCAGTTTTTCGATGGCTGGCACAACTGGAAGACAGGGGAGGGATCAGGAGCAACTGTCCCACCACCTCTCTGCCCCAGGCCCTTGTCTATCTAGGGCAGATATCTTACCTTCTTTTAAATTTCGATTGAAGTCCAACTTCTCCTGGCTTACAGAAGCGGCCTCAGCGGTTCCTGGTCTCTTGGGTTCTGGGGACCCACTGCTCTCTGGAGAGCTACAGCCCTGTAAGACACCCTGAATTGTCACTGTCACCCACAAGAGAAGGGGGAGCCAGACTGAGGAGGGTTGAGCCATCCCAGTGATGTCTGCCCTGAGGGAACCCCAGGCTCTCCACCCACCCCTGCTGCTCCACCTGTAGGGCTCCTCTTCCCCACTTTCCCAGTTTTTGCTCTGACCTCACTTGATAAGGTAAAAAGAACAAAAGACTTCAAGACCAAAGACCTGGGTTTCCATCTGGGACTGATGACTCACAAGCTGCTTGATCCCACATGAGTCTCTGAATTTCTCTGAACCTGACTTTCCTCTTCTGAAGATGGAAGTAGTCATACCTCCCCTGTCATGGAACTGTTGATGGGATCAAGGAAGTTAATGCATGTGGACGGGGTGGCCACTGCAGTCACAGGCCAAAGGCCAGCTATTAATGATTACTCCCTTGTAGACACCCACTGCTCCAGCCAGGCCAGTTCCTCACAGGGCCCCCACCCTGCCCTTCCTTAAGAAGCCCTGTCCTCTCCACTCTCATCTAAATCCTCCCCATCCTTTAAGGTCCAGCTTGAGGCCCTACTCCTCCAGAAAGTCTTCCTTGATCACTGCCCCTCCCACCGCTGAATCCCTCAGAAGCCTCGAACCCTCCTTTCTTTCACTCATTTGCCTTTTAATTATATGTTCCCTTTTTATGTCTCCTGCATGAAATCATAGAATTTTAAAGAGATGCAAGAATCTTTATTGATCATGTAGCTCTACTTCCTCTTTTTTATGGGTGAGGAATTGTATGGTCTTTAACAGTGACTTCACTCTTGCTGGGTTAATAAGGATGATTTTCTCAAATCATATGAAAAAGTTCACTTTCACTTTTAAGTCAAACTGTGAGTGTGTCTAGTTCATCTTCCCCCGTAGTCTTAATAAGTCCCCAGGTGCTGGGCACAGTGTTATTAGCACACAGTAGGTGAACAGTAGGAGCCCCTGGATGGTACGAAAGGTTACTGTGCTTGGCTGCTAACCAAAAGGTTGGAGGCTTGAGTCCACTCAGAAGCACCTCTGAAGAAAGACCTGGCCAACTACTTCCCAAAGCGGACCCTGAAAAGCCCGTGGAGCGCAGCTCTGCTCTGACACACGCGGGCCGTCCTGAGTCAGAAGCAACAGCAGCCGGTTTGGTTTCAGGTGGGTGAGCACAGGAGTGAGAACGTGCCCTGCTGTGCCCCGGGGTCTGGTTCCCAGCCCATCGAGGATTGAATTATGTCCCCCCCAAAACGGCCGTGCCCTCCATTTTTGTGATTTTATGTTAACAGGATTAGGGTGGGACTGTAACATTACCCTTGCTCAGGTCACATCCCTGATCCAACGTAAAGGGAGTTTCCCTGGAGTGGGGCCTGCACCACCTTTTATCTCTTGAGATAAAAGGAAAGGGAAGCAAGCAGAGAGTTGGGGACCTCATACCACCAAGAAAGCAGCACCAGGAGCAGAGCTTGTCCTTTGGACCCAGGGTCTCTGCACCTAAGAAGCTCCTTGACCAGGGAACGACTGGGGACAAAGACCTTCGTCCAGAGCCAACAGAGAGAGAAAGCCTTCCCCTGGAGCCATCGCCCTGAATTTGGACTTTTAGCCTACTTTACTGTGAGGAAATAAATTTCTCTTTGTTAAAGCCATCCACCTGTGCTCTGTTGTAGCAGCACTAGATGATGAAGACTCAGCCTCAGGCTGAACTCAGTAGCACTCCCCCACTCACCTAAGCAACCTCCTACCCCAACAATGAACTTTTTCTGCCTGCATCTGCTGCCCAGCTAGGGGAGGGTGCCTGCCTCAGCCTAGCAGAGAAGCCAACGGCAATGGTATGAGGCTATAGAACAGGGATGGGGACACTGACCCAGGAACCCCGGTATACTGCTGGGCACCTGGGCTGGAGCTTGGGAGTCAGCGCCATCCTGGGGGGCCTGGGCTGGGTCTCCAGGCTGGGGTTCAGCTGCAGCAGCTGACTCCTGGGGAGGCTCGTGGCACGTCTCCTTCTTCTCCTCTGACTTGATGGTGCAGTTCACCATGGTGCCCCCGCCATCCAGGGCCAGCTGGGCAGAGATGGGGCTCCTCATGGACATCCTGAGGGAGGAGGAGCAGGGTGAGCTGAGGAGAGGGCTGACAGGGCAGACAGAAACTTCCGCCCCCGGTTCCCCCAGCCCCAGTGTCTGCTGGTGTCCCACAAACAGGCACACTCAGTCACATAAAATATAACCTTACATTTTGGAACCCACAGTGAAAATTCACAAAAGGCTCTTATATCCCATGTTTTAATTTTTTTTTAATTTAACTTTAAAATTTAATAGAAAGTTCTAGAGAAAATTGAGCCCAACCTTTGTCACTCCCTGCCTGTTGCAATGTTGGGACTAATGGGTGATGAGTTCACCTAAGGAGACCAGCAACTGAGCCCAGCAGAGCCAAAAATTATATGTTGTTGTTAGGCGCCGTCGAGTCGGTTCCAACTCAAAGCAACCCTATGCACAACAGAACGAAACACTGCCCGGTCCTACGCCATCCTCACAGTCGTTCTTACACTTGAGCTCATTGTTGCAGCCACTGTGTCAATCCATCTCATTGAGGGTCTTCCTCTTTTCCGTTGACCCTGTACTCTGCCAAGCATGATGTCCTTCTCCAGGGACTGATCCCTCCTGACAACATGTCCAAAGTATGTAAGACGCAGTCTCGCCATCCTTGCTTCTAAGGAGCATTCTGGTTGTACCTCTTCTAAGACAGATTTGTTCATTCTTTCGGCAGTCCATGGTATATTCAATATTCTTCGCCAACACCACAATTCAAAGGCGTCAACTCTTCTTTGGTCTTCCTTATTCATTGTCCAGCTTTCACATGCATATGATGTGATTGAAAATACCATGGCTTGGGTCAGGCACACCTTAGTCTTCAGGGTGATATCCTTGCTCTTCAACACTTTAAAGAGGTCCTTTGCAGCAGATTTGTCCAATGCAACGTGTCTTTTGATTTCTTGACTGCTGCTTCCGTGGCTGTTGATTGTGGATCCAAGTAAAATGAAATCCTTGACAGCTTCAATCTTTTCTCCGCTTATCATGATGTTGCTCATTGGTCCAGTTGTGAGGATTTTTGTTTTCTTTATGTTGAGGTGTAATCCATACTGAAGACTGTGGTCTTTGATCTTCATTAGTAAGTGCTTCAAGTCCTCTTCACTTTCAGCAAGCGAGGTTGTGTCATCTGCAGAACGCAGGTTGTTAATGAGTCTTCCTCCAATCTTGATGCCCCATTCTTCTTCATACAGCCCAGCTTCTCGGATTATTTGTTCAGCATACAGATTAAATAGGTACGGTGAAAGAATATAACCCTGACACACACCTTTCCTGACTTTAAACCAATCAGCATCCCCTTGTTCTGTCTGAACAACTGCCTCTTGATCTACGTAAAGGTTCCTCATGAGCACAATTAAGTGTTCTGGAATTCCCATTCTTCGCAGAGTTATCCATAGTTTGTTATGATCCACACAGTCAGATGCCTTTGCATAATGAATAAAACACAGGTAAACATCCTTCTGGTGTCTGTCAGTTTGTCGTACTGTGGGGGCTTGGGTGTTGCTGTGATGCTGGAAGCTATGCCACCGGTATTCAGATACCAGCAGGGTCACCCATGGAGGACAGGTTTCAGCTGAGTTTCCAGACTAAGACAGACTAGGAAGAAGGACACGGCAGTCTACTTCTGAAAAGCATTAGCCAGTGAAAACCTTATGAATAGCAGCGGAACATTGTCTGACATAGTGCTGGAAGATGAGCCCCCCAGGTTGGAAGGCACTCAAAAGATGACTGGGGAAGAGCTGCCTCCTCAAAGTAGAGTCGACCTTAATGACGTGGATGGAGTAAAGCTTTCGGGACCTTCATTTGCTGATGTGGCATGACTCAAAATGAGAAGAAACAGCTGCAAACATCCATTAATAATCGGAACCTGGAAGGTACGAAGTATGAATGTAGGAAAATTGGAAATCGTCAAAAATGAAATGGAATGCATAACCATCGATATCCTAGGCATTAGTGAGCTGAAATGGACTGGTATTGGCCATTTTGAATCCGACAATCATATAGTCTACTATGCTGGGAATGACAACCCGAAGAGGAATGATGTTGCATTCATCGTCAAAAAGAACGTTTCAAGATCTATCCTGAAGTATAACGCTGTCAGTGATAGGATAATATCCATACACCTACAAGGAAGACCCGTTAATACAACTAAAAAAATTATATACACATACACACATACATACACATACACATACATATATATTTGATTCTTGTGATTGCAGTTCGGGCAATCCCCGGGTTATGAACGAGATTCATTCCTAAGTCTGCCTTTAAGTTGAATTTGCAGGAGACTGAAACGGATACACACGGTTCTTATTTAGTGTCAAATGTTTGTCTAAAATATATATAGTATATACTAAAAATATACAGTATATATTTTACCTTTCTATGCATATAAAACACTTCCAAATACACTAAAACACCTTAAACGTAATAATAACAATGCAGTAGTAATAAAAGTAACAACATACAGTACTGTACTAAAGAGAGAATCTGTGTGTACAGGTATACAGCACTGGAAAAAAAATTAAAGAAACGATTCTTAAAACAGTTTAGCTAGAGAAAGAAAAGATATCACGATTAAAGGTTAACACTTTTGTTCCATTGCTGTTTCACCTTGCATTTTAATATTGAGTAAATTGGCCCTCACTTTGGAACCAGCCCCCACTCACAACAAACGCTGCATGACAATCACCTTCACTTGGTGCCCATGTAGCTTCTGAAGCATTGGAAAGGCTTCGAGTCTTTTCTTGCACTAAAGTAAGGCTAGGAGGCATATTATGCTGATTTTGATCATTAACCAAATTATCAATGGCCTTTCCATTTCAGTAATTAAACTGCTGCAATGCTTAGTAACAGCTGTAGCTTTCATGGGGCAGAGCCTTTCACCTGCTCCACTATTCTCATTTTATCCTTTAAAATTCTTCTGATCGTTGACTGACAATAGCCTAACGCTTTTCCCGTGGCCTACGGCATTTCACCTTTTTCCAGTCACTTTATTATTTCCACCTTATTTTCAGTTGTGATCATTTTCCTTTTCTTTGATGCCTCACCAGCACTTGGCACGGATTTATGCTTTGGAGGCGTGGCTACAGCCGGGACAGATCACCCAATAAGCAAGGTAAGCATGTGCTTAGGGCATCAACAAAGCAAATATAGTGATTTGTTGTAATATTGTTTTCTGATCGTTAAATTTTCTTTTATGACATTTTCCATTTGTTCATTTATAATTATAGCATTTATTATGAAACGAGCATCAAAATTGAAGTATGAGCCATTTAAAGCAAAATTGGCAAAAGTCAATTTTTCATTGTGGGAGAGCAACAGAATTTTACATTGATTGTTGAAACAACAAAGTCCACTGAGTCATTTTTTCTTTTTTCCTTGTTGTAGAATAATATGGAATATTCTTTTTGTGGAAACGTGTATGTAGTAAAAATCTTAGTACCCTGTATCCACTAAAAATTTTATAATCCAATTCATCTCATTCCCCTAAAATGGCACACACAAATTTTGCGTTCAGTTGCTTGTATATATATGTGTGTGTGTGTTTGTGTATATGGAAACCCTGGTGGCACAGTGGTTAAGAGCTACATCTGCTAACCGAAAGGTCAGCAGTTTGAATCCACCAGGTGCCCCTTGGAAACCCTGTGGGGCAGTTCTACTCTGTCCTGTAGGGTTGTTATGAGTTGGAATCAACTCCATGGCAAGCTACATTCTGTGTGTGTACGTAGATATATATACACACATATACACACGCACACACATATACAAATATATAATGCACATTTCCCATTTGAATGCATAAACAGAGGAGGGCTTCACCAGAGATTATCAATGCTTAGGACCGTCACCTGCCTTAATCGGGCCCTGGTTACAAGAGGAAATAAGACGAAAACTTGAGCCAAATACAGTGTCACACACTCAACGCAGTGTTAACAGCAGCATGATCACACTTACAATGACGGACGGCGTTCTCCTTCCCCCATCCCATGAAACGCTGAAGCCACACAATGTTTTCACGAGCATCACAAAGTAGTGCGTCCGTTCTTTCTTCCAAACCAGTGTATTTAAGTTAACATTTTACTGTAATACGCTCTATGGCAGTTCATTCTAAAGTACAGCTGTCCGTAAACTGGAAGTTCTTAACCCAGGGCCTTCCTGTAGTTATGTACTATAAAGTCCCCACAAACATATTGAGCCAGCCTTTTTCTACCTCAGCTGGGAATGACCTGGAAAGCTCCATGAGTATTTTTAGTGAATAGATGAATTGGTGAATACGGAATCTTCGTATAACGAGGACCAACTGCATATACAAATAAATACGTATGTTTGAGAATGCGTTTGTAATTAGTGACCAAAATTTAAAAATCAATAGATATCATATAAAAATCTGGATTTCAACTTCTCTTGAATTTGGCCTTTGGCAACAATTGTCTGGAATTGAGTAGTAGGCCAGTTTGTCTTAGCGCACCCCCACTCTCTGATCTCTCCCCCAAATGGAAGGTATCATTCACCTAGTTCCAAGGAAGGAGCCCTGATGGCACAGTGGTTAAAATGCTGAGTTGCTAACCAAAACGTTGTGGTTCAAACCCACCAGCTGCTTCACAGAAGAAGGGTGTGGCAGTCTGCTTCAGTAAAGATTTGCAGCCTTGGAAGCCCTATAGGGCAGTTCCACTCCGTCCTATAGGGTTGCTGGGAGTTGGAATTGACTTGATCTCAATAGGTTGGTTCTCCAAGTATCAACTGCCCTATATAATACACTGTTACAGATTGAGTTGTGTCCTCCCAAAAGATACAAAATCCTAATCCCTGTGCCTGTGAATGTGAACCTGTTTGGAAATCACGTTTTCTTTTGTTATGTTAATGAGGACATACCAGAGTAGGGTGGAGTGATAAATCTAATCCCTTCTGAAGGAGAGGGAAGAGGCCATGTGAGGAGCCATCTACAAACCAAAGAATGACAAGAAGGAATACCCAGGGCTCCCAGAGCTGAAAAGGAACTTGCCTTTGAGCAGATGCCCTGATTTAGACTTTTAGCCAGAGAACATAGCCCTGCTGACAACCCGAATTCAGATTCCTAACGTCCAAAATTCAAGCTGGACTCAAAAGAGGACATGGAAAGAGGGATATCATTGCTGATGTCAGATGGATCTTGGCTGAAAGCAGAGAATACCAGAAAGATGTTTACTTGTTTTATTGACTATAAAAAGGTATTCGACTACATGGATCATAACAAATTTCGAAGAATGGGAATTCCAGAACACTTAATTGTGCTCATGGGGAACCTGTACTCAGACCAAGAGGCAGTTGTTCAAACAGAACAAGGGGATGGTGAATGGCTTAAAATCAGGAAAGGTGTGCATCAGGGTTATATCCTTTCACCATACTTATTCAATCTATATGCTGAGCAAATAATCCGAGAAGCTGGAGTATATGAAGAAGAACGTGGCATCAGGATTGGAAGAAGACTCGTTAACAATCTGTGATATGCAGATGACACAACCTTGCTTGCTGAAAGTGAAGAGGACTTGAAGCACTTACTGATGAAGATTAAAGACTGAGGCCCCTCTACATTGCTAATTATGAGTTGTTTCTTGTCAAAAGTCTAAAAGAATTTTGGGTTCTTTGCAAATTTTGATTACCCAGACAAAATCCAGAAGTACGAAAGATAGAAGATGGTACGATGGTACCTTGATCTAGGACCCTTTTCTGTTACCCTCTACACCTCATACCACTCCCCCTTGGTTGCCTGAACTTCCACATCTTTCTTATGGTCCAAAATTGGCTCTGGTCTCATGAAACCTGTAGTTGGCAAAGAGAAATCTAGAAGAGTGCTCCCTGCCATTTTCCACAACTAGCCCTATGATATATGCAGATGACAGAACCTTGCTTGCCGGAAGCGAAGAGGACTTACCGATGAAGATCAAAGACTACAGTCTTCAGTATGAATTAATTACACCTCAACATAAAGAAAACAAAAATTCTCACAACTGGACCAATAAGCAACATCATGATAAATGGAGAAAAGATTGAAGTTGTAAAGGGTTGCATTTTACTTGGATCCACAACCAAAGCAGTCAGGAAATCAAATGATGCATTGCATTGGGCAAATCTGCTGCAAAAGACCTCTTTAAAGTGTTGAAAAAAAAAGATGTCACCTTGAAGACTAAGGTGCGCCTGACCCAAACCATGGTGTTTTCAATTGCCTCCTATGCATGGGAAAGCTGGACAATGAATAAGGAAGACCGAAGAAGAACTGACGCCTTTGAATTGTGGTGCTGGCGAAGAATACTGAATATACCATGGACTGCCGAAAGAATGAATGAATCTGTATTGGAAGAAGTGCAGCCAGAATCCTCCTTAGAAGCAAGGAGCACACACTTTGGACATGTTCGGAGGACAGACCAGTCCTTGGAGAACGACATCATGCTCGGTAAAGCAGACGGTCAGAGAAAAAGAGGAAGACCCTCAATGAGATCGACTGACACGGTGGCTGCAACAATGGGCTTAAGTGTAACACTGACAGCGAGGGCGGTGCAGGGCCGGGCAGTGGTTCCTACTGTTGGACATAGAGTGGTTGAGTCAAAACCAACTCAACGGCACATAACGACAACTAACAAGCCTCCAAAACTGTGAGAAAATAAAGTCCTACCCTTTAAAGCCACTCACTTGTGGTATTTTTGTTGCAGCAGTGCTAGCAAACTGGGACGTACACCTGTGCTGGGAGTTTTTCTTATTGAAGAGTTAAGATAAAAATGAAATATGTCTTATATCCGTGTAGCTACCAAAAGTGGAAACCCTGGTGGTGTAGTGGTTAAGTGCTGTGGCTGCTAACCAAAAGGTCAGCAGTTCGTATCTACCAGGTGCTTCTTAAAAACTCTGTGGGGCAGTTCTACTCTACCTTATGGGTCGCTGTGAGTTGGAATCTACTCGACGGCAATGCGTTTTTCTACAAAAAGTGAGGGGGAAAAAAAAATAACAGGCTGAGAGAATGAGTAGGTTTAAGACAAATGTTTTCTTCTATCTAGCTAGCATATCATGTAGAGTTTGGCCCCTGTAGGCATTTGAATTTAAGCAGCTGCTTCACCAGCGGGTCTGTCTCGACTGCTCCGCATTGCTGCCTCCCTCTGGCCACACCACTGACCGAGGCAGCCAGAGCAGGTGCAGTCACCAGGGAGCAGTTCCCAGTGGTCACACCAGGCTCAGGGCCAGAGCAGCAGGTGTCCGTAGCTCACCTGCTCACCCTCCAAAGTCACTGGGCAAGCGCCTGGGGACAGGACTGGGGAGGTCTGTACTCCAGGGCAAGTGACTTAGCCTCTCCACGCTTCATTTCCTTGTGGGTAAAATGAGGTCTGTAGTGAGGGTTATGGGTGGACATCTGTAAAGTGCTTGGAACGTGCATGGCATTAATAAGTGCCACACAGGCATTTGTTAAACCACTGCTACTTAGAGAGTGCGGTGTGTGCAAATGGTTAACGTGCTGGGCTGCTAACAGAAAGGCTAGAGATTTGATTCTAAGGCACCTCGGAAGAAAGGCCTGGTGATCTACTTTAGAAAACCCAGTCATTGGAAATCTATAGGGCACCGTTCTACTCTGGCACACATGGGATTGCCAGGAGTCACAGTCGGCTGGAAGGCAACTGTGTTTCTTTTTTTTTCACTTAAAATGCAGTCCAAGGACCTGCAGCTCAGGCATTGCCTGGGGGCTTGTTAGAGAGGTAACTGTGGTGTCACCCACGCAGGAATCGGAATGTCCAGGGTGGAGCCCAGGTATCTATTGTTTTAGATGATTCTGATACACGCTAGGTTTGAGAAGCACTGTTACAGAAAAAAAAAAAAATTTTTTTTTAAATCTTACATGGGGGTTAAATTTTTAGGGGGGATGTAAGGAAAAACCAGGGATGTAAAATATTCTTTAAACTAAATTGCAGTATAATATTTGTATATTGTATCAACTCTGTCAAATTAAATGTTTCTTATGACGTGTATAAATAAAAACCGCAAAGCTACAGTGCTGCGTATAAAACCGAGTACAAGTACAGTATTTTTAAATAACGGAAGGAGCGTAAGAGTTAAATGAGGTCTATATGCATTTGATTTGGTTTCACCCTACAGATCAGGCCAGAGCAGACTATCCTCACTCACTTTCAAAATGCAGGGTGCCCTGGAGCTGGCCCGGGATCAAAGGTGGGCGATGCCGGGCGAGGAGAGAGGGGCCTACCTCATCCCACCTCGGTTCAGAGAAAAGAAGGGACCCCAGTCCAGCTCGTCCCGGGGCTGGGGTCCAGCTCAGGGGCCCCCTCCCCGTCGCCCAGGGGCTGGAGCGCGTCCAGGAAGCAGGCGGCCCAGCCCATCCGGGCACAGGGAGGGGCGCGCCAGCCGGGCCCGAGGTGGGGGGTGCCGAGTGGGGGCGGGGAAGCCGGGGAGGGGGCATTGCCCTGGAGCTGAGGGCAGCAATTACATAACCAACCAACCCCGGGCTCAAGCTGTGAATTAATCAAACCGCTGAAAATAAAACCTTCCTCTCAGGAACTTCAGACAAAAGAAATGAAAACAACCAGGCTGGCTGGAAAATAAAAGGCAGCAGCACTGAAAGGGGGACAAAAGGAAACCAGACAATAGGGTGTTGGACAAAAGCAATAAAGCCAAAGGAAGTGTGACAGGCGAACAATGCGGGCCTGTGGGCTTCTGATCCCCGGCCGGGCTCCGCGCCACCTCGTCCCACACCCACCGCTCCGCCGGCCGCGGGCGCGGGCGGGCGGGCCTCCGGGCGCTCCTCGCTCCGGACTTCGGACGTAAAAGATATTGTCTCCTCGGTTCTGTCCCGTCGAGGCTGCCAGCTCCTACCTCAAAGCCCTTCTTCCCAAGGCGGCCCAGGGGCCCCAGCTGCAGCCGCCAGTAGGGAGCCTGGTCGAGCCAGCAGGGACCGGGGTCCTGAGTCCAGCGGCAGAGGAGGTGACCGCCCCTCCGCTCTGTCCAGTACTGTAGTCACTCGCCACATGTGGCTACTGAGCGCTTGAAATGTGGCCAATCGCCGTGGAAATGTGCTTCAAGAGTAAAATACACACCGGATTTCAAGGACTTAGCACGAAAAGCAGAATGTAAAACATCTCTTAATAATTTCCGCTCTTGGTTGCATGTTGAAATTCTAATATTTGGCTACATTGCGTTAAATAAAATGCATTATTAAAATTCATTTCACCTGTTTCTTTCTGCACTTTTTAATGTGTCTGCCTAAAGATTTAAAATTATACGTGTGGTTCACATATTTCTACCAGACAGTGTTGCACGAGGACAGCTCCTTCCTTTGGGCTTCTGTGGCTTTCTCTACCCACACTTAACCCCCAGAAGTGCCTCCAGCTGGGCACCGTGCATTATCTTTACACTGGGGAGCCTGCCTCCTGGGTCTCCCAATGGCCTCATCCTGGCTTCCAGCACAGCGCCTGGTAACAAAGAAAATGACTCCTGGTGACCAGCCAAGCCGGTTTGGCGGTGTCAATCTGTCACCAGGGCCTGGTGCCCACCAGATAACCCTGCCAGACCCTGCTGCCCAGACAAGGGCCCTCCCATCCTCACAGGCGTCTGACTCAACTCCGGGCCTGGGCACTGGTCCTGGGCTGGTGGAGAGGCACCAGTCCAGCTGGAGGGGCCTCCCCCAGGAGCCCCGCCCTGGATCTGTACTTGAGGGACGGGGCCCTCGGGCATCTCTTTTGCCCCTGTCCCCTAGCACAGGCCTGCTGGAAATGAGCAGCTCCTCTCCCTGCCCTTTACAGCCTTAAGTGAGCAAGGTCCAGCCTGCCATGGCCCCTTGGTTGGGGTTCTTTCTGTGGGGACCAACAGCCCCAGGCTCTGGACCCTGGCATCCTAGCTATCCTCTCCCAGAGCAGCAGCAGCAGGAGCCGCGTGTGATAAACTAAATAAGAAGAGAAAGGGGACCGAGATGGAGGGTAAAGGGTGGCTATGCAGTCCCTGCTGTGCCACTCAGCAGAGGGTCCCTGCACAAGTCACTTCACCTCTGAGGGCTCCTTCTGTAAAATGAGGGGTATTTGGGCAAGTCAACAGAACAGTTTGGAAAACGCATAGGCTTTTGGGTCCAAGAAACCTGTGACTGACTTGCGTGACCTTGGGCAAGTTAATTAACCTATCTGAGCCTCTGTCTCCTCATCTATGTAATGGGCACAATAGCCCATTCCTCACAGGTGTCCATGAGGATTAATACAAGGCGAACATCCAATAAATTGCTGCTGTATGAGGCTGAGGAATTAAGAGCCGTAGATCAGCGCAGCAGACCCTGGCATCCAGGGGGCCCTAGGAGCCTGTGTCCTGGGCTTTAACTTGCCTTCAAGGAGGGCAGGATGACAGGGCTCCCCAGCATCACTATAATAATGACTCACAGTCCAGGGTGGTTTCCCATTGATTGAAGTTTTCCATTTCACAGCCACCCCCTCTTAGCGCACCCCAGCCTGAGGCCCCACACAAGGAATGTGGGGTCTTCTTTCTCCTTAGGATCCAGCTTCCTTTGGCTCTAGGGACAAGCTGAGCCCCTAAGTCAGTTGGAGAAGAGAAAACCCTTTGTGTTGCCTTGAGTGGGCTCCCAAGTCTCCTGCCCATTCCACTTTCGTCAGAGGCCCACAGACTGGTGGCTCCTGGTCTCCTGTTCCCAAACATGGACACGTAGGGCCAACACGGATGACCACCATGTGCTTGAACATCTGTGCACCCTTACATTTGCCTGTGCCCGTGGCACAGGTAGTGAGCACCTCTGGGCGGGATGCACACACAGGACTCCTTCACACGTGTGCAAACACACTCAGTGGACACAGCCATGGGGTCTAACCCTAACAGGCCTGGAAAGGGGATGCTCGCAGACTGTACAGTGTACTTGGAGACCTGCCCAGGCGTGCCCATCAGGGCTTCACCTGCAAACGGGTGTGGCCTGGGGAAAGGGCCACATGCTCCTGGCAGAGTCATGTAGGTATAAGGGACAGGCTGGGAGAGAAAGAGATGACAGTCTGAGGGAACACAGGAGGAGGTTTACAGGTCTCAGCTCCAAGACAAGGCAGGAAAAGTAGAGAGTCAAGGCCTGGAACCAGACCATCTCATCATCCTCCCTCCAGCCTCCAAACTGAGACCCTCCTAGAGTCAGGTAGTTGAACGAAAAGCCTCTGGGGACAGACCTGGGTAGACAGAATCCCAGCTCTGCCGATTAACTGCTGTGCAATCTTGGGCAAGTGACTTAAACTCTCTGAGCCCTAGTTTCCGCCTCAGTAAAATGTGAATAAGAAACCTAATAGGAAGAGGGGAGCCTTCCTAACACCCCAGAGCCCATCAAATGTGCTTGTTTTACATTCTCATGACACCCTAAACTTGGCCTTCAAAGTACCTATCACGGTTTACAATGATACATGTGGTACAAGCTTAATTTATTTTGACTCACCCAGTAGCCTGAGAAACTTCCCCTTCCGATCCCTCCCCAGGGCACTGTGGAAATATACCTGTTTTTGCTCATCACTGTAGCCTGAGTCTAGCACAGTAGCTGGAACACAGTAGGTTCTCAATACACATTTGTAGAAAGATAAGACAATATACAGCATAGCAAAAGGGAAAGCTGGATGTGTCATAGGTGATAGCTACTATTACCGTCATTAGTAGCTAGATGCTGCTCTCGGGGGTTTATTTTCCCATCCCTATCGCCCACAGCCCTTATGCTCAGCTGCCTCCTCCTTGGATCTAAGCTCTTCCTATGAGTGACCTAAATCTTCCCAGCAGCAAAGCAAGTCCATTTCCTTTTGTTTTTACCTCCGGACAGATAAGAAATGTCTTCCATGCTTTTTGGGCTTAAAGATCCTGTTGGATCTTAGCAAACTAGAAATAGAATGGACTCCCTTAAACTTAGCAAATATATCTACGTGAAAACCTACAGGAAACGTTATTCTGAGAAATGAAATATGGAAACGTTTCTGCCTGAGAACAGGAATGAAAAAATGCCCATTATTGCCACTTGCAATAAAACATGTACTAGATTTTTTTTAGCCTAAGTAAGCGAATGGGAAGAAGAAATAAAATATGGAAAGTTTGGAAAAAAAAAAAAAAGGACCTGTTGGAGTCCTCCTTTAAGTCTCGTCTTTTCCAGAAATTAAAAACCCTCAAATTCCTTTGCCCCTTTCTTACAAAGCACGCTCTATGCTTCAGTTACCCATGAGACTTCTCAGGAGGTTCTGAGGTCAGTAACCACAATCTCCCCTTTCTCCAGGTGCCTAGAAGCCAAAGGACTCTCAGGCCACAGGAGGGGCGAGTTCTTGGGCTCCCTCATTCCCACCCCGTCTGATGTCCCGGGTCCTGTTCAGAGGCCACGAACCCACAGGACACCCCCACCCACCTCCTGCTCAGGTGGAGGTGCCCCTGCACATAGCCCAACCTCCTTGTTCCTGCTCCCACTCCCACTCTTTGGGCAGAGTGGCCAGAGCCCACAGGCCAATCTCACTCAGTGAAGACACCGAGTTCCTGAGATATCAAGTTCATATGGCTTGTTTGGGCAGTGTGGCTTTGGGGCTATAGAGTTGGAGGAGCTTCAGCCAATGGGGACCCACAGCAGCATCCCTGCTCCCTCTCTTCAGTGACCAGAGGCCCAGCAGCAGCTCTGCCCGGCCTCCCTCCCTTCTCAGAACTCACGTCACAGGCCCTCTGCCCTCCTTCCTTCTCCTTGGCCTTACCTTACCTGAGCACCTGTAAGAGGCAAAGGCCCCTAAGAGAAGAGGGCTCCAGCCACCTTCACCCTTGATGCCTGGGTATGTCCACAGAGCCCTGGGCCTCTGGGCTGGTGCCCGTAAGGCCCCACACCCCCAAATCCTTCACAGAGGCCAGAGGCTCAGCACACAGACTGTGGGTGCAGTCCTCTCCCTTGTCTCCTCCCCCCACCAGCCCTCTCTGGGCATCCGACCCCCACCCACGCACAGGCATGCACACACCTGTGATGTACAGACACAGAGCGCTTTTCTACCCAAAACAAATCACTAGCCACTTCCTCTTCTAATCAGGCAGCGGCCCTACTGGATGGGAACCAAAGGAGTTTTCACTCTCAGCCCTTCCTCCCTCTACAACGACAGCCCCCCAAATATCTAGATGCAGATAGAGATAGACACCAGTGCCACAGCAGGGTGGGTGACTCAGACCCAGGGGACAGGAAGACAGCCTGAGTAGAAAGGCAGACCCTCGTCCTCAGGGAGGGCGCAGGCACAGCCAACCGTTTGCTGCTGACTCCTGCTCCCAAGCTTGCCCCAAGTGGGCAGCGCCAACGGGACAGAGCCAGGGAAGGAGGTCCACAAAGCAGGGGCGGGGCAGGGCCTGAGTCCCAAGGGAATGCCGCTTCCTCTTAAAGCCCCAGAGAGTTGAGAGCTTCGGGCAGCCCTAAACAATAGCCCAAGGCGTGGGTGCCCAGAACGGTGCCCCGGTGCCACATCCTGCCATTCTTCTCCCAGGCCGCACCCTACCACCCTTCCTGGCTACACCCGATCCTATCTCTGATGTTTACTCAGAGATGGGAGCTGGGCCGGCTGCGGCTTGGAGAAAGCTTCACCGAGAGTTCCCTCACCCTCTCCAGCCTCTGTGTGCCCTGGCAAGTATCAGATCCAGGGCGTGGCCCTGTCTGGTCAAGCCCAGCTCAGGGAGGGCCACGGCCACACCTGTGCTGTTTCTGGGCTGGCCCAGGTTATGTTCACCTGGTGGAACAGCCAACACTTGGCCGACTGAGGCTCAGTGAACTCCTGAACTCCGGTCTCCTGTCTCCAGCCTGCAAGAAGAGGCACCCACCCCTGCCTCTCCGGCACAGAATCCAGCTCCAGACAGAGGTTCCAGGAGCCGGCTGATCCCCAGCCCAAGGGCATGATGGGCTGAAGTAGCTGTGATGTTCCCATCCACCTTCCCATCTGATTTATAGGCCTCTGAGGCACCTGAGTCTTCTCCCAACTCAAGGGGGACAGTCGAGCTGCTAGAAGGCCGCTGCAGGTTGGGTAGAATTGAGAAGAAGTAAAACAGCATCTGCAGGACTCCCTTTTCTTGGAGGCCTTCCTGAAGGTACCAGAAGCCGACTCCATGCACTCCCAGGCCTGACCAGCAGCCCACTGGGTTTCCCTGTGGCGAGGTCAAGCCTGTGTCCTGGGCGGGGGGCCGGCATGCGGCCCAAACCGGGCGGTGGGACCGATTGGCCTGGTCGAACCTCCCTTTTTTTAAACATAAACCGGAGGGTGGGGGGAACCAGTTGCCGCTGAGTTGATTCCAACTCCTGGCGACCCCGTGTGTGCAAAGGAGAACCGCTGGCTCCACGGGGTTTTCAAGGCTGTGATTTTTCACAGCAGATGGACAGGACTTTCTTCTGAGGCATCTACGATTGGGTTCAAACCGTCAATCTTCTTGTTACTTGGTTGCAACTACCGTGTGAGGGGCTCTCTATTCATTTCCCCCTTCAACTCTCACAAGAACCCTACGAAGGAGATGAGGAGACCGAGGCTCAGGCACATGGAACATCCTCCTAGGGCCTAGCATGGGTGGCAGCACCCAGGCCTCCCTGATGCCCAAGCCCATGTCTTTTCTCCTGATGCCCTGGACACTTTCCCTCTACCTCAGATAACAGGATACTGCCTTCACAGTTTATAGGATTTAAGTTGTCTTCATCTTGAAACCCTGGTGGTGTAGTGGTTAAGGGCTACGGCTGCTAACCAAGAGGTCGGCAGTTCAAATCCTCCAGGGACTCCTTGGAAACTCTATGGGGCAGTTCTACTCTGTCCTGTAGGGTCGCTATGAGTCGGAATCAACTCGATTGCAGTGAGTTTTGCTTGTTTGTTTTCACCTTGACTCATGCTAAGGAAGAATTAGTCCAAAGAAACTAAGGCAGCTTTGAGAACTTAGGGGAAAAACCCAAACTTTGAAAACCTTAGTGTTTTCATGGTGATTCCAATGCCTACTTTGCGATTAGGACACAATGTGTAATCCAAGAATCTGGTGCAGAATGTGTGCCCAGGGAAGGAGGGGCAGAGGAAGAGTAACCTAAAGCAGGAGGGGATCTCTCCCTGCCCCTAGAGCACCTGGGAGCAGCACCTCCCCGATCAAGGTCCCAGGCCTGTCCCAGGCTCTCCTGCCTGAAGGCGGAGTACAGCCGTGAGACCAGCAGTGCTGGAAGGCATCACGGCCTGGCTGAAAGGAAATGGGCTTTGTTGTCAGACAGACAGACAGACCTGTGCTTGAACCCTGGCTCTACCCTGTATACATACTAGCTGTGGGACCGTGGGGAAGTTTCAGTTCCCCCCTCTCTAAAATGGAACAAATATTACCTCCCCCATAGGATTATTGCAAGGACTGATGGTGATGATATTTGTAAAAAGCAAAAAATGTTTGCTCCCGGAGCCCTCCCACCTCTGTTGGGAAGCGTCTCCCACCTCTCACGGACAGACAAGCAGAAGACCACAGATGCCTGGCCTCTTCCTTCTCCATGTGCTTCCTGTATGGCTCTCTCTTTGGTGCTGTCTCATCCCACCCCTATTAGGTTGTCTGTTGTCCAGGTGTCAGTAGGTGTCCCCAACTGTCCGGAGCCTCCCCTGAGTCAGACATGAGACCCTACACGGTGCAGATGGGCTGAAAGGCCCCAAGTTGGCCAAGGAAACCCCACAGACCAGCGCCTCTGCTTATCTGGCTGAGCCACCGTGCCTTCCCGGGCTGATGACACAAAAGCTCTGCAGAACTCACAAGCTCCCTCATTTCCTCTGGAGCCCAAGAGGGTGAAGCATTGTTCTGTTAACCACTGCAGTCCCCTGCCAACTCCGGAGAGGGGAAGGGACAAACAGAAGGAGCGTGAAAGTAGCCCTGCACACCCACAGGCCATGCCTTCTGCCAGTGCTGGCCTGGGCTGGGCAGCACTTGGCTTCAGCTTGATGACAAGTCTAAGGCATGTGGACAAAGCTTTCACGGGGGAAGGTGGGGTGGAGGCTCTGCAGACCTGCAGAGCTGGTTCAAATCCTGGCACCTCTCTTTACTAGCATGGACTAGGCTAACTTATGTAACTCTCTAAGCCTATTTTCTCCTTTATCTAGACAATGGAACTAGTACCCTACACCCAACAATGTGGCTGTGAGGACTGCACAGGATAATCCAGGTGAGGCGCAGGGCCGGGCACACAGCGGTGCTGAATGAGCGGTATCGTTACCGCCAGCTTTGGAGGGAGAAGGGTGGGGGAATTAGGGGTGGGTTACTCACCCAATTCGTCAGTGCTCTAAGAAGCAGCCCCATCACTCTTGAGGCTTAAAGTCTTCACGGCTCAGATTCTTTATTTGTAAAGTGAGACTAACCATACCCACCTCTCATGGTTGTGGGAGAATGAATAAGTGAGTGTATACAAAATACTTAGCCTAACACCTGGCACAAAGAAACTGGCACTTAGTATTGTCATTGCAGATGAATGAATGAATGTGCTTCCAGGGAACCTTTCTGCCAGCCAGTGCACTCAGCCCCAAGCCAGCATGTGCTCCAAAGGCCCAGGAAACAGCACCTTTTTAAAAGCACGTCAAACATCAGCCTCCGTGCAGAATCCATTAGCCCACAGCCCACTCTCAAAGTGGGCACCGCCTCACTGCATCCTGGGGACCCGAGGGCTCGGGAATGTATCTGATTCCTTCCCTAGTCCCTCTCCTTCTTCTGCCTCCATCACCCACTGCAGGGACAGGGGATCTGGGTCAGCAATCAAGATGGGTCGATGATACAAGAAACAAAGAAGCGGCAGTAAATGTCGGTCATCGAGGAAGCCATCAGGCAGGGTTGACAGAGTACAGCCTTGAACCTCAAGGTCGGCACGCAAATAATCAGCAAGAACACTTGGGCCTCATCCTCTCCTTCCCAGGATACACCTTCCTAAGGGTCCACAGAAGATACACCTTGAGAGAAGGTCTGGGGGCTTCCAGAAGTGTACGAGTGTCTAGCTTGTCAGTTTGAGCAGATGATGAAGAGAAAGAAGACCAACAGCAGCATGGAAGTCATAGTAGCCAAGACCCCTGGGCTACACCTGAATGCCACTGGCTTCACCTTTGGCTCCCAGGCAGATCTGCTATCCCCCCATTGTCTCCCCCTCACCTGTCCCCAGAGGTTCTGGGTGGGATGCCACCCATGCCTTGTGTAAGCCTAATCGCCATCATCTCTCCCCAGATGAGCGTGCTCATCGGAAACTCCAATTTAGCAGCTCTTACTCAAGTAGCATTCATTCTTCCAGCGAACAAAGTGTTCCGTTCTTTTTCTCTGCAAAGGCCCCGTTTCCTCTCCCATTATCTACCCCATCGGCAGCCAGGCCTGCCGCAAAAGCAAGACTTTGTCTTTCTTTTTTTTTTTTTATTTTCGTGGCCTCCCTTATTTATGAGTAGTTGTTTTTTCCCAGCTTTGGCTCCTTTTCAACAGGGTAGGGAAGCAAGGGGAGGAGAGTGGTATAATAGTCAGTCATTGATTTCATCTAAAATGCTCATCAAACAATGAGGATTCCACCCCGGTTTGCCCTAGACCCCACCTTTCACCACTAGCACCCTTTGGAAGCCAAGGCAGGTCTACCTCAATTAAGAAAAGAGCCAGATCTGCAAAGCGGTGAGACGAGGCATAACCCTGGGGCCCATGATAGTAATAATATTAAAAATCATAAAGGTAACAGTCAAAGTATTTAACGAATGAGTGGTGGGCACTAATCAATCAGATGGGACTCTTGGGCCAATCAGATGAGTTGGCAGATGCCAGCCTGGATTGATAAACAATTGGTCCACTAGCACTCGTGTGCATCAGCTCCAGACCCCCTCTGATTGTAATCAACATTTACCATGTGCCAGGCACTGTTTGAATCACTTCTATGCATATTAATTTATTTAATCCTCACAACATTCACCTGAGATAGGCAGCATTATTACTTCCATTTAACCGATGCAGAAACTGAGGCACAGAGGAGATTTGCACCCAGGCAGTCTAGCGTCAGAATCCACCTCTCAACCAAACAATAGGAATCGAGTAACACATTATGCCAAGCTCCATCTACAGAGGTTAGCTCTTTTAGTTCTTCGGACTGCCCTGTGAAACAGTTACCACTGCTATCTCTGTTTTATGGATAGGACACAAAGGCGTAAAGAGGCCAAGCAATCGTCCAAGGTCACAGCCTGTGAGTGGTGACCAAGGAACTGGACTCAGACGCCAGCTGTTGAGTCTTCTCTTAAGCACTGCAGTATACCGGCTTCTCTTCCACTTGACTCAATTTCCCAAGAGATAGGGAAAGCCATCTCATAGAGCCTGAATTGCCTGCCCTCCAGCCCCCACCTCTGCTGGGCCGGTGCTGCTCCCACAAAGGTTGCCAAGTGAACCAGGCTCTTGGCCCTAGCTTAGTTGTAAGAGAAGTCAAGGGCAAACTTGGAGCAGAAAAAAACGCCTAGTTTCACAAGCTACAGGCCAGCCATGCCAGGAGGCCAGGTAAGAGCAGGTGGTAGTTGGTTCAGTGTGGCCCACACCCATCAGTTGCAAAGACAGCGTGATTCGATGCCAGAGGCCAACCACAGTATGTTTCCATGAATGAGGGGCAGCATCTGGAGGGTGCAGGGTGCCTAGCCCCTGAATGCTCTCACAGCTATCACTCTGTTTTCTGGCCATTCTCCCATGCGTACCTCCACACTTTCACTCCTGCTCTGTTAGCTTCACGTTCATCCCTGAATTCTCAATAGCTCCCAGCATAGCTATGCACTTAGCAGACCTTGGAAACACATGTCTATGAATGGCTGCAGTCACTCTTACTTCCTTATCAATTATTTAATTTTTTTTTAACGTAAAAGGAATGTGTGCTCATTGTAGAAACTCTGCAAAATTTAGAACATAAAGAAAACACAAAAATAAAAAATCACCCACTTCCCATCATCATTCCAGAGGTGGCCACTGCTGTCAACCCGACAGATTCCCATCAATCTGCTAGGCATGGTTTGTCTGCTTTTTTCATCATGGAGCTCATAAGCAATCTTGTCTATTACTTTTTCCCCACTTCATAGTGTATCACGGGGAGTTTTCACATTACTAAAAATTGGAAATTATTAAAAATTCTTCATAAAGCCATTTGTAATGGTTGCATAAGGAGCCCCAATGGTGCAAAGGGTTAAACTCTTGTCTGCTGACCAAAAAGTTAGTGGTTTGAACCCACCCAGAAGCTGTGCAAGAGAAAGACCTGGAGATCTGTTTCCACAAAGGAAACCCAGGAGACCCTTATGGGGCAGTTCTACTCTGTCGCACGGGGTTATGAGTTGAAATCGACTTGAAGGCGCCCAACAACAACAATGGTTGTTTATCTTCCACTCTAGGGACACAACCATGACATACTTTACCCAGTGCCCCACACAGAGCCGAGATGGTTCAGCTCTGTCAATCTCATAATACTCAAGTCTCCTCCTTCCCCAATATTATCCACCTTCCCGGCACCTCTGCTGGGTCACAGCCATCCTGCCTGTGACAGGTGGGAAGAAAGCGGCCCTGATGGGGATTGAGAGGACAGAGCAAGGTGGCAGAAGGTCTCGCCTGCCTCCTCTGGATGTGCTGAGTAAAATAGCAAAGGGCATATAAGAGGGATGGGTGCTGAGGCCAGGGGTCAAAAAGACTGGCCCAAGGCCTGATTGCTTCTGCAATGGAAAGAGTGTGTCTCTGCATTGGTTTCCCTTGAATAAGACAGAGAACACGAGACTGCTAACAAGTCACACTTCCATGGCACCTTTAATCTCGCAGACAGGCAGAGGTGAACCCATAAACAGCCTCACAGACCTGTGACTATGTCAGACCAGACGTCGTAGAGCACAGCAGAGCCATAGAGCGGCTGCCTTTGGAGAACCCTGAGCTTGCAGAGCCCTAATTAATGTCACTAATTGAAGTGTCTAGAAAAGGCCAGGGCCAGACAGTGCCAGACCTGCCCCATCGGCTAGAAGGCCTTCCCCTCAATGCCTTCCTCGCCTCTAGGGCCAATTAAAGGCTTCCACCTGCAACCCAGAGACAAGGTGCACTTAGGATTCCTCAGCTGGGAGTTCAATCAGCAACTCGGCCTTCCTGGAAATCCCTCTCTCAGATGTCCTTCTTAGGGTGATGGTTTCAAGAAAAGCACCAGGCTGACACCCGATTTCCAGAACATGTCTGCCCCCGCCTGGCTGTACAATCTTGGGCAAGGTATTCTACTGCTCCAAGCCTCTCTCAGGGCTTACTCCTAGTGTCCTCCCATCTGGAGAGGACCTGGTGACAAGGGTCCAAAATGGAGCTCTAAATCAGAAGGCCTGTGAGTCAAAGCTAATGGGAGGCCTGCACTAAAAGAGAGTGGCAGGGGTGGCCCCTGGGAAAGAGGAGGAGGGAACTGACCAGCCTTCCCAGTCGGCAAAGAACAATCATCAAAGCACAGAATCCACTTGTAGTCACAGACGCTGCTACTGTGGGCCGCCCGGATCATCCATTCCTCTTTGGTGAGTGACAGGTTGGCATCCCAGTCCTGTCCAGCCCTAAGATGCATTCAGTGCTTCAACTTTTCTATTACCAATGCCTTAACTGGTAACAAGGAGCCCTGATGGCACAGTGGTTAAGCACTTGGCTGCTATCTGAAAGGTGAGCGGTTCAAACCCACCAGCAGCTCCTGGGGAGAAAGACGTGGCAGTCTGCTTCCGTAAAGATTTCAGCCTCGGAAGCCCTACGGGGCCATTGTACCCTGTTCTACCCTGTCACTATGAGTCAGAATTGACTCAAGGCAGTGGGTTGTTTTTTTTTTTAAACTGGTAAAAGTCATCCCAGTTTCCACTTGACCAAGATACAGAGAGTGCACGTAGTGCTTCCTGTGTTAGAAGCGGCATACGCTCTTCTGTTGTTAAGAGCATAGGCCATGCTGGTCACAGCCCATCACAAGGGACCCTTAGGGAGTTCCTATGGGGGGCGTGGGGGAAAAAGCCACTGTCCAGAGAGGAAGAGAGATGAACCTCCCTCGGCAGCCCCTCCCTCAGCCCCCACCGGGCCACTGGAGCTTGCTGCTCCGTTTCCCTTCCCCCACAGCCCGCGCCCTTTACTCAGGGGATGGGGGTCAATGATGGGGTCACTGGAGGAGCCCAGCTCAAAACCAGCTCTGTTGCTTAGGAAGAATTTAACCCTCTCCCTCCTGGCTCCTGACTATCCACCCTAGCAGACCTACCTGTGTGGAGGGAAAAAACATGTCAGACGGGATCTAGCCAGGCCCAGGTTAGAATTCAGAGCACACAGTAGCATATGCACTGAATTTTCAGGCAGAAGGGCTGTGGTGTTTGAGCCCTAGCTCGGCCACAAACTCCGTGTGCAGTCCTGGGCATGTCTCTTAACTTCTCCGAGCCTGTTTCCCCACCTGTAAATTGGGAGTCAGGGGACACGCTGAACAGACCACTGGGAGCCTCGGCACGGTTGTTTTCCAAACGTCAATACACTTTACACACCTGATGGTTTCCAAAGCCCCACGCACAGGTAAAGGGCTCACCTTGACCTGAGTGTAGGGCCTGGGACAAACCATCCAACATTCCAGGTCTTGGTTTTCCCATTTGCACATGGAACGAATTATTATTCTTCTCTCAAAGAGAAAATGAGAGGTGAGGGAAGGTGCTAAGGCCTTTGATACTGTGGAGACAAAAGATGCCAGCCCGATTTCCATCTTCGGCTTGCAGCCCAAATCAGGGTCACAGAGTGAAGCTCCTCAGCCTCAAGCTAATAACAGGACCTGCCATTTATTGAGCGATCACAACAAGCTGAGCACGTCACGGATATTTTCTGCAGTGACAAAACCCATTTTATAGACGAGGAAACTGAAGCTAAAGGGTGAAATTTGACTTAAGGTTTGCTTCACTCCAAGTTCTAAAACACACCATAGGGATCTCTGAGAAGGAGCAATTTACTTCCCAATGACACTTCAAACCCCAAGCAACCCTCTCTGTCCTGGGGACTGGGGGCTGAGAGAACAGCCAGCCACCACCATGGTCAAGCGGCCAAAGGGAGAGCCAGCCCCCACACCACACCACCTTCCCTTCCAGCCAGACTCCTGCAGGCAAGGTCCCTGAGCACCCAAAGTCCAAAGGTTAGTGAAAGGCTGTTTACCTACTAAAAGTCAGCAGTAGTTGGGTTTGTGAACGTGGTGGTTTCACGTCTCAAAGCAATCCTGACTAGATGTGAATGTCACTGGTTATACAAAAAATAGAGCTTACTTGGTACAGAACTGTCCCCCTTAGCATCCAGTTTAGGGTGGAGAAGAGGAAAGACAAGGCTCTTACGCCTGGCAGTAGCCCACTTGCATCTAGTCTGGGAGAAACATTCTTCCTTTCTCTGGGCTACTCCCTAGGGCTGGGTCCACGTGTGGGGGGCACACCTCAGCCTCCTCTATCGCCTGGCCCTACCCTTTCTCCAAGCTCTTGGAACACTTGCGGCAGCAGCTGTCACCCTCACTTATTTCGGAGTGAGCAGGTCACCCCAATGACTGAATGCCAGCTAACGCCTGTGTCAGATTCCCGCTGGGCAGATGTTGTCGTAAACCCTTTTTCATGTAATCCTTTTTATTGGATCCTCTCAACGTGTTGTGAGAGGCTGAGGGAGGTGTCATAGCAGACAAGGTCTGTCCCTTGCCCAGATCCTACAGAGGCCATACTCATAGTCCCAGGGAGAGGCTGCCCACCACATCCAGACAGGCCCTGGGAGAGCTGCCCTCAGTGAGGCCTGGCGGTTCCCTGCTCCCCACCTCAGCACAACCCTCAACAGTAACAACCACAATGGCAACGATATTAATACCAGCTCCCACTTACTGGAACCTTCTATCCTCCAGGCCCAGTACTAAGTGTTGTAATACATACATGTCACTTCACAGAATCCTTTTACCCTCGTGAGGTAGACATTATTATTCCCCCACTTTACAGGTGAGAGACCTGACCTAGCGTCGAAGAAAATTCTAGTATTAGCCAGAAGTCACCCAGCTCGGAAGCAGCAGAGGCAGGACTCAAACCCCGGTCAGTCTGACTCCACCCTGAGTCCAGTCTCCCAGCCCAAGGCTATGGAGAAAATTCCTCCAGCCGTCCTGGCACCCAGGCCAACTCTGCTGAAAGGAGCTTTGTTCCCACAGTGCAGCTGTGTTTCCCTGAACCTGTCCCACCTCACAGGCTGATGGGAGCGTCCCTGAGGGCAGGGTCTAGCCTGGTCTCCAGGCCTCACCCGGTGCCTTTTGCCACGTAATGACGGCTTGGTACAGCTTATCCGTTCCCTGAGTATCTCATTTGTTAAAAAAGAAATCAAACCAGTGCCCTTTAAAAGGACTTCTAGCGATGAATGCTCCTGATGGGAAGCCTATATTCTTGCATCTCCCGGGAAGATGGGCCACACCTGAGCACCCACGGAGCCAAAGCTGTGGGTCAGGCAGCATGGGCTGGGGTGGACAGAGAAAAGGAACATCCCCGGGTTGCTAGATCAGCCCCCACACTCGAGGAGCCCGCTAGCCCTGGCAGGGAAGGGAAAGCTCTCCCAATTACCAGGCAGTTTCAGCACGATTTGAAGGCAGCAAAAATGTCTTTGAACTGAAAGGAAAAGAACAGGGTTCTGTTGGAGTGTTTCACAGGGCAATGAGACGCCTCTGCCTAAGTCAGTGAGCCATCTATTCTGAAAATTCTCTGAGACGTTCTCAGTTCCCCATTGTCAACAAAATCCTGGCTCCCCAATCTGCATTCAAGGCACTTTCCAGCCTCAGTGGTCTGGGCCTCACTTTGCAATCTAAGCTAACACCATCCCTTACGTGAGGGGACTCCAGAAACCGACCCAGCAGGGTTATCGTTGTTCCTTACTGAGCCTGGCACAGCCTGGCACAGGGGTGTCCTACAAACACAGGGAGTTGCCAGGTCCAGACTGTGAGCTCAATACACACTTTTCCAGCTTACACATGATGAGTCCAACCTCAGAGTTCATCCTTCCCTGAATCCCTGGCAAGAGCCTTGAGTTCATTGGGGAGGAGGATGTCAACCAAGGGAACGGGGGACAAGTAAGCAGCCTCAGGATTAGGGCCATCAGTTGTATGTGGAGGGCAATAATAAAATAATGGTCCAAATCTTACAGCTGGAAAACAGGCCCATTCTCACCACCTAACACCCTTCTCCCTCACTGCCCAACATACATACACATTTTCTGCCCTAGCACTTCCGAGAGTCCCACAAAAGCCGACTCTTCTTCTCCTGCCAGTGAATCTGCCTCTCAGCAACCACACAGCAACAGCGAGCTCAAAGCCATGGTTGGGTGTAAGGAATCAACCCCTTACTTTGGGGAGTGCTTCGCTCTCCCCAAAGTAGCCTGGGCTCCCTACAGAGGCCTAGCCATGGGCAGAGCTCCAGTGGTACAGGTGCCAACGTCCTCTGACCTGGAAAAGGTCCCCCAGTGCTCCTGCCCTTTGGCACCATGGCCCTCGGGGGAATGCTGACCCCTTGACAAGAGGCTGATGTAGCTACTTGTAGTCAAAGAGCTGGAGGAGAACGAGGGGAAAACACAAATGAGACAGACTTACATGAAGCGTGGATGGAGGAAGGGGATTTGCCTCCTGGAGCAGGGGCTGGTGATGAGCCCGGGGAAGTGTGGAGGCCAGCCTGGTGGAGAGGGCATCATGTGTGCTGCTCCCGCCCTCTCCATTCTCTCCCAGGACCCCCACACAGCAACCTGCGCACACACAGCCAGGCAAGCGCCTATCTGCTGCCCTGATCTCACAGCTGTGGAGCTAGAAATTCCACCAGCTCAGCACTTTTGCAGAAAGGGGGTTGTTTTTCTTATGCACCGTTCTTTCCACAGGGGTGGTCATCTCATCCGCCCCCTATTCCACGGTCCTCTCACACAGCTGCTCTCCGTTTCTTTGAGGGGCCTTCCCAGGCCCTGCCATCTGGGGAAACTCTACCATTTTGTCCTGAGCATCACTGCTCTGGCCCCATTTCACAGAGAGAATTCGAAGCCCAAGGCCCAGGGGCCAGTGTGGGAGGGGAGCCACCTCGCCCTGCTCTGCTGGAGCCATTTGGGTCTATGTGGGGATGCCACGCCATCCAGAGGGACTCCCTGCACAGGGCTGGGTTCAAGCTGGCCCCTTACTAAGAAAACACCTAGCACACGCCATGACGCTGGCCACCCGTCCTTTCCTATACGGCCTCTTGCCATGTCCCCCAAGAATCTTCCCCCAACACTAGAGAACAGAATGTGCTCAGCTAAGGAGACCCAGATGAATAAATTGCTAATAACAGACTCGCCATCTGAAAAACAAAAGACTAGAAGGCTGGCCCTTCCCTTCTGTTCCTCTCATCCGCAACACTATTTCCTGCAAGCCCAAGAAGAGAAGCCATAATCACAGAGGGGGAAACCCATCCCTCCCACCCCCAGGGCCACAGAGCTCCCTTCTCCCCACCAGCCCTTTGCTTCCTGGGCGTAAGAGCCAGGCCCCAAGGAACTCATGCGTGGTATATCTTTGTTCTCCAAAGCTCCTGTCTCTCCCTTCACTTTACCCTCACATTTACTGAGCACGTGCTAAGTACCAGGCACTGTGAAAATGCATGAAGCATCCGGGTCCCTGTTCATAGGTGAGGAGGTTGCCCTTGGGCCAGGCTGGGTAAGTTGGGCCTGTGTTTTCCTGCTAAAGAGCAGTGGAGGCGGCAGTGGTGGTGGGGGGGCTGGTCCAGCCCTCTGCACTAATACCAAGGAAGCAGGATCAATGGCAGGGACAACCCCAAGCTGACTGCCTGTGAGACGGGTCAAGGGGGCAATGGGATGGGAGTGAGGAGGCCCAGACAAGAGCACAGAGCCAGAAGCGGCCATCTTTGAGAAGAACAATAGTAAAAGGTAAACCTGGGGATAGGTTATAAAATTGTGTTTAGTGTATCGGTTATATGCAAATTGCATATGTAAATATGTACATGGCTCCTGGAAAAATCCAAGGGTCACTGCTGCTCTTTCTGCCTCTCCCTGTTACTGGGGCAGTTCCCAGAGCTAACAGGAAGCTGTATGACCCCAGCCCCAACTCCCAGCAACCCCCTTGGCACCAAATCCTCTCCTTAGCCTCACCTTACCTCAAGGTTCCCTAGTGGCTGCCCGAGAAGTGTGACTGCAGGGGAGGAAGAGAAAATGGGGCTGTGCCCACTCAGGGCACAGCCGAGGTACCAGATGAGGGAAAAGACGAGGAGAGCAGGGTCCTCTGCCAAGGCAAACACCTGTGCAATGATGCCACTCAGGTCTGCTCTCAGGATGGGCTCCCGTACCTGTTAGAAGACCCAGAGGGCTGCAGACATTCCTCGATGCCCCTAAACCCTTCCTACCACCAGCTCCTCAAAGCCAATGGCAAGATGCCAGGGCAAGAGGCTAGGGGACTGTACAGCAACATCCCAAAGCGGGTTTTCACTTGTTCTGCTCCAGGGTTGAAATGCCACGTGGACCAGCTTCATTCCCTGCAGATGCACAGCTGGGAACACAGACCAGCATGGGTCTCAGGGAGCCCTACCACTTAGACAAGTCCACATCTCTGAATCTCATTTTCCTTATCTGCAAAATGGGAGAATTTTATACCCTCTCTACCACCCATCTGTCAGTTTGTCGCACTGTTGTGGCTTGCATATTGCTGTGATGCTGGAGGCTATGCTACCAGTATTTCAAATACCAGCAGGGTCACCCATAGTGGACAGGTTTCAGCAGGACTTTCAGACTGAGAAAGACTAGGAAGAAAGGGCTAGCAGTCTACTTCTAAAAATCAGCCAATGAAAGGCTTATGGATCACATCAGAACACTGTCCAACTCCCTTGCTTTGGACACATTATCAAGAGGGATCAGTCGCTGGAGGAGGACATCGAGTTTGGTGAAGTAGGAGGCCATCAAGGGTGAGGGAAACTGTCATTGAGATGCATTGACATAATAGCAGCACTGAGGGACTTGAATATGTCAGAGGTTGTTGACGATGACACAGGACCAGGTAATATTTTGTTCTGTTGCACACGGGGTCACCATGAGTCAGAGCTGACTTACAACAGCTATCTACCTATCTACCATCTACCTATCTGCCCATCTATCTAATCTATCAACATATTCTCTGCCTTCCCTAACTCTAGCTCCCCTGAGATCAGCCTCACAGAAGCACAACAGGGAGGTTGCCACAAAGAGCAGATGTGGGGACTATGATAAAGAGTCCGACTCCACATCTGGACTTTGAAGCTGCAGTGAAAATTCCCAGAGCAACTGCCATCAATATCATTTGACTCTATTTCCACAAGAACACAGCACCCTCATTTTATTCCAGGAAAAATAAAAACAGTTCTTCCAGATAACAAGTGTTGGCAAAGATGCTGGGACCCTCATACACTGCTGGTGGTATTTTAAAATGGTGCAGCCACTGTGGAAAGCAGCCTGGCAATTCTTCAAACCGTTAGACACAGAGTTACCATGTGACCCAGCAGTTCCACTCCTAGGCATAAACCTGAGAGAAATTAAAACATATGCCCACACAGTAACTGGTACACAAATGTTCACTGCAGCATTGTTCACAACAGCCAAACAGTGGAAATAACCCAAATGTCCATCAATGGACAAATGGATAAACAGAATATGGTATATACATACGACGGGGGATTACTCCGCCACGGAAAGAAATGCAGTCCTGATACATGCTATGACATGGATGAACCTTGAAAAAATTATGCTAAATGAAAGCAGCCAGACTCAAAAGGACAAATATTTATGCTTTCATTTATACGAAGTGTTTGGAATAGGCAAATCTATAGAGATAGAAAGATTAGTGGTTGTTTAGGGCTGGGAGGGATGGCAGGATAAGAGGGTGACAGCTAAAGGATATGGGGTTTCTTCTTGAGGTGATGAAAATGTTCTAAAATTGACTGTGGTAATGGTTGCATGTATCTGTGAGTATACTAAAAACCACCAAATTATACACTTTAAGTGGGTGGGTTGTATAGCATATGAATTATATTTTAATAAAGCTATTTAAACACACACATACACAGTCCCTCTCAAGTTGCAGATGGGAAAAGTGAGGTGCCAAGTGGTTAAGTGACAGGCCTGAGGGAACACCCAGCCAGCAGCAGAAGCTAGACCACTGGCCTCAGCTGCTTAATGGGCCCCTCAAACGCCAGCCTAGCAGTCAGGAAAGACGGTGCAGGCCTACTGAAGAGCTTACCCCAGAGGGAAACGCAGGACAGGAAGCCCCACTGCCTGACACACAGGAAACAGCAACTTGGCAGCCACAGGAAGGGGTCCTGGGACCCAGGGCTACAGCCACTTCAGTCCAGCAGAACCTGGCCAGTGCCCTGGGAAGGCTAACATCTGGCCCTTCTGTATTAGGCCAGGTGTCCTGGGCCCCTGGGCCTGACTTCCCTACCCAAAGGCAGCCTGGCCCACCGTGGCTTCGAAAATCACCGAGGGAAGGAGACAGACCGCTGTCTCCATGTTACAGACCGAGGCCCAGAGAGGTTTTATGGCACAGGCAAGATCACACAGCGAGTAACCATAACAGCTACCGTTCACTGTGCACCTGCTATACATCAGGCACTTGGCATCCATTTCTTCTAATCTTCACAATAATCCTTCCACAGGTGAGATGCCATCACCCCATTTTATGGATAAAGAAAATTACCCAAAATCAAGATTCAAAATCCAGAAGACTCAAATCCAGAACTTTTTGGCTCTAAAACCCAAGTTAGTGAGGCTGAGTTATTCATAACATATTGGCGAGAGGAGGAGAGAGGGGAGAAATACACTGAGCAATGGCTGAAACTGGCCCCTGACCCTGCAGTAGCTGACCGCATGCTGGGGTCCTTCCTTCACGTGCCACGTAGTGGCCCTCCACGGCCTGGGCCAGGCCACCTCTGGCCACTCACAGAGCTGTACCTCAGACACAAAAGTGTACTTCACACCCCGCTGCTCTGGCTCACATGGTGTCCTGCCCACATTTTTGACCAGCAAACCCCTACTCCTCAGTCAAATCCCAGCTTAAATGTTGTCTTCCTCCCCCAAAACTCCAGATGAGTTGACCATTCCTCCAGGGCATCCAGAGCCCTTGGACATCGCTGGTCTCTAGGACTTGACCAGATTGTAATGATTTATTTCTCTGTCTACTCCTCAGGCTCCGGCTAGACCCGAACCCTTGATACTCTCTCAGGGACAGAGACAGTACAATGGCTTTCTCTTATACAGCCCTTGCTATATGCCAGGTGTTGTTTTATATCTGTTTACTCATTGAGTCCTTACAATGGTCCCACGAGACAGGTACTATTACCAGCCCCATTTTATTATTATTTATTATTATCACCCGCATTTTACAGATGAGGAAACTGAGACCCAGAGAGGTTAAGCTACTTACCCAAGATCACACAGCAGTCTGGCCCCAGGGCCTGCCTGCCCCTACTGGGACTGTATTATTTTTCATTGCACTCCCCAGGCCCTCGTGCAATGCCTGGCACAGGGCAAGTACCCAATAAAGGTTTATTCTAGGTAAGGGAGGAGGAGGGTTTTACTGCACCCCAGCCACCTTCAGCCTCAAATTCACCGGGAATCCCACAGTCCCAGGCCTTCCCACTTCTTGTCCCACCTTCCATCACTCCAGACAGCCCTCCTGACACTCATCACTTCTTCCACAAAGTTCCAGGTGCTTTTCCCATCTCTAGTGTGTTTCTAGCTCTGGTGCCCTGGCAGGGATAAGTGACCTTGCTGTTTTTCCAGTGGGTAAACTGAGACCCACGGACGCCTCATGGCTTCCAGAGGGTTTGTTCAAAGGCAGGTCTCTGGCTTCTCGGGCTAGGATGCCCGATCCCCAAGTGGACTGGTTTGCCCCTGTCTCAAGCAAGAAAAACAAATACCAAGAGGAAGGGGCATCTGGAGGGCAGGACCTGCCCTTCCCTCATTCCCAGCACCCTCTGGCCGACCTGGCCATGGGCTTGGGCTGGGCCTGAGGGGAGGGAGGAGAGGGGGCTGCTCCCTGGGCCAGGGAGGAGGAGACAAGAGGACCTTTGTGTCTGCAGAGCTCCTGAGACACCTGTTCTCCCTCCTGCCTGCCTGTGGCCTCCCTCCAGGACGAGCCTGTGTGCGGCCTTGTTTATCCTGCAGCCTGGCAGCCCGGCCCAGCCTGCTCCCAGCATGGGGCTCCGGCAGCCCTGCCAGCACCTGCCCGGTCCTGGCAGCCCCGGAGGCTGCTGGCCAAGCACAATCACCCCGCTGTTGACACAGTTGTTGATTTTCAGGAGGGCAGGGAGGGATGGGAGGGGAGGAGAACACAGCAAAGGCATTTAACGCCAGCCTGGCTAATTCGCAGTTGGCCTACCAGTTCTGTACCCCCTGCAGCTGCCTGAGGGAGGCTTGGGGTTCCAGTCCCTCAGCAGCTTGGGCCACACACCACACCATGCCCAAGTCCTGCTCGAACCCAAGCACCATGCCCCAGGCAGCCCCAGGCATCAGTGCATACTAAAACCCACCCCCTGGGGCACACACAACTCAAATACTGGCACCCTGTCTTCAAATGCCCACCACCCACCTCCCCCTAAAGTCATGAGGCCCCCAGGGGCCTTAGCGAGGGGCAGAACCATCTCACATGCCCTTGGAGACCTGGGTGGGGCCCCTGGGAGACAACGAGGGACCTGTCCTTACCACCTGCTCTTCTCTCTGACTGTTCCTGCCACGCATGCCATCTCCTCCCATTCTCGAGGTCTTTGATGTCTTACAGGCCGCCTTCCCTGATGGCCCAAGTCTGGCTAGGGTACCCTCTGGGGTGCTCCTGAAGCCCCTTGACCTGTACCTCCCTACCTTCCTATTTGTCAGTATTGGGATCAATTATGTACTTCTCTTTATCTTCCTGAAAACTGTGTGCTCTGTGAAAACCATGATGCTCTTCTTGTCTGTTGGCCCAGCATGGCACAGCACAGCCCCAGGGCAGAAGGAGTGAACCCCATAGGCCAAACAGCCATCACCCTCCTCCCAAAGTTCCCCCTTTCAGAGTCACTCCTCAGATTGAGGTCCCTCGGCTGGTAAAAAGAGTAATGGGGCTTCTGGAATTACCTGTTAATTTCCCGCCAGCACGTGAACCTAGTTGCTAAATCTGATTAGCCAATTACCTCCTCAGAGATCCAAGAGCGGGGTACTGAATGACAAGGGATGGATAAGTTCTGATGACAGGAGACGGAGAGATGAAGGCGAGAACAGAAAGAAGACCCCGTGGATTGAGGGAAAGCAAAAGTACCTGGGGGAGGAGTTAATGTCCGGTGAGGTAGAAACCTCCTCTCATCCCCCTTTGTCCCCATCTCCGAGCTCCTAAACCCAACCGGTCTTGACTCAGGAAGCATGAGGTCTTTTACACCTGTGGTCAGTGATCCAAAAAGGATTTTGACTCAACAGAAGGTTGTGGCAGTCCAACTCCACAGACCCTCTCCAAGCTGCCGAGCACACCCACATCCACACTTTCCCTCAGTTCTGGTTCCCCAAGCTCTAAATCGATTAATGCCCAGAAAGGGATAACAAACAGCCCAAATCACTCCCAAACTGGGGGTGCCACGTTGAGGAGTATGGATCTAAGGCCAGCAGAGCTAGTAGAAGAGAGGGGGAACTACACTATGAAAACCAGAGGTCCCTGATGCTTTGAGCCAGTTCTGACAGGGCCGTAATGTACAGTTGTAGAGACTGTGCACTGCACAACTTAGGAGCCCCATTCACCTAGCCTGCATACTTGTTACAACAGTTCTGGCAGACAGCAGTCAAGTTTATCCCTTGACTCCCTCAGAATCCAAAAAGAAAGCCCTCCTACTACGTACCCACCCTCGCCCCGGCAAGATTTGACTGGGGTCCCCCTCCTCTCTTCTCTGACCCTGCTTCCTGCTCTGGTCCCTCGGGAGTTCCCTGGCTAGGGTATCTGTGAGTGAAGGCTGACCCCTTACCCCAACTAGGAGAGGGCTCCCCTTCCATGCCCCACCAGTCCCAGCTAGGGACCCCACCCTTAGCTCTTTCCCTACCCAGTCTCTGTCCTCCAGCCCGTCATGCCGGCCAGACCCCCCAACCTCACCCACGCCTGAGAGAGCAGGGTGGCTGAGGTTCCCTGCTCACCATGACACAGTAGGAGGACACCAGGTTTACAGAGAGTAAAGGGGGGAAGGCAGGTGACTACCCACAGCTTCCCCCCCCTCCACTGTGGGGCATCACGTGCTCTGGAGGGGCTGACGCTCAGGGAGAGGATCGGGAGCAGGGCCTCCCTCTGCCCGTCCTCTGTTCTGTCTCTCCTTCTTGTCCTTCTTCATCCCAGCCCACTCTGCTTTCTTTTTTCACATTGGCCTAATGACCTCGCCGCCTCCCTCGAGTTCTCACAGACTCTGCCTGGTCCCCAGGGGCCAGAGGGGACTGACCTTGGTTCTCCAGAGCCGTAGGGCCTCTGAATGCACACACACACACACCCTCTTCACCAGCCAAGAGAAGGGGCGCCAGGCAAGCCAGAGAAAAAGCAGGGGCTGGGGGGACCACTCCCTTCTGCTTTCGACAGCTGCCTATTCACACCCCACTCCCATCACCCCACCTGCCTCCAGAGCCCTGTTGTACCTGCACACCGGCTTCTTTCCAGCCCCTCCCCATGAGCCTTTTATTCCCCCTTCCTTCCCCACCCTACCCCACCCCCCAAGGAACATGCCTGGAACCAAAGGCTCACAGGGATGGTTAAATGGCTTCAGGCTCCTTCAATGGGGCCGAAGGTGGGAGAGGTTTTCAAGAGCTCACAGCCCACAGACCCTGAGCCGAGCACTCCCTCTCACTGGTGGGGTGTGCAGGCCCTGCCTCGAGGGGCTAGGCAAGAATTCACCTTTTTGACTCTGTGTGAGGGCAGCTTAACCCAGATGCCACAGCCAAAGCAGAAGGCCTCACCAGCCAAATCCTGGGACACCACCTGAGCCTGGAGCCCACTCTGAAGGCCCACGGACCCACTCATCAGTGTGAAAGGGTGTCAGTCCATTCTAACTGGCTTCCTCAATTAGCTCCCCAATTAGCCATCCCACCAGGGACCCTCTACCTGCTCTTCTGGTGTTGGCCAAGCTCTGCTCAGTCTTCCCTAGAAAAATCAGATCACTTCTGTTTCACTGTCTGGCAATTCTAGATACAGTTTTATATCCTTTTAATTCTGATTACAAAAGTAACACACATTGTTGTACTACTCTTGGAAACTACAGAAGCACAGACATAAGAAAATAAAAATGAGCCACAATTTTAAAAAGAAATTACCAAAGGGGGTTGGTCGAGGGTAGGCCACTCCCAGCTCCTGGGGTCTAGGAAGGCTCTGCTCTGCCTGCTGTGCCCCTGGACTCTAAGTCTCGCCACCTGCCCTCACCCTGAACTTACAGAGCTCCTCCCCGCACCCAAACTCCCAGTCTGGCTGCTCCTTTAATAGCCATATCTGAACTCCCAAGGCACCCACCTCTGCCCCAACTCAGCCAAAGCCATGGGATTGGCAGCGGGCACTGCCGGCCATGCCAAGGAGCTGGGCCCAGCCCCAAGGCTCCTACCCCCCTTGTGGGGGGCCTGGGGAGTGGACAGAGACCAAGGCCCTCTGGGAGCTGGTTCTCACCCCATCCTGTTCCACAGGCTGCACATTCCATTCTGAGTCAAGCAGGGGGTGGGGCCTGGGGGAGGTAAGGCTTGGGGAGGAGAACAGTCTGGCCTCCTCTGGGGTGGATCCCCCAGGGAGCTCCAGGCCTGGCAGGGATTACAGACCAAAATCACCATCAGGAAGGGAGCCAGGAGTGTTCCTGCCCAGTCTCAGGTGGCCCCTTGGCCTTTCTCCTCTTTTCAAGTGAAACCCTGAAACCCTACCTTGGAGGTACCCCAAAAGACACAGTAGGGCAATGTGGGGGGCAACAGTAATACCCCTCCACCTAACCTTACCCCAATCCCATGGGCTGCTTATGGGGCTTAGTACCAAGGCCATTTAAATGCTAAGGCCACTGCTGGGAGAGAGGGGCCTGAATGCCCTTAGTATCAAGGGAGCTGAATCCCAGCTTCGTTGGAGTATCAGGCTTCCTAGAGTGAGGGCAAGGGCCTGGGTAGTGAATGCTGCTTAGGAAAAAGGGTAGCAGCTAGAGATACTGTCCCCAATTTTTCCTTCCTCTCCCCTGCTACCCATACACACCCATTCCTCCTCAAAATACCCCTGGCCAGAATCCCCTGCTCCTCCCCTGGCTTGTCTCTGCACACTTCTGCTCTGAGATGTGCCTACACAGCACAGCCTAGGCTGTGCCAGGCCTTGGAGTCGCCCATGGGTGACCTTGGGCAGAGGCAGGGGAAACCCCAGCCACTTCCTCCTCACCTCTCACCGCCCAGAGGAGGCCTGCCCATGGCCACTGCTCCATCTCTGGGTCCATTTAGATGCTCTCTGGCACCACCACTGTCCACTCCTCCTGGGAGTGTGCAGAGGGGCCACAGGGCCTCTGGCTCCTCATGAAAGAGGCAGGAACAGAGGAACAGAGCACACGGGGCTTCCTGCCACGTTCCCAGGGCAGGATTCTCACCTTTGCTAGTTCCTGTCCTGGAACAGCACAGAGAGTGGCAAGGTCCTGTGCTGTGGGCTGGGCCATGCGGGAGAGACTTTTCTAGAGAGGCTCTTCCGAGGCCCCTCTGCTCACACAGGCCTGCACCATCACGAGGCCTCTGAGCGGGAACTGTCTCATGTGTCTGGGCCAGGTCCAGAGAGTATGATAGTTTCTCACAGTTACCTAGTTGAATAGAACTGAATACCCCACCATACTCTTGGGGGAACTACCATATCACTGGGGACACTGGTGGCTCTGTGGTAGAATTCTGGCCTTCCACACAGGAGACCCAGGTTCGATTTCCACCCATGTGCCTCATGTGCAGCCACCACCTGACTGTCACTGGAGGCTTGAGGGCTGTGATGCTGAACAGGTTTCAGAGAGCTTCCAGACTAACAGGGACTAGGAAGAAAGGCCTGGGGATTGACTTCCGAAAACCAGCCAATGAAAACTCCATGGATCACAACGGATCACGGGAATGGTGCAGGACCAGGCAGCGTTTCATTCCATTGTGCGTGGGGTTGCCATGAGTCAGGGCGATTTGACAGCAGCTAACAACAACAACAGCCTCATCACTGCTACTCAGGGAAAGTATTTGCATTTTTAAAAGAAATAGTCACCTATGAGCAAAGAAGCTGGCAGAGGGTTGAGGTGGCCCTGCTGAGCTAGCCTGATGGAAATTGCCCAATCAAGTCTTCCAAGGAAATGTAACGAGGGCCAAGGAAGGGGCAGTCAAAGCGGGGGGTCATCCAGGCAAAGACCACGACCAGGGGCATGCCTTCCTGCTTGTGGGGAGGACAGTCACAGCCTCCCTGGCTAGCATGTCCAGGCTCCAGGAAGGAGACTAGGAAAGAGCAAGGATTGCAGCAAGTTCAAGCAGGAGCAAGCCCTCTTAAGCAAACACTGAGCACAAAAATAACTCCCATTCAAAGCACGATTTACTGTGTGCCTGGCTGGGCCTTCCCAGCACAGAGCCCTTTTCAAACAGTCGGCTTCACCCCTGAATACGGCTGGGGGAAGGGGAGTGCGTGGTACAGCTGCATTTGAATTCCTCTTCTTCCGGTGGTGACAGCTTCCTGGAGACCTACTCTGGGGGAGCTGCCTACCCAGGGCCAATCTCAAAGCACCCCGGAGTAGAGAAAAGCTTCGCAGAATCCAGGGGCAGCACCTCAAGGGCAGGAATGCTGAGATCTCAGGGAACAGGCCCAGCTCCAGCAAAGACTTGTCTGACCACAGCAAACCGCAGAGCGCACTCACCATTTGTCACTGAGGCTTCCAAGAGGTAGGTTTTGTCACTGTTATCATCCCATTTCAGAGATGAGAAAAGGGAGGCTCCAAAACAGTTATGTGACCACCGACCATCTCTCCTGGCTCTCTAAGTTCTCATGTGTACATCAGGTTGCCTCTGTATCTTGGTAATTATTGAAGGATCAAAATGTTGGGGATGAGCTCTCCCCACCAGGAGGAAAGATGGGCACAAACGATGTAGGTGGAACCGGAGGCATTCCCAAAGCTAGGGCAGCAATAGAAATCGTCTTTAACCAGTACTGGCCCCAGCATTCCTGATCATAAAATCTGAGTTGGGGGTGTGAAGCCCTCTCTAGGAAGGATCATAGTCTCATATTAACTACATTGGCTGACCACGTCCTGTTAGTTCTACCTCCAAAATGCATCTCCCCTCCGCCCACCCTATCCAAGTCATCCTCTGCACGCTCCTCAATTCTGAATTCACCTCCTAACTACTCTCTGCTTTTCTTCTCTCTCCCCTTTAAGCTCTTCTCACCTAGCAGCTGAAGCGATCTATCTTATAACATTTTTTTCACTTATAAAAGTAATTCATGACCATGATAGGAATTGGAAAAAGTCAAGAGAAGACAAATAAGGAAATAAACATCACCTATATGTCCGGTATCCAGAGTGAACCTCTGTAAACACTGTGCTGTATGCTCCTAGTCTTCTTACTTTGTATGTGTGCGTGATGGGCTTGTGTATAAGTATACTTACGTAATTAACTTCACAAAATTGGCACCACACTACACCTTCTCCCCGCTTATCGACATCTTGTTATCTGATATTTTCCATTTACTACAACAGTAAAAAATCCACTATCTGACTAGTTGGCGCATTAACGATTTACATCTGGCAGTATCAAACACTGAGGTGTTGGCTTTGATGGTTAAGGTTATGTGTCAACTTGGCTGAGCCATGATTCTCAGTGGTTTGGTAGTTACATAATGATGTAATTTGGCAGTTATGGAATGATGTAGTCATCCTCCATTTTTATATAACACTGATTTCACATAACGATCTGGCCTTTGGAATCTAACCATGTTGATAAGTGAGGAGAGGGTTTTATATTCTTTTTTTTTTTTTAATTTAACTTCTTATCATATACATTTTCCAGGCTATAAGCTATTTTTTTAAACTAGGCTTTGTCGTTGTTTGGATGTAGTTCATATGTGTACATGGTACTAAATTCAGAAAGGACAAAAGAATCTATAGAAAAAAAACAATCTTTCTTCTATCCCATTCTGCAGCTACCCAGTTTCCCTCCCCGGGGCAAACATGATTACCATTTCTTAGGTACCAAATAATCTTTTTTAAAATTATAAATCAGATCATGTCACCCCCTGCTTAAAACCCTCCAATGGCTTCCCATCGCCCTGGCAATAAAACTCAGGCTCCTAAACAGCCCTTCGAGATCCTGTGTGAGCGGGCTCTGGACTTCTGGTTTCTCCAGTCTCTCCCCTTCCAGCTTACTGCCTTCCAGCCATGTTATACACCCTGTCTAGCCTCAGAGAGACTTTCATTTGCTGTTCCCTCTGCCTGGAATCTCCTTTCTCAGGTCTTTGTGGGGCTGGCTCCTTCTCCTCCCTCAGGTCTAGGCTGAGCTGTCATCTTCCCAGGGTGTCCTTCCCTGGTCTCCCAATCTAGGGCCACCCCTTTCTGCTGCCCCCCCATATACTCTACCTTATCAGCCTATTGCATTCTTTCACATCACACATATTATGACCTCACATTGTCTTGGTTACTTATTTTTAAGTTATTTATTGCCTGTCTCCCTTCACTAGAAAGAAGGTTCCCTGAAGATAGGGATGTTATCGGTCTTGTTCACCCCTGGAAGCCCCTGCCTAACACAATAATAGGTGTTTGATAAGTTTCTGTTAAAGAAATGAATGGGGGTGGCTGCAATGCTGGTACTCAGCACTGAAAACTGCCCACTTGCAGAATCTCCAAACACTAAGGCCCTCTGAGCATCCTCCACCTCCGAGGGTGCCAGTTAGGGGTTCAGAGAAAGGAGAGACGGGAGCCTGTTGTCCAAAGTGGTGTGGTTAGACAGCAGCAGCCTGCTCTTCCTCCCTGCCACCCAGCTCACCTTACTTGTGCTATCTGTTGCAGCATCTAGAACCAGACAAGAACGAGCCCAAATTCCTAGAAAATCCACCCACAAGTGGAAACTTGGAAGTGAAACTGTGGTCCTTCACTTATCCAAAGTCCCGCATCCTGTCTGCCTGGGCAGTTGGGATATTCCAGGTGCCCAGGTGAGCCCAGCAGCAGGCAACACAGCCAACCGCAGGGAGCAAGGCCCCTCCAGGGACAGCCCAACCTGTCCCTCCTGACTCTTCCCTGCCCCCCCACACACACCTGGGTTCCCTCTCTCCAAAAATTCACAGCAGCCCCAGAGACACAAAAGCACATCCAATCCTGAGCCAGCAGCCCAGGCCCTCGATGCTCAGGGGACACCCAGGGACTCCCAAAAGGAGGTGCTTCCTTCCTGGGGCCAGATTTCCACTGAGAGAACACTGCAGTTGGGCCAAGTTTGATTTTTAAGAATGCAGGAGAGGAGGGAATGAAGTGCCTTTCCCTCAAATGTGAGGGAAGGGGGAAGGTAAGAAGGAAAAAACAAAAGATTGAAGAAAATGGAACTAAGCAAGGAGTAAGGATAAATTTGATCTGAGGGGCTAGAATCAGGAGAGGGTGGGAAGAAGTGTGGGGTCACATCCAGTATCTTGGAATTTAAACAGGCTTCTCCTTCCCAGAAATGGAAAATTATTACAATTTATTAAGCAAACACAATCACAGAGTGCTCTTCCAGGCTCTGTACAAGGCCTTTAAGTAACAGCGACAATAACAGCTAGCATTTATCCAGCACTTACTATGTGCCAGGCACCATTCTAGGAGCTTCATTTTCTCAAGCCTTTTAATCCTCAGACAATCCCATGAGGTACGCACTATCCATAAACCCAAAACCAAACCCACTGCCATAGAGTCCAACTCCAACTCAGATCCCACAGAGTTGCCAAGGCCGTCATCTTTAAGGAAACCGACTACCACATCTTTCTCCCACTGAGCTGCAAATGGTTTCAAATCTCTGACTTTTCAGTTACTAGTGGAACGTTTTAACCACTGTGCCACGAGGCTGAGGCACTGCTGGCACTAATCTCGTTTTACAGATGAGAAAACTGAGGCACAGAGAGGTTAAGTTAAATTGCCCAGTGGCAGCACTTAGGATGTAACTCCAGAGCCCTGGTTCTTAACCACTACGCTATACTTGGCTCTCCCTGGTCCCTGGTCTTTATGCTCTTGAATTCATGCCTTCCAAATCAATGTCCCTCAACCCATCATTACATGCCATTGCCCAAAAGGTGTGCGTACCTTTGCCCGTTTTGCAGAAGAGAAAGTCTAGAAAAGATACTCGCCCACACTCAGGCTACCCATTGGTGGGGGATATAGACCAAAATATGCTGAATGCCAGTAACTTGTGCGCTACTTCGAAGGAAGCACAGTGGAAATCAGGGTCTCTGGAAACCTCGCCCAGCACAGCAGCATCTTCTCTGGCTGTCTTTTACCAAACCCTCACCAGCGCCAGCACCGAGGCGCCCTGCCCGGAAATTCCCACAGAGTCAAAGCAAACTTCCCAGGAAAACTCCCCAGCTTCCTCCTAGCCCCTGTCACGGAGGTGGCTGCCAAGAGCGCTGGCGGAGTCCTTGCAGCTGCCGTCGGCCCTCCGGTGGGGCGGGAGCCGCTGCTCGTGCGCTCGGGGTCCTCCCGGAAAGATCCAGGGCTGAAGTTCAAAATTCACTCCCCGCCCAGGCACAGCTCGCGGCCCCGCCCGGGACTCTCAGCCACCCCCACGTCTCTTGTCCTCCGCAGCTCCAGTTAAGCAATGGAGCGCCTCCAGTCTGGCAGAGCCAGGCCGGCAGCTGGGAGAATCCCCCGGGCCAGCCCTTCGCGTCTGGGGACCCGGAGCAGCCCAAGCCGACATGTGTGTATGTGTGTGTGTGTGTGTGCGCGCGAGCATGTGTGTTTGTGTGTGTGTGAGAGAGTGTGTGTGTGTGGTGTTTACGTACGGAACGCGCGAGGTGGGAAAACAATGGCGAGCCGCTGGGAACAGAGAGACTACCCCCCCACCCCCATCTCCCTAACCCACAACGCGCTTTGCTTTTGCAGTGAAATAGGGGTCAAAAGGTTCACCTCAGATATCCCAGGCCTGGAGCTGGGGGTGGTAAGAAGAAAGCTGGGGGGCGGGGTGGAGGGGTGGCGGGGGTGGAGCAGGAGCAGCCGGAGCAGAAAACAAACAGGATGCAGCGCCCGGCTGGTCCGCTGGGGAACCAACCTGGAACGGTCGGACAGGGGTGCATGGCTGGCCCCTGGCACCCTACACAATCAGGGGGGAAGGGATATGCGTCTGGTCCCAGGCACCAGAGACCCACACCCGGCGCGCGCACGTCGTCACGGCTCCCCGCTGGGAAACCCTTGAACTGAGCGCACAGACAGGCTAGTGAGAAAGCCCTGGTGCCCCTGGCGGGTCTGCGAGAGCGGGGGAGGGGACACTCCAAGCTCGGCTCGCGTGCGTGTACACAGACGCAGACGCACACAGGCACCCACGGCCTTACCAGGCTGCCACCCCTCTCCGCAGGGACCTGGTCAGCCCGCGAGGAGCCGCTACCAGCCGACGTTGTCGGAGGGAGGTAGGGGCCTGTTCGTCGAAAACTTTGCAGAGGATGGAAACTCACAGAGAAGAGAGCCGGCGTGTCCCCAGAAACGACTGGGCGCGAGCGTCAAACTTCGGAGGGCTAGGCAGAGGGGTGCGGCGGTGCGCTTGGGGCGCGGCGGGGGCGAACTTACTACTCAGCCAGGCGCCAGGCTCGGGGCTCGCGGCTCCACGCTCTTCCTCCTCCTCGGCCCGGGTCCTCTGCGCTGGCAGCCTGGGCTTCCCGCTCACATGCCCCGGCGCGCAGCCGGCAGCCTGGCAGCGCTGTGGCGGCTGGACTGGGAGGGGGCACGCCCCCCGCCGTCGGGACCGGCGGCCACCCAGGGTCCGCGCCGCACGAGGAGTGCGGTCCCCGGCGGCGAGCGCGGGTTCCGGGCGGGCGGCGCCCTCAGCCGAGCCAGGCCGCTCTCTGCACTCTGCCCTCTGCCCTCTGCTTGCGGCCGTCTCCCTGCCTTCCGCGGTCCTGCTCCCGGACTCGCCCGGACGCGCCGCCTGCCCGACCGAATCTCCGGCTTCGCGCTCCGCGCCTGGGCTGGGTCCGGAGTCAGCAGCACCCCCCAGGCTGGCCGCTGCGCCCCGGGCTCAGACGCCGGCGACTCGCGGCTCCCGGGCCGGAGCTCCAGGACCCGCGCACACAGTTCAGTTCCGAGCCGGGACTGGGAGCAGGGCGCTTGCCGCTCGCTGCTCCGCCGCGGCTCTACAGCCTCAGAAGAGAAAGAGGGAGGGAGACCGAGAGCGGGCAGGGGGAGGAGGAGGAGGGAGGGAGCAGGGGAGGGTGGGGAGATGTAGAGGGAGGGAGGGACGGGGAGTTCCCTCCTCCTCCCTGCAGCCGGGTCCAACCAGGCATCCAACAGCTGGAAACCTCTGTTGGAAAGGGGAGAACCGAAGTTCCCGGCCGCGGGGGTGGGTGAGGGTGGAGGAAGGGGGTGCCGAGAATGCAAGAAACAGGGTGAATTCGCTCCCACTGCCCAGGTGTGAGTCGCTATAGAGAATCTTCATTCCTAGAGCAAAATCTAAGAAGTTGTCAGTCCAGCCTCCTAATCTCTCCAGACAGACAGCCTTGATGTGGGGTTTTTAAAAGCCCCATTTCGGAACCTCCCTTAGGAACCTGATTCCATTGGCAGCTAGACAATTCCTAATTAATGTCTGGGACCACTCCCTAGCCCTGTCATTTTGCCCTTTCTCAAACAATCCTTTATTTTCTTCTGCTGGTTCTGGAGGGGGGTGGATGCCTTTAGTTCAATGTATTTATTAAGTGCCTGCAATATGCCTGGCCCAACTGGGTGCTGGGGACATCGGGATGCCCTTGCCCTTTCCGGATTCCCATTTTGTGAAGGAAACAGATGGATGAACTTATAACTGCAGTGAAGTGGGAGAGCGCTAAGATGGGGCTGGAGACCACCAAGGGCACTAGGATAGGAGGACTGGAACCAGTCTTCTTCAGGGAAGTGTCATCTGAACTAGGTCTTAGAAGAATCTGTGGGAGGAGAGGCAATTGTGGACCTAAAAATAACTCTAAGTGGACTGTAGGCGACCAGTGCGTCATGTCAGCAGGTGATGGTCAGTGAAGCTGGAGAAGTAGTGGGGGTCACCTCACAGTGGAGGCCCTCATAAAGCCTTCTAAGGGCTTTGGATTTCATTATTTTCTCATCCTCTTGTCTGGCCAGCTCCTTTAATTCATCTTTTTAGGTCTCAGCCTGGATATCAGCTCTTCCAGGAGACTTTTAGATACCAGGTTCCCCAGCCATGTTCTCCGAACTCTCTACCCCACCATGGTAGATCATATGGTAACCATTTGTCTGTCTCCCCCACTGACTCTAATCTCCACAAGGGCAGTGATGTGTCTCTCTGGTTCACTGTTGCCTCCCTTGTGCCTAGCCAGGGCTTGGCAAAGAGAAGGCTCTTAATAAATATTTGTTCAACAATTGGTTGATTAAAGGGAATGGAGAGCCTTTGATGAGAGGTGGAAGCATGGAGAACAGTGACCAGACAATGGCCTCAACGAGGAGGAAAATGATGCAGCCCTGAGCTAAGCTAGAAGTAGGAGGGATAGAAAGCTGATAGGAATGAGGGGATGGGAGAAATCCACATTAGCTCTTTAGGGTCTGGCTTTTTCTCTGATGCTATTTCAGAGACCATGAGAAAGTTACACAAATGCTGCTAGCTTTTCCTCCTCCCAGCCTCTAGTTTCCATATGCTTGGTTGTTTTTCTCTTGCCCCTAATCAGCTTCAATGGGGGCAACTTCATTACTGGTCCCTCTCTGTAATTGTCCTTAGCCATGGCAGATTGGGAGAGGGAGAGCAGAGCAGTGGAAGGTGGACCTTCTCTCCGACATTACCCCAGCCACCACATCTTACTTCACTGGTGTCCACTCTTCCCAGTCACTGGCATCAAATTAAGATTTTTTTTTTAAAAGTAGCTGTCTACCGTGTCTTAGATATTTTCATAGACAATATGTATTTGTACCTCATACCAGTTCTGTGAGATTGGTCTCAGTATTGCCATTTTAGAGCAAAGTCATGGCCAGTGAGTGGTGGGAGAATGTTGTCTGACCCTGAAGATTCTTTCCACACTACTATACCACTTTCCAGTAACACCCACTAAACTCACTCCATTTAACCCAGCCGACCACTCCCCCCTCTTGAGACACTCACTTTCTTGACTCCACACTCCCCTGAACTCCCTCTGACCTCACTGGCTGCTCTCTCTCAGCCGCCTCCATTTATTAGTCCTCCTTCACCATTGTCTCCAGGTGGGCTCCCTCTGCACCCTTTTCCCTGTCTCTCTTCCCCTAGGTGAAATTTTATCCATTCCCATAGCTTTGAATACGAACTGTGCACTCATGATTCAATTTTTTATTTAATCCTCCAAGACAGTTCACTACACTTGAGGCTCATTTATCTAATAACACACTTGATGTTTCTACTCAAGGGTCTCCCAGACATCTTAAACCTAACATGTTCAAAATTGAGCTCTTAATCAAGCTCCCCCCTCCCCAAGCCTGTTTACACCCTGTACAATCATTTTCGGTGACGGTACCAACACCTACCCAGTGACTCAAGCAAAACCCCTAGGAGTTATCCTTGATCCTTCCTTTTCCCGTCAAATCCCGTTAGTGACTGTTGTTGGTATCTCTCCAAAACTACACCCCAATACATTCACTTCTTTTTCTTTACCGTCACCACCCCAGCCCAGGCTACCATCATCTCTCAACTAGACTACAGCAGCCTCACTGCTTCTGAGAACTGAGACCATGTGCAACCACATAATTTAACTAAGGCTGCTAACATTGACAAGACTTTAATATTTGTTCTAGAAATTTCTTGCTCAGGAAGATAAGGCTGTAAACCAGTAAATAACTTCATTACTTGCTTCAGAAACTTGCTGAAAATCAATTTACCTGAACAATAGACTGCTCAACCAGCTCCCTTCTTGGGTCAATAGTTAGCTTAACTGTGCAAACCACTAGTTTATCAAACAATTATTTATTAAGACTCACTTCAAGACCCTCCTCTCTATGTGTCCTCCAATTGTAAACTACTACATCACAGATTTTGCCCAGTCCCAGCCAGATTTCCATCTTGAAAACCCTGCCTTAGACCAGACTTCAAATCTTGTAAATGTATTCCCCTGACCTCTCCTTTCTGAGACATTAATGCTCTGTCAAGGTGGGGCTCTCACTCCTCGAGGTGGGCCATAAACTCAGCTCTGCTTATCAGTGGGTTATTCTGGTGGTCTTTTGGGACGACAGCAGTCAATGCTTTCACTTTCTTCCCACCCTCAATCCACTCTGTAAGGAGCCCTGGTGGCACAGTGGATAAGTGCTTGGCTGCTAACCGAAAGGTTGGTGGCTGGAACCACCAGCAGCTCTGCGGGAGAAAGATGTGGCAGCCTGCTTCCATGAAGATTACAGCCTTGGAAACCCTTTGGGGGCAGTTCTACTCTGAGTCACTATGAGTCGGAATTGAGCAGACAGCAATGGATTTTTTAAATCCACTGTCTATGCAGTTGGCTGACTAAAACCCTCCACAGCTTCCCACTGTACTTAGAATAAAATCCTAACTCATTACTCTGACCTAGAAAAAGCTCTGCAAGATGGGGCCCCACATGTCCCTCCAGCTTCCTCCTCTGCATTTTTTCTCCCTCCTGCATTCCAGCCGTACAGACCTTTCAGTTCCTCGAACCCACCAAGCCCTTGCCCACCTCAGAGCTCTGGAACATGTGGTTCTCTCCACCTGGAAAGCTCTTCCCTAAATGCTTTGCATCCTCAAGTCTCAACATCTTTCTCATTTCCCTGTCTAAAATCATCTCCTATTCCTATTGTTATTGCTAGCTGCCATCCAGTCAGCCCCCGACTCATGGTGACTTCATGCACGTGGAGAAATGCTGCCCGGTCCTTCACCATTCCCATCATCAGTTGTGGATCAGACAGTTGTAATCCATAGGATTTTCACTGGCTGATTTTTGGAAGTAAATTGCCAGGGCATTTTTCCTAGTCCATCTTAGTCTGGAAGCACCACCGAAACCTGTCTGGCATCATAGTAATACACAAGCTCCCAGTGACAGACAGGCGGTGGCTGCATATGAGGTGTATTGGCTGTGAATCAAGCCTGTGTCTCCGTCGTGGGAAGTGAGAATTCCACCATTGAAACACCAACGCCCTAGCCCTAAAAAAAAAAAAAAAACTTAATGGACCACAACTACCACACAAAAAAAAAAAAAAAAAACGCCCATTGCCGCCTCCTCCAAACTAAGTCCAGCCCAACTAGCTGGTGCCCAGCTACCACCATCAACTACTCTGACAGAGATCAAAATAGAGGGTCCCACACAGAGCTGGAGAAAAATTTAGAACAAAGTTCTAACAACAAAAAAACACCAGACTTACTGGTCTGACAGAGACTGGAGAGACCCTGAGAGTATGGCCGCGGGACACCTTTTAACTCAGTACTGAAGTCACTCCTGAGGTTCACCCTACAGCCAGATGTTAGACAGGCTCATAAAACAAAACGAGACTAAATGGGCACACCAGCGCGGGGGCAAGGATGAGAAGGCAGTACAGGACAGGAAAGCCCATAATGGGGAACCCAAGGTCAAGAGGGAGAGAGTGTTGACACATTGTGGAGTTGGCAACCAATGTCACAAAATAATATGTGTATTAATTGTTTAACGAGAAATTAATTTGCTCTGTAAATCTTCATCTAAAGCACAATAAATAAAAATAAAGTACTAAAAAAAAAAGTAAGCCAAGTTGATTGGGCACAGAGAAGGAATCAGAGACGGAGAAAGGGAAATGCCACATGAAGATCGCCAAGGAACCGAGGAACAGAAGTTGAAAAGAGATGAAGACTTTCCCCCAGAGCCAACAGATAGAAAGCCATCCCCTAAAGCTGAAGATGGAAGGAATACACAGTCACTATACCAAAAAGAATTGATCGACATTCAGCCATTTCAGGAGGTATCATATGAACAGGAACCAATGGTAGTAAAGGAAGAAGTCCAAGCTGCACTGAAGGCATTGGTGAAAAACAAGGCTCCAGGAACTGATGGAATATCCATTGAGATTTTTCAACAAATGGATGCAGCACTGGAAGTGCTCAGTCATCTATGCCAAGAAATCTGCAAGATAGCTACCTGGCCAACCAACTGGAAGAGATCTATATTTATGTCTATTCCCAAGAAAGGTGACCCCACCAAATGTGAAAATTATCAAGTAATATCAATGATATCACACACAAGTAAAATTTTTGCTGAAAATTCAAAAGTGGCTACAGCACTGTAGTGACAGGGAACTGCCAGAAATTCAAGCTGGATTCAGAAGAGGACAGTGTGTGTCAGGATTGTATCCTTTCACCATACCTATTCAGTCTGTATGCTGAGCAAATAATCTGAGAAACTGGACTACATGGAGAAGAACAGGGCATCAGGATTGGAGGAAGACTCATTAACAACCTGCGTTATGCAGATGACACAACCTTGCTTGCTGAAAGTGAAGAGCACTTGAAGCACTTACTAATGAAGATCAAAGACCACAGCCTTCAGTGTGGATTGCACCTCAACATAAAGAAAATGAAAATCCTCACAACTGGACCAATAAGCAACATCATGATAAACAGGGAAAAGACTGAAGTTGTCAAGGATTTCATTTTACTTGGATCCACAATCAACAGCCATGGAAGCAGCAGTCAAGAAATCAAGGTGCATTGCATTGGGAAAATCTGCTGCAAAGGGCGTCTTTAAAGGGTTGAAAAGCAAAGATGTCACTTTGAATTCTAAGGTGCGCCTGACCCAAGCCATGGTGTTTTCAATTGCCTCCTATGAATGCGAAAGGACAATGAATGAATATCGAAAAAGAATTGACACCTTTAAATTGTGGTGTTGGAGAATAATATAGAATATACCATGGACTGGCAAAAGAAAGAACAAATCTGTCTTAGAAGAAGTACAACCAGAATGCTCCTTAGACGCAAGAATGGCTAGACTACATCTCACACACTTTGGACATGTTGTCAGGAGGAATCAGGCCCTGGAGAAGGATATCATGCTTGGTAAAGCACAGGGTCAGGGAAAAAGAGGAAGACCCTCAGTGAGATGGACTGACACAGTGGCTGCAACAACAGGCTTAAAGATAACAATGATTGTGAGGATGGTGCAGGACCGGGCAGCATTTCATTCTGTTGTACATGGGGTCGCTATGAGTCGGAACACACTCAATGGCACCTAACAACCTAAAAAACAACAACAAAGCCGGCACCCTGATTTTGGGCTTCTAACCACTTAACATTGTTCTAAAAACAACAAGAAAGTCCATTACCATCATAATATCACTTAAGCTCCAACTCATAGTGACCCCTGGGTTTCCAAGGAGCGGCTTGTGGATTCAAACTGCAGGCCTTTTGATTAGCAACCATAGCTCTTAACCACTTACATCACCAAGGTACAGCTTAGGAAACC